>NC_142463.1:100578979-101256702 GCF_049115385.1 Moschus berezovskii
CAAGTGTAATCCCATCAAGGTTTCAGGCTGTATCCAGTTGGGATAAAAGATCCTGTTTGACTTATTTAAAAATGTTAGTTTGAGGGCAGGTTATAACTACTTGCTCTTCCTTCACAACACCCCCCGCCCCAATTTCCTCACAGTTCTGTGGCTGCAAGAAGAGTCCCCGGGGTGCTCTATGCTTGCTGTCCCAGGGCCCGAGGTGGGGCCTTGAGAAGGTCCTCAGGACCTGGCCCCCATCTGCCTGCCTTCTTACTGCTTGAACTCAAAAGCTGTTCAAGTGATTCTGCCACTGTATGCCACATTGTGTCTGACGCACAGATTCCACACTCGTACTGATAAATGCTGTTCCCCAGTGTCCAGCAGGTGCTCAGCCCAGGGAGGAGGGCAAGGGCTTGGCTGCCAGACCTCAGCGAAGCACAGAGGGCACCCGAGGCCAGTCCCAATCTGCCTGTGGCCCACCCAGGAGGAGACTTTCCCTGTGAGGAGAGAAGAGCCCTGGCTGACCAGTTTGGGGGTGGACACACCTCAGGGTGCAGCTGCTGAGGTCAAGCGCAGCTGCTGTCTCCCCATTGGAGGCTAGAGACCATCCCAGAAAGTCATCACTGGGCTAGAAAGCAATGCCATCGCTGGCCCGAGGAGGAAGGCAGGCCAAGGAGAAGGGGCACAGAGAGGGGCCTGGGCTGCAGCGTGGGATCAGGAGGGGAGGGCGCAGAGGCAAACGGCCACACTGCAACCCGCAGGCCTTCTCTGCCTCTGGGCAGGCCTTCTCGTCCTGAGAATACAAGGATGCCGTGCAGACAGGCGGACACCTCAAACGGGCTTGACCACAGAGCCCGCCAGCTCCCAGCCAGCAGCCTCAGAGGGGTCGGGCACTTGACCACTGTGGTCCAGACACCCAGGGGGACGGTCAAAACCAGCCCTCAGAGGGGGCCACATGTGCAAGTCACAGCCTGGGCCAGCATCTGCATGGGGTCGGTCTTCAAGGCCAACACAAAGACTCAGGCTTTTCTATTATATGTAAATACCCTGAACCGAGCTAGCGTGTTCCTTCACTTCAAGGTCGTTACCTGGGAGCATGTCCCACCACAGGGCGTTGCTGAGAAACCAAGAGTTCCTCAAGATACGCAAACATCTACTGAGAGAATGAGTAGTTTGAGAAAAAGATAAAAAAACCTCAGTCCAAGTCACTGCCCCATGAACGAAAGGTCAAAATTTTGGTTTAAGAACTCTGTCAAGTTTCTAAAAAGGTGACATAAAAAGTACTCAAAGCCTTGACGTGCAGCCTGCACAGGATCTGGGGGGTTTGTTAAGGCCAAAGAGAGGATGCCGTGGAACACAGTCTCAGAATGGCACCATAAGAGGTTAAGCCCTGAGTCCCTTTAAAAGCTGCAGCAATCGTTACATTCTGCAGAAATGTGGAAGAAACCAGTGTGCGGGCGCCGTTCTCTGTGGAGCTGAGCGGTCACGGGCGTGCAGGCGGCCCCACTGTGCGGAGCTGGGCAGCGGGGCCTGCTCCTCCTGAGAGAGAGGCGCTCCCGCACGCCCTGCCCCTGGCCGCCCCCTGCTCAGCAAGCCTGTGTGTGGGGCCCCACTCAAACGGGCTCTCTGCCTTTGAACCCGTCCCCCTGGATTCGCCAGCCCCAAGAGAGACACTGGCAGGCACATCAAGATCATGAAACTCAAAACCTCTGCCACTCAAGAGTTCCGCTTCTTTTCATGTTTTAAACATCTGACTTCCCCAAACTGCTCACTCCAGTTTTTCTCCTTGAATCAAATCCCGTCCTCTAGATCTCTGACCAGCCAGGGCTGGCTCCTCCATGGCACACGCCTGCCCTGGAGTAGGGGACGTCTGACCCTGGGGAGTCCCAAGTCAGCCCCAGCCCCAGGTACAGAGGGACCGGGAGAAAACAAGACAGGGTCACCTGGTTTTCTAACACGTTTCTATTTGGCTACAAATCCTCTTTTCTGTCCATAAGTCATCAATAAAGATGGAGCTGGAGGCGTCACTCAGCCTTCTGCTAGCCCTGACCTCCGCTGTAGGCCGTAATCAGCATGTCAACACGTTTTTGGATGCTCTCCTGCCAATGTGGGAGCAGCTGACCTAAGGATCTCAGTCAGGGCTAGTGCTCATCTATGGATGTTCAGGAAATGTCAAGGCACCGCTGGCTTCATAGAAACTAGGGGACACTGCTGGCATTTAGCGAGGCAACGGTCAGCACAAAGACTAGGGTGTCCCTAATGCCAGGGTGTCTCCTGCTGAAAAACTCTCAAGCTAGCTTCGCTGACTCTGCTGAGCTCACAGGCAGTTATAAACTACCTGCAATCCCATCAACCAGAGATAACGACTGTTGACTGAACATGTTCCTTTCAGTCTTTTCATCATTTAAATTTTCTTTGGATAAATTCAGGTAGGATGTTTATAATAAGGATCTTCCTTTGTTATAAAGATTCTTGAAAACATTTTTTCTTAAATGCAGAATATTTCCACGTGTGGATTAAGTCTTGGTTTACTTAAAAACTTAGCCACTGTGTGTGGGGGCATTTGGATTATCTATTTTTATTTCTTTAATCTTGGTTGATCACAGAGATAAAGCATTTGTGCCTCCTGACGCCTACCCTCCTGCCCATCTGTGGCTGTGTGAGGAAGCCCGCACAGAACTATTTAAGCGCTGCATTTTAATCAAGGGCTCTGTATTCTGGGAAACACCCTCTGAGTGGAAACGCTCCGATTCCATTGCTGGCTGATACTGCTCCTGTCCAACAAGGGTTCTCATCATCTATTAATGGACTATTCTTCAAAAGTGGCCCTACCAGAATGAAGAGCAGAGTGCCGAGGAGGAAATAAGAATTCATTTGTCTTGCAAATTAAACTCTATTAACCCCACAGGCTGCTCCTTGAACAGGCTTCAAATATTAGTTAAGCTGCATACATAATGTAGATTTCATGTTTTCAGCATTATATTAGATGCAAAATGTTTTAAAAGTCTAGAACGTTTGTAAAACCAAAAGAATTCTAATGTTCTAATATGCAGGGAGTTTGGAGAAAGAACATGTGAGTTTAATTCTAAGGCTGATGCTCAATTATACAGATTATAATGGTCAGCTAAATGAGATGGCTGGATGGCATCACTGACTCGATGGACATGAGTTTGAGTGAACTCCGGGAGTTGGTGATGGACAGGGAGGCCTGGCGTGCTGTGGTTCATGGGGTCGCAAAGAGTCGGAAACGACTAAGCGACTGAACTGAACTATCAAAAAAAAAAAAAAAACAAAGAAAATAGCCCAGAGAGTCACTCTATCTACTTAATCTTTCCCCAAAAGACTGATCAGGCACACAGAGGACATTATGTTAGTTTGAAATTTCTAGTTTTGTTCTTGTGAAATGTGACCTAAAAGAGAGTCTGAAATCCAGACTTTACCACTGTCTCTTGAAACTACATCATCGCTACCTTCTTACACAGTCATCTATTTTCAAGTGATGAGCTGATGGAAGAGCTGTGGAAAAGTTATAAAACTGGAACTTTTCCATACAATTGTGGGACTACTTTATCAGGCTACAAAAGCCCTGCTGAGACTCTGACTGGGGCTGAATTAAATCCACTGCCCAGTATGGGGAAAACTGGACATCCTAACCACACTGAGTTTTCCAATCCAAGAACACAGAAAGTCTTTACAATCACTAAGAAATCGTTTTATGTTTTTATTTCATTTTATTTCATTCTTTCATGTCCGACTCTTTACGACCCTATGAATCACAGCACGCCAGGTCTCCCTGTCCATCACCAACTGCCGGAGTTCACTCAAACTCATGTCCATCGAGTCGGTGAGGCCATCCAGCCATCTCATTCTCTGTTGTCCCTGTCTCCTCCTGCCCCCAATCCTTCCTAGCATCAGACTCTTTTCCACTGAGTCAACTCGTCGCATGAGGTGGCCAAAGTATTGCAGTTTCAGCTTTAGCGTCAGTCCTTCCAATGAACACCCAGGATTGATCTCCTCTAGAATGGACTGGTTGGATCTCCTTGCAGTCCAAGGGACTCTCAAGAGTCTTCTCCAACACCACAGTTCAAAAGCATCAATTCTTCGACGATCAGCTTTCTTCACAGTCCAACTCTCACATCCATACATGACCATGGGAAAAACCATAGCCTTGACTAGACAGACCTTGGTTGGCAAAGTAATGTCTCTGCTTTTTAATATGCTATCTAGGCTGGTCATAACTTTCCTTCCAAGGAGCAAGCGTCTTTTAATTTCATGGCTGCAATCAGCATCTGCAGTGATTTTGGAGCCCAAAAAGTAAAGTCTGACACTGTTTCCCCATCTATTTCCCATGAAGTGATGGGACCAGATGCCATGATCTTTGTTTTCTGAATGTTGAGCTTCAAGCCAACCTTTTCACTCTCCTCTTTCACTTTCATCAAGAGGCTTTTGAGTTCCGCTTCACTTTCTGCCATAAGGGTGGTGTCATCTGCATATCTGAGGTTATTGATATTTCTCCCGGCAATCTTGATTCCAGCTTGTGCTTCTTCCAGCCCAGCGTTCCTCATGATGTACTCTGCATAGAAGTTAAATAAGCAGGGTGACAATATACAACCTTGCCATATTCCTTTTCCTATTTGGAACCAGTCTGTTGTTCCATGTCCAGTTCTAACTGTTGCTTCCTGACCTGCATACAGGTTTCTCAAGAGACAGGTCAGGTGGTCTGGGATTCCCATCTCTTTCAGAATGTTCCACAGTTTATTGTGATCCACACAGTCAAAGGCTTTGGCATAGTCAATGAAGCAGAAATAGATGTTTTTCTGCAACTCTCTTGTTTTCTCCATGATCCAGCGGATGTTGGCTTTCTTTAGGGTTTTGTAATGTTCAGCATACATATCCTAAAAATGTCGACAGAAATCTATTTCATGGGTTTGTTTTGTCTTATTGTACATGAAACTATTTTTAAAATTTGCAATATTCATTGTTAGTAGATGGAAATACAGTTGGTTGTAGATAATCCTGTCTTCTATAGAGACAGGTTTATTTCTTCCTTTTCCAAAATGTGTGTGATTTTCCTCGCTATACTGGACTCGCCAGAACCTACAGCTGAATAGGTGGCCTCCTTGCCTGGCCTCTGATTTTGGAGGGAAAGCAGTCAAATCTTCATCATTAGGTAGGATGCAAGTATAGGGGCCATTAAAAAAAAAAAAAAACAAGTTAAGAAATTTCTTTATATACACCTATTGAGATGATCATAGCTTATTTTCATTCTCTTCTGCTGATATGATGAACTGATTTTAAATACTGAACAGTTCACCTTCATAGGATAAACAACCTGGTCATGTTGCAATATCCTTTTTGCACACTGTAGATTCAATCTGCTAATGTGCTTGAGGCCTTTCGCATCTTTGTCATTGAGGAATTGTTTAATGACTTCCTCTGGCTGTGGTGTCTAGTGATGCTGGCAACAAAAAGTGACCCGCAAAGTCCTCTTTCCTTGCGTGCTTCGTGGAGGAGTTCTTGGAGAATTGATATAATTTCTTCTATATATGGTTGGTAGAATTCATCAGTGAAGCTGTCTGGGCTTGAATTTTCCTTTATGGGGAAATTTCTACTCTGTCAATTAGTAGAATAGATGTAAGACTATTTAGGCTATTTCTTCTTGAGTCAGCTTTGGTATTTGTGCCTTTCAAAAAAAGTCGTCTTCATCTCAGGAGTGAAATGTCTACTGTTGTTCACGCCACATAATTCTCATCTTCTCAGAGCTGGGAGGACTTGTCAGTGTCCTCTTTCATTAACATTGTTAATTTGTGTCTTTCTTCCCTTGCTCTGACTAGGGATTTATTGGTTTTATTGATATGTTTTAAAGAATCAGCTTTAGATTCATCAATCTCTGTTCTTATCTCTATTACTCCTTTCTTCGGTTTGCCTTCACGTCAACTTGCTCTTATTTTCCTGGTTTCTTAAAGAAGTTTAGATCATTGTTTTGAGATCTTTTCCCCCTAGTTTAAATATTTAATGCTATAAATTTCCCTCAAAGAACAATATGAGCTACACCCTAGAGCTTTTTGTAGGTTTTCCCCATGATGACTTCTCTGTACAGTGAGTTAATGTCAAATAATTTGAATTTTCACTTATCTTTATTACTAATACTTTAATCCCATTGTGGTGAGAGAAGATTTTACACAATTTAAATACTTTAAAATTTATTCCGAATTGCATTATGGCTAGGAATACGGCCTATGTTAGAAATGATCCATGTGATGTATATCTCCACTCCTGGTAAGATTCTTTAGTGTTCATCTGATATTACCATAGTCACTTCAGATTTCTTTTTATTAGTGTTCTTATGGTACATATCTTTTACCTTTCTTGTACCTATAGCTCTGCCTTCCTATTTAAGGAGATTTCTTCCAGACAGCACATATTTGGGTCTTGATATTTCTCTCCCAGTTTCATAGTTTCTGTTTCATAGCTGGTACACTTAGACCATTATAATTAATGGAATTACTGATGTGGCTGGATTCTATTGTGCCATCTTGTTAGTTCTTCAGTGTGTGTGCTAGTTTCCTGTGTTTTGCTCCTTGTTTCTCTTTGACGCTTGATTTTGGACAGTCAGTCACAATATGGTCAGAGATGATTCCGGTCCCACAGAAAGTTTGACTTGGGGCCTATTTATAAACATCTTTATTGAGATCCAAGGGATCTGGTGAGGTGGCAGAACAAGACTCACAAAGACCTTGCTGGCAGTCAGGCGCACACGTGTAAAATCACATACGTGGAGGCGCCTCTTTCAACACCGAGCTCTGGGTGTTCTATACAACTGCTGTCAATACGTGTTTGTAAGTAAGCAAAAGAGGTAAAAACACTATACATCTGGGAGAGACACCAAGTCAAAGAACGTGACCGTGACTCACGTTACCTCTTTAATAAGGCTGCCGTGTCAAATAACCTGAGAGGCGGGTATTACTCCAACAGGAGAATTAGGAATGAAAACCAAAGGCTCAGAAAGGTTATAAAGCATGTCCAGTAAGTACAATGTTTGTTCCAGAGTAGCACAAAGTATTCTCTTAAAGCTATTAATTCTTAGTCAAATATTTCTTAAAAGAAAACAAATAAGTACCTGATTTTATTCAGCAACATTATCATCCTGGGAAACATTCCAGTGAGTCACACTGTCAATGGTTTCCACAGTAGTAAGCATTTATGAAAAGAAACATTCTTAAGCCCTTCTTTCTTTCATCAATTAAGCCTGGATGGGCTGACTGAGCACCTGCCCAGGTCATGTCTTAATCTACCTCACAGGATAGCTAAAGGAAAAGACAGGCAAAGTCACGATTACTGACTGTTCAAAGAATACTACAGCAAAAAATTGAAAATATACCTATTTACATACACTGATGTATATGAAGGGTGGGGAAGAATTACCTGCTTCAGGGGTTATGTGCCTTTTAAATTCATCCAGTAATGTCCAAACACAAGCAAATATCTAGGTTAAATTAATAAAAAGTGATCCTTGGTATCAAGGATGAAAATGTGCCTTTGTGCTAATTCTTACTTTGTGATTTATTTAATCTACAGGTCTAGAGAGACACCGAGTTGATGTAAATTGCTTTCTTCTCAACGACAGCAGTCAACAAATGCACATTTGTCTGATGTAGATAACCCTTAACCTTCCAGAAGACTTGAAGAATGCCCTTCAACTTAAAAGCATTTTTCCTCCATCGTCCTTAACATGATGACAGGTTTAGGACATGACTAAACAATTCAAACCAACAAATATATACAACAACCTATTTTGAGTGAGTTGATGTGCTGGAGAAAACTGGAGGAAGGAGAAGATAGCACAGGAAGGTGTGATAAGATAGAGAATGTTTACTTTGGTTGAAACCTGACTTACCAACTTAATTGTAAAATGTAGACCCATATATTGATCAACTATAAAGGACACAATACTTTTAAGTACATAGGGAACATTTAGAACACCCAAACAGAACACATGCTAAAAGACAAAGTAAATCTAAGCAGGTGCTAATGAAACCACACAGAACAGGCTGTCTGATCAGGATAATTAGACTAGAAATAATACAGAGATAATTAGAAAAAAATCCATATATTTAGAAACTACATATGGGTCGATCACAATAAACTGTGGAAAATTCTGAAAGAGTTGGGAATCCCAGACCACCTGACCTGCCTCTTGAGAAACCTGTATGCAGGTCAGGAAGCAACAGTCAGAACTGTACATGGAACAACCGACTGGTTCCAAATAGGAAAAGGAGTGCGTCAAGGCTGTATATTGTCACCCTGCTTATTTAACTTATATGCAGAGTACATCATGAGGAACGCTGGGCTGGAAGAAGCACAAGCTGGAATCAAGATTGCTGGGAGAAATATCAATAACATCAGATATGCAGATGACACTACCCTTATGGCAGAAAGTGAAGAGGAACTCAAAAGCCTCTTGATGAAAGTGAAAGAGGAGAGTGAAAAGGTTGGCTTGAAGCTCAACATTCAGAAAACAAAGATCATGGCATCTGGTCCCATCACTTCATGGGAAATAGATGGAAAAACAGTGGAAACAGTGTCAGACTTTATTTTGGGGGGCTCCAAAATCACTGCAGATGCTGATTGCAGCCATGAAATTAAAAGACGCTTACTCCTTGGAAGGAAAGTTATGACCAACCTTGATAATATATTAAAAAGCAGAGACATTACTTTGCCAACAAAGGTCCGTCTAGTCAAGGCTATGGTTTTTCCCGTGGTCATGTATGGATGTGAGAGTTGGACTGTGAAGAAAGCTGATCGTCGAAGAATTGATGCTTTTGAACTGTGGTGTTGGAGAAGACTCTTGAGAGTCCCTTGGACTGCAAGGAGATCCAACCAGTCCATTCTAAAGGAGAGCAATCCTGGGTGTTTATTGGAAGGACTGATGCTAAAGCTGAAACTGCAATACTTTGGCCACCTCATGCGGCGAGTTGACTCACTGGAAAAGACTCTGATGCTGGGAAAGGTTGGGGGCGGGAGGAGAAGGGGACAACCGAGAATGAGATGGCTGGATGGCATCACCGGCTCTGTGGACATGAGTTTGAGTGAACTCCGGCAGTTGGTGATGGATAGGGAGGCCTGGTGTGCTGTGATTCATGGGGTCGCTGAGAGTCGGACACGACTGAGCGACTGAACTGAACTGAACACATGGGTCAAAAAGGAAACAAGGGAATCTTTAAAATATCGTCAGCAAAAAACAGTGCAATATATAAAAACTTGCAGGATGCAGCTAAAGCAGTATTTAGCAGGAAATTTATAGCTTTAAAGGACTGTATGTGAAAAGAAAAAGATGAACAATAAAAGCTGTAATCTTCTAAGTAGCTCTGAAAAAGTAACAAATTTGTCGTAAGGGGGTTTAAAAGGTGGAGACAATTTTTGAAAGAGTAAAATCAATAAAGCAGAAGCAGAGAAAAATAAAAAGAGTGAAAATTCAAAGGAAAAGTTGCCTTTGTTTTAAAATATTAGTAAAATGGATAAGCCTCTTCCTGGATCCATCCCCATCCAATCCCCTTGGGTGAGAGAGAGGGAGGGGAAGGGAGAGAGAGGAGGAGCGTGGATCACTACCCTTACTCTCAGATGTTACAGACACTGAAAAGAAAATATTATGAACAGTTTTTGCAAATAAATACTTTAACTGAAATGGGGTAACTCGGTGAACAAAATAAATTACAAGAACTGATTCAAGAAGAAAAAGAAAACAACAACAACAAAAATAGCTCTAATTGAAGAATTGGATTTTGCAATTAGAAACCTTCCCCTAAGGAAATTTCAAGCTCAGAGGAATGAAAGGCAAATTCATTCAAATAATAGGACAATACAAATTGAAATCAGATTCAGTCTCTCAAAGAACAGAAAAAGATGCAACACTTCCCATTATGTTCCTGCTATACCCTGACATCCACTCCTGGAAAAACGCATTGAAAAAAGAAATTACAAGTCAACACCTCTCGTAACTGTGACACAGAAATCCCAACCAAAAATTAACAAATCAACATCCACAACATACAAAGACAATAAATCACAACTAAGTGGGCTTCCCTGGTGGCTCAGTGGTAAAAAAAAATCTGCCTGCTATGCAGGGGATGCAGGTTCGATCCCTGGGTCAGTGGATCACCTGAACTAGAAAATGGCAATCTGCTCCAGGATTCCTGCCTGGGAAATCCCACTGTCAGAGGAGCCTGGTGGGCAACAGTCCATGGGGTCACAGGAGAATCAGGTATGACTCACCAATTAAAGAACAACAAAGTTGCTTTGTTATAGAAGTGAAAAAAAATAATTTAGTACTTAAATGTAATTCAGTATAGTAACCAAGGAAAAACAAAAGTCAGTGCAGAAGAAAGATCTGATAAATTCATCAATACTCACTCACAATAAATGCTCTCAGCAAGTTAGAGATAGAAACTTCCTTATTCTGATAAAGGTTACCTACTTTAAAAATCTCAAGAGTTTAAACCGAAATGGTGAGATACTGAGTGATTTTTTTCCCTGAAGTCATCAACAAGACAAAGATGTCTCTACTCAACCTTATTCAACACTATACACAGATGAAACAATTGTGTATAGACGATCCAAAAGGAAATACAAAAATAGAATAAGTACAACTGGAGATTGTTAAGGAAAATAACAATACCATTTATGATAGCAACTGGAGAAGAGCATGGCAACCCACTCCAGTATTCTTGCCTGGAGAATCCCATGGACAGAGGAGCCTGGCAGGCTGCAGTCCATGGTGTTGCAAAGAGTCGGACACAACTGAAGTGATTTAGCATACCATGGTAGCAACTATATAAAATACATTAGAATGCACTTAATAAACAATGTACAAGGCTTTTACATAAAAATTTCATTGGCAGAAATTGAACAAATGAGGCAAATATCACATTACTTAACTGTAAGATATTACTGTTGTTGAATTACGCTCTAACGACCCGTGGAATCAATGTAATCCCAATCAAATTTCCAAGAAGCTTTTGGGGAGAGTTTTAATGACTAACAAGTCAGTGATAAAATCTGTATGGAAATTCACAGAACCTAGGATAGCCATAACAATAATAAAAGAACAAACTTCAAGAACTCACAATATCTCACTTCAAACTTGTAGGGTGAAGCTTCAAGAACCATGATCACATCCTATTGGTGCGGGAATACCAGACCAAGCCAACAGAACAGAGAGTCCAGAAATAAACACACAGATACAGCATCTACTGATTTTTGACAAAAGCAATCTAATGGGAAAAAGAACGTCGGGAGAATCACTGGATAAACGTATACAGAAAAAAGAAGAGAAACTTGACTCCCTATATCACATCATATTCAGAAGTAAATTTTACATGGGTTAAAGGCCAAAGCATGAAAGGTAGTATAAAAATTCTAAAAAACAGAAAAAAGCAAGATTTTATAAATGGGCAGAAAGACTAAGAATAATCACCAGGCTTATGAAAAGCTGCTCAATATCATTACTTATTAAAAAATTAAAACCAAGGGATACTTCTCCATAGCAATAAAATACCTAAAACTTAAAAAGACCAACAATACCAAATACTGGCACAAAGAGAATTCTCGTATCTTGAAGGCACACGTTTTTGGGAAAATGACTCACAATATCTACTAAAGCTGAACAGTAATCCACTGGAACAGTAATTTCATTCCTGCAGAAGATCAGTAAGGGCATAGTTTAACATAACACTACAAATCAACTGGTTATAATTGACATTTATAGACTACTTCATCCAACAAGAGCAGAACATACATTCTTTTCAAACTCCCATGTAAGATTCAACAAGACAGATCCCATTCTGAGCCATAAGACATACCTTAACAAATTTAAAATAGAAATCATATAATGTCAGTTCTCAGATCACAAGAGAATTAAACTAGAAATCAATAACAGAAAGAAAACTGAACATCCCACCCAAAATATTTAGAGAATAAACACACTTCTAACTAATACATGGGTCAAAGATGAAACTTCAAGATAAACAAAACTATTTTGAACTAAATGAGAAGAGAAACACAACTTACTGAAATTTGCTGGAGGCGATGAAAGTAGTGCATAGAGGGAAACTTACAATGAGCGCATGTATCAGAAAAGATACATCTAAACCAAGAATCTAAGTCCACACCTTAGGAGACTGAAGAAAAACAGCAAATCAAAACCAAAGTAAATGGAAGAAGAAGTAGAGCATAAATCAATCAAGAAAAATGAACAAAATCAAAAGCTGGTTCTTGGTAAAGATCAATAAAATTGATAAGACTTCTGCCAAGCTAAGAATTAAAGATAGAAGACACAAATTACTTATTTCAGAAATGAAATACGGGACATCACTATAGATCCTATGGATATTAAAACGATAACGGAATATTATGAACCCTGTGTCCATTATTTGATACGTAGATGATAATGGACTGATTCTTTGAAAGACACAATCTGCCAAAATTCACATTAGAAGAAATAGACAATACGAATAGGCCTGTATCTAGAAAAGAAGTTTAATCAATAAATAATTTTCCAAACCAGAAAGCGCCAGGTCCAGCCAGATTCACTGGGGAATTCTACCAAGCATTTAACGGAGAAATGATTCCAAAACTCTAAAGTCTGTTTCAAAGGATAAAGGAAGAGGGAATACTTCCTAATTCATTATATGAGACCAGCATTACCCAAATATCAAAACCAGACAAAAGACATTACAAAAGAAGAAAACTATAGACTATAGATTGCTACTGTCCATGAATATAGATGTAAAAATTCACAACAAAGTATTTATTAGTAAATAAAAATAATAATGTATAAAAATATTTATATACCACAACCAAGTGGGATTTAAACCACGTATTCAAGGCTGGCATCAATATTTCAAAATTAATGTAATCCATTAAATCAACATGCTGAGATACAAAAATCACGCGGTCATAAGTGATATGGAAAAAGCATGAGAAAATCCAACACCGATTCATGATAAAATCACTCAGAAAACAGGAATAGAGAAGAGCTTCCTTCAGTTTGATAAAGAATAAAAATATCTATAGCTAATATCATACATAATGGTGAGAAACTTGAAACTTTCCCACTAAGATCAGGAATAAGGCATCAATGTCCCCTCTGGCCATTCCTTTTCAACACTGAACAGAAAGCACTAGATAATGCACCAAGAAAAGAGGAGGAAATACAACGTATACAGACTGGTAAGCAAGACATCTTTTTCACAGATGATATGATCATCTATGTAGACTATCCAAAAGAACTGTCTAAAAAATCCTCCTGGAACTAATTACAGCAAGATTGCAGGATACAAGGTTAATATACAAAAGGTAATTGCTTTCAAACTACCAGCAATAAACAAGTGAAATTTAAAATTAAAATCACAATACATTTACGATCGCACCCCCTCACCCCCAAATGAAACACTTAGGTGTAAATCTGACAATACACGCACAAGATCTGCACAACTGAAACTCCAAATTCTGATGAGCAAAACCAAGAACCAAATCAATGGACAGACAGGAAATCAGCCCTGAATATTCACTGGAAGGACTGATGCTGAGGCTGAAGCTCCAATCCTATGGCCGCCTGATGTGAAGAGCTGATTCACTGGAAAAGACCCTGATGCTGGGAAAGACTGAAGGCAGGAGGAGAAGGGGACGACAGAGGATGTGATGGTTGGACGGCATCACCGACTCAATGGACATGAGTTTGAGCAAACTCTGGGAGGTGATAAAGGACAGGGAAGCCTGGCGTGCAGCAGTCCACGGGGTTGCAAAGAGTCAGACACAACTGAGTGACTGAACAACAACAAGCAAAACAGTGCAGCACTGGTGAAAAACAGAGGGAGGAACAGAGCACAGCTCTCAGAAACGGACCAACATACGTACAGTCAACCAATCTCCAACAAAGGAACAAAGGCAACACATGGAGAAAAGTCTTTTCAACAGATGATACTCGAAAAACACTCGCAAAAAAAAAAAAAAAAATCAATCCAGACACAGACTTCACGCCCTTTTCAAAAATTAACCCCAAATGGATATTAGACCTAAATGTACATTATAATACTATATAATGGAGAAAACCTAGATAACCCTGCATATGGTGATGATCTTTTAGATTAAAAAACCAAAAGTACAGTCTGTGAAAGAAATAATTGATAAACTCAGTTCAGTTCAGTTCAGTCGCTCAGTCTGTCCGACTCTTTGCGACCCCATGAATCACAGCACGCTGGACCTGCCTGTAATTGAAAACCTCTGCTTTGGGAAAGACAATGTCAAGAAAGTAAGACAATCCACAGACTAACAGAAAACATTTGCAAAACACATTTGACAAAAGTTATATATAAAGTATATATAACTCTTTTTCTCTGGTGGCTCAGATGGTGAAAGAGTCTGTCTACAATGTGGGAGACCCAGGTTCAATCCCTGGGCTAGGAAGATCCCCTGGAGAAGAAAATGGCAACCCACTCCAGTATTCTTGCCTGGAAAATTCCATGGACGGAGGAGCCTGGCAGGCTATGATCCGTAGTGTCACAAAGAATGACTATCACACACAAAATACATAAAGAACTCTTAAAATTCAGTAGTGAGAAAACAGGTAAACCTGATTTTAACAGTGGGCCAAGAGCCTAAAGAGATACCTTTCCAAAGAAGGCGGCAAGCCACTCCAGTATTCTTGCTGGAAAATCCCGTGGATGGAGCAGCCTGGCAGGCCACAATCCGTGGGGTCACAAAGAGCTGGATATGACTGAATGACTTCACTTTCTTCACTTTCACTTTCTTTCCAAAGAAGATATGCAGATGGCAAAATAAGCAGATGAAATGACGTTCCTCATCGTACGTCATCAAGAAAATGCAAATTAAAACGAGATACCACTACACACGTATCAGAATGGCCACAATCCTGAACACTGAAAAACCAACTCCCGGTGAGAACATGGAGTGACAGGAACCCGCATTCATCACCGCTGGCGATGTAAAACAGCACAGCCACTTTGTGAAACAGTCTGGCAGTTCCTTATAAAATCAAACACACTCTTACCACACAAGGAGCAGTCACATTCTTCAGAATTTACCTAAAGGAGTTCAAAATTTATGTCCCCACAAAAACTTGTGCACATATGCTTATAGCAGCCTTATTCATAACTGCCGAAACCTGGAAGCAGCCAAGATTATTCAGTAGGAGAATGGCCAAATAAACTGGTACACTCAGAGAACAAAATATTATTCAGCACTAAAAAGAAATGAGCTATTATTGTCATGAGAAGACATGGGAGTAAAATTAAGTGCATATCACTAAGTGAAGAAATCAATCTGAAAAGGCTACATATTATATGATTCCAACACTATATGACTTTCTGGAAAGATAAAACTATCAGTTCAGTCGCTCAGTTGTATCTGACTCTGCAACCCTATGGCCTGCAGCACGTCAGGCTTCCCTGTCCATCACCAATCCCAGAGCTTGCTCAAACTCATTTCCATTGAGACGGTCATGCCATCCAACCATCTCATCCTCTGTCGTCCCCTTCTCCTCCTGCCTTCAATCCTTCCCAGCATCAGGGTCTTTTACAGTGAGTCAGTTCTTTGCATCAGGTGGCCAAAGTGTTCCAGCTTCAGCATTGCTCCTACCAATGAATATTCAGGACGGACTGGATGGATCTCCTTGCAGTCCAAGGGACTCTCAAGAGTCTTCTCCAACACCACAGTTCAAAAGCATCAATTCTTTGGCTGTCTTTATGGTCCAACTCTCACACCCATACATGACTACTGGGGGGAAAAACCATAGCTTTGACTAGACAGACCTTTGCCAGCAAAGTAATGTCTCTGCTTTTCAATATGCTGTCTAGCTGTGTCACAGCTTTTCTTCCAAAACAAAACTATGGAGGCAGTAAATCGGTGGTTTCCAGAGCTTAAGAGATAGGAGTGGATAAATAGCGGGGGTGGAGGGGGGTTGGGGGGCATGAAGGACTTTTAGGGCAGTCAAACTACTTTGTATAATAGATATAGACCATTAATATCTATCCAAACACATAGTTCACCAAGAGTTAACCACACTATAGATCTCATATGTACATGTATCTTGTACACATAGATAATCATATACTAGAGAAACCTACCACAATATGTATGTTTTTGAACGTTCACTGCACAGAAATGTATCTATAATCACAATCCTTAGTCCCTAACACACTCACCACTGGACCATGCTGCATTTTAAAATGAATGAAATATCCATGAACCCATCACCTAGACAAAAGCTAAAACTCCCACCCATCCACATAAGCCCTGTATGCTCGAACCCATTTTCTGAGGTCATCTTCCTCCTGATTACGACTATGTACATTACTCACTTGCTCTCTTTTAAAAGCAGCCTTATTCCATCTATATGACTTGCTAAAACGTATTTTAGATTTCAACGGTATTTCATGAGAAAAACTGTATAAGCTGTAATCCTTTGGGCTTACTTTCTACAGCTGCATTGCTGATATTCATCTGCATTGACACACACCACTGTAGGTCTTGTGCGTGAACCACTGTATGACACTGCTGCTCACCAGAACAGCTTGCTCAGTGTTGCAGTGTCCCTGCTGCTGACAGGCATGTGAATTGTTCCCATGCTTCCTGTTACTGTCAACAGCACAGAAGAAAAAACAAAAACATTTGATAGTAAGTCTCGTCTTTCTGCAATTATTTCTCTTGGTTGGTGAATGTTCAGCAACGGCGCACAATGCTAAATTCTTGTCCAAGTCCCTCATATCTGCACTCCTGAGGACAACACGTGAGGATCCTCCACTCCCTCCCACTAGCTGGCACTGTGAGACCTCCTGGGTTTTGGTCAATGGAAGGTGCGCATCATGTATGTCACTGATGTGACATTTTTCTAAATCACTAGTGCTGCTGAACATCTCTTTATATGGTTACTAGAGATTCATGAATTTTCTAACATTACATTTCTTGAACACCTGAAATAAGCCTATCTTTCCCACATTATGTCAGATTTAATTTGCTACTGTATTCAGAACAGTTTTCATCTATTTTAACGAGTGAAACAGCCTGCAATAGTCACAGTGTGTCCATCTGAATTCCAAATCAGAGCTCGGCTGACCTGACAGAATGAGCAGGATGGTGAGTATGCTTCAACATTTTTATCTTCTAGAAATGTGAAATTGGGATGTGTTTCAGAAATGGAAGAAATCAACTATTAAAACTGAGTCAGATGGCTTTCTTTGTGGGAAGATCTTAACCACTGTTTTTATTGCTTTTGAAGTTATAGAATTATTCAAGTGAATATGAATTTGTAGAGTCACGAGAAACTTGTCCAGGTTTTCAAAACTTTAATATATACCCAAAGACATTATGTTTTATTAACATTTAAATCTAATATTTCTGTACTTTTCCATTTCCTTGATAATATTATTCATACATGCCTCACCTTTCTTTAACCAATTTTTTTTTTTAAAGAACCAACTTATGGTTTTGTTTATTGTATTTCTGGTTTTTTTGTATTTTGCTAATTTCGACTGGAGGAGGAAACAGCAACTCACTCCGGTATTCCTGCTGGAAGATCCCAAAGGCACCTGTCAGAGTTCATAAAGTCACAAAGAACTGGACGCGACTGAGCGCATATGTGCACGCACACACATTGTAATTTTATCATTACTTTTAGGGTTCTCCCCCACTAATTTCTTAAAATGGGTCCTTCATCACTTTATGCTCTTAAGATTCAAGATTACTGTTCTATTTTAACTCTCAATTGCATGCTTCTTTTGTTTATATTAAAAATGAGTATAAATTTGTTTCTATTAAGAAAATACAAATACATTTTATTTGTTTCATTAACTATGTAGTAACCCTTCAATCACAACAATATAATTTCTCTGCATCATACGTATTTTATATATGTATATGACTATTCCAGTTTTCTTTTGGTTAGTATTCTCCCAGCATGCTCATTCCACCCATTCACTTTTAAAGTCTGACTGTTTGTATATCCTTCATGAGTGGTATACAGAATTCTATTCAATCTACCAATCTTTGTCTTTTTCACTAATGAGTTTAGCTCATTCACGTTTATTGCGATCATTACGTTGAGGCCTGTATGTAAGAGCATGCTTTCATCGAGCCCTCTTTACGTTGGGTATGACATTCTGTGCTCTCTACGTTGCTTTCCTTTAAGACTGGAACACTCCTCCATCATCTCTATTTCTGGAGCTACTGCTGAAAACTTTGAAGTCAGTATAATCGCTGCTTCTTTACACATGCTCTCCTTTTGTCCTTCCACAGTATTTTAGAACTTTCTTTCTGATGTTCTTAAATTGCACTGTGATATTCCTAGATGTCCATTTCCCATTCTCTTGGCTCTTTGGTTTTCTCTTGGACCTTTTTCTGAAGCCTTTCATCTTTTCTTAATTCCACGAAATTTACAGCCATTACATCTTCAAGCATTTCATCCTGGAAGCAATGTGTGATGGGAGATTACACAATTGGGATATTAACAATTGTTTCTAACAACTCTTCTTTAGCCCTCAAGGGACTCTCATGGAGAAGCAGCCACTCTCTTCAGGGAAGAGGCTGAGCCACGGCTTCAGTCTACACCCAGCAAACACTGCGGTGTCTCAGAGATTCACATGCACTTAGTGGAAGCAGGAACACATTTCCTTCTGCAAAGATGTGAAGGAGAGATTACTGGGCTCACGTGCTCCTTCAACAACCGCCCATCACCTTTTGACTGACTTAAGAAACTTGTGTTGCCTGCAGACTGGAGCCTGGGGCGAGCCGGGAGCCATGCTTAGGACAGGTCTGAGCAGGTGCTCACTCCAGAGTTGTGGCTGAGCTGGGAGCCATCCTGAGCACAGGTCTGAGCAGGCGCTCACTCCAGAGCCGTACAGGGCAGCGCGGCACCTGTTACCGGCTTGTCAGGGTTGCCGTACGGAAGCACCACAGGCCAGGCAGCTTCAACAGAAACACAGAAACTCACCAACAGAAACTTTTTGTTTTTCCCCTCACAGGTCTGGAGGCTGGATGTGCAAGTAAATGGAGTCAGCAGGGCCTCCTTCATTCTGAGGCCTCTCTCCTCGGCTGGCAGATGGCCACCTACTTGCTGTCATTCTCCTGTATTCACAAGCACCTCTGGCATCTCTGTGTTCTCATCTTCTGTTCTTACAAGATACCAGTCAGAATGGACCAAAGCCCACCCTGTGAGTCTCATATTACTTTTATCACCTCTTAATAGGCTCTATCTCCAAATATAGTCTGTACTCTCAGGGACTAATGGCTAGAGCCCCAAAATATGAATTCTGGGGGACACAATTCAGTCCAAAACGCTTGTACAATCTGAGAGTGAGAGCCTCCTTACGTGTTGCTCCCAGGCTGGTCTCTGGCCTCTCACAGTCCCAGTCCAGTTGATTCAGCCAGAAAGGAAGAAGGGAGCCAGCCTGTATTGAGCATGTACATGGACATTAGGAAAGACCATATGAGGAACCATGATCTCAAGGTCCCTCGGTTACCAAGGTTGTATAAATTCCAGAAAAGAGACAGAGCCAGCTGCACAAGGCACTCCACTTTGTCAAGGGCTCTGCAGTCAGAGGGCACTGCAAGCCCACCTGCACCGCAAGCTTGTAAGACACATTCCCGTCCACCTCTCAGCAGTGTTCTATCAAGGGACAAAGACAAGAACACCGTTCAAGGTGTTGATTAAGAGGCGAGAACTCCACATATGCCCAGCGAAGTTTGCAGAGAAACATGCTGCCTATCACAGCACACTGAGGGACAGGCGTGCCGGTCGCTGAAAGCGTTGACACGTGCGAGAAACAAAAACGCTGTCTTCAAGAGGAGCAGCTCCTGGAGAGCCTTACAGATTTACACACCCTCAGCGTTAGACAAGCCAAGTGTGCTTGCTCCTGTCAATTTAAACTCGACTCTATAATTAGAAAGCATAACTTTCAGCTTCACTTAGTGAGTTTAAAACCTAACTAATAACTTGCATATGTCAACTATGGCCATTTTTCAATTGTATAACACCTCATTCATTCACCTTACAAACGCAAATGTCAGCATGGCCTCATTGAAGACAAAATGCAGTACCGAAAAGGACTTACATTCTGGAGGGAAATGGGCATCCACAAAACAATCTGTAGAACTCACAGACAATCATTAGTAGAAGACAATGCTTTTTCTTTAAATTTAAAAACAAGACAAGAATGCCTATCATCACAACTTCTGTTCAAAATGAGGAGACCTCAGCCAGAGAAGCCAAGAAAAATAAATGAAGTATAATTTAAAAATGAAGGAATACTAGCCTTGAGGCCTGCTTTCAGGCAAAGGCTGCCTGGAGATCCTGCACGGGGAGGGTTCACTCCGAGCTGGGCTGCAAGCTGACTGACAGAGAGGCCCATTCTCAGCAACATGAGCAGGCTCAGTTCCCCAAAGCCGTCGGTCACCAGAAGCCTGTTGGGCACTGTGCTGGCGAGGTGGTCACGCACCTCATCTTCAACAATCCTGAGAGTGCTTCTATCCAGGGAAAGTAAGACAGTGACCCAACGCATGAAGACGATGTGAACTTCTGGGGCTTCTCTACTGCAGAAATTTCAACCACGGAGCAAAATGTGGTGATGATAAAATTTTACTTCACAGATGGATTTCCTAGAACTAAGACCATACAAACTCTAGCCCTGTGTTTAAAGAAAAGATGATAAAAGAATAACTCAGAACCAAATTTACTTCTTCACAGTGCATCTCACACAGGGAATGCAAATCCTCTCTCCATACACACTGTGGTGCCATACATAGGGCAGGGTTTCTTCGTGACCCATTTGTGAGAAACTTTTTTATATTCTTTTCTCTGAGGGGTGTGGGTCTTGTTTTCATGTACCTTCTTTTCATGTATGCTCTAGTTTACAATATGAGTAACATTTGGAAATGAAGAAAAGTTTAATAATAATCAGGCAGTGTAGGGGAAACCCATCTCTTAATACTGTCATATCTCAACTTTAAATTATTCACTTAAAAATAATTTTAAAACACCATCGCCTAAACATGTGTGTTTCTAGGCAAGACAATAAGTAATAGGAACAAGATTTATTTCCCCACCAAAAGCAAACAAGAGAGAAAAAAATAAACAACACATATGAAACAACAGTTTAAAATACTGGGTAGTCAAGTAGAGAGGTCTGTGAAAAATGGGAAATGAGTGTGGTGAATGTCACGATGGCCCCAGCTTACTGTCTTCAGCATTTCAAGGTCACGGCACTGAATGAGTATACAGGCAGAGAATGCTGCCCTCACAGAATAAACGCAGCTGTGGACCCAGGAGACCAGAGCAAGCAGAGTTGGCAGGACAGAAGTAGACACAGAACAGAACAGACACTGCTGGCCCAGCTCAAGCATCCCCCGAGGACTGCCAACACATCCATGTGAGGAATACACCACACTGAGGAAAAACGAGGGAACAGTGAAGACGTTCTGACAGGGCTGTGCACACACCCGATTCCCAGCAGGTACACTGGAAAACCTCATAATTCATGCAGCATTAGGGAGAGCACTCAGGTCTTGCTTCGGCAGAAATAATTAGCACTAGGATGAACACTGCTCTGATTTTTCCTAACAAATTTTAAAAGAAGACCCCAAAGAATCAAATTATTTTGACAAATTTAACTGCATTTCAGAATGAAACCTAAGAATATTTATTAGAATGCAAAAATATCCTACTCCCAACAAGTTAAAATTCACATTCCAGATATCCAATTGATTGCCAGGCAAGAAAATATCAGGAAAATAGGACTCCTTATAAGAAGAAAGAACTACTTGAAAACAACCTAGAACTAACTCAGATGTTAGAGTTAGGTAAGAACACAAAGAGCAGTTACTGTAACTATTTCAGATGTTCAAAAGGTTAGTAAGAATTGTAGGATATGGAAATAAAGACAGAATTTCTAGGAATGAAAATTACAAAATCCAAGATGAAAACTACTCTGGGTGGCAGTAACAGATTATAGACACTCCAGAAGAAAGGATAAGTGAACTTGAATGCTTACACAAACTATCCAAAATGGACAGAGGGAGAAAACATCCAAAATGGAAGGAAGAGAAGAAGGACACTAGTGGGCTTGGGGACAACTCCAAGAAACATTATAAGGCAGAACAGGAGCTTCTGAGAGGGAAGAAAAAACACCCATGAAGAAAAAACCTGCCAAAACATTTCCACATTCAATGCAAACTATGAATGCACAGACTGAAGATGGCCAATGAAACCACGCTCAAGAAACATGAAGAAAACTACACCAAGACTCATCATAACTAAATTTCTCAAAAACTCTGAGAGAGGTTTATAAGCAGTCAGAGAAAAAAAGACATTTACACAGAAAGAACAACAAAGAAAGAATGACAGCAGAATTCCTGTTGAAAACAATGCAAACAAAGAGACAGTGGAGCTAAACTTATAAAGCAGACAGGAAAAAAACCCAGCAGTCTAGAATTCTCTGCCCAGTGAAAATCTCTTTCAATATCAGGGAGCAATGAAGACTTTTTGGACATGTGAAAGTTCTAAGAATTCATGACCAGCAGTCCACCACTATGAGAAATGTTTCCAGAAATTCCAGGCAGAAGGAAATGATGCGAGGTGGAAACACAGATCCAAACACAGAATGAAGAGAAAGCTTTATTGGGACACAGCCACTCTCACTACTTGAAGGGCAGAGGCGAGTAGCTGAGACAGATTACAGATGGCAAAGCCCAAAACAGGAGCTCCTTATAGGCGATATTTACTTAGGCTCTATCAGACAAACCCATTTTAATGTAAAACTATTTGCTCTTTAGTATCTGTGTACCTGAAACTACCTTTCTAAAACAATACTGATATATGGAAAAAGTGACTTCTAAAAGGATGTTTACCCGATGTCAGACTAGTTTTGGAGATGGGGATAGGAGGTGATTTGTCATTTTATATTTTGCTTTCTTGTATTGCATACACTTTAAAAAGAAGAATATGTCATTTTAGGCTTTGCTGGCGGCTCAGCTGGTAAAGAATCTCCTTGCAATGCAGAAGACCCTGGTTCGATTCCTGGGTCAGGAAGATATTCTGGAGAAGGGATAGGATACCCACTCTAGTGTTCTTGGGCTTCCCTGGTGGCTCAGCTGATAAAGAATCTGCCTGCAATGTGGGAGACCTGGGTTTGATCCCTGGGTTGGGAAGATCCCCTGGAGAAGGAATAGCCACCCACTCCAGTATTCTGGCCTGCAGAATTTGATGGACTATTCCACGGGGTCACAAAGAGCTGGACATGACTGAGTGACTTTCACTCACTCATATGCCATTTTAATAAAACAAAGCCATTAACTAATGTCTTTAAAAAGTAATATAACTGGACCAACCTAGACAGCATATTAAAAAACAGAGATGTTACTTTGCCAACAAGGTCCATCTAGTCAAAGCTATGGTTTATCCAATAGTCATGTATGGATGTGAAAGTTGGCCTTCCAAGGTGGTACCAGCGGTGAAGATCCCCTCTGCCAGACATAAGAGACGGCGGTTTGACCCTTGGGTAGGGGACATCCCCTGGAGGAGGAGATGGCTACCCACTCCAGTATTCTTGCCCAGACAACCCCATGGACAGAGGAACCTGGTGGGCTACATACAGTCCGTGGAGTCGCAAAGAGCCAGACACGACTGAGTATGTCCTGTTTTCATGTACCTGCTTCAGGTTTTCACTGAAAAAGGCACTTGCTCCTTGGAAGAAGAGCTATGGCAAACCTAGACAGTGCACTAAAAAGCAGAGACAATACTTTGCCGACAAAGGTCAATAAAGTCAAAACTATTGTTTTCCCAGTAGTCATGTGTGGATGTGAAAGTTGGATCTTAAAGAAGGCTGAGCATCAAAAAATTGATGCTTTCAAACTGCAGTGTTGGAGAAGACTCTTGATAGTCCCTTAGGTTGCAAGGAGATCAAACCAGTCAATCTAAATGGAAATCAACTGTGAATATTCTTGGAAGGACTGATGTTGAAGCTGGAGCTCCAATACTTTGGCCACCTGGTGCAAAGAGCTGACTCAGTGGAAAAGACCCTGATGCTGGGAAAGACTAAAGACAGGAGGAGAAGGGGTTGACAGATGATATGGCTTGATTGCATCACTGACTCAATGGACATGACTTTGAGCAAACTCTAGGAGATGGTGAAGGACAAGAAAGCCTGGCATGCTGCATTCCATGGGGTCACAAAGAGTCAAACACAATTGAGTGACTGACCTGAACTTAACTGAACTATTGGTTGCTATATTATTACTCTTAATATTTATTTTTTGTTAAACAGCATATTTTACAATTCACTGTATCAATTGTTCAATTAATGACTTCATATTCATTGAAAGCTTTCGGTGTACATGAAATTAGGTTCTACAATGGAACAAGAAATATATAAGACATTGTCATTTCTCTCAAAGAACTTTTAATATAATTAGGAAGATAAGAATTTTAAAAAATATAGATTAAAAATTCTGTATATAGTTTGATGGTTTAATTTAGAGTGTTAGGTCTTGCATTGGAAAAACTGGGTTTGAATCTTTATTCTAATATGATTGACTGTGTAACTTTATGTTATTTGTTCAAATTCTTTGTTTCTAAATTTTTCTTAAAAGACCTCAATATACTAGGTTATTAAGAACATTAAATGAGAATGTGTGCATTTTGGACAATGTCTAACATATTAAGCCTCCAATAAATGTTAATTACTTATCACTACATCTATTGTTACTATTACTACTAGTAGTAATACTACTAGCAGTTTACAATCTACACTAAAATGCTTAAAAGAGATTATCAATTGATGAAATTGAAAAAAACTGAGGATTGGGGTGTTCAAGGAAGAGTTTAAAGAAAAGATGAGCATAAAGATGTCTTTATCTTTCTCTAGTGAAAAGGAAATGATTTGGTAAAAAGAGAAATTTGAAATAATATTTCTGGGAAAATAATAAATCAGTTTTCATACAACACATTTATAAATGAAAGTAGGTGAATATGGCAAGTTTAGACTTAAAGTTAGTATATATGGACACTTTCTTGCTGTAAATTGAAATTCATCTCTTCAAGAAATTTCACATGTTATATAAATAATATGTGCTACAGCAAAACTATGAAAATTATAACACTAAAGTAGTAGCATTTACAAAAATATAATAATCTTCCAGCTATACCATTTTTTAATCCTTGAAATTCCCAGTGGAAAATGCTTAGGAAGAAAAACAAAGTAAAAAAAATAACACCATAAGAAAGGGAAAAAATAACATTGGTAGGTAAAGCATTTTAAGAGGTAACAATCACAGTAGGATCTCTGAAGCCTGAAAAATAGAACAAGAGATAATGGAAAATGGAATTCTTCCAAAGGGATCAGAGTAGATTGCACTCTAATGACCGATTTGATTTTATAAATTCCATCAATAATTCTAACTGTACATTTCTCAACCTTTTATCCTTAGGGCTTAGCCAAAATTAAGTCAACTAGCAATAACATTAACAATAGACAAGAGAATAGAATTGTGTTTACTGTGGTTCCAAAGAGATTTCTGAAGAAGATTCACTGGTTAAAAAAAAATCCCCTTAGCTATTGTTGGCTTTGAAAATGTTTGTGTAGTGGAAGTTCTTTGCCCCTCAGTTAACACACTCTGGCTATTTAGGCAGCCAGATATAATAATAAGCTTTAAGATAGGAGTAGATTTCTAGAAAAACTCAGATCAAATAAGCATAACTTATGATATTCTGAAGATAATCAAGTTAACTTTAAAACATGCTTTTGAAAGTGTATAGACCTCAGAATTTCTCACTCCATCATTAATGCCAGATGTTCTAAGTCAATATGTAGATGTTCTTATTTTTAATATTTTTCTTTTTGGACAAAGATCTAGATTATACATATTAATAAGGTATGTTACATGGTACAGTTTTAGAGGTTCTGATATAGAAGATAGACTGTTTCTAAGAGAAAGTATTTTTAGGGGCTTTCCTGGTGGCTTAGATGGTAAAGAGTCTGCCTGCAATGCAGGAGACCCGGGTTCGATTCCTGGGTCGGGAAGAACCCCTGGAGAAGGGATCCAGTGCTCCTGCCTGGAGAACTCCAGGGACACAGGAGCCTGGTGGACTATAGTCCATGGGGTCAGAAACAGTAGGACATGACTGAGTGACATTCACTTTCACTTTATTGAGCCTAACTCCTGATCAAATTGTTCTAAAATAACTGAATTTGAAAGCTAAAAAAAAAAAACTAAAAAGAAAGAGTAATACTGGAGATGTTAGATCAATAAACTTTCTAACATGAACAAAAGTGACAGACTTCATATATCTATGAATCTACTTGATACTCTATTAGCACATCTATATAAGAATGTTGTTCCCTCTTAACAAGGTTAAATACATTTTGTGCATCTACTAATTCAATAAAGCAAAGAGAAATTTAAAAAAAAAAAAAGTAATATAACTGTATTACATAAAATTTTAAACACAGACAATGAAAACAGGAACTTCCTTGATCCTCCCCACCCTATAAGACAACCTTATTGCCACTTCAGCATATTTTCTCAAGCGTTTTTCTGTTACATGCTTGCAGCTATAATGTATATACACACCATTCAGTGTCTTAATTTGCTTCTTTATTTAGTTTACTATGCTGACAGTTTCACAGGTATTTGGATGCTGACCGAGTCTGGTGAGAAAGATGTGGTGTTGTTTTCTACACTATTTCACTATTACACATTTAGATTTGTTTCTATTTTTCACCATGATAAGTGACACTGCCAATGTATATATTGATAGCTTTTTCTTTATTTTCTGTTATCCCTAGAAAATGCATTTTCAGAGTGAGATTCCCGAATCAAAAAATTTAAACATTTTAATGAGTCAAGTCAGGAGTGAAGTGAAAATCACTCAGTCATGTCCGATTATTTTCAACCCCACAGACTATACAGTCCATGGAATTCTCTAGGCCAGAATACTGGAGTGGGTAGCCTTTCCCTTTTACTGACATTTTAAAGGCTTTTTACATTTTAATGTCCCCTTTACAGACATTTTAATGTGTCTGTATGCATCCCGTTACAAGATTGAGAGAAATTCACAGTATTGGCAGCATCATATGAAAATATACCAGTTTCAGGCCATCCTTGAATAACTCAACATTTTTATTTGCATTTTTTCCAACTTGTAGAAAAAAAGGCATTTTGTCTTAATTCATATAACATTATATTCAGAAAATATTTTCAGACATGAGATTAGCAGTGATTTTCAAAGGGCTATATTTAAATGATGTTCTATCCTGAATTCAATATCACAGTAATCCAACTCTATGCCCCGACCAGTAATGCTGAAGAAGCTGAAGTTGAACGGTTCTACGAAGACCGACAAGAACTTCTAAAATTAATACCCCCAAAAGATGTCCTTTTCATTACAGGGGACTGGAACGCAAAAGTAGGAAGTCACGAAACACCTGGAAGTGAAGTGAAAAGTGAAGTGAAGTCGCTTAGTCCTGTCTGACTCTTTGCGACCCCAGGGACTGTAGCTTACCAGGCTCCTCCATCCATGGAATTTTCCAGGCAAGAGTAATAGAGTGGGTAGCCATTTCTTTCTCCAGGGAATCTTCCCAACCCAGGGATCGAACCCGGGTCTCCCACATTGCAGGCAGACACTTTACCATCTGAGCCACCTGGGAAACACCTGGAGTAACAGGCAAATTTGGCCTTGAAGTACAGAATGAAGCAGGGCAAAGGCTAAGACAGTTTTGCCAAGAGAACGTACTTGTCATAGCAAACACCCTCTTCTAACAACACAAGAGAAGACTCTACACGTAGACATCACCAGATGGTCAATACCAAAAGCAGACTGATTGTATTCTTTGTAGCCAAAGATGGAGAAGCTCTACACAGTCAGCAAAAACAAGACTGGGAGCTGCTGTGGCTCAGATCATGAACTCCGTATTGCCAAATTCAGACTTCAATTGAAGAAAGTAGGGAAACCCACTAGACCATTCACATATGACCTAAATCAAATCCCTTATAATTATACAGTGGAAGTGAAAAATAGATTCAATGGATTAGATCTGATAGACAGACTGCCTGAAGAACGATGGATGGAGGTCTGTGACATTGTACAGGAGACAGGGATCAAGGCCATCCGCAAGAAAAAGAAATGCAAAATATAAAATGGCTGTCTGAGGAGGCCTTAGAAATAGCTATGAAAATAAGAGAAAAGAAAAGGAGAAAAGAAAAGATATACCCATTTGACTGCAAGGAGATCTAACCAGTCCATCCTAAAGGAAATCAGTCCTGAATATTCACTGGAAGGACTGATGTTGAAGCTGAAACTCCAATACTTTGTCCACCCAATGCAAAGAGCTGACTCATCTGAAAAGACCCTGATGCTGGGAAAGATTGAAGGCAGGAGGAGAAGTGGATGACAAAGGATGAGATGGTTGGATGGCATCACCGACTCCATGGACATGAGTTTGAGTAAACTCTGGGAGCTGGTGATGGACAGGGACGCCTGACATGCTGCAGTCCATGGGGTCGCAAAGAGTAGGACACGAATGAGTGACTGAACTCAACTGATCCTGACTTCACTTATTATACCAAAACACTGCTCAGTAACATATCCAGTTCTCTCAGCAGCATGAGACATGGGACCAGTCACTATGGAAGGAGCATATCCTTAACTTGACTCTCAAAGCACCCAGTCACCCCCCAGAACAAAGACAGTACTTTGAACGTGCTCTCACCTGGTTGGGTGAACAGTCCCTTTCCTGTGACCACTGAAATAAGCATGAATATTCCCCAAATTACCCAAGAAGCAACCTGGTTTCCTCATGTAACTGTATATATAGGTCTGTCTCATTCACTAAGCCTGACGCACACTCAGCACTTAGATGTTTGTTGAAAACATGAAGGCACCACTGACGCTGGTGTTAAGGAACATCTGGCCTTCAATCGGATCAGCGCCCAAATCCCTGGCAGTGATTCTCGTCTTGCACTGAGGGGTCACATCTTAAAAACACTCACTTTGATCCTTTGAGCCGCAGCCTCTTTGTCTGTGACACAGTGGCCTCCCTGCGTCACGGGGTCACTATGCCAATCAAATGAGACATGCCGTTAGAGAGTGCTTTACCAACTCTAAAGCAACCCACATGCGATTAACTTCGAGGACGGCCCAGCAGTAAAACTGGGCACAAGTTAAAGTTGAAGATAACCTAAATAAGTAATCACAGGGTATTAACTTATGTTAAATAAATGGTGACAACACCTGTAAGACAGGCGACTACATATCCAATAAAAATAATATGGAATGATATGGAATAATACATATGTTGTATAAAAAGGCATATCACGTGAAATGCAATGTGTTCCACACTGTATTAAAGCTTGTTTATTGGATGCATGAAAAAGAAACCGGCATGACTGCGAACATACACACACCAGCAATATCTGTGATGGGATATGAATGACTGTATCCCCTTTTGGGGGCACAAAACATGTATACCTTTCATAACCTCAGAAAATTACAAAGCCACGTGCACACGTAAGTCATCACTACTGTAAACATAAATAACCCCAAACAGGAAAGCGTCTGAGCAGCCCGCAGCTGTCAGAACTGTCCCCGCCCTGAATCTTTCATTCTTCTCTCTCACTACCTGAACCACACGTGGCAGGATGGATGACATATTCAGTCAACAAACTATCACTTGGCTCTTCAGCACAGTTTATGAGAACAGAGAGCTTCACTCTTATCCTTGTCTTTCAAAATCCTTGTCTACTCTTAAATAGGACCATATAAATCTCGGGCCATCTTGTCACAGTAGAGCTACAAATTCCTAAGAAGTGGGGATATTCACTGGTTATAAAGTCATACTGGTTCTAACAGAAAAAGTCCAGAAGCAAAATCTACAAACTGGGACATGGATGGGAAATACAAGCCACAAGCTACTTTCTCTGGCTTTGCTTTATGATCATACTGATACTGATGAGGTTTGAAATTTCAAGGTATTTTCTCCTCCCATCTTCATTAAAAAAACAAAACAAGTGTAAATCTGTATTTCTGGATAGCAATACCCTTGTCTAAATTATTTACAAAATAAGGCAACTATTTTACAGTGAGTCTTTTTTTTTAAACAATCAGAAGCAACCTGGCCTTTCCACCACCCCACCCCCCGCCACCCCAGGATGAGCATGTTAGTGCAATGCAATAATTCACAAAATGACTTCACCCTCTGATAGCACTTTACCCAGGAATTGGTATTAGTAGCCCTTGCCAGCACACCATTAAAAATGGATTATTTTATTGATCACAACACCTTGAGAAAAGCGTCTCAGCTCTGCCCATGAAAATCTTCCTTCTGTCTTCTTTTTCTGTCAGTTCTAAGTGTCTCATCCATCCAAGTGCATTCCACCTCATGTGTACTAACAAAGTAAAGGTAACTGAGCCTCAAGATGGGTCTGAAGCAGCACAATGTGTCCATCTTCTAAGGCTTGGGAGCTGTATGTGCACAAAAGTGTTTTGGTTATTTTTCCTAAAAGCAAAAGAGAAAGAGAAATCTCAGCTTGCAAGACAGTTGATTTCAAAGGAAGGGTTAATATCTTTCCTTGCATCCAGCCATGAACTACACCAAAGAGCCCCTCACGGCATGAGATGGGAAGACGTTTCACTTGATGTTGCTCAAATCCAACTTTTAAATTGCCCTTCAGAGGAATCTCTAGGCAGACAAGCCGACCTTCTACAGGGAGATCAAAGAGAAAAGAAATCACAGTGGCCAGGCCCTTTCATGTAGACAGACAACACCCGTGCCGGCACCTGTTGCTCCTCAGGGGGCACGATGTTGAGAGAATCACATATGAACTAAGTGCACTGAGGACCTGGTGCATGCAGAAGGTGGACGCAGCCAGCTGGCCAGAGGCGGAGACACACTATGTTACAGACAAAGAATCCAGCTGCAAAGCAACTGCCCATGTTCGCACAATTGTTTGTAGCAAGGGTCCGCTGTTCCAGGGTCAGATATGTGCATCTGAGGGCACAAGCAGCTCTCTGACTCATCATTTAGTGCCTCCCTGAAAGAACAAATCACTTGACATACTTGTGCCTAAACTGCATTTTCCTTCTTGACTACTGGATAATTTCCTGCTCACAAGGAGAGATGGTAGAGACACATCCAGTGAGCCCAGAAACACGCCTCCACCGAGCTTGCCACACTTTCCCTTTCAAGTCCCACTGGCAGGCCTCTCACCGTGAAAGCCTGCACTGTGGTTCTGAGCTATGGGGAAACATCCACTTGGGACTCAGCCGAGACCATGAATGTGCTTTATCTGTGAGCCCCAGCAGAAACGCAGACCGACTTAACTTCTCCCTGAAGACCACCCATGTGAAGGCACAGCCTTCGTGAAGAGCTGGAAGGTGACCTCGCTCACACAAACAGTGCCGGCGACTAAGTCACTGCATTTAGGCTGCCTCACCATCCTGTTTCTGGAAATGGAGTTAAAACCTCATGCTTCATCATAAAAGGACTTGAAAGAAAAGTCTAATATTCTAAAGTCCTATAACTAGCCATAGAAAGCCTACAACGTGAATATATTCCATCAAAGAACATAAAACATCCTATTATATACTCACACAGCGCATCATGTGTGTGTGTGTGTGTGTGTGGCGGGGGGGGATAGAGATGGTACTAACTTGACTAGCACAGTGACACCTACCTGTGTCCCCTCAAAACCAATACTCACAAAGGTGTTTTCATAGAGAACACACAGCTTTAAGCATCTGCGTACTTGGCATATTAAACAGAGAAGAAAGCAACTGCTCCACGAAACCCCAAATTGTTCAGAGTTCTTTCAGGAAATCTGAGCCACTTAAAAGGGAAATCCACAATTAAAAGTCAAAATAGAGTAGCTATGGTTCAGACATCCTGGGAAATAACTATTTCCAAGATGTCCTGAAAAATGATATTATGGGTGTGATTTCAGATTAGACGCTGTGACCTAATGTAGAACTTAATGCTCCTGTAATGCACTTTTGCTTCTGTACTTTGCTTGCTGCTCATAAAACCAAAGTTACTCCATTTTAAGATAAGGTTGTTTTTAAGTAAAGATTCCTAAAGTTATTTTTGAAAAAATAAAAAATAAAATTAATACAAGGGAATGAGAAAGTAAATAAATAAATAAAGGGAAATCCTACATGCCTTATGTCCCGGGATCAGGGAGGTGAAATGGGGTGTGGACCCCTTCTGTCAGGTGGGGCCCAGGACACGCGGCCACGTCAGCAGGCAGCAGAACAGTCCAGACTGGGCACGCTGCGCCCCCGCGGCTCTGCTGGGAGCTGCTCTAAGTCGCCGGCTTCCAAGGGTGGCAAGGGAGCCCTGCGGAGCAGTGGTGGAGTTTGGATTTAGGCCTTCTAAATGGCTGCTCAGGCTTCCTGTAAGGAAAGACTAGATTCTGTCTCCTGGAGATGACAAATTTCTCCATCTTCCTTTCAAACCAGAAGAAAAGGAAGATATGTGAAGCCAGTTAAATTTTACTTCGAATCAAGTTTCTTCAACAATTTTAACACTCCAACAAGTTTCATCCTTATTCCAGTTGGGATTCCTAACAGGTGGAGCTGTTCTACCCTCAGAACCTACACTTCAAAGTGGACTCAAGCACGAGCCTGGTGCCCTCCTGGCTCACAGCACAAACGCGGATGTCACGAGCTGCTTTCCACACCAAGTCCACTGCTTGGCTCTGCGATGCTCTGGGAAATGACCTGACGCAGGGCTGAAGCCTGGCTCCATGAGAGCCGCTGCCCCAGGACAGCGGGCTGGCAAAGAGCCTCGAAGCAGCAGCAGGCAAGGCCACAGGCGCAGCGGGGAGCCCAGGGCTGGCACGCTGGGGACACACCAGGATCAGCACCCACAGCTGCCCGCTGCAGAGCAGTTACACGCGAAACGCACGTTAAGGGAAAATGTCCGCTCACTGCAAATTATGCTCCATTTTATTTCTGTGTTCCAAAACATATGTGGTAAATTCATAAAGTTTTGTTTTTTGAGAAAAATTTAAATTCATTTCTCAGAAGCAAATTCTATAAAGTTACGGGTTTGATGAACAGACCAGTAGGAAAAATGAAGAGTAAAGTCTTATTTCTACAAAAGTATCTTATATAGAAAATGCCCCAAAGTATCTGAAACTGCTTTACAGATGTATTTTGCCTAAATGCCAAAACTCCTCATTAACAGAATCAAAATATTTTTATTAGCAGTCAGAATTAAAACAGAAACATCAGATGCCTCCAAAGTAGTCATTCTAATGCCATCTCCACTTAATGACTTTGAACAAAAAAGACTCTGAACAAAACGAGAAAGTGGACGCAAACACGATAAAGCAGGAATACAATTTACTCTTCGTTCCTTTTCACAATGTAACTCTTGGCCCACAATGACATCCATACTACGGAATTCTTTCTCTACTTTCCTTCTAGCTTTGGGAATAAAATAAACCACTTAGATGACAGTCAAGTGTCTAAAATATATAACAGTGATAACTCCCAGCTGAAATGCAGCAGGTATTTATATGAATGGTATTTATACAGCATTGTAAACGAGAGGCCTCTTCTGATGAAATCCCACGGCTGTAGAAGGGGGCCTCTGGTGGGGACCCAGGAGCACAGGTTTCTTCCCTGGGCCTGAGGTCCACGGCCAAGCGCCAGATAAAGACATTAAGAAAAGAAAAAATCCAACAGTCCCACATCAGGAACACAGAGAGTCACTGCATCATAAAACTGGGATGAAAACTGATTCTTTGTGAAAGCTGCTTTATTTGATTTGGGTGGGGAATTGGGCAGGGATGAGAAAGGTATATTCCATTTTCTTCAGTTTTTTTTTTTTTTCATTAGAAATTCTAGTCTGTCCCTGGGGAATCCCAGCTTAGTTTAACCTGTCACCATCTCCAATTAACGAAGTCACATGTGTTAGACGGATCCACGTGTTAAAAATAGTGACTGGAAGCTCTTCAACCCCCTCCCACAGCCCCCAACACATGCACTTCCTGGGCACATGCAGTCCTCCTCTGATTTCTCGAGCTGAGGGTCTAATTACACTAAAACTGAAGAATAAACACGGGAGGTACAGGTCCGAGAGGGCGCTGTTCTTCTCCAAGCTTTCCAGACAGACCCCAGAGCCACCGGTGTTCCTCTGAATTCCTGAGCCTGGTCACCCGTGGAGCACCATTCGGTGCGAGGGGCTCTGGGGGCGTCCCCTTGGACACAGGCAGCATCGACCACACCCTCTGCCAGCGTCTCTGCTGCTCCCTGAACCTAACAGCGTTTCTCAGCCTGTAGAAGCTACTGTCTAGCCAGACAGAAAGCACTCTCTATAATTTGCTTTGCTGCTGCTAAGTCACTTCAGTCGTGTCCGACTCTGTGTGACCCCATAGACGGAAGCCCACCAGGCTCCCCCATCCCTGGGACTCTCCAGGAAAGAACACAGGAGTGGGTTGCCATTTCCTTCTCCAATGTGTCAAAGTGAAAAGTGAAAGTGAAGTCGCTCAGTCGTGTCCGACCCTTAGAGACCCCACGGACTGCAGCCCACCAGGCTCCTCCATCCATGGGATTTTCTAGGCAAGAGTACTGGAGTGGCTTGCCATTTTACACAAGTTCTAAAATCAAGGTTACAAAACAATTTTGGCTTTCATGGGTTAGTAGCTACGAAAATGCTAACTGTAAGCATCTTGCAACTTGTAAGCATTTGCACTCATCTCACACACTAGTAAAGCCATGCTCAAAATTCTCCAAGCCAAGCTTCAACAATATGAGAACCATGAACTTCCAGATGTTCAAGCTGGTTTTAGAAAAGGCAGAGGAACCAGAGTTCAAAATGCCAACATCTGCTGGATCATCAAAAAAGCAAGATTGTTCCAGAAAAACATCTATTTCTGCTTTATTAACTATGCCAAAGCCTTTGTGTGGATTACCACAAAGTGTGGAAAATTCTTCAAGAGATGGGACTACCAGACCACCTGACCTGCATCGTGAGAAATCTATATGCAGGTCGGGAAGCAACAGTTAGAACTGGACATGGAACAACAGACTGGTTCCAAATAGGTAAAGGAGTACATCAAGGCTGTATATGGTCACCCTGCTTGTTTAACTTATATGCAGAGCACATCATGAGAAACGCTGGACTGGATGAAGCACGAGCTGGAATCAAGACTGCCAGGAGAAATATCAATAACCTCAGATATGCAGGTGACACCACCCTTATGGCAGAAAGTGAAGAAGAATTAAAGAGCCGCTTGATGAAAGTGAAAGAGGAGAGTGAAAAAGTTGGCTTAAAGCTCAACATTCAGAAAACTAAGATCATGGCATCTGGTCTCATCACTTCATGGCAAATAGATGGGGAAACAGTGGAAACAGTGGCACACTTAATTTTGGTGGGCTCCAAAATCCCTGCAGATGGTGACTGCAGCCATGAAATTAAAACACGTGCTCCTTGGAAGGAAACTTATGACCAACCTAGACAGTATATTAAAAAGCAGAGACGTTACTTTGACAACAAAGGTCCGTCTAGTCAAGGCTATATGGTTTTTCCAGTAGTCATGTATGGATGTGAGAGTTGGAGTATAAAGAAAGCTGAGCGCCAAAGAATTGATGCTTTTGAACTGTGGTGCTGGAGAAGACTCTTGAGAGTCCCTTGGACTGCAAGGAGATCCAACCAGTCCATCCGAAAGGAAATCAGTCCTAAGTGTTCACTGGAAGGACTGATGTTGAAGCTGAAACTCCAATACTTTGGCCACCTGATGCAAAGAGCTGACTCATTTGAAAAGACCCTGATGCTAGCAAAGATTGAGGGCAGGAGGGAGAAGGGGAAGACAGAGGATGAGGTGGTTGGATGGCATCACCGACTCAATGGACATGAGTCTGGGTAAACTCCGGGAGATGGTGATGGACAGGGAGGCCTGGCGTGCTGCAGTCCATGGGGTCGCAAAGAGTCAAACACGACTGAGCGGCTGAACTGAATGGATAGCCATTACCATAGCTCTGTCCACACTCAATACTAACTTCATCTATGTGAAATCATATGGAATTCAATCAAGGAAGTACCATTGCATTAGATATTTATATTACTCAAGACGATGTAAACTAGACAGCATTCAGTTCAGTCGCTCAGTTGTCTCCGACTCTTTGCGACCCCATGAATCACAGCACGCCAGGCCTCCCTGTCCATCACCAACTCCCGGAGTTCACTCAAACTCATGTCCATTGAGTCGGTGATGCCATCCAGCCATCTCATTCTCTGTCGTCCCCGTCTCCTCCCACCCCCAATCCCTCCTAGCATCAGACTTTCCCAGTGAGTCAACTCGTCGCATGAGGTGGCCAAAGTATTGGAGTTTCAGCTTTAGCATCAGGTCCCACAATTGATTAGTCCACTGACAGTTTACAGTATCATCATTTAATTTCAAGGCAAACAATGGATATCAAAATTGAGGTAAACATACACAATCTGAGAATTATTTCCAGAGCTTTCAAAGTGGAACCATACCTCTGCTTAAAAGCCAAAATATAGCAAAAATGTGATGCAAAGATGAGAAAATATTTAACACAGCGGGGAAATGAATCTGGGGCAAGGTGACAAGAATCGCCTGCGTGACATGACACCAATCGCATCTCATCCTGGGAAGCAGGTGTTCCCTGCTTAGCTAGAGGGTCCTGCAGCCAAAACCCCTCCTTTCTCAACACACTTAAACACTCTTCATAAATACACACACACACAACTAATGAGCACACCAGAAAACTTACCACTTTTAAGTTGCAAAACCCACAGATACCCCCTCAACAGGATGAAGCAGAGGAAATTAAACAAGTCTATGCCATAAACCACTGCTCTTAATCAACTGCAGTACAACAAATCACCTGTACCACATGGTACAATTACTCCTCTTTAAATAAAAAAGGAATAAATACAACACATAAAAAGTATCTTTATACTGTATTAACTTGTCCAATTAAAGCATTATGAATCCTCAGAGTTAGGAGGGGAGCTCTATTTACAGCAAATGATTCACAAAATTCAGTGAATTAACACTTTCTAATTAAAACTACCCATGGGTACAGCTGTTTTAACCTCTGCAACTATTTTTGAAAAGCAAAGAGGATAGGAAACAGGGCAAGAATGTGGGAGAATGCCATTCAAACAACCAAGACACATTTATATAATAACTAGTGTGTCCAACTTCCAGAAAGATCCCGAATCTGACCCCTTATTAGCACCTTCCTTTCGCCTGTTCCATCTCAACATCACCTAGATCATTGCCTAGATGACCGTGCTTCTGCTCCCAAGCTTCTGTCCCTCCTCTCCCAAATTACTACCACCAAGGCAGCTGCCTACCTGAAGAAGTCACTTAAAACCCTCCAGTGGACTTTCAGCATACTTAGAATATCAAAATAGGTAAAGTAAGAGCATTTTATTTTGATTTCTATTTTAAACAAATATTTCTAAAGGACTGCTTAAAGCAAAAACAATGGCTTAGAGTTTATAACAGAAGTAAAATCTCTAACAATAAATATGCAAAGAACAGTAAGGAGCAACTGTTGTGCAATTCTTACATTATATGTGAGGTCAGCGAATACCATTTCAAAGTAGATCATGGGAAGTTAAAGATGCATACTGTAAACCCTATAGCCACACTGTCCAAAGTGGCAGCAACTACCACAAGTGGCTATTTATACTTAAATTTTTTCAAGTGAAATGTAACTCAATGTTCCTTTCTCTTCCTTCTACTCGCCACAGGGCAAATGTGTAATAATCACACGTGGCTAGTGACTACCAGCCCAAACAGCGTGGACACTGCACAGTTCATCACTGCTAGAAGTTCTATTTCATGGTGCTGCTAGACAAACAAAATACTCAGTTAGGGTAGAAAAGTAGGGAAAAAAACAAATGGAAAAATGGAAAACAATCAGCAAAATGGTAGAACAGACGCAGCTACACTGATGCGTACATTAACTGCAACATTCCAAATAAATGGTAGAGACTGGCATACTGGGTAACCATACACTGTCTTCAAGAAACACACTTTTAAAAAACAGGCTAAAACCAAAGGATGGAAAGGTACGCAAGCACATCTCAGAGATACTGCGAGTTCAGTTTCAGACTACCACAGCAGAAAGAGTATCACAATAATGCCAGCCACAGAAATGTTTTGGTTTTCCAATACATATAAAAGTTATGTTTCCAAGTAGCCCAGTAACCATGAAATAGCATGATGTCTAAAAAGACAATGGACATACCTTAATTAAAAAATAATTTATTGCCAAGAAATGCTAACACAACCTGACAATGTAGGGTGGCCACAAAACCAATTTGTAAAAAAAAAAAAAAAAAACGGCAATAAAGACAATAAAGTGAACTGTATCTCTATAGCACACAAAGACTGATTATGGTAAATCTGGCACTATAAAATCAGGGTTAACTTCAGAAGAAGAAAAACTAACAGGGATAAAGATGGATGTTCATAATGTTAAGGAGTCAATTGATAAAAGGATCATTACAATTCTAAATAACTGAGTACCTAGGAATAAAGTTTCAAAATACATGAAGCAAAAATTGACAGAACTAAAAGGAGAAACAGACAAACCTATAACTAGAGATTTTTCACACTCCTTTCTGTTACAGAATAAGGAGACAGAAAAACAGGGACGAGATGGAAGACCTGACCAACACCATCAAACAAACTGACCCAACGCACACTTGGAGAAGACTGCACACAACAGAACACGCTCTTTTCAAATCCACAGGGAACACTTGTCAACATGGACCAAGTATGGAAATCAACACATTTCTAAATAGTCCGTGAGTCAAAGGAGGAAACATAATGGAAACTATAGAACATCTCAAGTTGAGTAATAAAAACAAACCACGTGGAAATCTGTGGAATAGAGCCAAAATATCGTCCAGAGGAAAATTTACAACTTTGATCATGTATTACAGACGAAAGTCCACACCAATGACCTAGTTTTTAATTTCTAAAACGAAGAGCTAAAATTATATCCTAAGAAGAAAGAATGGTTTGCCTCGGAAATGAACAAAAATCATTCTGCCCTTTTTGAGACTGCTCCCAAGTACTGCATTTTGGACTCTTTTGTTGACTATGATGGATACTCCATTTCTTCTAAGGGATTCTTGCCAACAGTAATAGATATAATGGTCATCTGAATTAAATTCACCCATTCCAGTCCATTTTAGTTCACTGATTCCTAAAATGTCAATGTTCACTCTTGCCATCTCCTGTTTGATCACTTCCAATTTGCCTTGATTCATGGACCTAACATTCCAGGTTCCTACGCAATATTGCTCTTTACAGCATCGAACTTTACTTCCATCACCAGTCCCATCCACACCTGGGTGTTGTTTATGCTTTGGTTCCGTCTCTTCATTCTTTCTGGAGTTATTCTCCACTGATCTTCTGTAGCATATTGGGCACATATGGTCCTGGGGAGTTCGTCTTTCAGTGTCATATCTTTTTGCCTTTTCAAACTGTTCAAGGGATTCTCAAGGCAAGAATACTGAAGTGGTTTGCCATTCCCTTCTCCAGTGGACCACGTTTTGTCAGAACTCTCCGCCATGACCCATCCGTCTCGAGTGGCTCTACACAGCATGGCTCATAGTTTCACTGAGTTAGACAAGGCTGTGGTCCATGTGATCAGACTGGTCAGTTTTCTATGGTTGTGGCTTTCATTCTGTCTGCCCTCTGATGGATGAGGATAGGGCAAAGCAAACCATTCAATATTACAGTAATCCAAGTCTATGCCCCAACCATTAATGCCGAAGAGACTGAAGTTGAATGGTTCTCTGAAGACCTACAAGACCTTCTAGAACTAACAACAAAAACATATGTCCTTTTCATCATAGGTGACAAGAATGCCAAAGTAGGAAGTCAAGAGATACCTGGAGTAACAGGCAAGTTTGGCCTTGAAGTACAAATTGAAGCAGGGCAAAGGCTAACAGAGTGTTGCCAAGAGAATGCACTGGTCATAACAACCACCTTCTTCCAACAACACGAGAGATGACTCTACACATGGACAATACCAGATGGTCAACACCAAAATCAGATTGATTATATCTTTGCAGCGGGAGATGGAGAAGCTCTACACAGTCAGCAAAAACAAGACTTGGAGCTGACCATGGCTCAGATCAGGAACTCCTCACTGCAAAATTCACACTTCAGTTGAAGAAAGTAGGGAAAACAAGACCATTAGTGTATGACCTAAATCAAATCCCTTACCATTATACAGTGGAAGTGACAAACAGATTCAAGGGATTAGATCTGATAGACAGAGTGCCTGATGATAACTATGAATGGAGGTTCCTGCCACTGTATAGGAGGCCATGATCAAAACCATCCCAAACAAAAAGAAATGCAAAAAGGCAAAATCGTTGTCAAGGAGGGCTTACAATTAGCTGTGAAAAGAAGAGAAGTGAAAGGAAAAGGAGAAAAGGAAAGATACAGCCATCTGAATGCAGAGTTCCAACGAACAGCAAGGAGAGACAAGAAAGCTGTCTTAAGTGATCAGTGCAAAGAAATAGAGGAAAACAATAGAATGGGAAAGACTAGAGATCTCTTCAAGAAAATTAGAGATATCAAGGGAACATTGCATGCAAAGATGGGTTCAATAAAGGATAGAAATGGTATGCACCTGAGAGAATCAGAAGATATTAAGAAGAGGTGGCAAGAATACACAGAAGAACTGTACAAAAAAGATCTTCATGACCCAGATAACCACGAAGGTGTGATCACTCACCTAGAGCCAGACATCCTGGAATGTGAAGTCAAGTGGGCCTTAGGAAGCATCACTACGAACAAAGCTAGTGGAGGTGATGGAATTCCAGCTGAGCTATTTCAAATCCTAAAAGATGATGCTGTGAAAGTGCTGTACTCAGTATGCCAGCAAATTTGGAAAACTCAGCAGTGGCCACAGGACTAGAAAAGGTCAGTTTTCATTCCAATCCCAAAGAAAGGCAATGACAAGGAATGTTCAAACTATCGCACAATTGCACTCATCTCACATGCTAGCTAAGTCATGCTCAAAATTCTCCAAGCGAGGCTTCAACAGGATGTGAACAGAGAACATCCAGATGTTCAAGCTGCATTTAGAAAAGGCAGAGGAACCAGAAATCAAATTGCTGACATCCATTGGATCACAGAAAAAGCAAGAGAGTTCCAGAAGAACATCTGCTTCACTGACTATGCTAAAGCCTTTCACTATGTTTAGTTCACTCACTCAGTCATGTCTGACTCTTTGCAACCTCACTGACTGCAGCACGCCAGGCTTCCCTGTCCATCACCAACTCCCAGAGCTTGCTCAAACTCAGGTCCATCAATTCAACAATGCCATCAAACATCTCATCATCTGTCGACCCCTTCTTCTGCCTTCAATCTTGCCCAGCACCAGGGTCTTTTCCAAAGAGTCAGTTCTTCGCATCAGGTGGCCAAAATATTGCAGCTTCAGCATCAGTCCTTCCAGTGAATATTCAGGACTGATTTCCTTTACGATGGACTGGTTGGATCTCCTTGCAGTCCAAGGGACTCTCAAGAGTCTTCTCCAACACCATAGTTCAAAAGCATCAGTTCCTCGGCACTCAGCTTTTCTATGGCCCAACTCTCACATCCATACGTGACCACTGGAAAAACCACAGCTTTGACTAAACGGACCTTTGTCGGCAAAGTAATGGCTCTGCTTTTTAATATGCTGTCTCAGTTGGTCATAGCTTTTTTCTTCCAAGGAGCAAGAGTCTTTTAATTTCATGGCTGACTGTATGGATCACAACAAATTGTGGGAAATTCTTAAAGAGATAGGACCAGACCACCTTACCTGCCTCCCAAGAAATCCGTATGCAAGTCAAGAAGCAACAGTTAGAATTGGACATGGAACAAAGGACTGACTCCAAATTGGGAAAGGAGTACATCAAGGCTGCATACTGTCACCCCGCTTATTTAACTTCTATGCAGAGTACATCATGCGAAACGCCAGGCTGGATGGAGCACAAGGGGGAGTCAAGATTGCCGAGAGAAACATCAATAACCTCGGATAGGCAGATGACACCCCTCTTATGCAGAAAGTAAAGAGGAACTAAAGAGTCTCTTGATGAAAGTGAAAAGAGGAGAGTGAAAAACCTGGCTTAAAACTCAACATTCAAAAAACGTAGATCATGGCATCCGGTCCCATCACTTCAAGGCAAATAGATGGGGAAACAATGGAAACAGACTTCATTTTTTCAGGCTCCAAAATCACTGCAGATGGTGACTGCAGCCATGAAATTAAAAGACGCTTGCTCCTTGGAAGCAAAACTATGACAAACCTAGACAGCTTATCAAAAAGCAGACATATTACTTTGCCAACAAAGGTCTGTCTAGTCAAAATTTGATATTTTTGAACAGTTATGTTGGAGAAGGCTTTTCAGAGTCCCTTGGACTGAAAGAAGATCCAACCAGTCAATCCTAAAGGAAATCAGTCCTGAATATTCATTGGATATGCTGAAGCCAGGGACACACGCTACGACCAGGGCAGCACACAAAGGAGCCTTGTGGACTGGTGGACAGGAGTGGACTCATCTGTCAGAATTCATTAAACTGTGTCCCTAACATGGGCATTTTGTGTAAATTGTAAAGTCAATGAAGGTGATATTTTTAAGTGTTCACAAATATTGAAGTCTAGTTAAGTGTTCAAACAGTGCTACGGTCATAAATTCTGAAACTACTTTCTTTTGTAAGTTAATGCAAAAAAAGCAAAATGGCCATCTGAGGAGGCCTGACAAATAGCTGTGAAAAGAAGGGATGTGAAACACAAAGGAGAAAAGGAAAGATACAAGCATCTGAATGCAGAGTTCCAAAGAATACCAAGGAGAGATAAGAAAGCCTTCCTCAGCGTTCAATGCAAAGAAATAGAGGAAAACAACAGAATGGGAAAGAGATCGCCTCAAGAAAATCAGAGATACCAAGGGAACACTTCACGCAAAGATGGGCTCCATAAAGGACAGAAATGGGTATGGACCTAACAGAAGCAGAAGATATTAAGAAGAGGTGGCAAGAATACATAGAAGAACTGTACAAAAAAGATCTTCACGACCAAGATAATCACGATGGTGTGATCACTCACCCAGAGCCAGACATCTTGGAATGTAAAGTCAAGTGGGCCTTAGGAAGCATCACTATGAACAAAGCTAGTGGAGGTGATGGAATTCCATTTGAGCTATTTCAAATCCTGAAAGATGATGCTGTGAAAGTGCTGCACTCAATATGCCAGCAAATTTGGAAAACTCAGTAGTGGCCACGGGACTGGAAAAGGTCCGTTTTCATTCCAATCCCAAAGGAAGGCAATGCCAAAGAATGCTCAAACTACCTCACAATTGCACTCATCTCACACGCTAGTAAAGTCATGCTCAAAATTCTCCAAGCCAGGCTTCAGCAATACGTGAACCATGAACTTCCAGATGTTCAAGTTGGTTTTAGAAAAGGCAGAGGAACCAGAGATAAATTGCCAACATCCAGTGGATCATCGAAAAAGCAAGAGAGTTCCAGAAAAACATCTATTTCTGCTTTATTGACTACGCCAAAGCCTTTGACTGTGTGGATCACAATAAACTGTGGAAAATTCTGAAAGAGATGGGAATACCAGACCACCTGAGAAACCTGCATGCAGGACAGGAAGCAACAGTTAGAACTGGACATGGAACAACAGACTGGTTCCAAACCGGGACAGGAGTACGGCAAGGCTGTATATGGTCACCCTGCTTATTTAACTTCTATGCAGAGCACATCATGAGAAATGCTGGGCTGGAGGAAACACAAGCTGGATCAAGACTGGAGGGAGAAATATCAATAACCTCAGATATGTAGATGAAACCACCCTTATGGCAGAAAGTGAAGAACTAAAGAGCCTTTTGATGAAAGTGAAAGAGGAGAGTGAAAAAGTTGGTTTGAAGCTCAACATTCAGAAAACTAAGATCACGGCATCTGGTCCCATCACTTCATGGGAAATAGATGGGGAAACAGTGGCTGACTATTTTTCTGGGCTCCAAAATCATTGAAGATGGTGATTGCAGCCATGAAATTAAAAGACACTTACTCCTTGGGAGGAAAGTTATGACCAACCTAGACAGCATATTAAAAAGCAGAGACATTACTTTGCCAACAAAGGTCTGTCTAGTCAAGGCTATGGTTTTTCCTGTGGTCATGTATGGACATGAGAGTTGGACTATAAAGAAAGCTGAGCGCTGAAGAATTGATGCTTTTGAACTGTGGTGTTGGAGAAGACTCTTGAGAGTCCCCTGGACTACAAGGATATCCAACCAGTCCGTCCTAAAGGAGATCAGTCCTGGGAGTTTATTGGAAGGACTGTTGTTGAAGCTGAAACTCCAAAACTTTGGCCACCTGATGCAAAGAGCTGACTCATCTGAAAAGACCCTGATGCTGGGAAAGACTGAGGGCAGGAGGAGAAGGGGACGACAGAGAACGAGATGGCTGGATGGCATCACCGACTCCATGGACGTTGAGTCTGAGTGAACTCTGGGAGTTCGTGATGGACAGGGAGGCCTGGCATGCTGTGATTCATGGGGTGGCAAAGAGTCGGACACGACTGAGCGACTGAACTGAACTGAATGATTCATGATGGCCAGCATCTTTTTCATGTGCCTAATGGTCATATGCATTTCCTTGGAAAAATGTCTGTTCAATTCTTCCTATCCACTTTTAAGGAAACCAACAACAAAACAAAAAGACAATGTACCGAACAGGAGAAAATATTTGCAAATGATATGATTGATAAGAGGCTAATAGCCAACATATATAAACATACAATTCAACATTCAAAAGCCAAACAAGCCAATTAAAAAACAGACCTGGCCTCCTGACAGTCACTGCACTTGTGTCCATGTCAGGCCCCATCTCCCCACCACCAGCTCCTGAGAGCCCCAAGAGGGGCAAGCACCTCTCTCCCCTCTGTCTAGCCCCACTGACCAGCCCCCAGCACTCCAGATGGTCCCACAGACACCCGGGAGTTGCACATGAGCTCAGACTGCACATAGGACCAGCAGACAGCAGAAGGCTTTCAGCATCACTGGTGGTGACAAAGGTGTTAGTCTCAAAACTATTATCAATACAAGTTTTGTTTACCTAGAAAAGATGTAAACACACCAGAAACTCTGAAGCAAATAAGCGGCCCAGTTCTTTTTAACAAAAGCACTGCTCAGTTATACAATAACTCTTCCTAACAGTCTTAAACTGGATAAAAAAAAAGATCAGAAAGCTAAGTGTTTCTCCAGAAGTTTTAGAAAGGAAAAACCACTATGGGGGGAACCTTAATAATTACTTCTGAAGGAGTTTTAATAACTGAGAACAATTTTTTTTATCCCTACATTTAAAAGTACGTATTTTTAGTGGAAGCAATATTAAAGAAGAAATGCCTAGAATGTATATATTTATATATATGCCTGTGTGCACACATAACACTCACATACAAATACTATACACAAGAACATCTATTTGAGAAATGAACAATAACAACAAAGTATCATCATATCCTTACTATAACCAGTTAAGGCTTATATTTGCCCAAGGCAATGGGTTAGGTCTTAAAAATGCTTCTCCTCTTCATTGCATGCTTCTACAACTGTTTATATTCCAATTTTAGCTGGTCTAAACAGCCTGGCAGAAACCTGCGGTTGGGACGTGAAGAATTTGCACATGGAAACTCTGCCTAATGACCCTGCCCCGACATTCAGCTGCAGGGGGACAGCTCCCAGCGACATGGCTTCTTCAGGATGAGAGGAAATGTCTTCCCAAGCTGTGTGCTCAGCCCAGGAACCCTCAGCCCAGCCTGACCTGTGTGAAACCATGTATAGAAACAGCAGAACGCTTGCTTCCCCAGCTGAAGGTTTCCATGGCGGCTCCTTCAGGAGTGATGGACACGCCCACTGTCCCGTGAGGGAGCCGCAGAGCAAGGGCACTTTCACCTGTGCCGGCCAGTGAGGACAGAGAGGTGGGCCTTCTGGAAAAAGGCACAAGAGCAGCAGCTTCACAAGCACCATCACAGCAAGAAGACTAACTCCCCCAACACACAATACGTGTAAGCATTCTGCCAATGGATGCCAAAACTTAAAGTAAATGACAGTCCAGGAGGACCAATGTTCTTCCATGGAACCTCTCAGAATCTGCAGGTATACTGAATATAGTCTGAAAGCCCTTTTATTTACAAAAGGTTTGGGTCTATATGCATGTGTGTACATCGCATGGAGGGTGTCAGGGAAATGCTTCTCAACAGACCTACTGGGGCTCTCAGGGGACATACTAAATGAAACCAGGAAAGACCTGTAACAAGCAGGTAACAGCTCCGGAAGCAAGCAGCACAGAGGAGGTAAAGCCAGGACACAGACGCTGGGCAGACTCCCTGGGGCTGCAGCTGTGAGGCGGCTCAGCCCAACGGGACCCTGAGGAGAAGGGCAGCACGGACACCAGGCAGCGCGGAGATGCTCTCTGGCTCCTGCCCTCCAGCCCGACACGAAGCTCCGAGAGCTGAGAGGGCGCCAGACCCTGGGTGTGGCCCTGGCGGCACTGTGGGTCTAGCTCCCTGCTGGGCCCTCGCACAGCACGTCCATGCTACAGGGCCATCTCAACTCTGGATCGAGCCATTTCCCCTGCAGACACCTGGCGAACCACCACCACTGCCCCGACTTCCACCAGCAAAGCTGAAACTAGCTGGCTGGGAAATGCTGCTTTCCCAGATCAGAGACTCGAGGAAAGTGGAAGTCAGTACTAGACCCCCGCGAGTCTGACACCAAGGGAGCAGATGCCCACAGCAATTTCAACACGACCACCAACCGGCCCGTCCCCAACCTCCGCAGCTCCACCCTCCTCCATTCTCCTGTGTCTCGCCTCTCCTTCGGCTTTCTTTGGCGCTGCTTCTTGACCAGCTCCCTGCTCAACTGTCCCTCCAGATGGTCCTCTCCTCCTTGTGGCATCCCCAGAGCCGACCCCTGAGAGCCGGCACCATCGCCCAGTCGGTGACAGCCAGGGCCTGGGACCTTGCACACACCTCCCCCAGCCAGGCCCCTGTGGCCCCCGGCCCCGCTGGCCGACCACAGACAACGTCACAGTCTGGCTCTACAGTCAAGGCACTGGGCTCAGGCCCGCACCCCGGCCCCTGCAGCCGCCTCCACGTCTGTACACGCACACCCCCCCCCCCACGGAAGGACGGAACACACCTGACTGCCCACCCAGGCCTGTCCTGTGCTGGGCGAGGGCTCCGTGTAGGTGGAGCCGTCCCGTTCATTACTGCACCATGCCCAACACGTGTCCCCAAGGCACAGGGCCTGTCACACAGCAGGTACTCATGTGCTGTGAGTGAACAAACAAGTGACTCTAACTTAATCCTAAATTTATTCAATATTTTCATTACAGCAAGACACACTTCTGTCGCTTGATACAGCAACTGAAAATAACAATTCTGGATGAATCTGACACAAGATAATGCTTCAGTTCGACTCAAAACTTAAAACTCATTTAATCTTTAACTCAGTTTAAATTCTAAACTGATTAGCATTCAAGAATTATCCTGTACGTTAATATCCAGGAGCTGATCTAATTACTGACACAATTTAAGGAGAATAAATTTAACAAACCAAGTGTATTTTGAGAGTTTACAGCTTAAATGGCTGTAACATTTTGAAAACAAAAGCTGAACATTATTCACTAATCGCAGATGGTTTAAATACCAGAAAATATTAGATATACACGAACAATAAAACATTCTGGAAATAAAATCCAAAGGCAAAATATCAGAAATACATATCAATGGTCTCAGATCCTACACTGTTCTATTTTCACAAAGGGGAGTGGGAGCGCCGTGAGGTACAGAGCAGAGAGTCTGCAGAAGCAGCTCTGAGCTTCAGCCACCAAGCCCTTTGTGTGGCGTCAGCTCTGTCCCCTGTGAAACGGGCACAGCGTCACCAGATAAGCTTTAAACACCAGCTCGTAAGCTGATGAACATCCTGCATGTCCGTGGCGCACACGTCACAGGTTAGGAAGGCAGATACATGGAGACACATCACCGTATGCGTTTTGTTCTGACAACAATTCTGAGCCGAAATTTTCAAATGAAACATGAACTGATGAACATTCTATTTTAAAGACATTCACTCAGAAAACTCTTTTCTATTCACACACAGAGTCTACAGAACGGCACCAATGAAGTAACTTACAAAACAGAAACGACATCGCAGGTGCAGGAAACAAACTTACGTTACCAGGGGTGGTAAGAGAGCGGAGGGATGGATTGGGAGCTGGAGACTGACATGCACACGCTACTCTATACAGAATAGGTGGCTAATAAGGATATACTGTAGAGCCCTAGGGCTTCCCTGGGGACTCAGATGGTAGGGAATCTGCCTGCAATGCGGGAGGCATGGGTTCCATCCCTGGGTTGGGTAGGTTCCCTGGAGGAGGGAAAGGCTACCCACTCCAGTATTCTTTTCTGGAGAATGCTCATGGACAGAGGAGTCTGACGGGCTATAGCCCATGGGGTCACACAGAGTCAGATACGACTTAACACAGGGAATTCTACTCAATATTCCATAATGACCTATATGGGAAAATGTGTAAAAGAGAGGGAATATATGTATAACTGATTCACTTTGCTATATACCTGAAACTAACACAACACTATAAATCAACTATACTCCAATAAAAATTTTTAAAAAGGAAAAAAAAATAAAGACATTCACATCCAGGCAGGGAAGCCCAAGAATACGGGAGTGAGTAGCCAATCCCTTCTCCAGGGTATCTTCCCGACCCAGGAATCGAAGCGGGGTCTCCTGCACTGTAGGAAGATTCTTTACCAGCTGAGCCCCCAGGGAAGCCCCCACATTCAGGCACCCAGCACAAACGTGACCCCAATTCTCACTGCTAAACGTTGACCAGGCCTGTCTCCAGGCCCTGCTCCACCGCTCACGTTAAGCAGCAGCACCAAGAAAGGAAAGGTCAGCTCTGTCATGGAGTCAGTGCCGAAAACCAGAGTAAGTAGAGAGACCACCTCTTCTCCCCACAGCCTTCCCCCAGGACTCCAGGAGCAGACCCCTTGCCCCCCTCACTCCTCTGCTGACAAAGGGGCCCTTGTGTGGGGCCGCTGAGCTGCCCGGGGGCTACACGCAGCAGATGGCACTCAGCTCCTCGCATGAGGCCCGGCCATTCCGAGCAGAGCCCTGACACCTGACCCCTGGCAAGCCGACCCCTCTGGAAAAGGGCTCTAGAAGAAAATGGAAATGGCCTCCAAGGTGTGACAACATGGTCATAAACTCCACTGCTTCTCTTGGAGTTTAACCTCCATTCTCTCACAATCTGAACAAGCCTTTTAACCAACTTTCCCGATCACAGCTAATTAGAACATGTCAGGGCACAGACTGCCAAGAGGCTGGCCAGAGGGGACTGGCCAGCAGGCACAGTGACACAGGGGTGGGGTCGGGGTGGGCGGTGGCACAAAGGCAGATGAGCCGGGAGGCAGCGGGAGGGCCCTGCTACGTCTAGGTCCATCCACCGCATTGCAGGGATGCCTCCCAGGGGCCACGGCGGCACTGCTGACTTGGCCAATTCTACCAAAACAGGCCCTGAGAGACCACAGGTCCCAAGGGGGACCCCACGAGAACACACGGTCTAGGCCCTGTGAGCCTCAGGGTGAGGCCAACCCATCACACACCCTTTCCTTAGGGTGAAAGTTGCTGCTTGGAGAAAATGTGGAAGAGCCCCCTGACATTTTTAGAAACTTTTTATCTTGTATTGGGGTATACATGAATAACAACGTTCTGATAAGTTTCAGGAGAACAGCAAAAGGACTCAGTCGTACATACACACGTGTCCATTCCCCACTAAATTCCTCCCATCCAGGCTGCCTCATAACACTGAGCAGTTCCATGTGCTACACAGTAGGTCCCTGTAGGTTATTCATTTTAAATATGGGTTTCCCTGGTGGCTCAGTGGTAAAGAATCTGCCTGCCAATGCAGGCGATGCGGGTTTGATCCCTGGGTTGGGAAGAGCCCCCTGGAGAAGGGAATGGCTACCTGTTCAGTAGTCTTCTCTGGAAAGTCCCATGGACAGAGGAGCCTGGCGGGCTACAGTCCATGGGGTTGCAAAGAGCTGGACACAACTTAGAAACTAAACAACAGGCAACTCTAAGTTCCTTCTCTAAGCCTCTAAGTTTCCTTCCATCTTGTCAGTTCATTTGTGTCTTTTCTTCTTGGTTTCGCCATAATGCCATCTGCAGCAACATAGGTGGACTGAGACCGTCATACTGAGTGGAGTCAGTCAGAGAGGAGGAGGAATACCGTGTGACGCGCCGCATGCGGGGAAGCCACAGCTGCTACCAGGCCACGACTCCCCTCACGGTGAGGGGAGCCAGACACGGTCATGACTGAGTCCTGCACAGTGAGGGTACTGCCAGGAATGTCCTCCAGGGAGCACACACCGCTCAGCCCGCGTCTCCTCCTCAAGGGACAAGGGCAGGCCTTGCAGCAGAGTTGAGGTTTCTCGCAGCTGTATCGAGGCCACAGGAGACCTGCTTCTTTGGGAAAACTGCAGCGCCAGCCTTCTAAAGCAGGCGTGGACAGAGGGGCGGTTCAACACCGAGAGGATTTCAGGACTTCCCACAAGCCACAGAGGAAAGCACCCACTCCCTCTGCGTGACGTCAGCCAACACACCTCCTGTCCTCTAAAGTGCTCCCACACTTCAAATGTTGGAAACTTGTTAAAAACAAACAAACTCATTCTGACAGTTTGAAGTTCATATTTAGAACTCATATATTTGTAGCTGTTATTCAAGTGTTCATTTCTTCCTTCTAAGAGGACCCTGGCACTGAAAATTAAATGAACAAACCCACAGACACAGGCATGGGAGTCTTGTCATTTCTGTCACCCTGAAACACAGCAGTAAGACCGACAGAATAAAACTCTTACACTGCTCTTTTCTCTCACATGGATCTGGAAAGTTCTAAATCTCAGTGACACTTGCTTAAAAATGCCCAGTCACCCTGCTCCCACCTTTCGCCCTGCCCAGTAAACAGTGAGCCTGTGCAACAGGCTAAAACACTTGGGGGGAGGGGAAAAGAAAGGGAAGAGGGGGAAAGCCAGCAAAGCCGCGCGCAGCCTGTTTGTTCTCTTCTGGGTCAGAAACCGCAGAGTAACACGCGGCATCACACCTTTCTGTGGTCATGCAGACTGGCCTGTGGTGCGGGGGCCTGTAACCACCTTCTCTGCGGTACAAGCTGCAGAGCCGACCCAGGAGGAGGTCCCAGAGGCCCCAAGTGGAGGGCCGGCCACCCATCATGCGGCCCTGCAGTCACCTGAAGGCACACTGTGCACGCGCGCCTGTGCCTCACGAAGCGGCCCCAAGATGCTGCCACACAGCCGCCCCGGACGGCCCGTCCGGGGACAGGGGCTCCTCTAGAGACGCTCCCCCACCGCTCCCCCTCACCGCGTCAGCCATCCTCCTGAAGACGCCAGTGTCCCGCTTGTCCAGGACCCTGCGACTGAAGCGCATGCATGATCTGACCTGGGCTGCCGACGACCTAAGTCAGGAGAGGGCCTCCCCACACGCTCCCGATAACTCAGCCCTGAGCCAGAGACCGCACAGAGGGAGGCCCCTCGACACCTCCAGGCCGCAGGCTCACCAGGGCATCCAAGCGCTTGCTCTAAAAACAGACTATTTGTGTGAAGCCACTGAGCCTGGCAAGTTCTGCTCTCAGAGACAAGCTTATTTGACTCCAGAGACTTCCTTAAGAAACATTCTGTAAAATAAAATAATTATATTTTTAAGCACACACAACACACATCATTATTTCAAGCTCCTGAAGAAAAGCCCTGAGACATCAAAACTGGCTGCAGGTAGAATTCCTGCAGCGCATGTTCCAGTGTCCCTTTCCTGGGAGCACTTCTTCAGGTCTTTATCCTTAAGAATACTCTTCTCTTCCTGAAAGACCAATTACAATAAAGCAAGTGCTATGTCTGTATTAAAATTACCCAATCTGTTGGGAAGAATTAGCTCACCAGCATCCTGGGAAGGTTTTCATGCTGTGCAGACTCTCAGGATCTATCCTGACCTAGAACCAGCAGACCAAAGGGCACCGAGGTCCCACGCGGAGAGCACGCAGCAGGCCCAGGTTAAGCCGGGTCAACAACCCCAGACAGAGCCCCGACAGCCTCACTTTCTCTTGACGGTCCCCTTAAATATTTAAAGATGAACAGGAAAGCAGCAAATGAATACGGAAACCATCCGTCACTGTCCGTTCAAACCAATGAACTCAATCAGACTTTGAGTCCAACTTCCCTTCATGAAGGCATCAAAGGCATCTTCCTTCCTTCAGGGGAGTGAGGGCGTTAGCACCTTCCAAGGTGAAAGCCTGGCAGTTCACCCCAGGGTCAACCTCCTCCCAGGAGGAACACAGAGGCCCTGCCATGACACTCTCTCAGACCCCAGGGGGTTCTGGTGTGTCCCTCTCGGCTGGCTGGCCAGCCACCTAAGTCCTCAGAGGAGGCAATGCCTAACTTCCATGCTCCTCCCAATCCTCAACACCAGAGGTGGCGGGGCCAGACGCCAGGAGGCAGGAATGACAACACCAACCCGAACCATATATTCTTATCAAGCAGAAAACAGCCTGCACGGGCCTTTAAATTTTTCAACACAGAAAGCTTTACAATGGTTTACTTTGGCTGGACTATAATTTTCTCACTTGCATTTGGTATTTTTCTCAAAATTTGTTTTATACAGAACAAATGAAAAAATGAAAAATGAAGATAAGGCTTTGACAGATGCGAAAGTACATGCAATTAATTCTCTCTAGCCTCCCAGATCCAAAAGTCCTACTACTATTTCCATAACGTTAAGTATAACCCAGGGTTGTACAGTCCATTTTTAAGTAATCAAATACTATGATCAACTTTATGGAAAACAAAACAAGCCCAAAATAACCTGAGAAATACAAATATATCCTCCCGCCCTTATTTTAGATTTTAGACATTGCGGCGAATAATGATGAGGCCAAAGATTTGCTGCCACAGGAAGACGGTGTGGGGGAAAATCAGTCAAGCTCTTGCAAAAAGCCTAAATGAGACAGTTGTTAATGGGAACTTGACACTGGCAGGAAGCTACAGCAGTGGGACTATTACACCACTTTCCAAACTGCTAGTCCTCATTCACATCCTTAGGAAAGGTGAGTAATGGATCTTACGCAACAGTGAAATCAATGACCGCTGCATGAAGCCATATGTACAAGTAAATGGACTAATACAGGAAGCAGGAATCCTACTTTGTACAGAAGGGTGGAAGGAATTCCACAACAGACAGATGTCAGGGGCCAACTTCTAACTAACCTACCGAAGAACGCAGTGAGGCCTCAGAGGAAACCGATGCTGGACTCACAAGCACTCAGGATGGAGGGTGAGAACGGGGGCGCACCATCCTGAGGACACCCTGCTCAACACACCCTTGGCCAGCCCCACCACAGTAGCTGGAGGACACAGCCCTGGAGGGTGCAAATGGCTCCACCTGCAAAAAGCCACGTGGTGGGAGAGCCCCCTGGAGGTGGGCGAGGGCAGCACCCCCTTCTCTCAGCAGTTCTCACCAGAAGTCTTCCTTCCAGACCCAGAGGGCACCAACCTTGAGGAAAAGGCTCCACGACGGGACGCTTCTGGAAAGTAGAGGAGGGGCCACTTCCAAACTCACTTCATGTAGACAGAAAAACCCAAATGCCCAAACCTCACAAAGACATCACCAAAAAAGTTACACACAACACCCCTCACGAACGTAAAACAACAAATCCTAAACAGCAGATTTATCTTTCAATTATTTATTCTTGGCTGCACTGGCTTTCTGTTGCTACATGCAGGCTCTTCTCTAGTTGGGCACGTGGGCTTCTCACTGAGGGGCCTGTCTCGTTGAGGCTCAGGCGCATGTGCTTCAGTAGTTGTGGCCCACGGGCTTAGTTGCTCCACAGCATATGGGATCTTCCTGGACCACAGAACCGGTCTCCCCTGAGTTGGCCCACAGATTCTTAACCACTGGACCACCAGGGAAGTCCCAAAGTAATACATAAGGGAAGAAAAAGATTATACCATGAATTAAATGATGCGGTACAAAGTTTCAAGGTTGATTTAGGCTCCTAAAATTAACTTATTGCACATTTAAAGAATAAACAAGAAAAACATGATATGTTGACAAATCCACAAAAACTGTTTAACAAAACTCAGAAAACTGAGGAAGCATTTTCAGAGTGAGCGGGGTCACCTATGAAGGCCAACAGAGGCAGCAGCCACCCTGCTGTTCCCCCACGGCTGGGACGCGTAAGGAGCGCACTGGGATGCTGTTCACGCCCGGTCACACTGGAGGGTCCAGTCAACGCAACGACAGTGACAGAAGGCAGAAAGGTCAGAAAGGAAGCAGCGCAGCGTCTGCACCCACAGGCACCAGAACTTCTCTCTTCTCCCCAGAGAGAAGCCTCAGGAAGCGGCAAAAGAACTCCTGGAGCTAAGAGGTGAGTTTAGGGTCAGGCACCAGCAGCAACTGGGCTTCCCTACTGGCTCAGACGGTAAAGCGGTAAAGCGTCTGTCTGAAATGCAGGAGACCCGCGTTCGATCCCTGGGTGGGGAAGATCCCCTGGAGAAGGAAATGGCAGTCCACTCCGGTACTCTTGCCTGGAAAATCCCATGGACCACGGAACCTGGTAGGCTACCATCCATGGGGTCGCAAAGAGTCGGACACGACTGAGTGACTTCACTTCACTTTCACCAGCAGCAGTAGTTTAAAAGCAAAAAAAATAAAAATCAAAAATTAAGTGGATTTAGAGTATCATCAAAAACAAAGTATTTAGAAATAAGTTTTACAAAATACACACAAGATCTTCAAGCTGGAAACTACCAAACAGTACTGAGAAAAATTAAATAGAATCTAAACAAATGCAGAGACAAACCACAATCATGAACTGGAAAATTCAATTTAAGACGTCAACCCTCCCAAAATTGATACATAGATTCAAAGAACTCCAATCAAAATCCCAGTACGTATTTTTGGAGAAACTGACACCTTGATTCTAAAAGTCATATGGGAAATTGAAACCGAGAAACCAAGACAATCTTTCAAAAAAAAAAAAAAAGGGCTGGAAGACGCAAAGACTTATCACAAAGATGCATCAAGTCAGTGCAACACTGGCACAGAACAGACGAAAAGACCAGCTGAACAAAACGCTGTCCAGACACACAGACCCACACACGCACGGCCACGCGACTGATTTTCAACAAAAGCACCCAGGCAATTCCCTGGAGAAAGGAAATGGTTCCCCACTCCCCTCCCTCAGCAAATGATGCTGACACAACTAAGTAACTTGGAAAAAACTGAGATGCTCACAAGTTAATTTGAGATGATGGAATACCTATCTAAACAGGAAAAGCTAAAATTATGTTTATCAAAGAATTGAGAATGTGAAATCAGAGTAGGCAAATATTTCTTAGAGACACAAAATATGCTGAACAGAAGGGAAAAATAGTCGCTCTTTCTCAAAATTAAAAACTTCTATTCATTAAAGACATTATTAGAAAAATAAAAACGTAAGTCCTCAAAAGTGAGAAAATGCTCAGTAGAAATACCTGATCACCAAATTGTAAACAGAACTACAAATCGAAAACACCAATTAAAAAACACACAAGAGACCTGCCTCACAATGAATACTTGCTGGAAACAGGAAGTATTCAAAGATCAGTCAACAGGACAGGGCAGGTCACCACAAAGAGAATACCTCATACTCACCAGGATGACTGAACTCTAAGAACTGTCATCACCAAGCATGAGGGCACAACAGCACAAACTCGCCTGCACTCCTGGTAAAAACGCAAAAACGGGAGACTGGGGAAAGTGCTGGCAACTTCTTAGAAGGTCACACATCCATTTGCCATGCGATCCAACCGTGCAATTCACACATAGGAATCCACTCAAGAGAAATGAAAACATCTGTCCGTAAAGAGGCTTGAACAAGAATACTCTTAGCAGTTTCATTCACGGTAGCCCCAAACCGAACAATTCAGCTGTCCAGCAACTCAAGAATGAATAAACAAGCTGTGTAATATTCATACAACAACTGCTTCTTCTTAAAAAAGAGTGAACTACTTACCGACGCACAGAGCAACATGGGTGAACTCTGACAACGTCACTGAATCAAATGCAAACACAGTATATACTGTACGGCCCATGCATGTAAATTTCAAGACCTGGCAAAACTAACCTAACATGACAGAAATCAGAACACTGGATACCAACAGGAGGGGCTGACTGAAAGCGGGCAGGAGGGAACTTTCTAGAGTGTTTTATATCTTGCTTTGGGTTGGGGTTTGCACGGCTTTACATATCTGCAAAAACGCAATGCATTTTATGACTTAAAAATCTATGGATTTTACAATATTATGCAATTTTTGCCTTGGTTTTGTAAATAAAAGTGTTAATTCTGAGGATTCAGAGATAATCTTTATGCTATTCTAGTTCTGAACTCTCCCTCCCTCGAAATTAACCACACGTAACAGAGCCCTTGGAGAAGGAAACGGTAACCCACTCCAGTATTCTTGCCTGGAGAATCCCATGGACGGAAAAGCCTGGTAGGCTACAGTCCACGGGGTCGCAAAGAGTCGGACACAACTGAGCAACGGAACGGAACGGAACAGACCCCTGCTTTGCCCCACCCCCCCCCACACACACACACCAATCGCCTCCATGCAGAAGCCTTAACTTCAGCCAGCACCCAAGCACCTCCATGCTCCAGCCTGGCGTGGCCAGTGAGGTAAGGCAGGAGCCAGGGCTGCTCTGGAACAGGAGGGCCTGCCCTCCTCTCCCGCCTCTGCTCGGGAGCGGGCTGTGGCACCTCGCACCCAGAGCCCAGCCTGCAGATGCTCAGGGGAAAGCTAGGGGCCGGACTCCAGGGACCAGCCTCCAGCAGACCCAGCTGACTGCCCACCTCCCATGCTTCTCCCCCGAGAAATGGGCCACATCTCACTAAGCCCTTCTGGAGGAGCTTGCTTTCTGCAGCCCAGCCTAATCCTGACTCGATGCAGCAAGCACAGAGGGCAGAAGCAGAGCTAGGCCGCGTCCTCCCCCTGCTCTCACACTTCGGAATGGGCACTTAGGGCACTTGAAGAGGGGCTTTTCCTCCTACCTATCTCCCCCAGATTCACTGTGTCTTTAAAAAAAAAAAAAAAAAAGAACTCAACACATAATTTCTGTGATTTACTATGCAACTGAACACGCTAAAAGACAAAATGACATTTTCTCTACAAAGTATTTGGTGCCTGTGATTTTCTGAGCACTACAGCCAGGTGGTTCTCATAGAAATAGAGAAGAGTGTATTCATATAGTTCAAAGCTTTGCTTACTTTTGGTCTTAAAAAAAGACTACTGATTGTAACATGCAACTCTACAGGAAAGATCTGGACAGAGGCAGCAAAAACTGGTATTTATTACTGCACTTGTGCTCATTATGGCCGTCTCTGACAGGGGTCCATTAAAATCAATTTTTATGTTTCTTATGTATTTTCTTTATCTAACGTTCCTGGCACTGTGTTTATTAGCCAGTTAAGACAAACACAGCGCAGGGGAGTGGGTGCTTTTCCCCCCTCTTCTGTCAGAAATAACAAGAACTGCAATTTTAATACAACTGCTATTCACAATCAGTGAATGAAGGAAATGGAATGTTACATTTCAGAAGGAAACATTAAAAAGTGCTTTATGTTTTTACAATTAGAGAAAATACCAGAGATCCTTCAAAAAAAGGGAGAAGTGAGTTCCATTAGAAACAGTAACATGGCAAACTTCCTCTGAATAGGGGATTTCCACCCTTCCCCTCAGCCACACACAGGCCAACGTCAGACACTGTTTCCAGGAGGCCCAGTGGGGCTCCCGATTAAGTGATTCCAGGATTCTGGAGTAAAACTCACCTGGCAAGCTGATGAACAGTGAAGGCTGGTCCTGATTTAAAAATCAAGACTCGGCAAGCAGCTCCCTGTCACCAAATTTCCAGAGGGATCCCCACAGCCCAGGGTACCTCTGTAAGCATATACATTAACACGTCTTGGGCTCCTGATTACAAGTTATGCTGCTATGGTTACTCAGAGGTGGAAGGTTCCTGGGCAACAAACACAGGGGCTGAAAATGAACAATCATGGCCCTACCCTTTCCAGCGAGATGCTGGTTTCTGTGATTTGCAGCGTGTGGCTCGTGTTACCCTGTAGTCAGCGGCGAACAAGCAATAACCATGTTCTCACTGTTGCTCTAAACACACCAGGTAGTGGCTGTCACACAGGACGTTCACTCACCCAGTGTCTGGGGTCTTCCCGCCACGTGGCTTTATCCCATGCAGACCCTGCTCACAACCAGAGATCTCCACCTTCCCCAGAGGGCTGTCCATCACTTTGTATTTCATTTCACAGGTCTCGTCCATTCTCCCAAGGACCTAAAGAGAACAATTACTACAGTTAAGCCTATGTGAAAGAGTTCGGTCACTTCGAAAGCATAACAGAAGCCCCAGTCACATAAGACATAAAACATCTTCTGAAGCTTTTTTCCCCATTGTTTGAATTTAATCATAATGTGTCATTTTTATAACACAGTTACTTTGGAGACAGAAAATTCCTGTAATTACAAAGAACAGCAGTACATTCTCCTTTCATTTCCTTAAATTACTATCTCCCTTTCTTCTCATTTATCTCTAACCAATGCATAGTCAAAGATGAAATTAAAGCTCTTAAATAGTCCCTAAAACTATTTAAAACAGCAATTACCAACAACTTTTTCAATGACAACTGAAAACAAACCATTTGATATTTTGAATAAAGTACATTTAACAACAGAGCATTATGGAGTAAATTTATAGAAACGGTGCAATTCAACTCCGCTCTTAACACAATGGCCCCTGTGCTAACAGATGACCGGCCAGGTAGATGCAAGCTGGAACACAACTCTTTCACTCTGGAAAGCACACAAATTTACGTACAAAGTGTTCAAAGCTATCCTAGGATGTATCATCCATGTGAATTTTGAGGGATGTTAACTGTGGTCAACTCAGCAAAGGTTTACAAGAAAGAAAAGCTGTACTAAGAGCAGCGAGAAGCCAGAACCAAGGTCCAGGTCAACTGTATTTAAAAAGAAAAAAAAAACCAAAAAACTCTCTCGACTCCAGAGGCGAGGGCTGAGGGAAGCCCACCTAGCCCGGAGGGGTGCAGGGCCACTTCCTCCCCGCAGGGACTCCTGCCCTGCCTCCACTAACATGCCTCTCTCCACAACTCCAACCTCAGCCACAGCGGCCTAGGGTACACGGAACCCCGGGGCAAGGCCTCCCTCTGAGCTCGCCTGCTTACCTGCTCTCTCAACCTCTGTGTCCCGCAAACACTCCACATGAACTTGACCAAAACTGTAACCTTGCACCAATTCTCCTGTACACAGCACCCTGCCCTCACCCAAACCCAGATTTACCCCGGACGATGCATTCTGCACCTCCACAGGCACTCATCTCTCACTGTCAGCTCTTTCATTTCCACCGCATCCTCCAGGACTCCCCCACCAACTCTCACCTCCCTGAGGAAGGGCTCCTGGCCCTCATTACACTTGGCTCTTCCCACACCAACCACCCTTCAGCTAAAACACTAATGACGTGAAGGGGCCACAGCAGGGCCAGCAAACTGCAGCTCATGGGCCAAACCCAGCCCAGCACCTAAATAAAGCTTTATTGGGATACACCCATGCTCGCCATGTGCAGGCTGCTGGCCGTGGCTGCCTTCACGCTCCAGGGGCCGAGCCAACTGGCTGTCCTGCAGCCTTAAGCCACAGGCACTCCTCACACGCATCGAGGGCTCCAGTCTCCGGGCGTGGACACCAGAGACTGCCCGCTCCCTGGCCGTCCAGCCTGCACCACGCGGCCTGCTGTCTGCTTTACGTGAAATTCAACACACCTCCACCACTCTCGCCCCAAGGTCTCCTCCCTTCTCTGTGCTCCCACCTGCTCCCAATGTGTCTTCCTGTATCTCACTGTTTGCTGAACGCGGGGTAGGCCAGACGAGAGCAAGGAAACTGGAAGAAAACTTGAAGAGCCGCAGGAGCTGCAGACATGGTTACTCTCTGCAGACTGGCACAGCGGCCGCAGCGGCAGCAGACATGCCGGAGCCTCTCCTCCCGAGGCTGCCCCAGCAGCCGAAGCGGAAGCAGACATGCGGGAGCATCTCCCCTCGAGGCTGCCCCAACAGCTGCAGCGGCAGCAGAAACGTTGGAGCCTTTCCTCCCAAGGCCGCCCAGCAGCCACAGCGGGAGCAGACACGCTGGAGCCTCTCCTCTCGAGGCCGCCCCAGCAGCCGCACCCATAACGCAGCCGCGAGAGCATCTTGGGTGGTGCTTACACAAGGTGCTGAGCGTGCGCAGGGCTGAAAGTGACCTCAGCTGTTACATAACCACGTGCTCACAAAACGTGGGGCAGGAGCCACCGGCCACGGGGCGAGAGAGAGCCTGACCACTGCCACCTGGCCAGCTGTTCTTTCCCTATGTAAGGCCACGCTGATCGCCGCCTCTGCCTCCCAAGAGCCCAGGACACAAGAACGAGCCATGCCTTGAAGAGGTCAAGTGGCGTTCCCCAAGCCCCACAGGGCGCCAGCATCACTCCCAAGGCTCAAGGGCGCGTTAGCGGGATAAGAAGAAAGCAGCTTTGTTTCTCTACCAAGTAAGGACTCGCCAATTGTTCCCTGCCCCCTGCCCCCTACCCAGTCTCGCTCAGAAGCACTGGCCTCCGTCAGGCTGTTCTGCAGGCAGGACTCCTGCTTACAGGCATGAGAAACCGGCACTGGCTAATTTAAGCACAAAAGCAACTTACTGAAAGACTCACGGACGTTCAGGGAAGAAGCTCAAAAAACTGTAGGAATCAAGACTGGCCACCGTCCAACCACAGACAGTCCAGGCCTCAGGACACACCTGCGGGAGCGCCCGGGACTGCAGGCACGCGGCAGGCCCCGCCGCCCCCTGGGAACAGGATGCTGCAGCCACTGTCGGTGCCTGACTGCCTGGGCTCCCCCGCACGTGTCCCGGGACTCAAGGCCCAAGCAGGAGCTCAGAGCTGGCACGGGGCCCAGGCCCGTGGGCACCTGTGTTGAGTGTCCAGGAAGAAGGACAGCTGCCAGGAGGGCTTTGTCAGTGTTGCCCCCCTCAAGGACACGGACCACCACTGCCACAGAAAGCAAGACTGGCACACAGCCCACCAAGAGAAAGGGCGAGCGGCAGAGTCCACTCCTCTCCCAGGCCTCACTCTGCTCAACGATAACACAGGACTAGTAACACGGTTTTCACCAGCCTCCCTGGGCTAGTCTGTGGGCCCAGCTGGAGAAGATGGGAAAAGCCATGAATGGGGTGGGCCAGGTACTCCTGCATTTGGAAAGGACCACGGTCCTGCTCGGCACACATCCAACCCTCACCCTTACTCCAAGGAAAGGTTGGAGAGATACATCCAGGTGTGCAAGGCAAGCCAGGGCAGGACAATGAAGGTGACTCTGGGCGCAGGGGCACGAGGGATTCCCCCACTTGCGAGGATGAGCAAGCTCAGGCCCCTCGCTCCTCTGGGAGAAGGGCCTTGCATGTAACCAAGTCATGCCAGGTTCTTGAGCACAGCCCAGACTGGCTGCACGTCAGAGGCCACTGGCCTGGAATGCAGGCAAAGGGCAGCCAGCCAGCTTCCTGAGCTGGAAGGGCTGCCTCTGGACCGAGTAACAGCCACACACTCCAGCTCCTCCACCTCTGAGGGAACACGAGGACTCCGAAGCTCGGCCTGAAGCCACTGTGCTCCCTGGTGATCAGAAGCAGCGCACACCTGGCAACACAGCACTGGCCCCGGACACCACCTGGGGCTCGGCTCACAGCACGCAGGCGGCTGCCTCAGCACTCTCAGAACCAGCTCCACCGGCCTGCACAGAGCGTGGGGGCCAACCACAAACCATGCCAAGGATCGACAAAGGGCAGTTCGTTCCTAACAGGAATAAAATGGCAAGCTCAAAATCTCAGTTCTGAACAAGTGGCACCTTTGTCCTTGCTACTCAAGATCAGCCCACCTAACAATCAGGTGTGAGGGGTTATTTTAACTAGGAAAAACACATGTGTCAAACCCCTAGAAGAGAAAATACTCCTACCGATCACCTCTTAATAAACCTGGCCAAAGAGGGTGGAAAAGAAAGTGGACAGGATTGGTCCCCACCAGGTGTGTGAGTCAAGAAGGAAAACACCAGGGAAAAACCCAGGTCAGTGGCTAAGACCCAGCTCACAGTGCCACCAGGCCGGGGTCTCCATCGTGGAATTTCACCAGGTCACTTTCCACCAAAAGAGTCAAAATACGGCTCAGTCAATTATGCCCTAACAACCAAGAAGGCTTCAATTTGGCTGAAATGATTTTACCAAACAAAATACTGGCACTGCCACCTGGTTCATCAAATTTAGAACAGATCCAAAAGCTGTGCAAAAACATCACTTCACGTCTATACAAAAGCCTGCAAATGGATGTTTATGGCCACTTTATTCACAATGCTAAAACTAGGAAGCAATCAACACGTTCTTCGCTTAGTGAGCGGCTGAAGTGCTGCACAAGACAATGGACTATTAGTCACTGATAAAAAGAAATGTGGCACCAAGCCGTGAAGATACACGGAAGAAACTTAAATAAATATTACTATGTGAAAGAAGACTGAAAAGGCTTCTGAAAAGACTATGTACTCTGTGATTCCAATTATGTGGAGATACTAAAAAAAAAAAAAAAAAAAACAGTGGTTGCAGGGTAGGGGGGAGAGAGGGAGGAACAGTAGAACACAGAAGATCTTCGGGGTGGGGAAGCCGTTCTGGAGGCTGTGGTAGTGGTGGAAGCAGGACAGCATGCTGAACACAGCTGTCAAAACCCGTGGAGAGCACAAGACCAAGAGTAAACCCTGACGTAAACAACGAACAAATGTATGAGTGTGTTTGTGGAGAGTGATGGTGGGGAGGGGATGGGGGTGCATGGGAGCTCCCTGTACCTTTTGCGCAACCTTGCTGTGAACCTAAAACTGCTCTACAAAGTAAAGTTTATCTTCATAATTAAAAATAATAATAATCACCACAAAGCCTTCTGCTGTGGCCCTGACATGTCAGGTTCTGCATTAGAGAGACACGGCTAGGCTTTCAAATGAAACCTGCTGGTGTGGGGGGGTCCCATAAATACTGTGCTCTGCCTGCTCCCAGCTTATACAGACTTTCAGAACATGCGATCCGTGCTTTTTTTCATTCTCACCACTGGAGCCGGCCCTGCACGGCAAAGCACCGTCCTGATTAACCACACTTTGGTCTTGAAGAATACTTGTCACAAGAAGGGTTGGGGAGTCAGGACCAGGGCGGAGCTCAGCTCTGCAGCATCACATACACGTGCGTCTTGTTAAATAAGCGTTCACCAGTCATCTAAACAACCCGCTACAAGCAGCATGTTATAAAAACAGCTGAGAAAATGCCTGCCTGTCAGAGCTGCCGTGTTAGAGCAACATTTAGGAAATTTGTTTACTGGTCTTTAAAACCACCATTTCTAGAAAAAAAAGAGGCACCATCTACATTTTAAAACTATACTTAAAACTCAGTTTTCCTTTCTAAAGTTTTCATTTTTGTTCTCGTTAGCAAACTAAGGTATACGTCATGCAGGAAGGTAACTGCTTTTCTGTTCTGTAGCTCAAAGGCTGCTGTGAATTTGTGCAAAAACACAGGAATTAGGAAGCAGTTGGAATACAAACTCGTGTGTGTGTGAGTAAAAGAAACAGACCACAGAGAAAGTGCATAAAACTAACACATGAGCAGCTTAACAAACTACCCCAGAAATTTCTTGGAGCTTCAGGCATTCTTGAAAACTATTTCCAGGTACAATACCAAAGTGACAACTACTGCACACATATCCATTCTAACAGTTTCGCTAAAATACCTCTGCCTCTTGCCAAAAATTGGTACATGATACCAGAACAATCTACAGTGAGACCAATAAAGGTCTTTTTAGAAGTGCATTAGTGACGACATCAAAAATGTTCCCTACAAAGCTTTCTGACTAACCAAAGCACTGCAGACCAGACTCAAATCGACACAGACTTGCAGTGAAGTCAGAGGCTGGGGTCACAGCATGCTCACAGCTGAGTGTACACACGCTCAGGGTACACAGGGGAGCCTACGCACACGAAACTACAAGTGAAACACTGTACACCTGCCTAGCTGATTAATTTCAGGGAAGAAAAACTTAACACCAAAATGAGAATGATACACGAAAACCACATTTTTATTAACATGGAAAAGGAGACTTCAAAGATGTTTCCCACTTGCTGGGTTCCCAGACCCGGGAAGCACCAGCCACTGCCCCCAGGCCCCCTCCTCTCAGGGCACTTTGGGAGAAAGATGCGAGAAGCTCCATTCCAAGGCGTTAGTTTGAGCAGGTTATGCTGCTTACCCCTCTTCTGAAAATTCACAGAACGTCTGAGTATTTGGTGAAGGAAGAGCTATTCTTTAATAACCAACGTACCAGGGGTCAGAAGGCCAGATGCACCAATGATCAGAGAAAGCAGGTTACAAAGAGTAAGGAGGCCCAGACCTCCCGCGAGGAGCCCAGAGTCAGAGGCAAGATGAGAACTCTGCATCCACAGCCACCGGAGCAGGATTTGGAAAAGCAGCCAGGAAGTCTTAATTCTGCAGGATGACCCCTCCTTCCAGCTCCTCTGCTCTAACAGGCCCGGGGCCTCTGGGCTCGGCTGGGCGGACACAACGCGCCAGCAGGGCAGCACACGCACCGCAGGTCTCCTCCGCCCTGCCGAGCCTGCCGCCTGGTCCTCCGGGTCCCAGGCGTCCTAAAAGAGTCTGGCCAGCTCGGCACCCGGGCCAGGGCCCAGGCCCCAAGAAGGGGGAGGGAGGCTGTGGGTGACCCTGAGCGGCCGCTCACGCCCGGCTCCAGGTCCCCTCGCCACTCCGGAAGCGGCATGACACCCCTGGGGGCTCCTGAGGTGGGAGCAACGGCCATGGCGGGGAGGCCCCCCGGGGCTGTGGGCCGCACAGGAGCCGGCTCCCCGCGCAGCATTGCAGGCACACTGCGCTGCTGACCGCAGCCGACCCAGGGGAGGCGCGCGCGCACAGCGGACACTGCCGCCCAACACCCCCTCCACAGCTCCTTGCACTCAAGACTGACTGGCCTCTCCCGCCCCTTGAAACTAGAAGGCGCCCCTCGGGCTTCCACCCACTCACCTCCGGGAGAGCAGCCGACTCCACAACGCCGCGAACCCTGAGTCTCGCGGGAACCCCAGTCTCGTGAGAACCCCAATTCTCACGGGAACCTGAGTCCCGTGGGAACTCCACATCTCGCGTGAACTCTGCGTCCCCCGGGACCCAGAATCTCGCGCGAACTCTAAGTCCCACGGGAACCCTGAGTCCCAAAGGAATCCCGGGTTCCCTGTGTAACCCGAAATCTCACGGGAAGCCTGAGTCCTGGGGAAACCCCCAACTCTCACAGGTACCTCAAGTCCCCGTGAGGACTCAAGAGACTCATGTGAACCCCGAGTCCCACGAGGACCCGGAGTCATGGTGCCCTGTTCTCAGAATGTGACCCCGTGAGCAGGGATCCACATCATCCACAGGATCCCAGCAACAGGCCGACACCTGAGCCCCTGACTCCCCAACTCTCACAGCGTCCCCACGGCAGTTGTGGCATCCTGAACATCAGTAAAGACAGGGAATGAGCTGCTTATAATCTACTCTGAAGAAAAAAAATGAAAAAATGCCGCCTTTCCCCTACCTTTTAACTACCCTTCGGACTGCTTGTGTGAACATCCGCGAGGAAAGTAGTCGTGTGGAGGTCTGGCGGCGGGGGCTCTGGCCCGGGTCACCCCTGGGGGTTTGGGGGCCTCCCATGGGTCCTCAGCCCACCCTGCCGACAGCTCCCGCCTCACAACCTGAAGACGTTCCACGACTTGAGGCACCAACTCAGTCCCGGGCTCTACAGTGACAGTCTGTCACAGAGCAGGAGAGAGGGTGGCAGGCTGGTGCTCACAATGAAGTGTCAGGTCTTGAAAGAACTGTGATGTCTTGGGAAGCTTCAGCTTAAATATGTCATGGCAGAAAATAACCTCATTCTTTATCCACCCCTACAGCTGGGCAAAGTTTAACTGACTTAAGAGAATAAGAAACACGTGAGAACAGGCGGGAAGATCGCAGAGAAACACTTTTCAATCTGGCAAAGCAGCCAAACCCAAGAGATGCCTGCTGCAGAGTGAGACAGGACAGGCCACTGGCTGCAGCCACCGCGGAGCTGGGCCAGCAGGGCTGGTGGGGAAGTGCAAAGCTCTCACACTTGTCTTCCTGACAGCAAGATGTGATTCAGAATCGTCCTCACCCCCAAAGAGCCCCAGAGTAGCAAAGTATCAGAGGTTTGTCTGCAGTCAAGCCAGGAGAAAGACGTTCTAGTCAATAAAGTTTCCCACCTGTGTGTGGCTAGAACCTCTATGTTATAAACACGTGCTTTTTGTGTCGCCGATGTAATTAGCCTCCTCAGGGGACTCACTATAATCTGTCCCCTGGTTCAATAACCCAATCCCTGTTTGCACTGATTCATACAGCGCGGTGAGTACAGTTAGATAAAGACTCCATAACAGGCGCCGCCGAAATCCTCAAGAGATGGCTCCAGCAAACAGCCAGGAAGCACATCCCCACAGCTGGAAGGTGAATCAACGGTGACTTTTGGGGAGGCCTATAGAAATATCCCCGCCCAAAGCGAGGGTCCCTGCTAGAACCCACTGACCAGATGCAGACAATTACTCCCCAACTCCACCCTCCAACTCCTGTGATTCAACCCCAGAAGGAAAGCAGGCAGATGAAGAAGAGACACACCTGAATCAGTGCGTTGAGAGTAACAGATACCAACCCCGCGATTCAAGAAGCTCAGCAAACTCCAAACAGGGTTCAGTATGAAGACAACTCACAACTAACCACACAGTTAACTAGTTTCAAACCACAAAGAAACAGAGAGAAAAATCTTAAAAGCAACCAAAGTAAAAAGTTCCCACTACCGTCAAAGGGGCAACAACAAGGCTGACAGCTGACGTCTCCACAGAAGCCTCAGAAACCAGAAGAAAATGAAATGAAATGTTTAAACTGATGAAACAAAATCCTGAGCAACTGAGTGCGCGCATTGCTCGGGGCTGGGGAAGGAGAGGAGGGCCCAGACAAACACCACTTGGTGCAGAGGTGACAGGGGTCCTGTTCGTGACTTTCCCTCCATGGCTTACACGTGCGTCTCATACACTCCTCAGTGGGCTTCAAACAACGCAAAATTTTAGAAAGTAAAAAAGGGGAGGACCAAAGAGGGAAGGAAAGAAAGAAGGAAAGAAAACATCTGCATCAGAAGAACAGGAAAGATCAAATTAATCTACCAAAGAACCCTGAAGTCAAAATTCCACAAAATGGAAAACTGACAACCCTGGAAATGTGTACCTGGTGATGGGAAAGAGCAAGGAATACTTTTTCCAGAAGCTGAATATTATGCTGAGAAACTTCCAAAACTCAATCATCTGAGACTGAAAACAAAAACAGATCAGTCTCCCGCTGGAAAACAGCACACTATGGATATCTGTATGTGCAGACTAAAATTTATACGTAACTGCAAACTTCGTGAGTGAACGCACTTCGACTTTAGTTCCGCAGGAACTGCAGACACGCGGCGTCACTGGGGTGCTGTGAGCACTCACACGCGACAGGAGGCACTGGCCAGCGGGGGACGCCCCGGGCAGCGTCAGCACAGTCTCGGCCACGCGCTCCGTATGCTCGTGTGACACACGTGCGGGCGCGGGCACACCCCCGACGAAACCCCCACGTCCGCACACGCTTGAACACAGTTAAGCGGGAGCGCAGCTGATAGACAGTGCCGTACTGGGTCCAAGCGCACAGCACAGGGACACGCTCGCGTTTGCTGACCTTCCCAGGTGTGTACACTGCCCGGAGACAAGCCCAGCAGAGACAGCCCGGCCCGCTGCGCCACGTGAGAGCGGCTCACACGCGCCCCCAGACAGCGGTTCAGCTCTCATGTGCAGAGCTCTCTGCATGGCTGGACAGATGGCAACATGGCGGGTAATGCAGTCTTCAGCTCTGTTAAACATCAGAGACGAAGGTCCAGGCTGGCCGGACATACACCTGCAGTGGCTGTACATTCAGCTGGGAGAAATGCACTCTTCCACAGTCTGGTCTCCTCTTTGACAGCATGAAACACCAACGTCAGAGCCCTCAGCAAACTACCTTTCTGTTGACGCCACACATTTAAAACCACAGCGGTGACAAGAACTGAAAATGGCCTTAATTTCCTCTGACTTCCCAATTCTGTCCTTTCCATATGGAGCTGGCTAGAATCATCCTCCTTTGGAGGTGGTGGTGGTTTAGTCACTAAGTTCAGTTCAGTTTAGTCGCTCAGTCGTGTCTGACTCTCTGCGACCCCATGAATCACAGCACGCCAGGCCTCCCTGTCCATCACCAACTCCCGGAGTTCACCCAAACTCATGTTCACCCAAACTCATGTCCACAGAGTCGGTGATGCCATCCAGCCATCTCATTCTCTGTCGTCCCCTTCTCCTCCCGCCCGCAACCTTTCCTAGCATCAGAGTCTTTTCCAGTGAGTCAACTCGTCCCATGAGGTGGCCAAAGTATTGCAGTTTCAGCTTTAGCATCAGTCCTCCCAATGAACACCCAGGATTGATCTCCTTTAGAATGGACTGGTTGGATCTCCTTGCAGTACAAGGGACTCTCAAGTCTTCTCCAACACCACAGTTCAAAAGCATCCATTCTTTGGCGATCAGCTTTCTTCGCAGTCCAACTCTCACATCCATACATGACCACGGGAAAAACCATAGCCTTGACTAGACGGACCTTTGTTGGCAAAGTAATGTCTCTGCTTTTTAATATACTATCAAGGTTGGTCATAACTTTCCTTCCAAGGAGTAAGCGTCTTTTAATTTCATGGCTGCAATCAGCATCTGCAGTGATTTTGGAGCCCAAAAAAATAAAGTCTGACACTGTTTCCACTGTTTATCCATCTATTTCCCATGAAGTGATGGGACCAGATGCCATGATCTTTGTTTTCTGAATGTTGAGCTTCAAGCCAACCTTCTCACTCTCCTCTTTCACTTTCATCAAGAGGCTTTTGAGTTCCTCTTCACTTTCTGCCAAGTCATTAAACAGATTTAAATTTACCACAGGTTAAGCCGTGTGTCCCCTGGAACACTACATATAATGGAAGCCTGATATAGGATGACTAGATTATAACACAGTGTTCATCTGTCTCCTGGTTTTATTGTTGGGTCAGCGTGAAGGTGGGGAGAGCCACAGCTACTTAGTGGGACTTAGAAAAGCCTCTTGGTGTTTCCTATACTTTATGAAGCTGCTTTTGTCCTTGTCTGGGTGTGTGGCAGTGTCTTTGTTGAGTTTTCCCCCTTTGAGCTTTCCTACTGTCTTCTTTGTTTTAGTTTTCCTGGAGAATGAGTTTGTGCTCTCATGTTTTTCCATGCTTATTATGTGCCCCACGCTGCCCTGAGCCCTCAACGTGAATTATGTGATTTATCTTTCATAAAAACCTCAAGGGGGAGTTATTTTTGTCCCCACCCAGTAGCCCAGGAACCTGAAGCTCAGACACACTCGGACACTTTCCCAGAGTCGCACGGCCAGTAGACTGCAGAGCCAGGACTCCAGCAAACAGAAGCATCCTCCGTGCCTGGCTCCTGCGGTCTTAAATGTTGTCAGAATCTCTGTTTACATCACGAATATGTCTTAAGATTTTAATGAGACACAGATCTTTAATGAGATCACAGAAATCTTCCTTTGGAAGTTCTGTTTAGGTTTGGGTATATAAGTCCTTATGTTTTCTAATTATACAAAAAGCACTTTATCATCAAGACCCTCTCTTGAGTCCATAAACATTTATTGAGCATCTACTGTGGAACCTTCATTAGCTGCCAAAATGAAGATGCTCTAACCCCAATGGGCAAAGACAAGGATGGAGAGACCACCAATGGAAGACAAGAATGTTTACATCTGTGAAGGGATTTCTTGAAGGGTTTCAGAGGAGGGCAACAATCTAATTCCCCAGAGGGCTGGGGGAAGCCAGATCTGGCTGACACTTTATGAATAAGGAAAAAGTCTTGCTCTCACGAGCTGGGTTTTCATTAGCCAATGTTAATAACAGAGCTGGAACTTGAAGCCAAAGGCAGGGGCGAGGTCGTGTAGGGAGAGAGAACAAGGTGAGGGTGGAGTGGGTCTTGAGAGACTTTGATATTTAAGAGAGAAAAAGGAGAGACCGAGTTGGGTGAAAAGCCAGGGAGGTAGGCAGAAAATCAGGAAGCGTGGAGTCACAGGAGGAAGGAGAGGAAGGGGAAGGGAGCTTGGTAGCTGGATGCAGCCAAGGGGTCTCGGAGGCGGAGGCTCGGCAGAGCGCATCTGACATGGCAGTGGGCGGTCGTCAGCCTTCATTCAGAGAGGTGGGGGGAGACCAGGCAGAGGGCACGGGAGGCTGGGAGGTCGAGACGGTCCAGGAGGGTGACTCGGGGAGGAGTTTGGTTCTAAGGTGAAGGGCATGATTGGGAGGCACCTGGAAGGGGTGTGGGGTCCAGGGGAGTTTTTGGTTGGGGGTTTTTGAAGACTCGTGGAAGGAAGAGTCTAGTAGGGATGTTAAAGATGCAGGGGGAAGAAGGAAGAATGTCTGTGTAGGGCTTTTAAGAGTCTCATGTTCTACTGGCTGAGATAGCTGGGCACTTTGCACAGGGATTTGTAAAAAAAAATAATAATTGGAGGATAATTGCTTTACGACGCTGTGGTGGTTTAGCACATCAGTGTGCATCGGCCGCGGGCCTACGTGTGTCCCCACCCTGCACCCCCTCCCCACCCTATCCCTCCAGATTGTCCCAGAGCACTGGCTTTGGTTGCCCTGCTTCATACACCAAATTCCCCGACTCTCTATTTGCATATGGGGATGTATGTTTCAGTGCTGTTCTCTCAAATCATCCCACCCTCTCCTTCTCCCACTGAGTCCGCGAGTCTGTTCTTTTTGTCTGCACCTCCTTCGCTGCCCCATGCAGGGCTTTTAAAGGCAGGGAGGCTTGAACATCCTGATGGATGACTCAACTTAGAAAATTTCAGTTTAATATTTTGAAGCCTTGTCCCTTGCCCAGAGTTTGGCCTGTCGTTAAAATACAGAGCCATTATGGACGAGGCTGTCTTCCTCTGCAAAAATCAGTGATCACAAAGCATTATGTGTCTGTGTAAGCGGATCCGCAAAGCTAGATCGAGTCTCTGCCAAGATCTTGTGCCAGACTGTGGTGTGGAGTGAGTGGAGCCAGGGCATTGACCCCTTTGGATTGGGAAATACAGCAGGGAGGCTGCTCACAGTGCACGACTCTCCACCATGATTGTCAGCAACCAGGATGTGATTCTGATGAGTAGAGTCTAGACTTCTCAGGAGGCAAGGGGGCTGGGCCACTCCTTGCAGGACCCCGGGACTGGGATGCCCAAGTTGTGACTTGACCTGCTCACTCCAGGGCCGGGGTCTACCCTTGTGGACCTTCTCTTTGCGGATCCCTCCCAGGGGCCCAGGGCCCGACCTGATTCTTTTCTTTCCCATCCTACCGAGTTATGTGTAGATCCTTCTTGCAGCTTTGGTTTTCAGGAGTTATGCTAGTTTCCAGTTCGTTTCCATTAAGAAGTGTCCCACATGTGAATTTATTTTTGATGTGTTAGTGGGGGTGGGGATCTCCATACCAGCTACTACAGCATCTTGATTCTGCTTCAGATGCTGAGCTTTTTAGTGACAGTTTGTCTTTCCTATTCTTACACACTCACCCTGCAGGCTGGTATAGAAATTGGAAACTAAGCAGGCAAAGAAAACTAATTTTTTAATACATACTGATCCTTGTCTCCTGTACAATGCCATGAACCTCCATCCATAGTCCATCAGGCACTCTATCAGATCATTTTTAAGTGACGTGCAAGAGGCCCCCAGTTGTGCTTGTGCTGAAGCCTAGTCTGTGTCTTCACAAAAGTGCTTTCGAAAGTGTGTATGTGTGTATAAATGTATGATATCTATTTATGTATCTTGCCAGAGTGACATGTGGAAGGCTAACATAACTGGTGGACAGGGTCAGTGAGAGGAAATGACACCGTCTTTTTGGTGGCTGTTAAAGCAAAGTATTGAACCATTGCTTCTCTTCTTTTCACAGCAATTTATAATACCTCCTCAGACCATTTTGCTTTCTTTGCATTTCTTTTTCTCGGGGATAGTATTTTGCGGATATTCTGCCCTGGTAAGTGGTCAGAGATGTGTCTTATCAACCTGTCCCCCTGCAAAGCTCCATCAGCTTCAACAAAGGCTGTTTCTCAGCATCTTCACTTGTGCCCCTGGGGAGCATCTGTAAGAATCCAAAGCTCGGTCCTCCAGCAGCGGCCCGCCTCCCTCTCCAGGCACTTGCTACATTATGTGATAGTTCTGTTTTCATATTGGCCAGCTTTTCCTGGAAAGGGTCAGACGGTAAATCCTTTTGTCTTTGCAGGCAAAGGAAAAATGTCCTGAAGCTCCAGACCACCCTTTGCCTCAGTGAAGAAAAATCAATTTACATTCTACATCTCAGCAGACCACACAAAGTAAGACATTATTTAAAAAAAAAAAATCAATAGAACTCATTGTGGACAAGTTCTTTATATTTAGCCAAGGTGTCTGTACTGTATCAAAGCAACAGAAAACAAGATTAAACATATCAAACTTAAGGAGTCCTCAGTCCATCATGAGAAATCTTTAAAGACGAACTCTGATCATCAAGAATTGACAGGAAGCTATGAATTATGTACATCTAGTCATCACTGAATATATGTGATTGTAGATTTAAACCACTGTGTCCTGGGCCCTGCTCTGGGGGCAGCCTAGGAACACCCTCAAACTTCTGCAGGGAGGCTGCTAGTACTCCCAGAGTAGGACAGCCATCCTGTGCCACCAGGGGGTCGAAAGGACCCAGTGGGCCCTCCTCCAGCTCCTACCTCTACCCTACCAATTAGTACATTAACAAAAAAAGGTAGGAAAAATATAGTATATAAAGGGTATACATTTGATTGGGTTGAAATAATACAATAAGATAATAATACTATAAGGTAGGTAAAGACAGAAGAAAAAGTAGGGAGAAGAGAAAAGCAAAGGAGAAAAGGAAAGATACACCCATTTGAATGCACTGAGACAATTAACTGATATGCTGAGGTTTGTGGGAGTTAACAGGCCAACCCAGGATTCAGAGAAGTTTTGATTTGCCGTGTTCCTTCTCCCTCATTTGGAGGGACATCACCAGATGGTCGACACCACTGTAAATAATCATCAGAGCTGGTGCAGGATTTACCATCTCTGTATTTCACATGAGAAAATATAGGCATTTCCTCAGGACACCTTCTGCTTGAAACTGGGCAAACATTTGAATTGTCTTTTCTTCCTTATATCACTTCACATTGTCCACCTTCCATCTCCACTCCCGCAAATGTATCGTCCATCCTGCCACAAATTCCGCCAAAGACACAGCCTCTATAAACCTTCTCAGGTCTCACAAGATGCCCTCCTTTCTCTAAGCAGAACAACCACGTCCCACATCCCTCCATCTGGGAACATCCTGGCTCTTCAAGGGGGCTTTTGTGTATTCTCTGGGAATGTCTCTCCATGGAAAGTGAGTGCTCCAGTTTAAATCATTTTCCCAGCACCAAGTCCAACTCCATCAAGTACCTAACCAAAGTGAACAGTTTTCATTTTTCTGCAGTATATTTGTAAATATTCCCAAATTTAATCATTATAGCTACCATCAACAGATTATTCATCCATTTTACAGATGAGAAAACAGTTACTAACATACGAAAAATCAATCATTCTCACATAGTTAAACACACAGCACTCAGCCTGGAACCTGGGACGTCCAAGCTTCGTCTAGGGCTCTGTTCACTCTAACAAACTGCCTCCTGTCAACTCCTCCTTTCTGGGCTTTAATGCTGGCTGGATGTTGCCTCCTGCCCCAGTGGCCATGGTCCATCAGGGAGGAAGCAGACCATTGGGATACAGTGACCTCCACCCTGTGCGTTTCTCCTCTGTCCTCTTAGACAATCCTGCTCCTACATAGCCCCACATAGGACATGAAACAGGAAAGCTGATAAACATTCCTAATGGAGGTGTTCATCTTACCTACTGGGGACCTAGGAGAGGATCAGTGCTATCAGGGCCTGTGGCCCCCTCACCTGGACTGAACTTGCAGGCAAGGTGCTCTGCCAGTCGGTATCCCTCAGATAGGCTCTCTCGGAAGTCCTGCCCCTGGTGGTTGTGACTCAGGTCATTGTGGGTGAGGAGATTCTTGAGGTGCTCTTTTTTGCCTAGGCCTCTCTAGAGCTAGCCACAGATTCCTCACCAGCACCCAAACCCTGGTCTGTGGCTCTGGAGAGTCCAAACCACAGAAATCTCCCAAGAGACGAGGAAATGCAGGCCACATGGGCTCATGGGGTCCCTCTGCAAAAATCTCAATCCGGCTGCTCAAGACATGCCAGGTTGATATTTGGGAAGATGTAAAAACTGTTTACCCCCCCCCCCAAAAATCCAACTCCTTTGTGCAGGTTATTGTTACACGGAATAATTTACACTATAACATCCTAAACCAGGTGATCAATTCTCATTCTAAAGTCACAGATAAGCCTTAACAAGAGAAAGCAGGCTGTGAGTACTAATGACAGGAAATGAACAAAACTGGGGCAGATCCCACAAAGGCCCAGGTAGGAGAAGATGCTTAGGCCAATGGCTAAGTAACCTCCTATATTAGTCAGCTCAGGCAAGCCATACAAAATCACCATAGATTGGGAGGCTTAACCATCAGTCTGTTTTCACACATTCTGGAGGCTGATTGTCCAAGATAAAGATAGTTAAACATAGTTTTCTTTACCCGTGTCTAACTAGAATAAAATAATTATAGAGGACTTGTGAAAAAAATGAAGTGCTGTATAATTGGTGCTTATAATTATGACAGATCTATGAAATTAGTTTTAGAAACATAGAACAAGAGATATTCAAGAAAGATCCATAATGTTTATTGAGAACTTGCTAGATGTTATGCACTGCACTGGGCATTTAAATTAGCACTCATACTTACAGCTCTGCAGAGCAGGTTAATGTTGGCCCTACTTTATAGAAGGAAAAGCTGAAACACTGTTTTAAAAGGTGAAGGAGGGGAATTGTTATGTGACTATAAAATACGAAAGCTACGATTTAAGCTCAGGTCTTCTGTGACTCAGCATGCTTCCTCAGAAGTCCTTTCCTGGAGCAGATAATGTTTCCCATCCGTATGAGGCCTCTCAGCCTTACAGAATCCCTTCCCCTTCTGCCTCCCTATACAACTAGTTGTTTGTCCAACTTAGATGCAGAGAGAGGAAGCTTTCGGACCACAGTATAGGGTTACAGGCTAAAACAAAAAACCTTTATGTCACCATCGCCTCTACTTTGGAAGATCAGGGTCATGGGTTCCTAAACTGAGTTTCGTTGGCCAGTCCATATAGCGCTCCTCAGTTTTTGTTCCACCTCTTTCCCATAGTTAGATCTATAATGTAAAACCTGTGTTTATATCTGTGAGGAAATTCTCTTATTGGATTTCTTTTCATTACCATATCTCTCCTTACAAACAGAATCATGTTATATGACTCAAGTTTTGAGGATGTGAAATTGTGTGGCATTTTAAAAATACAAGTTTAAAAAAAATCCCCTCGTTTCCCTCCTTTGCTAAAATTTCGGTTCTACCCTAGCCATTATGTTGTTCCTGTTTCTCTCACATATACTCAGTTAAGACTAATGTTACTGGACTTCCCTGAGATCCCACATGCCATGCAGTACAGCCAAAAAGAAATCAAAACAACAAACCAATTTGGTATGTTTTGTATTGCTCACAAAAAGTAGAGGACATCATTAAAACCACATTACAACTTCCTATGAAACAGCCTTTGATATCACACGGTGTGGTTTATGGATCTGATCCAGTAGCTCACTGTTCATGTTCTAGTTTTTATTTGCACTACTGGTTGATAATAATATGATATGGAAAAGCACCTGCTTCAGTGTCAGAATGTAACCATGACACCCACTGTTTCCTCTGCCCACTGACTTCAGGATTTCTTTCTCCGCAGATGGAACTCTCTGCGCTCCAGTCCATGGTGGCTGTGCGGGAGCAAGAGCTGCAGGGTCAAGCTGCCGACATGGAGTCCCTGATCAGGACCACACAGATTAAGGAAGACCTCATAAAGGTCGTTCAAAGCTTCTGAAACACTCTTGGAAATGATTACAGCTCAGAATACCTTCACCTCCAAACAGCACCTGGATTCACGGAGTCCCTCTGCCCATGCCTGTCTTCCAGATGCTCTGCTCGTTTGAGCCTCTTAGTGTCGCCATAATCTCTCTGATATCAGAGGTGCTCAGATTTCATGAAGAAGCTATTGTTACTATCATGGCTTGTTAATATCCCATGTAATGCATAGTAGATGATTTCAAGAGCATTTGTTCCTCTGCTGAATAGCATTTTTTGTTCATTGCTATTTTTATTACTAGTTTTTTGACTTTTAGGACCTGCAGATGCAGCTGGTTGATCCTGAAGACATCCCAGCTATGGAATGCCTGACCCAGGAAGTCTTACTTCTTTGGGAAAAAGTTGCTTCGGTAGAATCACAAGGACAGGAAACGTCTGGAAACCGAAGACAACAAGTAAGCTACTGAAATACAGGCCTTATTTTTACTGCAAAATAAACAGTCAACAAGATGTCAGTTACTTATGATGGTGGCTGTTACTGGAATTTCATCGAGAATCTGTGCTCCCAAGTTCCCCACCGTGGCCAGTAGCAGCCACAGGTGCTGTTTTCTAGCCTGTGTGGTTCCGTTGTAACTGCTGCCCCAGATCTGACCTTTCTTGAATGCCAAACTTGTTATTAATCAGAAGACCGGTTTACCTGTACTCCTCCGTGTCTCTGTTACCATGTCTCTAGAAACTAACTACTCATCTCACTCGAAACTGGCTTTAACTCTACCAGTTCCCTTAAACAGATTTCCAGTCATGCATTATCATAGGTCATCTTCTTTAGAGCGCTTTACTATAGCTCGCAGTGACACCTGTCTGTGACTGATGGATGTCTTCCCCAACTCGATAGTAAGTTTATCCTCAGAACCTGGCACAGAGAAGGGCCCAGTCAATAGTTCCTCAGTGAATGAAGAGCACTTGTGAGTCCTGCTGTCTGCGTCCCTCTTGCTCTATCCTTGCTTTGTCTCCCACTCCTCCCTCTTAGCTTGTCTCCTGTGTTTCTGGCTTTGTTTATTTCTCTCTTCTTCCTGCCATACTTGAATTCTGCCTTATAGAGTTTTAAAGATAAAAAACTTTATGACAAACATGACATTGACTTGAAAGCTGTAGCGTACTATATAGAAAGGTTAAGTCAGTAATGAGATAGTGAGCTGTTTGAGTCACAGTCCATGCTGATACGTTCTTTTGATCTCTTTCTCAGAATTAACGTGTCTTCATGTTTCTGTTTGAGTGTTGCTTCACTTCTTTTTCCCCTCAGTTGCTGCTGATGCTCGAAGGACTGGTAGATGAGCGGAGTCGGCTCAAGGAGGCCTTACAGGCAGAGAGACAGCTCTGTAGCAGCCTGGTGAAGTTCCATGCCCATCCAGAGAGGTGAGAGGGTGACCGCACTGTCTTTCCTTTTCTTCCTCATTACGTGAAGATGCCTACAGCTTACAAAGTGGGAAGAAAAAGAAAGTGGACCATTACTGGGGTCCAATTTGTCATTTGTTTTATGGAGTCCTCTGAGCCTCAGTGTCTAAATTAAGTCAGGAATACTGCCTGTTTCATGTAGTTATTGCAAAGATCAAATGAGAATACATGTCAGGTGTCTCAATTAGTACCTTGCAAGTAGTAAGAACTTGTATATTTCTTTCATTTGTCTGCTCCTTGTCCTATTAAAGGCAGCTTCATTATGTTATAATAATAAGAGTAAGACTATAAAGGCCCTTATATTCACTGACTGTCACTGAAGAAAATATATTTGTTGTTATGGCTACTATTACTGCAGGATTATACTTTGGCCACCTCATGCGACGAGTTGACTCCCTGGAAAAGACTCTGATGCTGGGAAAGGTTGGGGGCGCGAGGAGAAGGGGACGACCGAGAATGAGATGGCTGGATGGCATCACCGACTCAATGGACATGAGTTTGGGTGAACTCCGGGAGTTGGTGATGGACAGGGAGGCCTGGCGTGCTGTGATTCATGGGGCTGCGGAGAGTCGGACACGACTGAGCGACTGAATTGAACTGAACTGAACTGCAGGATTACCAATAGCCATCATGATGAATATGTTTTCCTGTACCTCTTAATTTTTGGTCATATATATTATTATCTTTCTGGTACATTTTCTGTTCCCTTGATTTTTTTTCTTGTTTTGCCTTCCCTCCTAGCCCCTTTCTTTCTTTCCTAATTTTTATTTTTGTTGCTATTCAGCTTTCTCTAATTTTTTGCTGAGTTAAATTTGTTTTCTTTCTCTTTCAAGAAAATGAAGGCAGAGGATGGGAATGATAGGACCACTTGTGTTACTTGTTAAAGAATCTCTGGCTCTTTGCTGGATTCCTTCTCAGAGTACTGTAAAGTTTGGTTAACAAATGACAAAACATATACCTTCAGTAGCAACCAACCCTACTTGGCTCACTATCAATTCAATTTACAGTTAGTTTTTCCTGGGTTTTGGTTTTTCAGAAACTAACGCGTTTAGTTAGAAAATAAAATGTCTCCTAGTAACCTTAGAGTGGTGTTAGCTAAATATTAGGAACTATAATTTTATGTCAGATTGGCCCAGTATCTCGGATAAAGGGACAAACTTTACAGAAAGCAGACCTTGCTAGTCTACCAGCAGTGAACACAGGGGCCACAACAAAGACCACATTCATTGACTGTGTTCTAGAGACACGAGAAAATGTGTCTCCTAGAGTCTCATGGCTCAGAGTGGCACCGTTGGCTCTTTGGAAGCGTCTGTGGACTCATTATGGGCTTCCTTGGTAGCTCAGTGGTAAAGAATCTGCCTACAATGCAGGGGACACAGGTTCGATCCCTGGGTCCGGAAGATCCCCTGGAGGAGGAAATGGCAACCCACTCCAGTATCCTTCCCTGGAAAATCCCACGGACAGACGAGCCTGGGGGGCTAGAGTCTATGCGGTCGCAAAAGAGTCGGACACGACTTAGCAGCCAAACAACAACAACGGTGGACTCATTACATTGATGGCTAATTCATTTTCCTTCCACGTGTGGCATGTTGAATCAGCTCTGAGAGAGGCCGACCTCTGCAGGTGGAACTAGAAGGGGCCCAGGTGATACGCAATCGGCTAGAAGAAGTTCTTGGAAGAAGCCTGGAGCGCTTAAGCAGGCTGGAGACCCTGGCCGCCATTGGAGGTGGGGAACTGGAAAGTGTGCGAGCTCATCACGAGCATGGCTTCTGAGCACTGGCGGGTCAGACTGCAGCCCAGGATGGAGACCCTTGTGTGCGCTAACCAGAGAGCCCTGTCTGAACTAAACGGTGACTTACTAATGATAGAAGTGGTACAAGTAGCATCGCCTGCAAAGTGAAACTCACTTTCAGTTCAGTTCAGTTCAGTTCAGTCGCTCAGTCGTGTCCGACTCTTTGCGACCCCATGAATCACAGCACGCCAGGCCTCCCTGTCCGACACCAACTCCCGGAGTTCACTCAAACTCATGTCCATCAAGTCGGTGATGCCATCCCGTCATCTCATTCTCTGTCGTCCCCTTCTCCTCCCGCCCCCAATCTTTCCCAGCATCAGAGTCTTTTCCAGGGAGTCAACTCGTCGCATGAGGTGGCCAGAGTATTGGAGTTTCAGCTTTAGCATCACTCTTTCCAATGAACACCCAGGATTGATCTCCTCTAGAATGGACTGGTTGGATCTCCTTGCAGTCCAAGGGACTCTCAAGAGTCTTCTCCAGCACCACAGTTCAAAAGCATCAATTCTTCGGCAATCAGCTTTCTTCACAGTCCAACTCTCACATCCATATATGACCCTTTTAGTCTACCTCTATTTCACGGTTCGTAACTCTCTAAGTTGAATGGTGGAGGTTACAAGGTATATTTGCACACTATAAATCATGCCACTTTAGTTTCCTCACCCCCCCTTCCTTCTTTTCCCTCATCCCTTCTATGGGCCAATAAAGTTTATTCCTCCCCCACTTTCACAATCCATTTCATATATTCCATATCATGTCATAAATGCATGTGTGTGTATTTTTTTTTTGCCATTCGATCAACTTCTGCTCTTTGAGTGAGAACGATTTTTTAATCAAAGGTTCAAGATGAGAGAGAGAGAAAATGAGAGTCTGTAAGAATGACTGCAGAAATGGCATAATCCTTAGAAGGTAGTCAAAGCTAAGACTTGCAGTGGTAGACTGAAAGTATTGGGAAGGCCAAGTTAAAGAGCAGAGGCAAAGACTGTTTAGAGCAAAGACTGTTACCATTTAGAGTAAACCTTTACCTCTAATATTGTTTCAGAGTTGATTATTGAATGACAGGGAAAAGAGATTAGATGCAGATTAAAGTACATTAATTTTTTTTTGTTTAAACCAAGCATATACTATTTAGTCAGAACATAACTTTAAGAAAGCTCCCAGGTCTTTCGGGGTCAGAATTCTCCACATAAAAGGATAATTTCAAATGTAGTGTCCCCTTTCAAGTTCAGTATTTCACCAAATAACTCATTATGGTCAGAATAGCCTACTTCTTGTATGTTTTTCATTTGGTAGTGGCACTAGTTGGAGTGCTATAGTTTTCACTTTTTAGTGCTTTTGCATTTCTCCATATTAAAACAACTCATAGGCTTCTGGCTTTGATGTGTTTGAATAGTTTAGAAAGAAATGTCACACATCTTTCTAGGTTTTGGTCATTGTCTCAATGTTTTGTTATCACAACATGATGGAGGTAAGAAAGGGGGCCCTTCAGATTATACTTCTGGGATCTTAAATATCAATGTAATTGATATCTTAAATATCAATAAAAAATAACAGTAACCAAGGTTACTCTGGAACTTTGCAAGCTCATGAGATTTGTTATTTCTGCTGGGTATAATTTTCCTAGCTTAGAAGCTGAGGTTTCAGATTTTAAACATGGAATTTGGAAGTAGGGATTGGGGCTCCTTAGCACCATAAATGTAACTGAGTACCTTTTCTAAGCTAGGCGGAGCACAATGGTTTGTCTTTTTTCCCTCCCGTTTGTTTACATGACATTTTACTTCTTTCACATTCATCAGCTGACATGGCTTGTTTACATTCTAAATTCTGGCCAAGTTTCTGTAACCTCAGCAACACCTGTAACAGAGCATCAGTCACTCTAACATGGACAGGGAAGAAAATATGAGAAACACCCTGGAATTCTCTAATGAAGTAATTTGCAAAAGGTTGGTAGCCATAAGCTTCCTCTTAAGTGGAAATGCTTTCCAGTTTTAATGGGCTTGCTTTGAGGGGAAAAGGCATCATTTCATAAAGGAGATAGGAAGTATAAGCCAAATCTTCCATTTTTTCTTAGTCTTCCAATTTTTAGTGACCCTTTCCTACACAAAGCTTTTTGTAACATTCTAGAAGTAAAGAAACAGATAATCAAGCTGTAGAAATATCAACCCCCACAAAGACTAGCCTGTCATATGATTACAAGGCATTTAGGAAATGTTTTTTCTTATTTTTACTAATAGACTAGTGGTGCTAAGTTTCCTGGTAAGATTCAACCATGGGTGATATTTGGCTTCTAATGGCTCATAGTGATTACAGTAGTTTAGGTAAGCTACCACATCTGTTTCTGTCATCCTACAAGAGTAGGACTTTCCCTTGTCATCTTGAACAGTGGCGAAATGTTAGAAATGTTAAGGTAGTGGAATGAATAATGAGAAACCCAACTTCCTACCAAAAAATTAACAAAATATGTAGATTAGGGGGAGAAAGTAAGTGAACTCTAGTCCTGATTTGGATCCTGAAAAGATGGAGTAGCTTGTGCTGTAGTTACTTACCTTTGATATTGGGCCTTAGGAAACATACTTACCTGGCAGGGGAGATACCGTGATCACGAAGGGGGTTCTCTCAAGGCGAGGCTCATCTGTTGCGCTGCGGGTGTGTTGACCTCTGCGATGTCCCCAAGTGCGGGAAACTCGACTGCATAATTTGTGGTAGTCGGGAGCTGCGTGCGTGCTTTCCCCTGGTAACTATAATCTCAATGATAGAACTACCACAGTGTGGAGGTTCTCTGACGGCTCAGGCTATATGATTTCCTGGAGAAAGAAATAGCAGCCCACTGCGGTACTCGTTACGCTACAGCACTGCTGTATATTCTACCACCAAAAAGGAAGTATGAAGGACAGAAACACTATTAAAGTACCCCCTAGTATACAGTTTAGACTGTGGGAATGCTACCGAAAAACCAACTCAGTTTCTCCAACAAGTAAATGATTTAAAGGGAAAAAGAAGGACAGCAATAGACCAAGAGAGATGGAGAGCGAGGGAGAGAGAAAGCAAGGAAGGAAGGAAGAAATTGAAGGCAAGCATGCATGTAAGAGATTTAAAGGTAGTATCTTAGTGATTACAGTTCGTGGATTCTATTTGCATCCAAAAGAGAATACTAACTTAGAAACGATAATGGCGGAGGGGAGGGGGCTTCCCTGGTTAGGAATTTGCCTAGCAATGCAGAGGACACAGGTTTGATCCCTGGTCCAGGAAGGTCCCACGTGCTGTGCGGCAACTAAGCCCACAGGCCGCAACCACTGAGTACATGGGCAGCAACTACTGACGCCGAGAAACCAGCAGACCACAGGAGAGGAGCTCCCGGTCTCCACAACTGGAGAAGCCCCGTGCGAAGCTGCGAAGGCCCAGGGCAGCCATCAATCAGTCAATCAATTAAAAAAAAAAAACCCTATGTGATCAAATAAGCTGAAAAAAATGCTGCATTTTTAAAAATGGAAAATTTGAATAGTCTTTTATGATATTAAAGATTTTGAATTAATTTATGATTATAATGCTGTGATGATAATATTTTCAAAAAGAGTTCTCATTGAGGGGAAACATGCTGACATAATTAGAAATGAAACATGATGTCTGAGATTTCATTTAAAAAAAATAGGAAAAGGTAAGTGCATGGATTGTAGTAAGACAAGTTCAACCATAAGCTGGTAATTGTAGACCATGCCTGACAAGATGGGAGTGTTCTGTTATGTCTACTTTTGTGTACTATTGAAATCTCGGATTTGAAAAAAAATGATAGGAGAACACAGGTCCACCTAGAATAAGAGCAGCTGAACCTCTCATACAATTCTGAGGGCTAGGAGAACAGAGAGAGTCAAGGACACCATTCAAAACCCAAACAACCAGGGACCCGAGAACACTGTGGACATGACTTGGTTTGTATTCAGTTAGGTCTGGGAGCCACACAGCAGCAGAGGGATCAACAAAGGCCCTGCATATAGAGGAGCGCACAGCAGGGAGGGAGTACTCCAGACAGAACTCAGGTAGAATAACTCACGGAAAGAGCGTGTGGATAAACTCAGAGGATGTCTGAGACATGGTTGGCTCTAGCTCTGGTGACTGGGGAATTGACAGGAAGGGGATCAGTGCAGAGCACCGAGGGGGACAATCTTGAGGAGGCATTTACTGGGATCAGCTGAGACCGAGCTGAAGGGAGCATCCTTTGGACACTTGTGGTGATGAAAAAGAATGGTGCAACTGGCAGAAATTAAAGGTCCTACTGGAAGAAAGAGAATCCCCAACTCAAGAGACACACCATGCCTTTCTCCCAAGTCTTAGCTCGGCTAGAGTAATTGCACAAGACAGACCTAGAATAAAGAAATCAACTAAGCCACTCAAAGCACGAATCCCTTCTGACCTAGAACAACTGACTCTCATTCAGGTAAACCTAGTCATGTGAAAATGAAAACTATATAGCAGACATTTCTTCCAAGGTGACAGAAGAAAAAAGTGTAAATTGAGAGTCAACAATTTCAACAAATGAAAAGACTGCCTCAAAATTAATCAAAAAACATTGGGGAATGTAAAATGGCATCCATATTTTGAATTGTTCTGAACAAAGCATTTGTAGATACATACACATGGAAAAAACTTCAATATTTTACATAAGAAATACACAACACGAGACAGAAGTAGACAGGAAAGAAGAAATGAGAAATTGGAATTGACAGAGATAAAAAAAAAAATTGAGGGTAAAGAAAATTCTCTGGAAAAGAAAATGCTAAATGACAAGGTACATAGAGAACATATTTATCCAAACTTATAAGGGACGCTGCATTAAAAATGAAAGCATCAAACAGAATAGAAATGAACAAAAGATAGTGAGAAAAGATCAGAAAGTCATAGAGACCTAGGGGAAGTAGACGTGGAATGGTCAGCTCTAAGACCTATTCAAGTCGAGCCGAAAGCCTTATTTTAAAAAAGAAAAAATGTCCTGAAGCTCCAGACCACCCTTTGCCTCAGTGAAGAAAAATCAATTTACATTCTACATCTCAGCAGAACACACAAAGTAAGACATTATTAAAAAAAAAAAAAATCAATAGAACTCATTGTGGACAAGTTCTTTATATTTAGCCAAGGTGTCTGTACTGTATCAAAGCAACAGAAAACAAGATTAAATATATCAAACTTAAGGAGTCCTCAGTCCATCATGAGAAATCTTTAAAGACGAACTCTGCTCAAGAATTGACAGGAAACTATGAGTTATATACATCTGGTCATCACTGAATATATGTGATTGTAGATTTAAACCACTGTGTCGTAGGCCCTGCTCTGGGGGCGGCCTAGGAACACCCTCAAACTTCTGCAGGGAGGCTGCTAGTACTCCCAGAGTGGGACAGCCATCCTGTGCCACCAGGGGGTCGAAAGGACCCAGTGGGCCCCTCCTCCAGCTCTTACCTCTACCCTCCAACTAGCACATTAACAAAAAAAGGTAGGAAAAATATAGTATATAAAGGGTATACATTTGATTGGATTGAAATAATACTATAAGGTAGGTAAAGACAGAAGAAAAAGCAGAATAATGTCCTTCAGCATCACAGTAGTAAAAAGTTGAAGTTGATAGATAACATTTGAAACATACACTTCAAATATTAGAAATGTGACAAAATACTAAAGGACTAAACGTGTCAAAAATTCTAGTGCACTAACTAGCTATCCAGGCCTTCCAAAATACCAAGCAAAAGACACACAGACACAAATACGCATACACAAAGAAAATAAAATAACAGAGAAAGAAACCCAGAAGATACAACCTCTGCAAATGGGAAACATAGATGAAAAGATGTGAGAGGAGTTTAAGATACAAACTGAACAGGAGAAACAAAGGGGCTTCCCTGGTAGCTCCGCTGGTAAAGAATCTGCCCGCGATTCAGGAGATACCGGATCGATTCCTGGTTTTGTAGGATTCCCCGGAGAAGGGATCGGATACCCACTCCAGTATTCTTGGGCTTCCCTGGTGGAATCCCCCTGCAATGGTGACACCTGGGTTGGAAAGATCCCCTGAAGTAGAGAATGGCAACCCACGCCAGTATTCTTGCCTGGAGAATCCCCATGGACACAGGAGCCTGCTGGGCTGCAGTCCATGGGGTTGCAAAGAGTCGGACACAACTGGCAACTAAGCACAGCACGGCACATGAGAAACAAGAGTATTTAGGTTATAAAAAATCATGTTAATAATGGATTGTGGATGGGGGAGGGGTGGGAAGGAGGTTCAAGAAGGAGGGGACATAGTTACACTTATGGTTTGATTCCCATTGTGGTGTGGCAGAAACCAGCACTACACTGGAAAACAGTTATCCTCCAATTAAAAATAAATGCAAGAAAATCATGGATTATAACACTGAATTTTAAAAAAGCACGAGTCCGCAGTGAAACACAAAAATATTTTTAATCATATGTTAGGGGTATGGATTGTCTTTTCCACAGCACAAAGCTGGCAATACCACAGATGTGATAATTGACACACATCAGGGATCAATAAAGGGTGGTAAAATTTTTACAGAAAGAGCACCATAGAATACAGTATTGATACACCCTCAAAATACCACTAATCAAATTGCTCATTACACACACAAAAGCCTGTCTTTTCAAGAACAGATCTTATAAGCCTCTGCATAACAGTGTTCAAAGCTGAAATAATAATAGTGGGGACAGGTGAAGTGGACACTCTTAGCCTCCAACCAGGCTGCACTCGGAAGCACACAGCATGCACTAGATGGTGTTCTTGGCAAAAAGGGTTCACCGGAATTTAATCATGAGGCAGTGATCAGACAGCTGCAAAATGGAGACCTTTCAGTAGACAACTGACCTGTCCTCTGCAAAGAAGTCAATGTCACGACCGTCAAAGACAACTACAAGAAGGTGAGGAGATGTTTGAGGTTCTGAAGGACTAAAGAGATAAAGCAACACGATCTTTTTAGTCCTTTGGGACCTAAAACTTCTCTTCTCCTTTTGTTGTCTTTTTGGTGCAAACATCGACCGTTTGAAGAAAGACAGGCCAGCTGTCTAGTTCAAAGGTCTCAATTCGGCAGTTATCTGATATCTACCTCAGTATTAAACACAGGATAAACACTTTCAGCAAGAACAATGCGCAGTAAATGCTGTCTGCTTTGAGCACAGTCCATCTGGTGGCAAAGAATGACCGGGTTGATATGTTGTCTTCTTCCAATTGTTCCCATGCTGGTGTGTGGAGGACGACTATTTAGAGGAGCAGCATTAAGGTCTTTCCAAACTGTGTGTCCATCAAAGCACTGATCACCTTACTGAGGATTACATTCGGAGGCCGAGGACTGGGATTACTCGCATCAATTCTGTCCCTTGGAGTGTGGACAGTGGTTGTTGGTTGGGATGTTCATTCTCAGGAAAGGATCCCTCCAGTGTTGCTGAGGTTGAAATCGAGTTGCTGTTGTAGATTCTTTTTCATCAAATGGAAAAGGTAATTTTATAGTGTGGTTTCTCAAATCAACAATATCTTGTCTTAGTTCCTAAAGTAATTGATATCTGTGAAAGACAGAGAGAGAGAGAAGAAACGTGAGTCTTCGTTAGGCCCTGCTGAGCCTGAAGGGATGGCCACATGGTGACTGGGGCCAGGGGCAGACAGAGCTCCTGTTGACAGGACGAGCTGAAGGGAGAGCCACAGGCTGGCTGGAGAGGGAAGTGAGATCCATGATTGAGAAGGAATACCTCCTTAAACTTTCATCTAGCCTGTGGTGCAGCATCTAAGGAACCCTGTCCTCACCCCACCTGTGCTTGGTGATATCTCAGCTCAGAGCTGCTTCAGAGTCTTAACTGGATCCCCGCCACTCAATCCTCAACAGTCATTGGACTCTTGAATCCCCTCCATCTGTATGCTTTCCCACACGTTCAGGGATGGACGTGCTGAGCATCCCTCATACACACTTAGAAACAGACAGCTATGGGAGCAGAGGATCCTCAACTGAGAAAGACACCCTCTTCTACCTCTTCATCCCTGCCTTCTCAGGAGAAGCAGGGTCCTGGAAAGTCCTGGATGTGAGCACCAATAGGGACCTCAGAATGTATCCAAGTCTACTTCCATAATTTACAGAGGAGCTATGGTTTCAAGGGTCCAAGGACTATCCAAAACCACATGACTTGTTACTGACAGCTCAGGCCATAGGCCCTTCCTATATATTTGCGGGAAGGGAGAGGAGGAGAGGAAAGCTCCAATCTGGAGGAGTCAACAGTTAACAGAGGCTGTTTGGTCATCCTCCTGGACAGGAGTAAGGCGTTCCAGGGAAATCCTGCTCCAAAGAGACAGGGATGAATGCAAAGAGGGGAAACTCAAAATAAAATTCACAAAAAGAGAGCAGGGAGTGTAACTTTGTGTCAAGCCATTTGCATCCCATGGACACCAAAATGTTAGGAAGGTGGTTTCATGCTGGATCTACCTTAAAGCATTTCTAGGAATATCCTTGACATCTACACAAATAAAACTCTGAAGTGAAGGAGGATTCAGTTTAGTCATACTAAATTCTCATCACCTTTTTCTCAAACTTTGCAAAGAAAGATTCTCTACTAGTAATTTATGCTACTGTATAGAAAAAAATCCAGAAGAACAAATACTTCTGCTTTCTTGACTAGGCCAAAACTTTGACTGTGTGGATCACAACAAACTATGGAAAATTCTTAAAGAGATGGAAATAACAGACCACCTTACCTGCCTCATGAAAAACCTGTATGCAAATCAAGAAGCAGCCTTAGAACCGGACATGGAACACGGACTGGTTCCAAATTGAGAAAGGAGTATGTCAAGGCTTTATATCGTCACCTTGACTCTTGAACTTTTATCCACAGTACATGATGCGAAATGCTGGGCTGGATGAAGCACAGCTGGAATCAAGATTGCCAGGAGAAATATCAATAACCTGAGATATGCAGATGACACCACCCTTACAGCAGAAAGCAAAGAGGAACTAATGAGCCTCTTGATGAAAGTGAAGGAAGACGGAAAAGGGTGGTTTAAAACTAGGCATTCAAAAGAACGAAGATCATGGCCTCCGGTCCCATCACTTCATGGCAAAGAGATGGGGAAACAGTGGCTGACTTTATTTTTCTGGGCTCCAGAATCACTGCAGATGGTGACAGCAGCCATGAAATTAAAAGACGCTTACTCCTTGGAAGAAAAGTTATGATAAACTGAGACAGCATATTAAAAAGCAGAGACGTGACTTGCCAACAAAGGTCCATCTAGTCAAAGTTATGGTTTTTCCAGTAGTCATGTATGGATGTGAGAGTTGGACCATAAAGAAAGCCGAGTGCCAAAGAATTGATGCTTTTGGACTGTGGGATTGGAGAAGACTCTTGAGTCCCTTGGGATGCAAGGAGATCCAACCAGTCCATCCGAAAGGAAATCAGTCTTGAATTTTCATTGGAAGGACTGATGCTGAAGCTGAAACTCCAATACTTTGGCCACCTGATGCGAAGAACTGACTACTTAGAAAAGATTCTGATGCTGGGAAAGATTGAAGGCAGGAGGAGAAGGGGACAAAAGAGGATGAGGTGGTTGGATGGCATCACCGACTCGATGGACATGAATGAGAGCAAGCTCTGGGAGTTGGTGATGAACAGAGAAGCCCGGCGTGCTGCAGTCCATGGGGTCACAAAGATTTGGACCCAACCGAGCAACCTAACTGAACTGATAGAAGGGTATGTAAAAGGAAAAATATGGCAGGATAAGGCCTAACATTCATTATGGGGTTTTGGCATAAAGGCTATATTCGATGAAAAAAAAATTGTTGCATCTGCTGTTCTGAGCCAGTTAGTAGGCTGTGAACATATTTAGTGAATAGCTAACTGCAAGTTGCATGTTAACAGTAGAAAAGGAAATACTGAATTTTATTCTTGTGGCAAGGGGAGGCTCGATTTTATACGTTGGGGTCTATGTAATTTTGTTTGTTTGTTTTATTGTATCTTGGACTATGAAAATTGTGAGACACTGAATCCAGAGGGATTATGTATCTAACTTAGCTATCTATGTCTCTCTTTTTTTCTCTTTCCTCTTCTCCAGGCTGTACAAAATATTTCCGTTGAGAGAAGAATGTAAATTCCCTTACTTGTTGATATTCAGCTTTTTTAGGAAGCAGCCACTCATAGGCCACGCCATATTGGTTACTTATATCCTATCAGATCCACAGTCCTTCTAATCCTTGATGCATATTAGCAGAGCTTTGAAAGATACTGATATCCAAACCTCATCCCCAGAACTTTAAAATCAGAATTTCCTTGGATTGGGATAAGGCAAGCATGTCACCTCAACACTCAACCTGTGTTCATTTTACAGTAGCACGATTTAGAACTACTCACTAGGCCTGCACTATTTCACATCTCTCTTTTTATTTTCTCCTTCTAGTCCAATATGGACTTCTCTCCACTGGCCCCAAAGATCTTTTGGTCTTTCTCTGTTACTCTCCTATGAATAATTGGCCTTCTCAATTGGATGGGCTGAAGCAATGATTATCTTGTATTCTTGTGTATCTCTCTGGGTCTTCATAAATGTGGCCCAAAGTTAATCCAGTCCAATGCTGTCCTACATGCCCTGGCCTCAGATTTCAACTCAGTTCATTTTTCTGGGCTTTTACTAATATGGGGAAGGAATAATGTGAGTAAAACTGGAGAGGTCTGAATGCCTGTCCATCTCATGCTCTCTGTATTTTGAAATCCTGGCTTCTGTATCTCCTTTTCCCCAATGTCCCTAATTTAGGGAGCCATTTACTGTCCTCCACCTAATGCCAGCTCCAGGGAGTTCCTGGAAGCCCCCTGCACATTAGCAAAGTTCTGCCTATCAGAGGCTGAAGGGAATCATGACTCAGGCCAGTCCAGACTCCCACCTATGACCCGGGTTCTTATTTTATTTTAGTAATCAAGGCTTTTTCCTTCAGTCTGGGATTTCTTATTCGGGTGGATAAGCTGAGGGGTAAGGGCTGTCCTAGGTTCATTTCTCCAGAAGCCAACGCACGTGCCAGTGATTCCTTAAGACGTGATCCTGAAAGAAAGAGGCAGTGGACTTGGAGGCAGGGGCAGGGAAAGTAAGGGGAAGAAGCCAAGAATGTGTGTGATTTAAGGCCAATGTTTTCAGTGGCTTAAATGCTGCTATTCTGATGAGGAGGACCATGGATCTGGGCTTCCTGTGGCTAATAGGAAAGGTCAGAGGGCATATGAGGACGGTAGTAGTGGGAAAACAAAGTGGTCAGAGTCTAAACAGGAGACTGAGACGGAGGGCACTGCAGGGTGGCCGCCCCCATGGAAAAGAGAGGAAAGACCACGCAGAGGCAGTGTCAGCTGCTGAGTGAGCACATGAGGAAGAGAAACGTTAGTGGGGGATTCAGCCACAGCAGACAAAGAGCACAAGGAAGGAGCGCACGGGGTTACCTCCGGACCCTAAGCCTGAAGGCCAGGGAATCTGCACGCTAGTCTCCACTTGCCAAACAGCAGTTTTCTTCTGATAATCTTCTGTTTCAAACTCTTAAGCCGGGCTCCAAAATCACTTCAGATGCTGATTGCAGCCAGGAAATTAAAAGACGCTTACTCCTTGGAAGGAAAGTTATGACCAACCTAGATAGCACATTAAAAAGCAGAGACATTACTTTGCCAACAGAGGTCCGTCTAGTCAAGGCTATGGTTTTTCCCGTGGTCATGTATGGATGTGAGAGTTGGACCGTGAAGAAAGCTGATCGCCGAAGAATGGATGCTTTTGAACTGCGGTGCTGGAGAAGACTCTTGAGAGTCCCCTGGACTGCAAGGAGATCCAACCAGTCCACTCTAAAGGAGATCAGTCCTGGGTGTTCATTGGAAGGACTGATGCTAAAGCTGAAACTCCGATACTTTGGCCACCTCCTGCGTCGAGTTGACTCACTGGAAAAGAGGCTGATGCTAGGAAGGATTGTGGGTGGGAGGAGACGGGGACGACAGAGAATGAGATGGCTGGATGGCATCACCGACTCTGTGGACATGAGTTTGAGTGAACTCCGGGAGTTGGTGATGGATAGGGAGGCCTGGCGTGCTGCGATTCATGGGGTCGCAAAGAGTCAGACACGACTGAGCGACTGAAATGAACTGAACTGAACTGAAGTCTTTAATCTTGTTACAGACTGGACGCTCATGTGTGCTTGCTCTGGAGCCCTCACCTTCCAGCTTGGGAGGGTTCTTCACTCTGATGGAAGCATCCAGCTCTGAAGATAAAACCACAGCCAACAGGATCCATTGTTATTCATGATTTACAAAGACTCACTCCTTCACCCAAGAAGGACATCAGGTACAGAAAGTGTCCAGGAACAAGAAAGGCCATCTGAAAGCCCATGGGTAGGTGAAGACAATGGAGATATTTTTCTATTTTCTTTTTGGCTGATCTTCCTTATACTTCCCAGTATTGTTAAGTGTGCCACAGAGCAAACATGTTTCCAAATGCCATAAGTGAGCTAGAAAAATAAAATGGATGACAAAAAATTCCTAGGTAGAAAAGACAAAGGCAAGAAACTCCTACAGGATGCAGTTTGTACTGTTGGGAGGAAAGAGATGAGGCAAAGTCAAAGCTGAAGGAAAACCTCAACAAAGAAACGGGGAAGTCTAAGTTGGAAAATACATATTCATATGTATGTAAACACTACATATGATATTTATACATAATTCAAATAAGGCATAGACGATATGATACAAATTGGAAGAAACCTCACGAGTGTTTGTGATGGAATAAACGGAAGAAGGATTCGAGCCAGTGAACGGATCACTCATATTGGCTTCCTGATGAGTTGAATTTGGACAAGAAAATAGAAAAATAGGAGAGAAGCTCTTTGAGTGACAGGAACTCGGAAACATGGATGGGGGTGGGGGGAGGCCCAGTGCTATGCAGCATAAACACACAGTCTCGCAACACGCGCAAAAACAGCTTAAAATACTAACCTACTGATACAGTGACAGAGAACAGCTTTGCTTAAACAGCCACAAAAGATTCGACCTGATTTTTCACAAGCAAAACCAGGGGAAAGCGCGAACGCAGTCCCCCACTACCACAAATTATGCAGTCGAGTTTCCCACATTTGGGGAAATCGCAGGGGTCAGCACATCCGGAGTGCAATGGATAAGCCTCGCCCTGGGAAAACCACCTTCGTGATCATGGTATCTCCCCTGCCAGGTAAGTATGTCTTGCCCCCCTGCCGCCCCGCCTCAACTTCATACGCCCCGCACTGTACACACACGCTCACTTTACTCCCCGCACCCCCGAGCCTTCTAGGACCCTCCACACGGCGGATCCACGCACGTTCAAGCAAAAAGTCCTGCATTCTCTCCCACGCCACGGGAGACCGTATCGTGTTTCAGCACCAGACGACGGACCAGCAGCCCCCGCGCCCGTATATCTCCATACGACACGCCCCGCCCGTGACGTCACCGGGAGTCCGCGCGCGCTTCCCTCCAGCCCACGCCCCGCCCTAGTCCCCGCCTCCCTCCTGCCACGCCGTCCGGCCCGGCCAAGCGGCCGGCGGGCGCCCTCTGGGGAAAGTGACGTCCGCCTCCAGCTCCCGTTCTCCCGCCCACCCTCTGCGGCTGCCTGCCTAGCGTTTGTCCTGCCCGGCACCGGTCTGGCGGTCGGCTGAAGCCTGTGCCCCTACCTTTTTTCAACTAACGGCGTTCAGTGGGGAGAACGGAACATCTAGCAGTCCGGGGGAAACCGCTTCCTTTCAAATCCCGTTGTCTTTGTGATGTAGTGTTGTGTGTATGTCTAGTAAAACGCATTAAGCGTGGCGACTGGCCGTGAACGTCTTCAGAATTCAATTTCACTCATTGAGAATTTCACTTATGTTCCGTTCAAACATTTTTCATTAGTATTCCTAAATACCTGTGTTTATTTAGTCATTGATGTCTCAGTATCTTATTTTTTTGAAACTACCTAGTTAATTTACTTCCATCAGTTAAGTCAGCACAACTCTAGGACTTTCCCAAATATCTGGAAAGATCATTTGAAGTAGACATCTCTAAAATATAATTTTTTAAAAGCGCTTAGCCAAAGCTCTTATCTCATTTACATTTACTTAAAGCTTTCATCCTATCGAGTTATTTTCCTTGCAAAAGATATAATAAGGTCTTATTTATTAAACCTAGGAACAATAAAATTCAAAACTGGGAAAGGAGTATGTCAAGGCTGTAAAATATTGTCGCCCTGCTTATTTAACTTATATGCAGAGCACATCATGCAAAGCGCCAGGCTGGATGCCTCACAAGATGGAGTCAAGATTGCCCAGAGAAACATCAACTACCTCAGATATGCAGATGATACCACTCTGATGGCAGAAAGCAAAGAGGAACTAAAGAGCCTCTTGATGAGGACGAAAGAGGATGGTGACAAACCTGGCTTAAAACTCAACATTCAAAAACCGAAGATCGTGGCATCTGGTCCCATCACTTCATGGCAAATAGGTGGGGAAAAAGTGGAAACCCTGGCAGATTTTATTTTCTTGGGCTCCCAAATCACTGCGGACTGTGACTGAGAGCCAGAAGAATCGACGGTTTCGATTTGTGGGTGCTGGGTAAGATTCTTGAGAGTCCTTTGGACAGCAAGGAAATCCAACCAGTCAATCCTAAAGGAAATCAACCCTGAGATTAACAAAACTATGCAGATGACAGCACCCTTATGGCAGAAGGCGAAGAAGAACTGAAGAGCCGCTTGATGAACGTGAGAGAGGAGAGTGAAAAAGTTGGCTTAATCACTGCAGATGGTGACTGCAGCCATGAAATTAAAAGACGCTTGCTCCTTGGAAGAAAAGCTATGAGCAACCTAGACAGCTTGTTAAAAAGCGGAGACATTACTTTGCCAACAATGGTCCATCTAGTCAAGGCTATGGTTTTTTCAGTAGTCGTGTATGGATGTGAGAGTTGGACCATCAAGAAAGCTGAGCGCCGAAGAAATGATGCTTTTGAACTGTGGTGCTGGAGGAGACTCTTGAGAGTCCCTTGGACTGCAGGGAGATCCAACCAGTCCATCCTAAAGGAGCTCAGTCCTGGGTGTTCACTGGAAGAACTGATGCTGAGGCTGAAACTCCAATACTTTGGCCACCTGATGAGAAGAGTTGACTCATTGGAAAAGACTCTGATGCTGGGAGGGATTGGGGGGCAGGAGGAGAAGGGGAAGACAGAGAATGAGATGGCTGGATGGCATCACCGACTCAAGGGAAATGAGTTTCAGTAAACTCCCGTGGTTGGCGATAGACAGGGAGGCCTGGCATGCTGCAGTCCAACTCATGCTGCAAAGAGTTGGACACGACTGAGTGACTGAACTGAACTGAATATTTGTTCACATTGTTCAGAGGACAAGTATCCCACGTATTTTAATTCTTTAGGATCCATGGGACAGTCACCAAACCCAACTTCTTGTTCCCTTTGTTCCCAACAGATGGGGCAGGGATGATAGGTTGACCTTTCTCTGGGGTCATCCAAAATTATTCATCCCATATGTGGTAAAATTCTTCCAATTACCTGATGGATTGGCCCTTCTTACTGGCCATTGAGTTCTCGTTCTTTATATTTTTTTAACTAAAAGGTATAGGCTTGGGTTACTTTTGTAGGGTTTGCACTTACCTCAAATGGTACCCCACGGCCTTGATCAATTTGGTTAAAGTCCAGGTTACACCAAGTAAGAAGCAACAGGTTGTGAGTTACCAAGGAAGCAAAGGCCTCTTGTTGCTGTCTCAAAAATGAGCAAAGGGAGCTAAAGTCCCCTTTGCATAGGGGAGGCACCCACCAAGGAAGTCCGTCGATTACTGACAAAGGCATGGCCCCAGAAACCTAACAGTTAGAAGTATATGGAAGTTTGTATATGAGTGGGCCCAGGACAGGAACACATTATCCTGAGTTTGCAGTCCCGGTAGGGTCATCGTGCCAATCAAGAACAGCAGAATTATTCACAGCAGCTCCATCCTGAATCTGTTGTCGCTGAAAATGAAACGGGTCTTCAATGATTACTTCAGGTCAGGAAGGAAGGTCTTTTCCTCTGCTGCTGTCTTGAGCCGGGTGTGGTGAATCTATGGAGTAATACCTGCAACTCGAACTGCAGTGGGAGTGATTAGTACGATAGTGTATGGCCCTTTCCAGGTGGGGGATAATGTCTGCCATTTCCCATCCTTTACCCATACTGAATCTCCTGGTGAGTATGGGTGTACAGTAGGACCTAAAGAAAAGGGAATTCTTTCTTTTTGAACATAAGGGGTGATGTCATGGATTACCTTCCCCAACTGTTCCAGTTGCCGTTAACACCTCCATCCCTCCTCTTTGTGATGAATTTCCCTTTACTTCCTGAATAGGTAGGGGAGCCCTCCGGAACTTTATCTCATGGTAGGGGGGCGGAGGCGGTCATGCCGATAACACTAATGGCAACAAGTCCATCCAGGGGGATGCCAGTTTCTTGCACCCATTTTGCCAAGGTCACCTTGATGGTCCAGTTCATTCTCTCAACCATTCTTGAGCTTTGTGGTCTATAAGCTGTATATAGCTTCCATTTAATATTTATTGCTTTGCAGACCAGTTGGAGTAATTCAGCCACAAATGCAGGCTCATTATCTTATTCTATACTCAGAGGAAACCCAAACCTAGAAATAATGCCTCTCAGCAAGAATCAGGCCACTTCGTTCGCTTTTTCAGTCTTGGTGGGGTAAGCTTCTACCCATCCCAAAAAAGTACATACCATCATCAGCAAATATCTGTATCCTCAGCATGGATTTATGTCAGTGAAGACTACTTCTAGATGTTTAAATGGAGTGGTCCCCTATAATTGTATTCTGGGAGGCGCAGTCTCCTTGGGAGATGGGTAATTCTTGGCACATTGGTAGCTTGTATCTGCACACAAGGCTATTAGGATTTGCCTTTGCTCATGGAAGTGTTAAGCCATCCTTACAACAAGCCCCAGTAAATTTCCCGTATTTACATGCAGGATGGGCAAGTTCTGTGATGATTAAAATAAAAGCTGTAACTAACGCCACGAAACAGGCCCTCCTGGACAACGCAAAGGCAATCCAAGCTTTAAATGAAGAATGAATGCAAATGAGAAAGGCAGTGATTCAAAATCGGATGGCTTTAGACATACAGCCGCCCAAGTAGGGACACCTGCTATAATTAAAATTGAATGCCATATATCCCTGATTTATCTGGCAATGTATCAGCCATTCTAGACGACATGAAAAACCAGGTAAAAGCTATGTCTAATGATGATACTCCTTTTTAGACGTCGGTATTTTCTTGGATCAAAGTTGACTGGTGTAAAATCTTTTCATAATTATTTTGTTAATCATTGTATTGTTAATTTGGGGGCCTTGTATTCTCCAGTGTATAACTCGATGTGTAACATCCAGACTGACAGTCCTGCCGCAGTTACATAGTCCCCGTGTGCAATACTTACCCATGCCTGATGCCCATCATTAAAGATAAGAGGAGCATCAAGAGGGAGGAATGTTGGGGCCAGTGTGAGGAAAGCAGGAGAGACTTCATCTTGAAGCCTGTCGTCCATCTTAAAGACTGGACGTGAACTGTGCCTGAACCCTGCCCGAAAGAGTGAGGAAACCATTGCTAGTGAAAAGCAGGTCTCCTGGAGACTTCCCTCCCTACTGATGACAAACGGAGACTGTAGTGGAGGTCAGGCTGCCCCTGTTAGATAAACCATGGAGACATCCCCCCCCATCCCCGCCTTGATGTATAACCATTGTTCCCCCCCTTTGACCTTAGCTGTTTGTTCTCCTAACACCTACTTCTTGTAAAACTCAATCATATACAACAAAGAGGTTGCTAACATGTAACCAGTCACATAGTGGGGGTATAAAACTGGGCCTCTCAGAAACATCAGGGTCCTTGTGGGGAACTGATTCCCCTTGGCCCCACTGGCATAATAAACTGTACTCGACTGTCCTGAGTGTCCCCTGAGGTGTGTTTTGCGACTCCGGATTCCACAACAGTGTTAAACAAGGGCTGAGAAGGAGAACAATAATAACCGTTATCGGGCCTAGACAGGGAAGGAACCAGGTGAACTTCGGAAAGGCTTCCTTAACAGTTGACCTGACAGGGGAGAAGAGGTTGCCCCTGCAAAGAAGCAGAAATAATCGAGCCTATAGTTTTGTTAATGTCAGCATTAAAGTTCATTCTACTTGACTGTGTATATTATTGTTTGTTCAGTTCAGTTGCTCAGCCGTGTTTGACTCTTTGCGACCCCATGAATCGCAGCACGCCAAACCTCCCCGTCCAACACCCGCTCCCGGAGTTCACCTAAGCTCATGTGCACAGAGTCAGTGATGCCATCCAGCCATCTCATTCTCTGTCTTCCCCTTCTCCTCCTGCCCCCCAATCCCTCCCAGCATCAGAGTCTTTTCCAATGAGTCAACTCTTCTCATCAGGTGGCCAAAGTATTGGAGTTTCAGCCTCAGCATCAGTTCTTCCAGTGAACACCCAGGACTGAGCTCCTTTAGGATGGACTGGTTGGATCTCCCTGCAGTCCAAGGGACTCTCAAGAGTCTCCTCCAGCACCACAGTTCAAAAGCATCATTTCTTCGGCGCTCAGCTTTCTTGATGGTCCAACTCTCACATCCATACACGACTACTGAAAAAACCATAGCCTTGACTAGATGGACCATTGTTGGCAAAGTAATGTCTCCACTTTTTAACAAGCTGTCTAGGTTGCTCATAGCTTTTCTTCCAAGGAGCAAGCGTCTTTTAATTTCATGGCTGCAGTCACCATCTGCAGTGATTAAGCCAACTTTTTCACTCTCCTCTCTCACGTTCATCAAGCGGCTCTTCAGTTCTTCTTCGCCTTCTGCCATAAGGGTGCTGTCATCTGCATAGTTTTGTTAATCTCAGGGTTGATTTCCTTTAGGATTGACTGGTTGGATTTCCTTGCTGTCCAAAGGACTCTCAAGAATCTTACCCAGCACCCACAAATCGAAACCGTCGATTCTTCTGGCTCTCAGTCACAGTCCGCAGTGATTTGGGAGCCCAAGAAAATAAAATCTGCCAGGGTTTCCACTTTTTCCCCACCTATTTGCCATGAAGTGATGGGACCAGATGCCACGATCTTCGGTTTTTGAATGTTGAGTTTTAAGCCAGGTTTGTCACCATCCTCTTTCGTCCTCATCAAGAGGCTCTTTAGTTCCTCTTTGCTTTCTGCCATCAGAGTGGTATCATCTGCATATCTGAGGTAGTTGATGTTTCTCTGGGCAATCTTGACTCCATCTTGTGAGGCATCCAGCCTGGCGCTTTGCATGATGTGCTCTGCATATAAGTTAAATAAGCAGGGCGACAATATTTTACAGCCTTGACATACTCCTTTCCCAGTTTTGAATTTTATTGTTCCTAGGTTTAATAAATAAGACCTTATTATATCTTTTGCAAGGAAAATAACTCGATAGGATGAAAGCTTTAAGTAAATGTAAATGAGATAAGAGCTTTGGCTAAGCGCTTTTAAAAAATTATATTTTAGAGATGTCTACTTCAAATGATCTTTCCAGATATTTGGGAAAGTCCTAGAGTTGTGCTGACTTAACTGATGGAAGTAAATTAACTAGGTAGTTTCAAAAAAATAAGATACTGAGACATCAATGACTAAATAAACACAGGTATTTAGGAATACTAATGAAAAATGTTTGAACGGAACATAAGTGAAATTCTCAATGAGTGAAATTGAATTCTGAAGACGTTCACGGCCAGTCGCCACGCTTAATGCGTTTTACTAGACATACACACAACACTACATCACAAAGACAACGGGATTTGAAAGGAAGCGGTTTCCCCCGGACTGCTAGATGTTCCGTTCTCCCCACTGAACGCCGTTAGTTGAAAAAAGGTAGGGGCACAGGCTTCAGCCGACCGCCAGACCGGTGCCGGGCAGGACAAACGCTAGGCAGGCAGCCGCAGAGGGTGGGCGGGAGAACGGGAGCGGGAGGCGGACGTCACTTTCCCCAGAGGGCGCCCGCCGGCCGCTTGGCCGGGCCGGACGGCGTGGCAGGAGGGAGGCGGGGACTAGGGCGGGGCGTGGGCTGGAGGGAAGCGCGCGCGGACTCCCGGTGACGTCACGGGCGGGGCGTGTCGTATGGAGATATACGGGCGCGGGGGCTGCTGGTCCGTCGTCTGGTGCTGAAACACGATACGGTCTCCCGTGGCGTGGGAGAGAATGCAGGACTTTTTGCTTGAACGTGCGTGGATCCGCCGTGTGGAAGGTCCCAGAAGGCTCGGGGGTGCGGGGAGTAAAGTGAGCGTGTGTGTACAGTGCGGGACGTATGAGGTTGAGGCGGGGCGGCAGGCGAGCAAGTCATACTTACCTGGCAGGGGAGATACCATGATCACGAAGGTGGTTTTCCCAGGGCGAGGCTTATCCATTGCACTCCGGATGTGCTGACCCCTGCGATTTCCCCAAATGTGGGAAACTCGACTGCATAATTTGTGGTAGTGGGGAACTGCGTTCGCGCTTTCCCCTGGTCTTTCTGTGTGAAACAGTAGATAAAAGGGCCTAGGGATAGAGATTCGCTGGCCGTGACCAGCTCGACTCCTAAGAGGAGAATGTCAAGTGTTGCGAGAAAACGTTGAGCTCGAGTTCTATCAAGCTAACCGGAGTTAGTGATTGGACTTGTTGGTGCTCGTCCGTGACAGTCATCTTAAGTTTCGGGCACGACTGGGGGACTGAATTTGAGAGCTCTGCTCCCGAGTGCAGTCGGCGCTTGAGCAAGAGTACTGACGGTCGCCCTTTCACGCGCTGAGAAGCGCGCGCCTGTTTGCGGCTTGTAGCAACGGGAGCTCGCCAGGAGTAGCGTGGGTGCGGATTTCTGACGTACCTTCACTGCCGAGTTCGTGGCAGGCTCGCTCTCTCCAGCTCTTGGTAAGAAGTTTGTGTGCGAGGGCAAGGAAGTCGGATGAGAAGTCAGGAGGCGTCACGTGACGAGCTTCTCGTCTGCCTGTCTTGTGAGAGGCTGCAACTAGCCATTTCCCCACCAGTGTCCTGCTTTCAGAGGCTTCATTTCCTGCTGGAGACACTGCTGAGATACCATCCCGCTCACCCTTTCCCACCCCGAGCGGCCTCTTCGTATTTCCGGATCCAGTTCTCTCTTCACCCCCGCTTTTTCTCTCTAGGCCTTCTCTTGTTACCTCCCCAGTCAGAAAACAGTACCTCTGCTTCAGCCTCCAAGGTGCCCCTGACATGCTTCGGTAGTCTGGCAAACTAGGAAACCTCCTTAACATCCCTTCTCCTTAAATGGCAGTAGAAATCGTACCTAACCTGTTTTTTTTGTTTGTTTGTTTGTTTTCCTTTCGGTCAAAGGTAGTTTTCCTTTCCTTACTATCTGAAAACATTGAACTACAAGTTTAGAAGAAAACCCCGGGCCGAGTGGTCGGCAGTTTCGTGGGCTATTTGCCAACCCCTTTCTCAGGATGTGTTGTGCTCGCTTCTGATTCACAGAGTCCTGCTGGAAAATAGACACCAGTGGGCCAAACAGAAAAGGCAGGACCGTGGCGGGAAGGACTGTCCTCCTCCTCGTGGCTGCCTCGGGAACGGCACTCGTAGGTCCTCCCAGCCCCAAGAAGCCTCTGAGATCGGAGGAGGTGCTGGGAGTGGGCGTGGGACTAGGGTGATGCTTAACGGTAGGTCCAAAGAAAACTAACCAAAAAGCACACCCGATGCGGATCGAGGATCTAGATCATTGAAAGTGAAAGTAGGCCATCCTACTCTGTCTCCCCAACAGAGGGAGATTTCCTTGCTCAAATATGAAATATCTGCACCAAGACCAAGGTTAGTTTTTAGTGGCTTACTGGTGAGAAAACCGGGTTTGGGAGTTTTTAACAGATTTCCTCGCCCTCAAGGTTGTCCACGCTGTTAGGCTCTGGACCCCTGATGGAGGAGTTTCTGCCCCAAAAAAGCCGATCAGTAAGTAATACCGTGACCAGGACCGGCTTGGATATTGGTTTCCAGGCCTGTCAGATACACCGAGGTTATTAGGAAGACACTGGGGGTGGGTCTGGTGTTGGAGAAGACTCTTGAGAGTCCCTTATACTGCAAGGAGATCCAACCAGTCCACTCTAAAGGAGATCAATCCTGGGTGTTCATTGGAGGGACTGATGCTAAAGCTGAAACTACAATACTTTGGCCACCTCATGCGGCGAGTTGACTCACTGGAAAAGACTCTGATGCTGGGAAAGGTTGGGGGCGGGAGGAGAAGGGGACGACGGAGAATGAGATGGCTGGATGGCATCACCGACTCTGTGGACATGAGTTTGAGTGTACTCCGGGAGTTGGTGATGGACAGGGAGGCCTGGCGTGCTGTGATTCGTGGGGTCGCGGAGAGTCGGACACGACTGAGCGACTGAACTGAACTGAACTGCGGTTAGGAACGGCAGCTTCTGGGGGGTGCGGGGTGGGGCCTCTTTTTCAGTCTTGTTGCCACCACTGGCCTTCCGGTTTGACCTTGGGCCGACTCCCATTTGCTAGGCCAATTTTGCAAGTGTCATATGAAAGCAGTAGTCATAAAGTACTTCTTAAAGTTGTGTAGATTAAATGGGATAATCAAAAATACACCTGTGGCTTATATTACGTATGTCCTGATAGGAAACAATCAAAGATGAGCTTGTAACTCTTCAATAAATTGTCTTTGTGAGTGTAATACCCATTCACAAAGTAAATTCGTATTAAAGAATTAAAAAAAAAAAACAAAACTAAATGGAGTTTATAAAGCATAAGCCCACAAAAGGTACTTGCTTATAGCGGCTTTGTTCATAATAGTTCCCAAACTGAAAACATTTCAAACGTCCATCATGAGGTGACTAGATGTATATGATTATGCCATATTCATTCAAAGGAATACTACTCCTCGCTGCCGCTGCTGCTAAGTCACTTCAGTCGTGTCCGACTCTGTGCAACCCCATAGACGGCAGCCCACCAGGCTCCCCCGTCCCTGGGATTCTCCAGGCAAGAACACTGGAGTGGGTTGCCACTTCCTTCTCCAATGCATGAAAGTGAAAGTGAAGCCGCTCAGTCGTGTCCGACTCTTTGCGACCCCATGGACTGCAGCCTACCAGGCTCCTCCGTCCATGGGATTTTCCAGGCAAGAGCACTGGAGTGGGTTGCCATTGCCTTCTCCACTCCTCGCTAAAGTGGTACAAATACCTGATACATGGCAACATGCATGGGATGGATTACTCTCAAAGGCGTCAAGCTGAGTGAGGAGAAAAGTACATACTCTGTGGTTCCATTTATGTGAATTTCGAGAACTGAAAAATCGATCCACAGAGACGGGACCTAGATCACTGATTACCTGGGTCAGGGAGCGGTAGCGGGATTGACTGCAAAGGGGCACAGAGGACAGTCTGGAGCACTGGAGATACTCTTTTTCCTCGAACAGGATAGTGGTTCCATGGGTAGGTTCGTCTGTCAAAAGTCATCAAACTTGAAATGGATGCGTTGTATTATTTTCAAATTATACCTTAAGAAATTTGGTTTTTAAAAGGAATGAGAAGAATCATTCCAAAATTTAATGTCTTAGTTAAATTATTATTATTAGCCTTAGGGAATCCTTTCAGAAAGGCATCTCTCGTGTAAACAATTTGATTGAAAGTTCAACAATTTCTTCATTTTTCTTCCATTAAATTTATGCACCATTAAGCTAAATGCTTAAAAATAAAAATAGAATCTATAAGAGGTCTATTTTAGAAAAGTATGGTGGCGGTTTAGTCACTAAGTCGTGTCCGACTCTTGTGACCCCCATGGACTGTAGCCTGCCAGGCTCCTCTGTCCATGGGATTCTCCAGGCAAGAATACTGGAGAGGGTTGCCATTTCCTTCTCCAGGGGATCTTCCTGACCCAGGAATCAAACCCAGGTGTCCTGCAGTGCAAGCAGATTCTTTACCAACCGAGCTACGATATATTTTTCTCCTCTCTGTTGATATACCGAAATGACTCCGTCAATATGTCACTACCTTAACAGAAGTTATTTTTGAATTTAACATGTCTCAAAATTTTACATATTTGTATTTTCTTCATCATTTGGATTTTATAAACTTCCGCTGGATCATTGGAAAAGCAAGAGAGTTCCAGAAAAACCCATCTATTTCCGCTTTATTGACTATGCCAAAGCCTTTGACTGTGTGGATCACAATAAACTGTGGAAAATTCTGAAAGAGATGGGAATACCAGACCACCTGACCTGCCTCTTGAGAAACCTGTATACAGGTGAGGAAGCAACAGTTAGAACTGGACATGGACCAACAGACTGGTTCCAAATAGGAAAAGGCGTACGTCAAGGCTGTATATTGTCACCCTGCTTATTTAACTTCTAGGCAGAGTACATCATGAGAAACGCTGGGCTGGAGGAAGCACAAGATGGAATCAAGATTGCCAGGAAAATAGCAATAAACTCAGATATGCAGGTGACACCACCCTTATGGCAGAAAGGGAAGAAGAACTAAAGAGCCTCTTGATGAAAGTGAAAGAAGAGAGTCAAAAAGTTGGCTTAAAGCTCAACATTCCGAAAACTAAGATCATGGCATCCGGTCCCATCAGTTCAGTTCAGTTCAGTCGCTTAGTCGTGTCCGACTCTTTGCGACCCCATGAACCACAGCACGCCAGGCCTCCCTGTCCATCACCAACTCCCGGAGTTCACTCAAACCCATGTCCATCGAGTCGGTGATGCCATCCAGCCATCTCATTCTCTGCCGTCCCCGTCTCCTCCTACCCTCAATCCCTCCCAGCATCAGATTCTTTTCCAGTGAGTCAACACGTCGCATGAGGTGGCCAAAGTATTGCAGTTTCAGCTTTAGCATCAGTCCTTCCAATGAACACCCAGGATTGATCTCTTTTAGAATGGACTGGTTGGATCTCCTTGCAGTCCAGGGGACTCTCAAGAGTCTGCTCCAGCACCACAGTTCAAAAGCATCCATTCTTCGGCGATCAGCTTTCTTCACAGTCCAACTCTCACATCCATACATGACCACGGGGAAAACCATAGCCTTGACTAGACGGACCTCTGTTGGCAAAGTAATGTCTCTGCTTTTTAATATGCTATCTAGGCTGGTCATAACTTTCCTTCCAAGGAGCAAGCGTCTTTTAATTTCATGGCTGCAATCAGCATCCGCAGTGATTTTGGAGCCCCCAAAAATAAAGTCTGACACTGTTTCCACTGTTTCCCCATCTATTTCCCATGAAGTGATGGGACCAGATGCCATGATCTTTGTTTTCTGAATGTTGAGCTTCAAGCCAACCTTTTCACTCTCCTCTTTCACTTTCATCAAAAGGCCTTTGAGTTCCTCTTCACTTTCTGCCATAAGGGTGGTGTCATCTGCACATCTGAGGTTATTGATATTTCTCCCGGCAATCTTGATTCCAGCTTGTGCTTCTTCCAGCCCAGCGTTCCTCATGATGTACTCTGCATAGAAGTTAAATAAGCAGGGTGACAATATACAACCTTGACGTACTCCTTTTCCTATTTGGAACCAGTCTGTTGTTCCATGTCCAGTTCTAACTGTTGCTTCCTGACCTGCATACAGGTTTCTCAAGAGGCAGGTCAGGTGGTCTGGGATTCCCATCTCTTTCAGAATGTTCCACAGTTTATTGTGATCCACACAGTCAAAGGCTTTGGCATAGTCAATGAAGCAGAAATAGATGTTTTTCTGGAACTCTCTTGCTTTCTCCATGTTCCAGTGGATGTTGGCAATTTGATCTCTGGTGCCTCTGCCTTTTCTAAAACCTGTTTGAACATCTGGAAGTTCACGATTCACATATTGCTGAAGCCTAGCTTGGAGAATTTTGAGCATGACTTTACTAGCGTGTGAGATGAGTGCAATTGTGCGGTAGTTTGAGCATTCTTTGGCATTGCCTTTCTTTGGGATTGGAACGAAGACTGACCTTTTCCAGTCCTGTGGCCATTGCTGAGTTTTCCAAATTTGCTGGCATATTGAGTGCAGCACTTTCACGGCATCATCTTTCAGGATTTGAAATAGCTCAATTGGAATTCCATCACCTCCACTAGCTTTGTTCGTAGTGATGCTCTCTAGGGCCCACTTGACTTCACATTCCAAGATGTCTGGTTCCAGGTGAGTGATCACGCCATCGTGATCATCTTCGTCGTGAAGATCTTTTTTGTACAGTTCTTCTGTGTATTCTTGCCACCTCTTCTTAATATCTTCTGCTTCTGTTAGGTCCATACCATTTCTGTCCTTTATCGAGCCCATCTTTGCATGAAATGTTCCCTTGATATCTTTAATTTTCTTGAGAAGATCTCTTGCTTTTCCTATTCTGTTGTTTTCCTCTATTTCTTTGCATTGGTTGCTGAGGAAGGCTTTCTTATCTGGGGAAACAGCGGAAACAGTGGCTGACTTTATTTTTCTGGGCTCCGAAATCACTGTGGATGGTGTTTGCAGCCATGAAATTTAAAGACGCTTGCTCCTTGGAAGGAAAGTTATGACCAATCTAGACAGCATATTAAAAAGCAGAGACGTTACTTTGTCAACAAAGGTCCATCTAGTCAAGACTATGGTTTTTCCAGTAGTCATGTATGGATGTGAGAGTTGGACTATAAAGAAAGCTGAGTGCCGAAGAATTGATGCTTTTGAAATGTGGTGTTGGAGAAGACTCTTGAGAGTCCCTTGGACTGCAAGGAGATCCAACCAGTCCATCCTAAAGGAGCTCAGTCCTGGGTGTTCATTGGAAGGACTGATGTTGAAGCTGAAAGTCCAGTACTTTGGCCACCTGCTGTGGAGAGCTGACTCATTTGAAAAGACCCTGATGCTGGGAAAGGTTGAGGGCAGGAGGAGAAGGGGACGACAGAGGATGAGATGGTTGGATGGCATCACCGACACAATGGACATGGGTTTGGGTGGACTCCGGGAGTGGGTGATCGACAGGGAAGCCTGGCGTGCTGCGGTTCATGGGGTCGCAAAGAGTCGGACACGACTGAGCGACTGAACTGAACTAAAAGCGTATATATGTTTTGCCAAAACTTAGAATAACAGTTGTTAATTCCGGGGGTTGGGACTACGGGTGGCAGCTTATTTTCTTACATACATATATTTAGACAGAGTGCCTGAAGAACTGTGGGCGGAGGTTCGTAACACTGTACAGGAGGCAGTGATCAAAACCATCGCCAAGAAAAAGAAATGCAAAAAGGCAAAATGGTTGTCTGAGGAGGCCTTACAAATAGCTGAGAAAAGAAAGGAAGCGAAAGGCCAAGGAGAAAAGGAAAGATATACCCATCTGAATGCAGAGTTCCAAAGAATAGCAAGGAGAGATAAGAAAGCCTTCCTCAGTGAACAATGCAAAGACATAGCGGAAAACAATAGACTGGGGAAGACTAGAGATCTCTTCAAGAAAATTAGAGCTACCAAGGGAACATTTCATGCACAGATGGACACAATAAAGGACAGAAACGGTATGGACCAAACAGAAGCAGAAGATATTAAGAAGAGGTGGCAAGAATACACAGAAGAACTATACAAAAGAGATCTTCGTGACCCAGATAACCACGATGGTGTGATCACTGACCTAGAAGCGGACATCCTGGAGTGTGAAGTCAAGTGGGCCTTAGGAAGCATCACTACAAACAAAGCTAGTGGAGGTGATGGAATTCCAGCTGAACTGTTTCAAATCCTAAAAGATGATGCTGTGAAAGTGCTACCCTCATTCTGCTGGCAAATTTGGAAAACTCAGCAGCGGCCAACAAAGATCTGTCTAGTTAAAGCTATGGTTTTTCCAGTAGGTGTGTATGGATGTGAGAGTGGGACCATAAAGAAAGCAGAGCGCCAAAGAAATGATGCTTTTGAACTGTGGTGTTGGAGGAGACTCTTGAGGGTCCCTTGGACTGCAAGGAGATCCAACCAGTCCATCGTAAAGGAAATCAGCCCTGAATCTTCATTGGAAGGACTGATGCTGAAGCTGAAGCTCCAATAATTTGGCCTCCCGATGCGAAGAACTGACTCGCTGGAAAAGCCCCTGACGCTGGGAAAGATTGAAGGCAGGAGGAGAAGGGGATGGCAGAGGACGAGATGGTTGGATGGCGTCACCGGCTGCATGGACTTGAGTCTGAGCAGGCTCCGGGAGTTGGTGATGGACGGGGAAGCCTGGCGTGCTGCAGCCCATGGGGTCGCAAAGAGTTGGACACGACTGAGCAACTGAACTGAATGCCTGTTATGTGACTCCCCTTGGGTGTTTTTTCAAAAGAAATATACGGACTTAAATTTCTTGTCAAGCATTTTGACGGTTTGTGTTCCTCTTTGACTGTGGAGCCGGGAGGGCTTCAGTTCAAATTCCTGCTTGCGGATCCCACTCACTGACTGGCCTGACGAGTTCCTTAACCTTTCTGTGTCTCAGGTTTCTCATATGTGAGATGAGGATGACGACATGATACAAGCCTTCTGAAAGGATTAAGTGAGTACACCCATTTAAAGCTTGTAGACCATGCCTAGGCCCATGGCACTTTGCATGTCTTCATTGGGTGGAAGCTCTTGCATTTTGGGAGCAATGCTGCATAAAGATTGGGTGTGATTTTATTTGTTACTGACACTTTTCAGTGACTATGAACCTTCCCCGAGAGACGAAAGCAGTGACCTCCTGGGCTGAGAGGATCTGCCAGTTTGTTTACTAGCTCATGTGATCAGCCCATCAAAGGGGGAATAATGGCCCAATTGCTTGCTTCGAGAATGCCCCCCCCACCATTTTTTTTTTTTTTACCCTTTTACGGTGGAAAACATTCCTACACGTGACACTAGACCCAGAATTTTAAAAGCTTCTTACATATAATTACATAAAAATTTATGTTGGACACACAAGCCATGAGTTTTACTCATGTAATATATAAGTATACATTATATGCAGTAACATATGTACATATATATTGTATAGTCAGTTTTATATGTGCATATGTGTATATATATATATATATATATAGTCAGTTACATATGCCCCCAAACTTGTTATGGGAGAAAGTGGACCCTAATCCCATCCCACATTTCTTTTTTTCCAAGAATAAACACTTTCAGGTCAGGTAACCAACTGTTTGGCTAATTATCTCCTTATCTCTAAATCAATATTGACGCTCCGATTTTCCAGTTTCCCACCCCAGGCTCTGCAGACAGGCCTGCAAAGGGGCAAAGTGGAGTGTTTGCATTTCCCTGCCCGCCAGTCATCCCCAAGGCAGCCGCCAGGACTTCCACTCGCCTGCAAACTGGCGCAGCCCACCTCCCGCCTTGGCTCGGAACCCGCGAAGGAAACTTGGCCAGGACAAATGCCAGGCCAGCAGCTTTGCGATGTAGGGTGAACCGGGTTCCAGGACACGTCAGTAAAGGGTGGGAACTGCTCCAGAGTGCAGTTGGTCTGGTTGGTCGCCCCAACTCAGCGACCGTCCCCGCCGCGGTACCCGCCGGCTCCTCTCTCTCCCTCCCAGTCCCTTGCTCCCTCCTGGCTCATCCTGTTCTCTCCTGCCCTTGCCCTTCCTCGGTTCTTTTCGCCGGCCTCACACCTTTCTTTTCCCGTCCTCCACAGACAGCTGCGTCATCGAGTCCTTTGTAACCGCTGAAAGTTCCAAAATATAAGCGTCAGAGAGATGCTCCTTAGCACCGCGAAGGGAGCACTTTAACTAGCTTTTCGAGGCCATCACGGCCCTCATCCATATGTTTCTCCCGAGCAGCAGAGGACACAAGTGGGGTGTCCACCCCACGCTCACGTCGTGGGTGTCTTCTCGGTGGAGCAGAGTCTCGGCAGGACGAAGGGGGCCCGGCCGGGGCTGCGGACTCCGAGCGGCGCGTCTCCCCTTCGGCCCCGGAGCAGCCTGGCCGGGCGGCCGGGGATCAGGGCCCCGGGGTCTCCTCCGACGCCGGGATCCGCGCGCAGCGCTCCTCTTTCGGGCTGAGCTTGGGACCAAAGGACGCGATTTCCGGGAGTGAAGGTTCCAGTCTTGGCCGAACAGCGGCTTCGCGTGCCCAGCGGAGACTTAGGAGCGCGAAACTCTGAATCAAATCATAATAAACTGGGACAAGATCAATTAATATTCGGAATAAGAGGGAAGCTGAATAAAACACAGTTCATCCCAGTCAGGTCTGGAAGCTTCCACACGAAAGCTGCCATCCTGGCTGATCAGCGACATCGCAGCCCCTCCCCGCCACCATTTACGCACCGGGACAACCGTGCAGTTACAAGGCGTGCGGTGCGAAGCCCCCTCGCGGGGCAGGACTCGGTGGGCGCAGCCTCTGCCTTTTACCCCCGAGCCCCAGGGGACCCGACGAGGGGGCGGCACAGTGGGCCGCTGCGCCCCTGGCCGGGGGTGAAGGGCACGGGAGGTGCCGGCCCTCCGACGGCCAGGGATGGGCAGAGCCTCCCGGGCCCAGCGAGGACGCCCCCGCTCCCGGTGGGTCCCACACCTGCCCGCAGGGTCCGCGTGAGCCACTCCGCTGGGGGTCGCAGGAGCCGGAAAGCAGGTCCTATGCGGGGAGTAAAACGTGTCCTCCTTGTCATTAAACAGAAAGGTCCCACCGAGATTTGAACTCGGATCGCTGGATTCAGAGTCCAGAGTGCTCACCATTACACCATGGAACCCCTTTGAAAGCCAGCTTCTTTCCATCGCCAGAGAAGGGCACCTGCTTCTTTAGGCTCCACACGTCCCACCCGTAATCTCAGGGCAGTTCTTCTGAGGACCCGACAAGATCTGAATACGGATGACCCGCTTTGGTGTGCATCCCTCTTTGGTTTCTCTCTGCTCCTCTCCTTTGACTGACATCTCTCAGTTCACTGGCACCTCAGAAAATGAAGTGAACTTTCCACTCTGGGTTTCCGGGCAGGGAAGGGCCCCTGAAGTCACCATCATCGACCGCATAGTCTGCCTCGGTTTGCCAGACTGTCCCATGTTGAGAGGTAAAATTTCTGCAAATAAGCACTCTTCACCCTTTCCCCAGAGCCCAGAGAGGGCAGATGATCATCAGGGCAGGAGGTGGGATCTCCTGGGTCCCTTGGCTTTCTTGTAGCACCGATTACACTCCAAAGCCACCACCTTTATGTGTCACACCTCTTATGTGTAACATATAAAGTGTGTGGAGTGGAAATGGAGGCAGGAGAACTCTCCTTTTCTTCTCCATACAGTTCTGATTCGGGGGGTAAGTTTTTCTCCCCAGAAACGTCAGGTTTACAGTATAAGGAAAGATGAACATTTACACAAAACCCTCAGACAAACCAGGCCGAAAGCACCCGGGGTGGCTCAAAATCAGCCACATGTCGTGGAGCCCACCATGCAGGGCTCTGACACCTGGGCAGTCACAGACTCTTGTCAGAGCTTGGTCGCGTCAGTTTCATTCCAATTTCTTAACATAGCCAGAAATTGCACGGTTTAAAAAAGAAGAATGTACACATATTTAGAAAGTATGTATCCAAGTTGTCATACAGTATTTATGTACACAAAATACCACCACACTAAATATTTACATGTATAATAAGTATAAATCCACATGATGTCTCAAAGTAATCATCTTTACTTCTTCATTCTATCCCAAAGCCATTTCTTCCCTCATCCAGTACACAGAACAGAAAGCAAAAAAATAAATAGATAAATAAATAACCCCAGCATCTGAAGAAGAGAGCTGCAGCCCAAAGAAAGGAGTTGGAAAGGTGGCCGGTGTAGCCTGGAGACACGTATTTTGTTCCCAGAGACTGGACAGAGGTTGACACAGCAGGAAGGAGACAAAGGGGAGGCTCCTCTTAGGAGGAGGAAGTTCACAGCTCCGGGCTGAAAAGGTGAAAATCAAGAAGCTTAGGGGCCACAAATAACAGAAAGTGCTCCTCCAGGAGCCCTTGAAGGTCGGTCAAAGTTTAGGAGTGCAAGGACCGGTAATGGTCTCTGGCTGATATAGGAAGAGAAGAAACGCCCGGGAAGTATGTTGACAGATCACAGAACGGCCGGGAAACTTAGAGAACCAGGCTCTCACAAGGGGCAGGGAGAAAAAATCAGATGAGGCTAGAACTGCGATGGCTGGAGAGGCAGTCTTTGAGGGACGAAAGCCTGGGTGTTGGATCTGAGAGCTGAGGAGCTGCTGGGGATGTATGCGGTGGGAGTCGCCTGTGCTGGGGGCCCGCGAACAGCACTACCCTGGGGCCGCAACTCCTCCTCCTCCCGCTCCTCCACTGCCGCTTCCCTCTCGCCGGTCCTCCCACTCTCTCCGCCTCCCTCTGCACGGCTCCACCTCGCTCTCATCTCCGCTTCTTCCTCGCTCTCTTTCTCCTCATCCCCCCTTTGCAGCCCCTTCCCCTCCCAGTCCACCCTGTCTTTCCGGACCTCCTTCTTCTGTCGCTAGCGCTCCTCCACCACCTCCGGTTTCCACAGTTAGGAGGAAGATGCGGGAATATTTCCCACCACCCCAGGAAGCAGGAATACCTTGCTCTCTGGGCAGGACACTCTGAGGCTCTCTGGGAGACCGAGTAAGGAGGCCCTCAAGCTGTTCTCGGCGAGGGGACACAAGAGCGACCGCCACCAGTTCCCTGCCCTCCTGGAGCTCCCTTGAAACCAAAGAAGGCAGCGGGAGGACCCCAGCGGTCCCAGAGGCCTCTCCAAAGGCTGCGCAAAGGCTCATTTCCCCCACCGCTCTGTGCGCCTCCCATTTCCTCCAACCTGCCCATGGGTCCCCGTCTAGCAAGCAGAGAACTGGCGATGAAGGGGGTGGTCTGGCCTCAGCGGAGCAAACCGCAAGAGCAATTGGTTTACAGACATTTCCAGAGGCAGAAAGCTACTTTCAGGCGACGTAAATAAGGATAGTGGTTGTCAAAAGATTCAGAGGATTATGATAATAGTATTTATGAGTTTGCTGCCTATAGCATTATTGATCCAGCAGTTTCTAAACCGAGGCACATCTGACAACAGCAGAATGGGGAAGAATGCTCTTATTGCTCCCATTTTGCACAAGAAAGTAGGGAGACACCCAGAGCTCTCCGTATTTGTCCAAGGCCACACAGGGCAGAATCATTTTCACAACCCGGAGCTTGTGCTCCCGAGCACGGATTCGTTGGGTCTTTCTTCTCAGATGTGGCTGTGTCAACATTTCTCAGCTGGAGGGATGGGAAGAAGAGCAAGAAGAGAGAAGGCGCGAGAAGGCGCAGGGACCGCTGGAAGCACAGATTGCTTGATTCGCCCCTCCCTGGCCTTTCCCTCTCACCTTTCCCCTCCCCGCCTTGCCTCGCCGCCTGCTTTCCTGCCGGCGCCGGCTCTTTCCCTCCTTCCCCACTCTGTTACCGGACTGGGACAACGCTCCTCTCTCGGGATCCCTGCCCAGGATCCTGGCAGGTCTCAATGCCTTCCTCCCAAACCCACCTTGCCCGCTTGGCTTTCACTTCCCGCCCTTCCCCGCTCCCACGGGGACCCCACAAAACGCAGCCTACCCAGCTGGGCACAGCCGGAGCACCCGAGACCTTGCCGTGGCCCGCCTCACGGGATGCTGCGAAATCTAACCACCGGCATAAAGGCCTTTAAAAAGAACTTTTCGCTCTTCGAAAACTTTGGCGTACTTCCTTCCATTCTCGGGGGTCTTAATGGGAGGAAGGGCTAAAGACGACAATGTACTCATCCAAGTCCTAGAGCGTCCCGGTGAGTGCCAGACCCTGTCCTGGGCGTGCGGACACAGGGCGCCCATCCCCGCGACCTCTGTCCTGGTGGAAATCGCCGGGGTGGGGGACACAGGAAACCTAAGCACAACCTCGGCCCCGGAGGCCTTGGCCAGGGTGGGCAAAGTCTCATTCATTGAGTGTAGGCGAGGATACGGGAAGAGCCATCATGGGAGCCCACTGGGTGTTCAGCTGTCCTTGGATCTCATTCGGTTCAGGCCCGGAGGGTCCGAGCCCTGGATCCCGGTATCTCTGAGGGCGCTGGCATCTGCGGCGGGTAGGGGGCAAGGACGTGGCACCGTATTCCCCGGGGACAGGGGCTTACCCCGGGAATGAGTAAGTGTCTACTCCATACAGAGTCCAGAAAAGGCCGGTAGTGCTGTCTCTGTGGCGCAATCGGTTAGCGCGTTCGGCTGTTAACCGAAAGGTTGGTGGTTCGAGCCCACTCAGGGACGGTGGGGTGAGATTTTAGAGAACACCAAAGAAAGAGAGACTCCCTTTTGCCAAGAGGACACCGGAGAAGTGCTGCGGCGAGCCGGCTTGCGGAGAAAGGGCACAGGAGTCAGGGGCAAAGGAGCAGCGTGGAGGGCGGGTCCCGGGTGGACGGGAAGCGGCGGTCATTCCGGAGAGCCCAGAGCGCGGACCGCCGGCGCCGAGAAAAGGGCCCCCGAGGCGCGGGTCCGCGGCCCGGGAGGGGCGGCGTCCACACCGCTGGGCTGCGGGGTCTCCTGGGCCTCCGGCGCACCGCGCCCCCGCCCGCCGCGGCTTCTTGCGGGGGCTGGGGAGTCGGCGGGAGGCGATCCCTGCGATCGGGTGCGGAGCTGAGGGTCTGACGACTCTGCGTTGGGTGCGGGACCCCGAAGGAAGCCTGTGGGGGCCCGAGGGTCCTCACCAGAGGAGAGGAAGGACCCTAAAACAGGGCCCGCGGGAGCCGCCGTCTCCGTGCCCGAGAGAGCTTGAGGCTTCAAGGTTCCTGTTTGAGTATTTGAAATTGGTTGCGTAGATACTGATGGCGGGACCTCGGCTTTTCATGGACGCAGTGTTAGGCAGGTCCGGCTGTCCCGTTTCCCTACTGTAGCGGTTATCACGTTCGCCTCACACGCGAAAGGTCCCGGGTTCGAAACCGGGCGGAAACAGAGCGCTTATTTTCTTTCCTGCACTCCAACCCCTCCCCCCTCCCCCCGCCGTGGTTGGCATTCTGATTGGCAAAACCAAAAGGTTCCAAAGACTCGGGGGTGAAGCAGAGGACGCAGGTGTAGGAGGAGTTGGTGACCACCTGCAAGTCTACTCAGCACTAGAAAGCAGCCCTCCTCTCTTTCTCTGCTCCGAGTCCCTGTGAGTCCAGGCCCGGTTCATCCCGGGGTGGGGGGGGGCTTGGGGGGGGGAAGGTCAAGACTGACTTCGAGTCACCTTTACGTCCGGAAACTCCGTTGGTTCCCTGTCGGGCGCCTGGGTCTCTTCCACGTGCTCACAGATTGTCTCTGAAAACCATGGAGTTCATTCCCGAGACGCTCACTTGCTTTCCCCCACCTCGGAACACCTGAGGAGCAGTTTCATCTCCCTGGTAGAAGAAAAGAGACCGCAACCAGGTCTCACCGTGGGCTCCAGCCAAAGACACGGATGTGAAGAATTCAAGGCTCCACGAACTGAGCCGGTCGCGGAGGGAAAGGAACCGGTACCCGTGCGGCCGTCAGGAGAGGCCCCGAGGCCAGGTCAGAGATCTGGAGGCAGACGGATCTGCTCACCGCCCGCTGAAAGCCAAGTCGGCGCCTGACTGGAGGGAAAACCGAGGTTCACAAAGAGAGCGTGACCTGGCCTCGGCAGCACACAGCGCTGGAGCTGGACCAGGAGGGACCCAACCCGATAGTTTGTGACCTGGTCTCCGAACGAGCAGCGGGTTTTGAAGCAGCGGGGATTTGAAGGGCGATGAGCAGCGGGTCAAGGGCTGGGAGCCTTGCACAGCTGCAGACAGCCATGGGGGCGCTGGGACATTTCCTTTCCTGTTCTCTGCATCTCTGGTTTCATCTTTCCACTGTCAATTTTCACCTGGACAGCCACCGCGGTGGTTCCCTACGGTTCCCTGGTGGTCTAGTGGCTAGGATTCGGCGCTTTCACCGCCGCGGCCGGGGTTCGATTCCCGGTCAGGGAAAGAAGACTCTTTTCTTCTCCATTCCTCGGAGTCTGCCTGCCCAGATCAGAATTGTCTTCTGTTTCAAGGTCCAATGCACGAGAGCGTCTGCACGGAGTCCCGAATGCCACTGAGTCCCGGCCTCAGGGTCTTTGACATCGGGCAGCCCGGAGGAGACTCCCCGGATGCAGTGAACAGCCTGGGCTGCCCAGCTCTCCTCTCCACTCTTTTCTCCCTGCTTGTTAGAAACCCAGAGTCTTCCTTATAGAGTTTTCATCCAAAGAGAATCAGGGACTCGAGTTCCAAAGAGTCATTCAAAAACCAAACCCCAAACCCCCCAAAAGGTACATCCAAGTTACAAGAATAGAGAGTTGGACTGTGAAGAAAGCTGATCGCCGAAGAATCGATGCTTTTGAACTGTGGTGTTGGAGAAGACTCTTGAGAGTCCCTTATACTGCAAGGAGATCCAACCAGTCCATTCTAAAGGAGATCAATCCTGGATGTTCATTGGAGGGACTGATGCTAAAGCTGAAACTCCAATACTTTGGCCACCTCATGAGACGAGTTGACTCACTGGAAAAGACTCTGATGCTGGGAAAGGTTGGGGGCGGGAGGAGAAGGGGAAGACCGAGAATGAGATGGCTGGATGGCATCACCGACTCTGTGGACATGAGTTTGAGTGTACTCCGGGAGTTGGTGATGGACAGGGAGGCCTGGCGTGCTGTGATTCATGGGGTCGCGGAGAGTCGGACACGACTGAGCGACTGAACTGAACTGAACTGAACATCGTGTATTCTGTACTCAACTGCACAGTTCACATTTTCCCACGCTTGCTTTCTCACTCTCTCCATGGAAACCTGAAATCCATTCTCTTTAGGATGCAGAGAAGCTTCAGGGGGAGTTCGGTTCGGTTCTCCAGGAAGTGCAGGCCAGGCACGCTCTGCGCTTGTAGGAATCCCCGACTCCCCACCCCCAGGACCGTCTGCTATCCGGACTCCTCCGGGTCGTCTTGGTGGACAGTGGGGTCTTGGGTCAGCCTGAGCGCTAGAACCGCCTACCTCGGGAAGACCCATGGGGAAGTGCAGCTGCCCCCTTGGCTCGTGCCCGGCTCTCTGTGCCCAGAACTCAGAGGGGAAGCCTTCTTTCCTGCCGTGGGAGGATGAGTGGACCAGGCGGGAAATGCACCAAAGGGAGGGGGAGTATTCTCAAGAGCTTTTCGGACCTGTCTGCTGGGGTGGCTGTCCTAGGCTAATGGTGTTTTGTGTCGTCTTCTCCTGGCCTTGACCCAGTCTCAGGTCCAGTGTGATTCCCCGTTCTCATCTTCCCGCTTTTCCGAGGCTTCGCAACTGGCACCGTTTCTCTGCGGAGCGGGAGACGCGTCCTGGGAATTCTTGTCTCCAGCACAGAGTCGAGGGGCCCGGTGCGTTGCTGTCTCTGTGGCGCAATCGGTTAGCGCGGTCGGCTGTTAACCGGAAGGTTGGTGGTTCGAGCCCACCCAGGGACGGGCGGTGGCGGTTTTATGAACCCACTCGAGCTTTTCCTTGAATGCTGACGACCATTCAAGCGGTTCCACGCCGATTATTACCTGGACATTCCACTCGTCCTAGTCACCTCCGGACTGCCACTCACCTTTCCAGCCCTATACTCTCTGCAAGTGCAAGTGTGTTCCTATTCACTCATACTTGCCTAACTCAGGACCTCCTGAGCGAGATCAAGGAATCCCGTTTCCGGTGGGGTCAAGTCTTTATTCTGCCAAGTACATAGACTTAGACAAGTAAGTGCTTCCTTATGTGCCCCAGGTTTTTCGCCTGTAGAAGGAGGCCAGCACTTAGCAATTGTTCTGTCAATAACGTTATCAGTGAACCCACCATCATCATTAGCCTCTGCATTATTTTTCAGAAAGGCATGTCCTACACGGTTCATGTATTGTTTGGTTTCCTGCTTTTGTGATGACTGATATGCTGCAACCATCATTAGTGTACTCAGGCTTCTGACCACCTGTGCAACTTCCCTGGTAGCTGGGACGGTAAAGCGCCTGCCTACAATGCGGAAGAGCTGGGTTCGATCCCTGGGTCGGGAAGACCCCCTGGCAACCCACTCCAGTATTCATGCCTAGAAAATCCCATGGACCGAGGAGCCCGGTGGGCTACAGTCCATGGACTCGCAAAGAGTCGGACACGACTGAGCGACTTCTCTTCTTTATTTCCACAGTGTAGAAACCTGGAAGTGCAATTCCTACCTCTAGTGTTTATATGCTTCTTAAGTTGGTAAATCCTGCAAATGTGCCTTCCACAGAAGTGGGACACTGAATCGTATTTCAAATTAGTTTCCAGTCGTTCAGTGTCCCTTTCTTCAATTACTTTGGCAACACAACGATCTTTCTATACATCTCTCTATGATTCTCTTAACTCACAAAGGGAGCAGTGGCCTCCTGACCCAACTAAGGGGAGAGACAATAGAGGGACGCCGTGGCATTACACAGAGATACGCTATTGCTCATGGTGGAGAGTTAGTCACTGAACACTTTTAAAGTCCTCCAGTAACTGTCCATTGTTTTGTCTGGTGACCTGGTCAACCGGCTCCAGAGAAGACGGCCGCGATGACCTCTTTCTGCCGAGCAACTTATCCAAAGAGAAATATCTCACTGATCCCAGAGGCTTTTTCCTTCTCCCCTTTCTTCTTTTATTTACAAACTTTGGTTACACTTTTAACTTGAGGGGGAAAAAAAATTCTGATGCCTGTCCCTCCTCCTCTAAAGTGGGGTGTTACCATGAAATACCCCGTTTACTTTATTCCTTGGCAGTCTTTTGGTTTGGTTATTTTTTGGAAGAGTCGGGCACGACTGTGCGACTGAACTGAACTGATAAAAATTAGCCCATCCAAGACATGTCGTGAGAGCCCGCGGAATCCTGCCCCTCACAGGCTCCTGCTTCAGACCTGGCCCCTTAGAGCTATTGGCTCCTGTTTGCTCTGTTCTTCTATTAAATCTTATGTGCAGAGACTGTGCGTTTTGACGTTTTTGTACTGTGTGGTTTGGGGACAAACGTGTTCTCTCTCTGATTTGTTCATCACTGATAAGGTGGCGCTAGTGGTAAAGAACCTGCCTGCCATTGCGGAAGACGTAAGTTACATGGTGTTCTGATCCCTGGCTCAGGAAGATCCCCTGGAGTAGGGCACGGCAACCCACTCCAGTATTCTTGCCTGGAGAATCCCATCCGACAGAGGAGCCTGGCAGGATACCGTCCATAGCGTTGCACGGAGTCGGACAGGACTGAAGCGATTCAGCGCGCCTACCCGTAATTTCTCCTCTCAGTGTGGGAATCTGGTCTCACTTTCGGAAGTGACCTTCTGGGGATAATCCACATTGAGTGGTGGTTGACAGGGGCCCGTTCCCTGTGAGGTAGAAGATGACAGTTACTCTGGACCGTGAGGCTTTTTTCATTGCTGCTTGTCTTGATGATTCTGGGATTTCCTGGGATGCGACACAGCCGCAGTGAGAAGTTGTCCACTTCTCCTCTTTCCACCGTTTGGTAAAATCCACGTGGGCCCAGTCTACACCAGTCGAGCACTGCACAAGTGTCCTATCCACAGTAAGGATGATCTTACGATGCAATAGTTCCCTCATGAGAAACTCAAGATTAGTAAAAGAGATTAACCCAGGAAGGATACTGAATTTTTGGCATGGAACAGACAGTTTCTTTCACTGGTATATGAAAGTTTCTAAATAGCTGAAAACATTCAACAAGTGAGGTAAGGATTGTTGAAACCAGACTACAGAATGCAGAGGAAAAGACATTTATATCTTTGCAAAAAAGCAGTGAAGTCAGCAACATGAGCACTTCTGACAACCCTGCAAATCAAGATTGAATACTCCCAGAACTGTCAGCAAGTTCAGCCCTCAAGAGAAAGGAATGACTAGGAATGACTTCACGGAGAAAGCAATGGCACCCCACTCCAGTACTCTTCCCTGGAAAATCCCATGGACCGAGGAGCCTGGTGGGCTGCAGTCCGCGGGGTCGCTAGGAGTTGGACACGACTGAGTGACTTCACTTTCCCTTCTCACTTGCTTGCACTGGAGAAGGAAATGGTGACCCACTCCGGTGTTCTTGCTGGGAGAATCCCTGGGACGGGGGAGCCTGGTGGGCTGCCGTCTATGGGGTTGCATAGAGTCGGACACGACTGAAGCGACTTAGCAGCAGCAGCAGCAGCAGGAGGAATGACTTCAAGCACAGTTTTATACACTGGGGCCTCATCAGTGTATTACAGAATTCCTATTTTCCTCAGTGAGATTCCTCCAATGTTGCTTAATTATATTTCATTTTGTTTCCCACACTGGCAAGGAAGTGTTGTTAATAAACATCATTGACTCTGCTTTCACCTTAAATAAGGCTCGCTAATTTTTTAAAAAATGTATTTATTTTATTTATTTTTGGCTGCCCCGTATTAGTTAGTTGCTTTGTGTGGGTTCTCTCGAGTTGGAGTGTGCAGGCTTCTCGCTGCCATGGCTTCTCCTCTTTCAGAGCACAGAGTCCCAGGCGCATGGGCTTCAGTAGTGGCAGGCTTGGCAGCGGCGGCCCCAGGACTCGTTTGCTGTGCGGCATGTGGAATCTTCCCAGACCAGGGATCGGACCTATTTCCCCTCCATTGGCAGGCAGATTCCTACCCATTGCACCCCCAGGGAAGTCAAGCAAGGCCCACTGCTTCGATGTATCTTTTCCCCCCGTTTAAACATATTTTCTCAGAAACAAGTCAATACACTTTCTCTCACTCTGGGGAGAACAGACAAGTTAGGCCTCTCAAAATTTAAAGGTGTCACTTCTCTTAAGGAAAGTGATAATCAGTTCCATAAATGTAAAATTAAAAAATGAAGAATTTCTGGGGAAAATACTCTACTGTGTATGCTTCCATGTAGTATTTCTATAAGGAAACTTTTGTTGCTAAATTTGTGACAAAGAAAAAAAAAGATTTCGCTGTAGATTGAGTAAATGGTCTTGATTACTTGGAACAGCAACCATGAAGGAATGAAACTGATAACAGATGATTCTTAATACTTTTAAACAACTTAAATAATTTACATAAGGGCCTTCAAAATGTTTATTCATGTTTCCTTTTTTCGTGGAAGCGACTCAGAAAAATTACATTGTTTTCCTCATTTTGGTCTAACACCAACTCTTCATGTATTTTCAGATTATCTTACAAGGGTGTAGAAAATAATGGTGGTATAATATTTTAGTATTTACATCTTGGGCTTATTTAGGTTGAAAATCTGAATTACATTGGACTTCCTAAGTTTCCTATGCTGGTTGTGCTGCTCAGATAAGCCAACAGAGCCAATGAGTATTTAAGCGTCTAAACGTTTAAATTTATGTCTTGAAGTATATTGAATATGCTAATATCTTTACAGGGGAATGAATAGTTACAATTCTAGACACCAGCGGACTCAATCATTCCCCCTACAATATGTGGCATATATTTGTAGGTGTCCTGTAATATATGATTCCATATATACCAATACATGATTCCAACATTCTCGTGTTCCAACATGTGTCTGCTTAAATGACAGATTCATGATCTATAGTTAACTTTAATCCTTTGACTATATTAAATTGATTTAATGAATGAATCATCTTTTGTTGCCTGCAAGTTTGTCCTCTCTCTGTCCTTCCCGTTTGCCCTAATTTCCTGGTAGATTGGCTGACGGCAGGAATACCGCTTTGGTTGGGGAAGGCTGTTGTTGTTTACAAATATTTCTATCTCCTGTTCGTTTATGGCTGATGCTGGGCGTATTACCACGTGTTCCCTTGAGGAAAGTTCGGTACAGTGGCTTGTTGTTTTCAGTGCTCTGACATTTTGGAATCATAACCTTCATGTTGTGTGCTGCACAGCTTCTCAAGCTTTTTCGAAGCGTCGCTTTATTTCTTATTCAGCATCCATTTATTTTTTGCATGGCACTTGCTTTCTATCTTAGCAACTACCAAAATCCAGTTTTGCAGAGATACGATATCACAGTAAAGAGTGTAAAATAGTCTAATGTTGGCAAATTTTACTATGTAGATTACACCTCCATAAACTTAAGAAAGAAAAGTGAAAAGGCAAACAATACCAAAATTTCACAGGACGGTGAGCACTGGAAATTCTTTTTCGTTTCTAAAAGGAGTGTTAGTAAGGTCAACAAAGTTGGAGAGCGATTTGGCAGCATCAGCTAAGGGTCCTGCATACACTGTCGTGTGCTGTGGCCCAGAAATCGTACTTTCATCTCTGCTATGTATTTGACCTCTGCTGTCCAGTGTGACAGGCACAAGCCACGGGTAACGACTGAACACTTGGAGTGTTTCTAGTGTCACATGTGGTGATGATGAGATTCTTTTTTAATGCAGTAAATCTCACAAACGTTTTAAACAGATTATAATGGAAAACTAAATTCCAGGTGACTGGTGTAATGCTAATAAAGGGAAACCTCACTAAAATTGAGTCAGGAGACCAGAAGGGGGAGCTCTCATGGATTACCACTCAAGTTCAAATACAGGAAGAATCGTCAATCCTAGACCTAAACAGAAGAATCATCAATAGGAAAGAACTATCAGCGATAGGCCCGGACAGAAAAAGACGTACCTTGTATCAGCAACTCGGCCAATGAGCAACTGCCACCACCCTGATCTTTCCCTTTTCTCGGGTGTCCTATGGTTCAAAACAAGTCCTCTCGGCTTCTCTCTCTCAAAGAATGTTCCTTCTTCTCTTTGGGTGCAATCTGCCTATGCTTTGGCCATGGTTTACTTGTCCTGCTTTGCGATTCCCCCGCTATTTCTGAATCGACCCACATTGTTGGGGAGAAAATCCTAAAACTTTTATTTTAAAGGTCATTATTTTATTGGAATGGGCTACCCTAGGGAAATGTGTATGTCCTTGAAAAGTCATAAAAGAATGTTCGTATGGTACCATTTCAGAATATCCTCAACTGGAAACAGCTCAGATGTTCCTCAGTAGATGAGTACACTGAGATATATCCTTACAAGGAACACACACGGAGACAAAGAACTACCCGAAAACTATGGTTAAAACTCGTAGACGTTCCGCTGAGTGAAAGAAGTCAGGCCCATACCCCTCCTTCCCAAAAAAGCAAACCCAGTTCTTCGGAGGGGTGTGTGTGTATGTGATCGCTCTGAGCTCTGTCACGGAAGTCACGAGGAAGCCTTTCGTGGTCTGGTGATTTATCATACCTTAGATCTTTGGTAAAGCTTCACTGGTTATTCAGGTTGGTGTACATCGTTAATCGTTTTGGAAGTGTATACTCTTTGAACTTGACACGTGTTATTCCTCCTTTTGTTAAGCGTTTAAAACCACTTGGGTATGGCTAATGTGATGTTGATACTTATTCTTTTCTTTTGGCCTGGGCTAGGAGGCAAAGTAAACTCGAAATATTTATTGGGCTATTTTTGCTGTCCTCAGACTTTTGGCTTTCCTTCACTCTCAGATTACTTATTTATATGTTGCTCACAATCATTATCTTAAGTTGACCTTCAACTGTGAATACTGTGTCAAAGAGAAAATGAAGTGTTATTTTAAGAATAATTAATTATAATAATTATATTTAAGAATCTGCCGACCAATGCAGGGACACAGGTTTCATCTCTTGCAAGGGAATGTTCCATGTGTTGCGTGCCACACCTTACTGAGCCCGCTAGCCTAGAGCCTATGCTCTGCAGCAAGAGAAGTTACCGCAAAGAAAAGCTGGAGCATTGCAACTACAGAGTAGCCCCTGCTTGCCACAAGTAGAGAAACGCCTAGGCGCAGCAGCGAGACCCAGCAGTCAAGAATAACATAAATAAAGTACATAATTATGGAAGAAAAAAAATAATTATGAGGCAAGGAAAAGGGTGGTATATGAAACTGAGAAATCCTGATGAGGAAAGTAGTTCAATTAGGTTTAGCTATCTCAGAGGTGTCAAAGGGAGGACTCTGGCAGGTACGACACACGGAAATGTGCCACATGTATTTCACTACTAAACTTTCAAGAAGTTTTGGAGCAGCCACACATAGCCAAAAATATTTACCTGATTAATCATCTTCACCAGATGGACCAGTCCAGACTAGCTGTTTGATGGCTTTCAGCTTATGTATTTATCAAGGGTTCTTAGGAGACCGGGGTTTGATTCATGGGTGGGGAAGATCCCCCGGAGAAGGAAATGGCAAGCCACTCGAGGAGTCTTGCCTGGAGAATCCCATGGACGGAGGAGCCTGGCAGGCTACAGTCCATGAGGTCACAAGAGTCCGACACAACTTAGTGACTAAACCACCACCTTCGTTTCAGTTCAGTTCAGTCGCTCAGTCATGTCCGACTCTCCGTGACCCCACGAATCACAGCACGCCAGGCCTCCCTGTCCATCGCCAATTCCCGGAGTTCACTCAAACTCATGTCCACAGAGTCAATGATGCCATCCAGCCATCTCATGCTCTGTCATCCCCTTCTCCTCCCGCCCCCAACCTTTCCCAGCATCAGAGTCTTTTCCAGTGAGTCAGCTCGTCGCATGAGGTGGCCAAAGTATTGGAGTTTCAGCTTTAGCATCAGTCCTTCCAATGAACACCCAGGATTGATCTCCTTTAGAATGGACTGGTTGGATCTCTTTGCAGTATAAGGGCACCTACCGACCTGAGGAATTCATCATTCAGTATCCTATCATTTTGCCCTTTGATACTGTTCATGGGGTTCTCAAGGAAAGTATACTGAAGTGGTTTGCCATTCCCTTCTCCAGTGGACCACATTCGGCTGTGGTCCATGTGATCAGATCGACTAGTTTCCTGTGATTATGATTTCAGTTTGTCTGCCCTCTGATGCCCCCTCGCAATACCTACCGTCTTATTTGGGTTTCAATCGATAGAAACTGATAAAGAGGACAGACTAGAAACTCAGGTAAGGCTTTATTGGGATCCCTGCTGCAGCAAAACAAGTAACACGTTCCCCTGTTTGCCCTGGGGGGAGGGGTGGTGTGCTGGTTCCTTCCACGGGGTGAGGCTAGGGACGGGTGGAGGGGTCAGGCTATAGGACTGGCTCAGGCGGTTTGCCTGTGTGTTTCCTGGTGTTGTGTGTGTGCAGGGGGAATGCGCAGTACCCTGCTTTTGCTCCGGGCACCCTGTTTTTGGCACCAGCTCTTCAGAGATGACAGCTGGGATTTCGGTCTTTTTGTATCTTGTCGTCCACAATTTCCACCAACGGGCATACATGCAGTTATTTTTTTGTCCCCTATTGTTTCTTTGTATTTTGTTGCTGGAGAAGACGTTTGGATCTCAAGGACACAGCAGTGACTGGTGGCCTGAAGCAAGATCTTTGTTGCCTGTCCAAGAATTGGTTTCCTGTGTGAAAACCGGAGTCCTAGCCACCGGTCCGTCAAGAGCTAGGGCTAGAAGCAAAGTTGGCCTGACTAGTGCCTTCACTGAAAACGGAATTTCTTAAAGCGACAAAAGCTGTAAAGACAGGTACAAAGTTTATTATTAGAGCCACAGCACAAGTTGGAGAGCTCACAGATACACACACAGTTTATTTAAGACAGAAGCAGGGCGGAGATACACTCAGAGAGAAAGGGTGTGTGTGTCCTCGTTAAAGAGAAGGAGTGCATCAGAGAGGTGACTCAAATCACTCATATAGGACATTTCTTCCGGGTCTTTGTTTACCTTTGGATGAGTATCTCATTTCTTTTTCCACACGGGATCTGTCCTTGGGCTCTTCCTGACATGCATGTGCATCTTTTTGCCGAGAAGGATCGTAGCACAGAGGCCTGCTGCTGCTGCTAAGTCACTTCAGTGGGGTCCGACTCTGTGCGACCCCATAGACGGCAGTCCACCAGGCTCCCCCGTCCCTGGGGTTCTCCGGGCAAGAACACTGGAGTGGGTCGCCATTTCCTTCTCCAACGCACGAAAGTGAAAAGGGAAAGTGAAGTCGCCCAGTCGTGTCCGACTCTTCGCGGCCCCATGGACCGCAGCCTACCAGGCCCCTCCATCCATGGGATTTTCCAGGCAAGAGTACTGGAGTGGGGTGTCATTGCCTCTCCAGCGCAGAGGCCTAGGGGGAGGTTGACACCACCTATTAAGGGGTGGCTCCGTCTACCTCCTTTTTGACCCAGGAAAAACTTTGTAAGCATGGATAGTCTGCAACGATCTCCTTGACCTCAAAAATACGAAATATGTGGTCTCCTTATTTTCTATCCAAGCGGGACTCAGCTCTTCCTTGCTCCTCCTAATATCCTTATCTTAAAGAAGCTTAAAAAAAAATTATTAGGTACATGGGATATTTAGTTGCAGCATGAAAACACTTAGTTGTCCCAGATGGGATCTAGTTCCTTGACCAGGGATCCAACTCCGGCCCCAGGCATTGGGAAGTGTGGAATCTTAGCCAGTGGACCACTAGGGAAGCCCCTGTCCTTAGTCTGGAGTATCTGTCCATAGGAGACAGATTCCAGCTGCTCAGCGTGGGGCGCATGGAATTCCTGCCTCACTGTGTCCAGGTGCAAACACCGCAGCAAAGGGTCCCAGGTCCCAGCCTGTCTCAATAAGACAGAGGATACAGACAGGTGTTAAAATCTGGTCAAAGTCAAAACCACACCTGAAGCTGGAAACAAAATGAGTCACATTTTTGATGAATGACACAATTTTCACGAATGGAACTGAGTTCACGGCCAGCCGTGACGCCTAATGCGTTTTACTAGACACACACACAACACTACATCACAAAGACAACGGGATTTGAAAGGAAGCGGTTTCCCCCGGACTGCTAGATGTTCCGTTCTCCCCACTGAACGCCGTTAGTTGAAAAAAGGTAGGTGCACAGGCTTCAGCCGACCGCCAGACCGGTGCTGGGCAGGACAAACGTTAGGCAGGCAGCCTAGCGCCCCGGGTCCCAACACGTAGAGGGTGGGAGGGAGAACCGGAGCGGGAGGCGGACGTCACTTCCCCCAGAGGGCGCCCGCCGGCCGCTTGGCCGGGCCGGACGGCGTGGCAGGAGGGAGGCGGGGACTAGGGCGGGGCGTGGGCTGGAGGGAAGCGCGCGCGGATTCCCGGTGACGTCACGGGCGGGGCGTGTCGTATGGAGATATGTGAGCGCGGGGGCTGCTGGTCCGTCGTCTGGTGCTGAAACACGATACGGTCTCCCGTGGCGTGGGAGAGAATGCAGGACTTTTTGCTTGAACGTGCGTGGATCCGCCGTGTGGAAGGTCCCAGAAGGCTCGGGGGTGCGGGGAGTAAAGTGAGCATGTGTACAGTGCAGGGCGTATGAGGTTGAGGCGGGGCGGCAGGCAGACATCTCTTACCTGGCAGGGGAGATACCATGATCACGAAGGTGGTTTTCCCAGGGCGAGGCTTACCCATTGTACTCCGAATGTGCTAACCCCTGCGATTTCCCCAAATGTGGGAAACTCGACTGCATAGTTTGTGGTGGTCTGTGTATTAATAGGTTAGTATATTAGGTTGTTTCATTTATTAAATTTTGGTTGTTTTTCAAGACTGTATCTTACTTTTTCTGTTTAGTGTTTTTAAGCAGTGTTTCTTACAGTATGGTTGGTTAGGATTTTTTTTTTTTTCTATTTTGGTCCAAAAGATTGTCGACAGTACTCTGAAATACCCCAATTCAAAGATCACTGATCATTCATCGTTCAGGTATTTGTTTAGCTTTTCACATGATTTTTTCACAATTACTGAAAATCTAGAGCTTCACCTAGGCGGACTATAAATTAATTTTATGGAGTTTTCTGATATCCCGCAGATTGGAGCACGCTTCAATAGTCCTTCTCCATCACCCTGACGTTACTGAAATTCACGTGGTGATAGTATGAAACTGTATGTTTTTCTGTTCTCAAATTGTCTTATGCTTTTAATGTCGCCTAGCTTCGGGGTTTTTCCCCAATAAACCAGTTCTACGCCTCAGGTGGCCGAACTATTGAAACTTCAGCATCAGTTCTTCCAACAAATGATCAGGACTGATTTCCTTTAGGATTGATAAGTTTGATCTCTTGTAGTCGGGACAGTGGTGATTTTTTTTTTTAGTGCAGTTTTTTTTTTTTTTGGCTACGGGTGTTACTGATGATTGTCGTGTTCTAATGCTGAGACCAACTTTGCGTACTTACTCACTTGGTAATATGACATGATGTTGCTGTGGTTTAGTCGCTAAGCCATTCCCGACTCTACTTTATTGCCAGTAGATAAGTATTTCTTCATACACATCCTTTGAACTTCACTATTCTTGCTTCCATTTTGAATGCACTTTCCGTGTCACCTTAGAGTTTACACAGTTTGAGTTTTTAAAACGTTTTTAATAACAGAAACTTGCAATGGATTAGATTCAACAGTTTTTGCTGGGTACCTGAGCGTCCTAATGGAGAAGTGAAGCTCACAAGGAAGAGCTAGATAGAACCTGCCTCAGTCTCATTGCTTTTAAACTCCCAACCCTAAAAATAGAACTATCCTTCTATAGCTCTTTCTCAAAGAACAAAACCTGGCCCAAGAGCTGTGAAACAGTAAGAGGACATCTGGTAGGAAGTATAAACTGCTATGAGTCTGTTTGTACCAGCAGATAAATTACCTTTGTGAGGGGTAACAGTGCTGGTGACCTCCGGAGCTCTTCCCAGGGTCCAAACAGATATGACAACCATTTCTATTTCTACTTTCCCAACCTCAGCTAGTATCTACAACCGTTCTTTAAAGTCTGCTAAATCCAATATCTGAGACATCTTGGAGTTGTCTTTTCTTTTTTTCTTTTTAAAACTATGTGTTGAATCGGTAGCATTTTTCTGTTTCTTTGCATGTTTCACTTTTGTTTACTGGACTCTTTGAATGATACATTATAGATACTCTGGATTCTGGTATCTTCTCCAAAATGTATCAACTTTTGTTCTACTAAGCACTTTGATTACTAGCCAATGACTTTGAACTTGTGTAGGGCTGGATTTATGGATTGTGTTGGTAAATCTGTGGAAAGTCCAAAGCCCTCCTTGGTGTGACTCAACCTCCAAACCCTGCTAACCTTGTCAGGTCTTAGTTTTACACTTTTTTGGGGAGGATCAAGAGTAGGCCTTACACTAGGGTATGGTCTTCCTCCTAAAACAATCTTTCTGGAGTATCAGCTGAATGCTCAGGGTGATACTGAGTTAACAAGGCCTTGAATTCCAGTGTTGCCAGCAGAGACTTCTAAAATCTCTGTTCTGGTTTTCATCCCATAGCATCTGTTGTCCCATAAGCCTTGCATAACGCTCCACCCATGAGCAGCCTGCTGCTGCTGCTGCTAAGTCGCTTCAGTCGTGTCCGACTCTATGCAACCCCATAGACGGCAGCCCACCAGGCTCCCCTGTCCCTGGGATTCTCTAGGCAAGAACACTGGAGTGGGTCGTCATTTCTCCAATGCAAGAAAGTGAAAAGTGAAAGTGCAGTCAGTCAGTCGTGCCGACTCCTAGCGACCCCATGGACTGAAGCCCACCAGGCTCCTCTGTCCATGGGATTTTCCAGGCAAGAGTACTGGAGTGGCATGCCATTGCCTTCTCCGCATGAGCAGCCTAGCACTCAGCAAATGACTGGCAGGAGACCCAATATAGACTTTTGAAAACTAGCCTGTAAACTGTTCTCTCTGGTTCTCTACAGATTCTAGTTGTTTCAGCTGCCCTCTGATCTCTGCCTTAGCTTTGTGTGAGCACCATGCTCTGCTGGAATTCCAACTTGCTGTACCACCATCAGGTCATTTCCACAACTCTCTCTCGGGCACTCACAGTCGTGCACTGCCTCTGTCCAGTGTGTATAACCACGTGCTTCACACATTTTGCCCATTTTTATGGTTGTTTAAGGCAAGAAGAAGCACAAACTGGAATCAAACTTTCCAGGAGAAATATCAATAACCTCAGATATGCAGATGACACACCCTTATGGCAGAAAGTGAAAAAGAACTAAAGAGCTTCCTGATGAAAGTGAAAGAGGAGAGTGAAAAGGTTGGCTTGAAGCTCAACATTCAGAAAACAAAGATCATGGCATCTGGTCCCATCACTTCATGGGAAATAGATGGGGAAACAGTAGCTGATTTTATTTGGGGGGGGCGCTCCAAAATCACTGCAGATGGTAATTGCAGCCATGAAATTAAAAGACGCTTACTCCTTGGAAGGAAAGTTATGACCAACCTTGATAGTGTATTAAAAAGCAGAGACATTACTTTGCCAACAAAGGTCTGTCTAGTCAAGGCTATGATTTTTCCAGTGGTCAGGTATGGGTGTGAGAGTTGGACTGTGAAGAAAGCTGAGCGCCAAAGAATTGATGCTTTTGAACTGTGGTGTTGGAGAAGACTCTTGAGAGTCCCTTGGACTGCAAGGAGATCCAACCAGTCCATCCTAAAGGAGCTCAGTCCTGGGTGTTCATTGGAAGGACTGATGTTGAAGCTGAAACTCCAATGCTTTGGCCACCTGATGCAAAGAGCAGACTGATTTGAAAAGACCCTGATTCTGGGAAAGACTGAGGGTAGGACGAGAAGGGGACGACAGAGGATGAGATGATTAGGTGGCATCACCAACTCAATGGACATGAGTTTGGGTAAACTCCGGGAGTTGGTGATGGACAGGGAGGCCTGGCGTGCTGCGATTCATGGGGTCTCAAAGAGTCGGACACGACTGAGCAACTCAACTGAACTGAACTGAACTGAAGGCAAGAAGTCTAGTCTGGTGACATTATTATACTATGGCTGTAGGTGGAAGTCCTGGATTATTTCCAGTGACTTTAAAATTAAGGTTTAGGGAGGAGCATTCCGTTCTGTCGCTCAGTCGTGTCCGACTCTTTGCGACCCCGTGAACTGTAGCCTCCCAGGCTTCTCCGTCCATGGGATTCTCCAGGCAAGAATACTGGAGTGGGAGCATTATGATGTCTAAATAATTTGAACATTGTTTTCCATATTTACAAATGACCTGGCTGAAGAATTTTTTTTTTTAAACTTTATTAACAAGTGCTACTAAGGCTGATCTGGGCCTGCTGAATTCACTTTCAGCATGGTGACCTCACAGCACCACGAGGAGATACAGCTCAGTATCCTGTTCTTTGGCTATGTTCCAATGCTTCAACTACATGCTACTCCAAAACATGCCAATTTGGCCTAAGGATTATTTTGAGCTAAAGGCATTTGGAAAACAGCAAGTACATGCTTATCACCAGAGACAGGAAGTCAAGGCCCAGAGAAATCCACACAAACAGATTTTGTTAACTCATATCTTCCTTTAGTCTTCCCATATAAATTTTCCATCATCACCTCTCTGTTCAACCTAGTATATAAATGCTTAGGTCTAGGAGCCTGGTAGGCTGCAGTCCGTGGGGTTGCTAAGGGTCGGACACGACTGAGCGACTTCACTTTCACTTTTCACTTTCACACATTGGAGAAGGAAATGGCAACCCACTCCAGTGTTCTTGCCTGGAGAATCCCAGGGACGGGGGAGCCTGGTGGGCTTCCGTCTATGGGGTTGTACAGAGTCGGACACAACTGAAGCGACTTAGCAGCAGCAACAGCCAGTTCTTTGGGTTTTCACTTTTCTATTGGAGTTCCCATGGACATGTGACAATCAGTATGTTTTCCTCCTGTAAGTCTGTCTTATGTCAATCTAATTCTTAGGCCTAGCTGGAGACCCAAAGAGACTTAAAGTGAAGTTTTCTCTCCTGCAAACTCTCCTAGGACCACAAAAGAAAGGATTAGCATAAAGCTATCTAAAAGGGACAAGAGGGCACTTGGTGTAGGCTTGGAATACCTAATAGGAAATGTTAGAATTCCCAGAATCAGATGGTTGGAAGGGTGTCTGCCTTAAGATAAAGGTTGCTAGGGGAGGCCTAGAGAGAGAAGCTGTCATATAACTGGGGACCAGTGACTAAATTTCTCCTTTGAATCTGTCTCTTTCCTCCCCTTTCCTATTCTTCCTCCCAGTTCTGCCCTTCTTTCTTCTGAGTCTTCCTTTCCATTTCTTCCCCGCCTGTAATTAGGCTGCACCCAGGGCCAGGGGCTTGGTCCCACCAATGCCTCTATGTGTTTGGGTTTTTAATCTTTCTTCTGCCAAAAACCTCCTTTAGTGATCTGCTGAAACCTCCACAGCCTTCTTAAATCAATGAATTTTAATGCACAGAATCAAATACAGTTGTCTCTGGGGCTTCCACAGCATCATAGAAAGAATGAGCAGGAAGGTTGAGCTTACACAATCAACCTTCCATGCTTAGACCCAAGATAACCCTAGAGTTGGAGTGGTGCAAAATAAGAGATCATGGGTTCTGCCAGCCTCAGAGGAATTAAAACTACTGTTCAGTTCAGTCGCTCAGTCCTGTCCGACTCTTTGAGACCCCATGAATCACAGCACGCCAGGCCTCCCTGTCCATCACCAACTCTCAGAGTTCATTCAAACTCATGTCCATTGAGTCGGTGATGCCATCCAGCCATCTCACTCTCTGTCGTCCCCTTCTCCGCCTGCCCCCAATGCCTCCCAGCATCAGAGTCTTTTCCAGTGAGTCAACTCGTCGCATGAGGTGGCCAAAATATTGGAGTTTCAGCTTCAGCATCAGTCCTTCCAATGAACACCCAGGACTGATCTCCTTTAGAATGGACTGGTTGGATCTCCTTGCAGTACAAGGAACTCTCAAGAGTCTTCTCCAACACCACAGTTCAAAAGCATCAATTCTTCGGCGATCAGCTTTCTTCACAGTCCAGCTCTCACATCCATACATGACCACAGGAAAAATCATAGCCTTGACTAGATGGACCTCTGTTGGCAAAGTAATGTCTCTGCTTTTTAAGACACTATCCAGGTTGGTCATAGCTTTCCTTCCAAGGAGTAAGCATCTTTTAATTTCATGGCTGCAATCGGCATCCACAGTGATTTTGGAGCCCCCCAAAATAAATCTGACACTGTTTCCACTGTTTCCCATCTATTTCCCATGAAGTGATGGGACCAGATGCCATGATCTTTGTTTTCTGAATGTTGAGCTTCAAGCCAACCTTTTCACTCTCCTCTTTCACTTTCATCAAGAGGCTTTTGAGTTCCTCTTCACTTTCTGCCATAAGGATGGTGTCATCTGCATATCTGAGGTTATTGATATTTACATCACTATTTTTACTATTCAAACAGAAAAAGTAGTGGTTCCTGGAACAGAGTTCCAATGAGAAGGACCACAAGCTCCCTTGTGGCCACTGTGGGAAGCAGTAGAGCCCTGAAACTGCAGCTACTAATCCAAAGAAAACCAAATAAAATGCACTGGATGCTGGGCTGTGCTCAAGACTTTGAAATTAGAAGTTTTGCATGCTACAAACTGAGCTAGCAGGATGAAGAGTCATGAGCTTTCCTCCCTACCAGCTTGGGATCAGTTGCCCAAATGTAAAACGGCTTAGTGAAGACCGAAGACAAAGTTGGAGAGCTGCTAATGAGGAAACAGGTTTGTAATAAGTGTAATGGATTCCCTCCTCTCCAGGGCTCATCAGCAGTAAGTCACGGACCAGGCCTGCTACCATGCTACTTCTGAGCTCAAGGAGAAACGGAGCTAGTGGGCAGAAACTATTGCTCAGAGGTGGGGTCGGGTTGAGGGAGCAACTTCACCCTTCTCCGGGTCTTGTAGAAAGGCCTCTCCCTGCTCATTTCCGCCCAGATGGAACTTCAGACATCCAAGACAGAGGGATCTTTTCCAGTTCATCCCAGGAATGAGATTTACCACATCCACCTTCTTAGTCCTGTTATTGGAATTTTCTGACACTCCACGACAATTCTGAGTACTTGTCTCCAAGGTCACAAAGGAGAGTTCACCCAGCACCAAATGCGCTTTCTGTGTCTCAGCACCGCCCCCACCCCCCACCCCGGCCACCGCTGCATCTTCCACCTCTTCTGTGGGGGCTGTTGGGGAAATAAGAAATAAGAAATCCAGGAACACGCATATCGATAAATAGAGTATTAGCTAATTTTATTACTGTGGGAAAAAAGACAGAGCTCCTGCTTGCAGGTAGCCCACACAAGACTACAAAACTATTGTGGACTTCCAGCTCTATTAATGTGGGATTAAAGCTACAGTTGTCATCATCCTACCTTTAGTAAACAATCAGCATTACTCCAGGAATGATACTAGGCCTTCTCTGACAGGGCATCTACTTGACAGTATGCCAGGTTAGTAACATTTAACATTCCTCGGCAAGGAGGGCGGAGAGGCAGTGCGCCGCCGACTCCCAGCCGCAGAGGGCTGGGGCGGAGTCGGAGCCGCCTTGGGGGCGTCTTCAACCCTCCTGTGGTGAGCCCGGGGTGCTCCCTCCACCGCGCGGGGCCGCCACCCGCTTAGAGGTTTGAACTCCTCAGGGCGTGGTGGTTTTTAAACAAGCGTTTCAGAGAGGAACATCAGTCATTCCAATTCGAGAGCATACAAGAGTAAACAATCGTGGTCAGCGCGGTGGCCGACAGAAAAGAGGCAGGGAAAGGGTAATCAAAGCGATCTAACGAAAATAGGCATTTTCCGTTTACTTTTGGCCTTTTCCCTCAGTGGCCAGAGCACTAGCACGCGCACTCTCCGTCCCTCCCCAGGCTGCCTCCACTCCCACTCGCTTTCTTCTCTTCTTCAGCTTTCCCTGGTCGACCCTCCCCTCCCCTCAGGACGGACGACCCCAGACTGCGACTGAGTCGTAGTCCTCGGTGGGGAGCTCGCTTCGGTCCCAGCGCGCACGAGTCCACAGTCGAGACTTTGCCTTGTTCTTAATCAGCTCCGGGAACAAAAGCGCCTCCGGCTTGGAGAAACCTTTCCCGCCTTCCGTTTCCAGAGATCCTCGTAGGTCCAAAAGCTTATATAGCACACACTGGAATTCTTGGTTGCCCTAGGACCTTGGGGTAGTATGCATCCTTCGCCCGGCATTTAGGAGTTCCTACTAGGTGCGATGGCCATGAGTTTGAGTAGGCACCGGGAGTTGGTGATGGACAGGGAAGCCTGGCGTGCTGCAGTCCAGAGGGTCGCAAAGAGTTGGACATGACTGAGCAACTGAACTGAACTACCAGGTGCGAGGCCCTGCCCTGGAGGACCCGCTGCATCGCGAGCAATTCCGAGGAGCCTGCGGGTTAGAGTCCACAGCCGGAGGCATAGGGTGTGGGCAAGGCAGTGGGGGCACAGCCGGTTCCTGTCCTTGGCACGGAGTGGTAACGTGTACGCCCCCAGCCCGGGAGGCTGCGGTAGTCACCTGGCGCAGGGCGGGCGTTGAGTGGGAAGGCTGTGGATCTGGCCTTCGGCCGTCAGAGCCCCTTAGCTGACTCCCAGAAGTTCTATCGATGTCCAAACGTTACCAGCGACACTAACTCTGGGCTTCAGGGTCTCGCGCACACACCTCCGGTTTCTGAAATATGGGAGAGTCCCGGCGAGAGGCTGAAAAGCAATTTCTGGGATCAGGTCACAAATTTAAAGCGAGAGGTTTCTGTGTCTCTGTGGCGCAATCGGTTAGCGCGTTCGGCTGTTAACCGAAAGGTTGGTGGTTCGAGCCCACCCAGGGACGTACCATTTTACTTGCTCAAAGTCCTTTCTTGCAATTTCAGGTTATCTCAAAGTTCTGGAGGCTGCAAAGTCCAAGGTCAGAGTCTGGGACAGATATAGTTCTTGGCAAGGGTCTTCTTCCCAGAGGCTTGCAGGCCTGTACACTGAGAGAGGAAACTGCTGTTTCTTCTGTTTTTATAAGGACACTAATCCCAGCATTAGCGAGGGCTACACCCTCAGGAACTCATCTTAACCTAACTACCTGCCAACGGCTCCACCTCCTAATACTGTTACACTGGGGAGTTAGTGTTTCAACAAATGAATTTGGGACATTCAGTGCAGAATGGGTGGTAACATAGACATTCCTCTCAAGTGTCTAAAATGCCTTCATAGTGACTTAATTGCACAGACTTAATAGTCACATGAGTGGGAGAGAAGTTGTCTTGTGTAATTCTTCTATTTTTTTCTTCCTGGAGAGATTGTGTTTGTGTGTGTGTGTGTTTATACACAGAAAATCAAGGAATTATAGAAAGGTACATATACTGAGAAAATTCTCACCTCCACTACTCATTCCCAAAGGCCAAATACCAACCTGATGGTTATCAATAAACAAACTTATTTTTAATAAAATATAAAAAAAATATTGTTAATAAAGTCAACAGCATGACTTTATGATTTTTATAACAAAATAGTCATCTACTTTATAAATATATATATTAAAAACCTTGGGCAAGCCAGGCTATATTCACCTGCTGTAACTCAAACTTGATTATAGGATGCTGAAGCCACAAGGCCAGCCATGACTGGCCAATTTCTATGACTTCTTAAAGAGTTGGGATCTAGAAATTCTACAGAATTTTCTTTTGCTTCTTTCTCCCCTTGTTTGCTTGTCTGACTTGAGCTAGAAGCTCATAGATAATTAATTTAACAAACAAAAATGAAAAGAAAAAATCTAAAACCTCTACATTTTGAAATTTCAGTTGCATTACCAGTATTTTTGTGGAAAAGAGAATCTAGCTATGGTATGAAAAGCAGCCAGTTTAAAATATATATACATAAATATCTCCAGTCCAGATATCATACAGGTCTAAAAACAACAAATAAATATTCTCAAATAAATGAAAGAATTCAGGAAATAAAAAAAAAACTTGTTTGAAAAACCTATTTGATACCAAAATGCAGCTGATGAGATGCTTTCACAATTAAAAATCTCAGGACTAGAACAATACAACACAAAGCATGAACCCAGTGGAAACCATTAACATTAATAATAATGAATCAATACTGGTTCATCAATTTAACAAATGTACCACACCAGTGCAAGAAGTTAATAACAGGGTAAGCAGTGCAGGTGGAGGAGAGAGAGCACATGCGACTATTTATTTTTAATTTCAAGAATGTAAAGACTGTATTTGCTGGGTATTATTCATTTGTTCCTCCAGATATATTCTCATCATTAGCTACCCTATTAGACACCCCAGAAAGAGTCTTCTTGAACTGTGCAGAAAGACTGCCCACTGCTTCTTGTTGGCTACAGCCAATGGGATGTACTGACTGGGAATGGGGAGGGTGGGAGGAATATGAAGTCAGGGTAATTGTTTCCTGCAGGTTGGCAGTAGTTGTGTTCTTTACCATTCCCCAGGACAGTTACTGTCTGGTGGCACTATATTATAGTTACAGTCTTACCTACATCTATTGCTTTCCCAGGTTCTAGAAACAGCTCTCTCCCCTTGGCCAGTCAGGCCTAGTAACTGCTCTTCACTATAGATAGCCCTAAGATGTTGCACCATCTATTTAGTGACTGCATCCCTTTCTTAGAGCCCAAGAATCCTGAGTTGGGACGTCCCAGGAAACCCTCTTACTCCTCAGCAGGTCTGGGTTTCAGAGGGCCTCAGGGAATATGCCACAAAGTTATCTGAGAGCTCATTGCATCTGTTCAGCTCATTAGCAGAAGAACAATTACAACTTTCTTCCTTCAGAAAATACCCCTAAAAAAATTCTACTGTCTTGTAGGGAAAATTTTTTTCCAAGAATGACATAAAACTCAAAATCCCTAGGGAAAGAAAAAAAAAACAATACTTTTATCTAAATAAAAAGTTTAAGAATTTGTTTAGCTAAAAAAGGGTTTCCCTGATAGCTCAGTTGGTAAAGAATCTGCCTGCAATGCAGGAGATCCCGATTTGATTCCTGGATCAGGAAGATCCCCTGGAGAAGGGAAAGGATACCAACTTCAGTATTCTGGCCTGGAGAATTCCATGGACTGAGTTGGACAGATCTGAGCCACTTTCACATGTACATATGTAGGTTAAAAAAAAAAAAGGTAAATGAAGCACTCAACATCTGGCAAAGCCAAGGCCTGGGTGATTCAGCCTGTAAAGATATAAGTCACTTTTATTATTGTCATTATTTTTTCTATTTTTGACTGTGCCTGGTCCTTGTTGCTGCACAGGCTTTTCTCTAGTTGAGGTGCACGGCCTTCTCATTGCAATGACAAGCCACTTTTAGATTCAGACGGCTTATTACTTACATATACAGCAAAAGGAAGAGTAGTTGAAGGTATAGACTTCACGACTCCTCATCTCCAACATCCAAAGGGATGTCACTGAAACAAAAGGGGTCAGTGACTGCAATGCAAGTTGTGGGATACCCTGTTATTGAGGAGTTAATTCTAGACTGCAGCTAAGAGTTTTACAGTCTGCAGCTGTCCTCAGAGAGGTAGTGAGGAGGTAAGGCGAATGCCTTAAGTGTGATTAGAAGTTGCAAGGCAATGAAAAACTGTCCCAGGGTAGACAAGGAGGGGAATGGAAACTGTCTCCTGGCTGCTTTTCACAAGCCTCCCATCCTCTCCTGTTTGGGGACAATCACAAGGTCCTTTGCCTTGTGGTAAGTTTCACAATAGTTTCACTTCAAGTCTTCGCTTGTGTGGCCTGTGCAAATACATAGAAGGTCACCTGGGTGCCACAGCAGAACTGTTCCTCTACAATATTCAAAAGACAACAAATTGGTAAAATACTTGAAACATTACAACATTTGAAAAGCTTTTTTATTTAGTATTTATTTTTAGCAAGCTTATATACGCACATAGTTTAGAAAGTCAAACACTTACAAACCTGGAAATGAAAACTGACAGTCCCCTGAACCTTTCTGCCATTTCCTGCTCCCTAGAAGTAAATACTTTAAATTCTTTTAATCAATGATTGGTTATTAATCTGTTTCTATAAACAAATATTGTTAATTCTTGATTTTCCAGTTTTAGGCACTTTATCTCTCCTTTTCATACTCCCACTACACTTACCACTACACACACGTATACATGTTCCACTTTTCCATTTTCCCAACTGTGATGTTTAATTTTATGTGTCAATCTGGCCAGGCCATGGTACCCAGATCTGGGGTCAAAATTAATCCAGATGTTCCTTTGAAGGTATTTTTTAGATGAGATTAACGTTTAAGTCAGTAGACTCTGAGTAAAGCAGATTACCCTCCAAAATGTGAGTAGGCCTCATCCAATCCATTGAAAGCCCTAAGAGAAAAAGACTTAGATCCCCAAAGGAAGGAAGAATTCTGCCTCTAGACTGTTTTCAGATTAGAGTTACAACATCAGTTCTTCCCTGGGTCTCCAGCCTGTTGGCCTACCCTGAAGAGTTTTAGATTTACTATCCTCCACGATAACATCTCTGTATACAAACTAAATTTCTATATACATATGTGTGTATCTTCTATTGGTTCTGTTTCTCTGGGAAACCTTAATGTATCAATATGCTTATGTCATGATTTTGAGAGATTAATGATGATCATTTTTACTATACAAACTATTAACAGAATTTAACGTGATCACTTTTTGAATATATTTTTCCCTTGGCAGTAACAATTATGTTACTTTTCCATTTGCTTAATTTTCCATGTATTTATTATTGAATTATAACCAATTTCTGTAAGTCTTCTCTCAAGAGCTTTCTCATTCTTTTCTACAGCTATACTTAATTTGTGTGGCTGTATTGCCATTTAGTCACCCCCAAAGTGATGGACCTTTGGAGAATTTCCAGTTTTTTAGTTAATAAAAAGTGTTTCTTGAATAACTTTGTACACAATTTCACACTTGTATAGGTATATTGTAGGGTAAACTTCTAAATGTGGATTGCTGAAGTAAAAAAACGTTTGTGAAAAATTTTTATATTGCTCAAAAAGCACCCTATAGAACTTGTACCAATTCACTCTTATTAACAATGTTTATTCACTCTCTAACATATTAAACTTCAAAAATTTACCATTTCTTATAGCTGAAAATGTTATTTCAACTTAGTTTTAAATTGCACTACTTTTGTTAATAGCAATGTTGAATGTTAAGTATCTTCTCATATGGGCAATAGCCTTTTACATTTTCTATTCTTTATACGTTTGCTATTTTTATTGGGTTGTTGGTTTATTTTTTGTTGGCTTATAGTTTCGTAAATATTAGGGAAATCAGTCTTTTGTACATGATGTGTGTTCTAAGAATGGAGATGACCAGCATGGTATGATAAATTTGGTGCAGCCACAGGAAGGGAGGAGAATCAGAAGAGAAGGTTATTATACTCACAGGTCCCAGAGTGGGATCACCGCTGGCAAGCGCAGGGCCATGCAGAAGCGCAATCGGCAGGGTGTTCAGTTGAACAAGGGGGGAGCAGTGACAGCCAGGGCCTGTGGGCTGCAGCCTTCACTGGGGTCCTGAGTGGGGTCTGAGGAAAGCAACCCAAGATGGAGAAAGAGAGGAAGGAAAGAGGAAGAGGGAGCAGCAGGGAGACAGGGAAGTGGAGAGAGGAGGGGAAAGTTAGAGTCCCAGCTGGGTTGCTTTTCAAGAGGTTTCAGTTGTTTTTGTGTGTGCATTCACAAGGAGCCTGTGAGAAGGACGTTGATACACCGAAGCATTAACTCAAAATGGAGTGTTTTAAACATGATATGAGTTGCAAATACTTCCGCAAATTGTCATTTGTCTTTTGACTTTTCTTTTGGAGATTCCATTCATTTATATAGTGAAATTCATCAATATTTTCTCTTAGGACTGAGTCTGTGTCATAGTTAGAAGAGCCTTTTCCACACACACACCAAGAAAACAAAATAATTGTTTCATGTTTCTACAAGAATTTTATGTTCATCTTCATTTTTATTTTAAATCTTTGATCAATTTGGAATTTACTTTTATGTAAAGGATGTCACTGGGCTTCCCTGGTGTGGCTCAGTGGTAAAGACTCTGCCTGTAATACAGGAGATGTAGGAGACAGAGGAGAAGCGGTTTCGATCCCTGGTTCAGGAAGATCCCCTAGATGGGGCCACGGCAACCCACTCCAGTATTCCTGCCTGGAGAATTCCATGGACAGAGGAACCTGGCAGGCTGCAGTCCATGCGGTCTCAAAGAATCTGACAAGACTAAGCGACTGAACACACAAAGGGTATGATATTCATTGACCATTATTTTTTTCTCAGACAGCTACCTAGTTATTAAAAAACTGCTCATTAGAATTATTGATTCAGTCCCTCTTTGTACTATATTACAATTCTTTATGTATTTCGGTCTCTTTTTGGACTTTATGCTGTCCTATTGATTGCTGTTTCATTCGTACAAGATATTTTACCACTTTAATCATTATAATTTATGGCATTTTAATATTTCGTAGGGTTAGTCCGTCCTCATTCCTCTTTCTAAAAAAGAATTTCCCTGACAGTTACTGCTTGTTATTTTTCCATTTAAACTTTAGGATTATATGTTATCCAGTTTGAATTTTTAAAAATTTCTTGACGTTTTAATGAAAACTGTTAAATTCAGACACCAGGTTAAGGAGTGGTGTTATCTTTCTGATGTTGAGTATCCTACCCAAGAACATTGTACATTTTGGTTGATAGGAAAGGAAGTTGCTCTAATACAACTGTTCCTGAACTTGAGCATTTATCCGAATCACCTGGTGAGTCTGTCTGTTGGGCTCACCTCAAGAGTTTCCGAATCTATAGGTCTGAGGTAGGGCTTGAGGATTTGCATTTCTCAAGTTTCCAGGTGATTTTGGTGATGCTTGTCTTGACACAATACCTCGAGAATAATTGGCCACTGTATTGATGATTTTGGAGATGATTCCATATATAATGGAGTCTAAACATTTACAAACTTAAAAAAAAAAAAGCAGGACTGGCCAATGATCCTTCTGGAGAAGTGGGAAGATCTGTATGACGAACTAAGAGGAAATGTCCGCATTGTGGTGGAGAAACTTGATGACTGGTGCCAAACTCGGCTTCCCCTCACCTTGAAAACGGACTTTACTCACACCATCCATCCCAACACTGAATGGGAGATTTAGCCGGAACAACGTAAACAACTTGGGGCCTTCCCGGGAGAGCAAAGTTCGATCCATAGTTAACTCAAAATGACCGATCAATAGCCAATTCAAAAAGCTTGCGTGCAGCGTTCCAGGCAGACCTGGTATATTCATCCACTGACAGCACTGCAATCTGCCCACCCGCCCCGCTCCAGGCCTTCACCCTTGCTCCTCCCGATCCTTTCCCCCTTTCTTTGCTCTTCCGCGTCCCTCCTCCTAAGCTTCTTTTCCTGGGCCCTCTCCTCTTTTTCTTTTGGAGATCAGTCCTTTGAGGCTGATGGACGTTTCAAAACCCAGAAAGCAAAGGCACGTTACTTAGCACCTAACGGCGAACATTTTAACTACCTAAGAAGGCACTTCAAAACCTCATCCAAAATTTCCCAGACTAAAAGAGAACGGAAGTGTTTCCGTTTGGTCGTGTCCTAAGACAGTGCAGTCCCCAACTTTTTGACACCAGGAAGTAGATTCGTGGAAGACAGTTTTTCCACAGCTGGGGTGGGGGTGAGGGTGAGGGGGGTGCGGGGTGCGGGGATGGAGTTCGGGAGGTAATACGAAGGGTGGGGAGCTGTGGGGAACAGCAGATGAAGCTCACTTCCTGCTGTGCGGCCCGGTTCGTAACAGGCAGCGGACCGCTAGTGGTCCGCTACCCGAGGGTTAGGGACCCCTATCTTAAGACGTCTTCTAGGTGGGGCAAGTCGAAACACAACAAAGAGGGAGCTTCGCGGGCCCCGGATTCGGTCCTCGGAGGAACCTGGGTCCAGGGAGCCGTGGATCAGGAACCCCTGGTCTCAACCTGAGATGCTCGAATCGGTAGCCCAGATTCCTCTTTTTGGTGAAATTTGGGCAAATAAAGGCGATTTCTGGAATAGTTTACTGAAGTTTAAAACAGCAGTGACCGCAATAGTTATTTAGAAGCTGCTGGTTCGGTTGGCAGCGAATAAAGGAAGATTTAATAAAACCGAAGGTGGGTAGGAAAAAGAAAAACCTAGGCCGCCCAACGTGGGGCTCGAACCCACGACCCTGAGATTAAGAGTCTCATGCTCTACCGACTGAGCTAGCCGGGCACCAGTGAAAAACGCTTTTCATACAGACATATAGTTTCTTTCAAAAGCCTACCTGCACAGTCAAAGATAACACGCAACTTAGTTTGAAAGAATTCTCGGGCTCTAAGATTTTATAAATGCACTGGAAGCCTTTGCCACCAAAAAACTCGAGGCTTCGATAGTGACGGGACTGCGCGAGGCCAGGGGGTCTTGCCAATGACCCAGGAATCACGAATCCTGAAACCCTGACGTTTCTTCAGATTCCTTTTAGACCAGTTTAGAGACCTTTTGGTTAGCAAATTCCTTTGAGAACCCGGTGTCTGGGACCCGGAATACTGAAGAGGAGGCGAAAAAGCGCGAGGGAACGGGTATGACAGGCGCAAACTGCCGCGGGTACCAGGAGGGGCGCGGGAACCTGCTCTCCCGAAACCTTGGCACTGAGCCTTCTGCTTCCTTCCGGGTCCGAAACCCTTTTCCCGGTTCAGCCACTAGGACCAGGGGGTGAGGTGGAGGTGGCGCTGACGGACGCGTCTCTCGGAAAATAGGTCCAATTCACTATTCATTTGGAGCACGATTTTGTTTCTAAATACTAAACTTCGTGTGACCTGAGTACAAGACCATATTCATCACGTGTAAAAGCCACACTGAGATTTCAAGTCGGATGGCATTCAGAGCCTCAGGCGTGGGCGCTCACGGGAGATTTCACTCCACTCTCCGAAACGTTCATTTCTCCAACTTCTGGAAGAGGTGCTGAGTTCCCGAGTACCCGCGAAAAGCTGTCTCCTCTGCTCAGACGAAGGCAGGCTTTTCTCGCAGCTCCGAGGCGCTTCACACCGCCCTGAAGCGCCTCTGCCGGGGCTGGTCATGTTCGCCTAGGTCGACGAGCCGCAGAGTGAGCTCCGCGGAGTGAGACAGTTATTCGTCTAATTCACAGACTGCATATTCTGCGGTGCAGTTGAGCAAAAGTGGATTACAAACTTTTTTTTTAATCGCTAAAACTTTTCGAAAAGTAAACACTGCTGACGCGAATTATAATCACGTGCCGTGACTCGGATTCGAACCGAGGTTGCTGCGGCCACAACGCAGAGTACTAACCACTATACGATCACGGCGCGCTACCTTCGCAGCGGCGCAGTGCAGCTGGATTTAATATCCTTTGAAACAGCACTGTCTTACTGTAGCTTTCTTTGCCTAGTTGGCGCTATTCGCACATAAAATCCCAAATGTTTCCACTCACAATTTCGAAGCCAGGCCTGACACCCGAATCTGGGTCCCAGAATCCCGCGGTGCCGGCACCAATATCACCCCCTCTGCTGGACGGCGGCGCACTGTCGAGGTCTGTCGTCTGCAGCCGGGGGACCGCGTCCCCAGTCGCCTTCCTCAAACCACTTCTTTCTTTCTCCTCCAGGCGAAAGAGAAGGCGTTCGGCCTAGGCAACCAGAGCATTTGCCTATTTACACCTCCACCTGGTACCCTGGAGCTGATGTTTCTGTTTCCTGAATGTTGGAACCTAAAGAGAAGCGGAGTTGGTGAGCTGCGAAAGGTTTTGAGGTCCCTTTTATTTTTTTTTCTTGCTTCCCTCACCGTTCCTTGGTGCCCGCTCTCAGAAACTAAGGACTCTTGGGCTGACTCTTCAGTAAATCTAAGCCGCCTCGGAGTATTCAGAAAAACAAATCAAATCAGCCTCCTTTTCAGACATTACCTAAAGGTCCGCCAAAGGACAATTATTGGAAACTGGTGCGAAGCAAGAGGCCATACCCAGCAGATAGGCTTGGCTTGGTAGCTGCAAGAAAGCTGGAGCTACACTCTCGCTAGAAACTCCCTGAAGGCTTAGAGTTTGAGGACAGATGGGTGGTCAAAAGATCTTTCTCCCTCTGTTTGGCCTGATAAAAGGAAAGGACCAATGCGTTGGCCGGGAATCGAACCCGGGTCAACTGCTTGGAAGGCAGCTATGCTCACCACTATACCACCAACGCACCCAAGGAACAAAACCGATTTATTTCCCTATGAGGAGTTGATTATTTTCCTCTGTTTCATGTTCAGAGATTTATGTTGAGAAATATTCAATACAAAGCCAAAGGACGAAAAGGAAAAGAAGACCTCTAGGATTTCTTCTGTGAGTATATTAAAAATTTTGTGGTAGTGTTTTAGTTGTTTCAGAGGTTTAAGGAAAATCGATTTAGCTTATCTATTGTCTTTTGAACCGTGCCTCCGAAATCCAGCGGACAAGTTCAGGCCTTAATGTGGGTGTTCTCTTTGTACATATATTGTTAAACGTTTCAGACTGCTTCCTCAGCACAAGGCATAGAGGTAAATTTGCTATTGAAAAGCTACATTTTTAAGATTTGGATACATATTGCCAAATTGCTGTGTGGCGCAACCTCACCCAAAGTGTACCAAATTACATCAGTCAATTAGATATCATCTTTCTATTTTTACGAAAGTGTAACAAAATTTGGAGTCTCATTTTAACTTGTATTTATTGTACTTCTACTGAAGTTGATCATTTTTCATAAACTTTACTATGTGTATTGGTTTTGAGAACTAAATCATACACTTGGTTGACTTTTTCTATTGGGTATTGGTATTATATGTATATATTACTGACATGCTGCTGCTGCTGCTGCTAGGTCACTTCAGTCGTGTCCGACTCTGTGTGACCCCACAGACGGAAGCCCACCAGGCTCCCCCGTCCCTGGGATTCTCCAGGCAAGAACACTGGAGTGGGTTGCCATTTCCTTCTCCAATGTGTGAAAAGTGAAAGTGAAGTCGCTCAGTCGAGTCCGACCCTTAGCGACCCCACGGACTGCAGCCTACCAGGCTCCTCCATCCATGGGATTTTCTAGGCAAGAGTACTGGAGTGGCTTGCCATTGCCTTCTCCGACTGACATGCTAGTTTGCCATTTGTCTTTTAATATTATTTATAGGATTTCAGATGGGCAGTTTTCTGTTTTTATGTAGTTTTAACTGTCAGTTTTTATTTCTGTGTTTGTTTTTATCTTGAAAAAGTCTTCTCCAGCCCAATATGATAATTATCCACTACTTTTGTTTCAGTTCTTATATTTATTTAATCCATCTAATATATGAAATGGTAATTCCACTTCTATGAGTTTATCAGAAAGCAGTATCCAAGGATAGACAAAGATGTATTTACACAGATGTTCATTAAAGTGTTATTTGTAAAGCCAAAATTTTAAGGACAAAAACCTAAAAGTCCAGAAACACAATTGATCAAATTCATTTTGATGAAAACCCACATGAGCTTTTTTTTTTTTTTTATGTTTATATTGTACATTGCTGGTGGGAGTATAAATTGATAGGACCTGGAAGCACAAATGCACATATCTTTTGAACCAGCATTTCAGTTCTTGGACATTTATTTTATACATGTACAAAATGACTGGAGAAGGAAATGGCAACTCACTTCAATATTCTTGCCCTGGAGAATCCCTTGGACAGAGGAGCCTGTTAGGCCTCAGTCCATGGGGTCACAAGAGTCAGACACGATTTAGCGACTAATGATGACAAAATGACATGTAGAAGATTATTTTTATGGTGGCAAGGGATTAGAATAACATCCTAAGTGTCATCAATAGGAAGCTGGTTCCATTAATTATGGAGTTTCAATACAATGGAATGCTATGTACCATAGAAAAGAATGAGGAAGGTCTTCATGTGTAATCTGGAACTATTTTTTAAAATATATGTTAAGTGAAAAAGGCAAAGTTCAGAAAAGTGTGCATGGATTGCTATCATATGTGTAAGAAAGAGGAACATATTTAGATATATATGTATGCATGTACTTGCATTTAGAATAAATTTATATTTTATATTTATAGTATACTTACACTACAATATAATTACAAAACTTACTATTGACTGCCTTATTAGAAGAAAACTAGAACGCAGAGGTGAAAATTAGGTTTAATAGTTATGCCCTTTTGCATATTTGAATCCTAAACCATGTGACTATATTACCTTTACAGAAATTAAATAATTAAATTGAAAGAAAATATGATTTTGCTTAAGTATATTTATTTCCACTGAAAAGTGTTAGAAATATATTAACTTTAAAAATAGTTTGTAATAAAACAGTATGTAGAGCAGCAGCAGAGCATTATTACATTTTGTATTTCAAAATCGGGTAGAACTCTAGGCCATTTTTTATGTTCTCTGTATTTCCTATGTTTCAGCTAAAAGTCACCCATGTGGGAACTGAGTAGAAGAAACGAAGTTAATCATTAAAAGTATTCAGTAGAGAAAGCTCAGGAGAAAAAACGAGTGCTTCCCTGGCCGGGAATCGAACCCGGGCCGCGGCGGTGAGAGCGCCGAATCCTAACCACTAGACCACCAGGGACGGTGGCGAACTTTTGCAGATATGAGTATATGAGGCTAATTCAATGTGTGTCTCTGCTTATCCATTCCGTGACGTGTGTTCTTCCAGCTATCTAGATTTTGAGATTCTTCACTACTGGGCCCTCCCCACGCCGAAACTACTTTTTCCTCGTAAAAAACGACTTTTTTCTTCTGTTAGTAGAAAACCCCGAAAAGAACGCTCCAACTTGGCTCCCAGAGCTAAGTGAGGATCCTATGCACACGATCGCAATTTCCAAAATTAAAAACAAATGTCCGGAGAAAAGATCTAAAGACTAATAGGAAACTCTCAGCTTCCCGTGTTTGCAGGATTTTCTGCTGAATTGCGATCAGCAGAAAAGTAAAAGCCCCTAGCTGGGCTTTCCCAGGAATTTTTCCTTAAGGAATATAGAGGTCCTATAGCAGGTTTTTGTTTTTGTTTTTAATCGCTTGTGAATTTAGGCCAAACTCTTGACCAAAGCGAACACTGCTGCTGCTGCTGCTGCTGCTAAGTCACTTCAGTCGTGTCCGACTCTGTGTGACCCCATAGACGGCAGCCCACCAGGCTCCACCGTCCCTGGGATTCTCCAGGCAAGAACACTGGAGTGGGTTGCCATTTCCTTCTCCAATGTGTGAAAGTGAAAAGGGAAAGTGAGGTCACTCAGTCGTGTCCAACTCAGCGATCCCATGGACTGCAACACTACAGACAAGTAAAAGTGATTCAGCCTATGGGTGATTGGTTGTCAGCAGGATCTGAGCATAATTCACTTGTGGGAGACTAAGAGAAGACTTTTGGAGCTTCAAAAATTTCAAATATGAAGAAGGAAGAGAGGAAGAGAGGAGAAAGAAAACTGGAGTGCATAACCTAGACTGAAGGAATCTTAAAAACCATACCCCTCAATGTATGCAAATTAACTTTATAGGAGAGATAAAGTAAAATATGGCAAAATGTTAAAAATGAATCTTGGTGAAGGATAATTGAAATTGTATTATTTTAAATTTTTGTACGTTTGATATTTTTCCAAAATAAAAGTTTGAGAAAGCCAAAAATGAAAGAGACAATCAAGTCTCCTCTCAGACGTTTTTTGGTCAGAAGACTGCACTGTGATTAATTCTCTGCACATAAGTTCAAATATAAAGTTTAAAAAGCAACCCCCACGATTTAAGATCAGAAAACACTTTTGATAATAAATGAAAAAGAGAACTAAAAAATTGAAGCAAAAATCAGCAAGGCCTGATAGAAAAAATGAATGGTAGGATGCCAGATGTTTATGGAGAGTTTATTGCTTTGTTTTGCTTTTGAAGTGTCAATATTAAAGAGTTGTGTTAACAAAGTGTCAATCCTCCGGTCATCCAATCCACACTTTCCTCGGGAGAAGAGTAACTAAACACTAGACATTTATTTTCACAAAACCCAAGTAACCCTGGTGTCACAAGTCACCAAGGAACCCAACAAAGCCCACTTTCTTTTACTCCATCTCTGTTCCCACTGGGCAGCTACCTGTATTCAAATGCTGGAAAAAAAAATCTAACTCTCAGAGTAACATTTTGGAATTGTATCCAGGGTGGGTACAAGGCAATCCATTTTATTTTTCTATGTCACAAAGGAAATCAGCCTCCTTATGTTTTGGTCAATAGTCTACTTTCATCAGTTATTCTGCCACCTGCTGGTAATTTTCAGTAACATGAAAAACTGGGAAGTACTGAAGTATTTGCTCTTGCTTGGAGCAAGCCTCCTTTCTCAACTTCAAAGCACCAGGAGAAATCTCATCATTCAGAATAGGATTAAGCCTCCTCCTTCCTGACACCACACACCTAAAGATGAATGAGGGGGAGTGCAATTCATTTACTTCATTCCATGTTCTATTTTCTTTTTTCCTTTTTGCAAACATTTACAGATTATGTGCCAGAGTAGGTACTGAAGATACAAAAATACACGTAAAGAGCTCACAATCTAGAGGAAAACCAAATAAACAAATGAATAAAAGAGAATGGATCAGAGGAGATTGAGCAGATGTATTTCCTCTGTTCTCCCTGCTAATACCACTAAAAACCCTGGACATTTCATACAGAACAAACATATGAGACTCTGAAAAATAGAAAGAGGCAGACTAGCAAGGGGTCTCAGAGCCCAAGGAACCACACAGTGATGATTTCCCTGGGTTTTCTTAGTGCCTTATATATCCAAGATTTGGAGCTGAAGAAGCTGGCAACTTGGAAATGCAATGGATGCAGGCAAATAAAACCAAACAAAACCAAAACAGTAACAACAAAAGCCTGCTCTCTCTAGTCAAAGGACTGGAAAAGAGGTAGCCTAGCAAAATAAAAAACTTTTAGATAATAACTGCTCTATTCCAGCCAAATGCCACAGAAAGAACTGTGGTCCACATCAACTCACACCAGCAAAGACTGAATGGGATACCTAGATTTCCATTCTCAGCAGGCCTGTAAGGAAGTATTCCTCCTCTTCCCTGCCGGATTTCTATCAGAGGAAACATGGTACTTTTATGGTACTTTCACCAACATCTGCTGATAACAAAGGCATTCGTATCCTGCAGTATCAGTGGAGGCCATGTGGGGAGCTGGAACTCGTACTCCTGTCCATCAGTAATGAGGAACCCCTCTCCTCAGGTGTTAATGGAGACCAAGTGGGGAACCTGGAATTCTACACCTATGTGGTTTTCACAAGGCATCTCACCCACCACTTCCTCTACCTGATTAGTATCAGAAGCAGCCAACTGAAACAGAGGTTTAAATAAGATCCAGGGTCCCAAATGTTCAGGCTTTAATTAAAAAACATTCATCATACCAATAAGAAAGATCTTGAATTGAATGAAAACAGACAATATCTAGAAGATTGAAATGGCTGAATTATCTGACAAAGATTTTAAGGCCGTCATCATAAAAATATTTCAACAAGCAATTATGAACATGCTTGAAACAAATGAAAAATTAGAAAGTTCCAGCAAAGAAATAGAAAATATAAAGAAAAACTGAACAGAAATTTTATAACTAAAAAATACAACAAAAACTCTCAATGGATGGGTTCAACAGCAGAGTGGAGGGAACAGAGAAAAGAATTGGTGAACTGAAAGATAAAAAAAACAAACAGGAATTACTCCATCTGAACAACAGAGAAAATGGAATTAAAAAACAGCAGGGCCACAAGTATTTGTGGGATTTTAACAAAAGATCTAACATTTGTGTCATCAGATTCCCAGAAGGAGTAGAGAAAAAGAACAGGACTAAAAAAAGTACTAAAAGAAATAATAAGTAACTCCTCAAATTTAGCAAAAGTCAAACCTACAGATTCAAGAAACTGTGCAAACCCTAAAGAAGATAAACCCAAACAAATTCATGCCAAGACATATCATCATCAAATTGCTGGAAACTAAAAACAGAAAAAAATCTTGAAAGTGGTGAAAAATGATACCTTGCCTACAAGGGATAAGCAATTTGAATGACAGCAGATTTCTCTTCAAAGACCATGGAGGCCAGAAGTGGCACAATTTATTTCAAGCACTGAAAGGAGACTGTCAACCCAGATTCCTATATCCAGCAAAAATATCCTTTAAGAATGAAGAGGCTACCACTCAATAACAGAAAGACAAACAACTCAATTAAAAATGAGCAAATGATTTGAATTTAATTTTTCCAAAGAAGATATTCAAATGACCAGCAAGCATATGAAAAGATGCTCAATGCCATTAGTCATTAAGGAAATGCAAATATATCACAGTAAGATACCACTTCACACTTTCCAGAAAGGCTATAATTTTTAAAAATGGAAAATAACAAGTGTTGGTGAGGATAAGGTGAAACTGAAACCTTAATCTACTCGTGGCAGGAATGTAAAATGTTGCAGCTGCTGTGGAGCACAGTTTGTCAGGTCCTCAATATGTTAAACATAGAATACAATCCAGTAATTTCTCTCCTTGGTATAGATCCCAAAGAATTGAGAGCAGGTACTCAAACAAATACTTGTACATGCACACTCATAGCAGCATGATACCCGCAATAGCCAAAAGGTAGAAATAGTCCCAGTGTCCACTGATGAATAAATGGATAAACAAACTGCAGTATCTACATACAATGGTATACTATTTGGACATAAGAAAGAATGAAGGGACTTTCCTAGTGGTCCAGTGGTTAAGAGTCTGCCTTGCAATGCAGAGGATATGGGTTTGATTGCTGGTTGGGGAGCTGGGATCTCACATGCCTTACAGCTGCTAAGCCCTGGTGCCACAACTAGAGAGGCCAGTGCACTGCAATGAAGGATCTGCATTATGCAGCGAGGACCCTGTGTGCCACAGCTGGGACCTGACACAGTCAAATGAATAAATATTAGACATTTTAAAAAAAGAAAGAATGAAGTACTAACATGCTACTACTTTGATGAACCTCTAAGACATGCTAAGTGGAATAAGCCAACACAGAAGACCACATATGATTTCATTTATATGAAATGTCCAGAATGGACCAATCCATAGAGACAGAAAGCGGTCATTGCCAGAAGCTGGGGAATGACTTCACAGTGGGAACAGGGCTTCCTTTTGGGGTGATGAAAACGTTCTGGAACTAGATAATGGTGATGGTTGCATAACATTTCCAAGGTACTAAATGCCAAGGAAATGTACACTTTAAAATGGTTAAAATTGTGAACTTTGTGTTTTATGTATTTTGCCACAATTCAAAACTTAGTAACAGGGAAATCCTAGCAAGATTTTTTTTGTAGACATAGATGAAATTATTATAAAACTTGTATGGAAAGGCAAAGGAACTAAAATAGCTAAAACATGTTTTGAAAAAGTATTAAGTGGGAAGAATAAGCTCATCCATTTTTAAGGTTTATTAAAAAGCTACATCACTAAAGATGGTATGGTATTGGCAGAAAAATAAACATCAGATCAATGAAACAGAACAGCAAACTCAGCAGCAGACCAAAACAAATATGCCAGTTTACTTTTTTTTACAAAGGTGAAAAAGCAATTCAATGGAGAAAGTATAGCTTTTTCAATATATATTGCTGAAGAAATTGGATATCCATAGGCAAACAAATAACAAGCAAACAAACAAAACTTTCAACCTAAGTCTCATACCTTATACAAAAATTAACACCAAAGTGGATCAACAGTTTAAATGTGAAGTATACAATTTTTAGAAAAAAACAGAGGAGAAATTCTGCATGATCTAAGGCTAGACAAAAATTTGACACCAAAAACATAATCTGTAAAAGGAAAAATTGAATAAGAAGTCATCAAAAGTAAATATGTTTCCTCTGCAAAATATACTATTATGAGAATGAAAAAGACAAGCTAACTGGGAAAAAAATATGTGTAAACCATATACCCAAGAAAAGATTATTGTGTAGAATATATAAGAACTCTCTAACTTAACAGTACAAAAAAAAATACAATGAGAAAATGATCAAAAGACATGATGGAACATTTCCCCAAAGAGGATATACAGATAGCAAATAAACACAGGAAAGGATGTTCAGCATTATTAGCCATTAGGGAAACAACTAGACATCACAACATACCTATCAGAATGGCTAAAATTTAAAATGACAATCTCAAATTCTGGTAAGAACAATGCAGAGAAACTAGATCAGTCATACATTGCTTGTGGGAATATAGAACAGTACAACCACTGTGGAAAACAATTTACCAAAGGAAAAAAAAAACCAAACAACAGTTTATTTAAAGAAAAACCCTAACTATGAAATTTTTACATGATCCAGTGTTTACACTCCTAGGCATTTATCCCAGAGAAATATAAACTCATGTTCACACAAAAAAAACCTATGTGCAAATCTATTAATGAAAAGCCAAAAACAGAAACAGCACAGATTTCCTTTAACAAGTGAATGGTTAAATAAACTGTGGTACATCTGTAGCATGGAATAGTACTCAGCAATAAAAAGGAACAAACTATTGATGTACACACAACTTGGATGAATCTCCAGAGAATTCTACTGTGTGATAAATGCTAATCCCCAAAGGTTATATATTCTAACCTGTTTACATAGAATTTTTATAGAATTGGAGATCAGATCCGTTGTTGCTAGATATTAAGATGGAGATAAAGATAGGAGGGAAGTGAGTGTGGCTACATGGGGATCCTTTGATAGAAATGTCCTGTATCTTGCTAAAGCAAGGACAGTCCCTATAGAGAAAAGACTTCTGCTGAACCAGTTTAGGTCATGGTAGTATGAGACCACCTAGGATTGAGAATATCTGGCAGTATTCCTCAACCAGAGTGGAACCACCTTCTGGGGGGCCTTTGGAAACATGTAGGGTCATTTAAAAATTTACATTGACTGGGGATGGCACTTGACAAGGGAGGGGAGACAAGAATGCTAAATGTACTGCACTGGGCAGGACAGTTCTACACACACACACACACACACACACAAAATTGTCCCTCCCACAATGTTAATAAGGCCCCATTAAGAAACCCTGAAGGTAGTTTTATACTCAAGGCCCCTATGACACACCTCAATATGCTTTGAGCCCTAATCTCTCATTTTCATTACTTTCACTGCCTCTGTTCTACCCATCTCAGATTCTCAAATTCACCTTCATGATTGAGAGGATAATCCTTTTTCAGACGTTAGAAGATTCACAGTTTCCATGGAGAAACTGGTATTATTTATCTCGGGTATTTATTTTGTGGACCATGGCCTCTGGTCCACAAAATAAATAAATAAGTGTGCTAGTGATCCAGATGCTGCATACACAACAAAAGAAACATGAAATATAAAAACACTTATGGCAACATGACAGGATTTTCTATCCAACTAGTTAATTCTCTCCCCTATAAGACCTCAAGATAGAAATTAATACAAACCCAAATAAACAAAACACAATCTGTCAGGGCATATACTATAGTGGATATTCTTCAGCAACTGGGGTGAGTTTTTTAGAACTACTCGATGAATACTGCCCCCCAACCCACCCCCACCATGGGGCTTTCCCAGTGGCTCAGAGGTAAAAATTCTTCATGCAATGGAGAAGATGCCAGATTGATCCTTGGGTCAGGAAGATCCCCTGGAGGAGGAAATGGCAACCCCACTCCAGTACTCTTGCCTGGAGAATCCCACGGAGAGTGGAGCTTGGCTGGCTACAGTCTATAGGGTCATCAAGAGTTGGATGCAACTGAAGGGATTTAGCATACTCTCACAATGGCCATAATAGAATTGCTTCAAAGAGAATATAAAATACTCTTGGAGCAGGAAAAGCAGAGACATACTTGAGCATTCTCTGAGGACGGGGCTCATATCTCTCATTAGATTTTCAAGAGGAGTTTGTGATCCAAAAAATTAAGAACTACTGATTTATAAATTCTTAATCCCAAGTAATCTCATATGGCCACCATCCTAAGCAGTTCAATGAAAGAAAACGTATCTTTTGCTCACTTGCAGTCTTTGATTTTAGAAACATTTTATTTTTGGAGCTCTCATCTTAATAGAGAAATGCAAACACTGCATTCTTCCCTTTGCAGGAATTGATAAAAACATTAAATGTGAGGTGGCAGAAAGAATACATGTTTATATAATAGCTCCAAATGAGTAAAACAGCAACATCCCAAACTATGAAAAATGAATGCCTTTATATTTAATTTAAATTTAAACTCATGTGTGCTAAGTCATTTCAGTCATATCGGACTCTTTGTGACCCTGTGGGCTGTAGCTAGCCAGGCTCCTTTGTCCATGGGATTCTCTAGGCAAGAGTACTAGAGTGGGTTGCCATTTCCTCCTCCAGAGGATCTTCTTGACCCAGGGATCAAGCCCACATCTCCTGCATTGCAGGTGAATTCTTTACTGCTGAGCCCTGAGGAAGCCCCTACATCTCTCTATTCTACATCAAAAACCTGGGTTACGGGACTTCCCTGGTGGTCTAGTGGTTGAGAATCTGCCTGCCAATGCAGGGGTTACGGGTTTGACCCATGGTCTGGGAAGTTCCCACAAGCCACAGAGGAACTAAGCTCCAAGTGCCACAACAACTGAGCCAGTGCTCTAGAGCCCATAAGCCACAATCCTTGAGCCACAGGAGCTGCAACTACTGAAGCCCATGTGCCTACCGCCTGTGTTCTCCAACAAGAGAAGCCACTGCAATAAGAAGCCTGCACACTGCAAGGAAGAGCAGCCCAGCCCCACCGCCCCCAGTCACAACTAAAGTCTGTGCACAGCAATGCTGCTGCTGCGCTAAGTCGCTTCAGTGGTGTCCGACTCTGTGTGACCCCATAGACAGCAGCCCACCAGACTCCGCCGTCCCTGGGATTCTCCAGGCAAGAACACTAGAATGGGTTGCCATTTCCTTCTCCTATGCATGAAAGTGAAAAGTGAAAGTGAAATCGTTCAGTCATGTCCAACTCTTCACGACCCCATGAACTGAAGCCTACCAGGCTCCTCCGTCCAAGGGATTTTCTAGGCAATAGTACTGGAGTGGGGTGCCATTGCCTTCTCCTGCACAGCAATGAAGACCCACCAAAACCAAAAATAAATAAGTAAATCTTAAAAAAAAATCCTGGTTCACAAAGACACTAACATTATTACTCATTTGTTTTATACAATAGTATACCCACAATCCTCAAGGATCACATCCTGGTTGGAGCAAAGGGGCTTGCATAATTCAATGAAGCTATGGGCCATGCTGTGCAGGGCCACTCAAGACAGATGGGTCATAGTGGACAGTGACAAAATGTGGTCCACTGGAGGAGGGAATCTCAAACCACTCCAGTATTCTTGCTATGAGAACCATGAACAATATGAAAAGCCAAAAAGATATGAAGGTGTCCAATAGGCTACTGGGAAAGAGCAGAGGGCAATTACTAAAAGCTCCAGAATGAAGAGACTGGGCCAAAGCAGAAACAGTGCCCTGCTGTGAATGTGTCTGGTGGTCAAAGTAAAGTTTGATGCTGCAAAAAACAATATAGCATAGGAACCTGGAATGTTAGGTCCATGAACCATCATAAAATGGACATGGTCAGGCAGGAGATGGCAAGAGTAGACGACATCGTAGGAATCAGTGAACTAAAATGTATAGGAATGGGTGAATTTAATTCAGATACCATTATATATATACTGTGGGCAAAAATCCCTTAGAAGAAATGGAGTGGCTCTCATAGTCAACAACAGAGTCTGAAATGCAGTACTCCAGTGCAGTCTCCAAAACAACAAAATGATGTCAGTTCATCTCCAAGGCAAACAATTCAACATCACAGTAATCCAAGTCTATGCCCCAACCACTGATGCCAAAGAAGCTGAAGTTTACCAGTTCTATGAAGACCTACAAGACCTTCTAGAACTAACACCAAAAAAAGATGTCTTCTTCATCATAGGGAATTGGAATGCAAAAATAGCAAGTCAAGAGATACCTGGAATAATAGGCAAGTTTGGTCGTGGAGTACAAAATGAAGCAGGGCAAAGGTTAACAGAGTTTTGTCTAGAGAATACAGTGGTCATACCAAATACCCCTTCCAACAACACAAGAGATGACTCTACACATGGACATCACCAGATGGTCAATACTGAAATCCAATTGATTGTATTCTTTGCAGCCAAAGATGGAGAAACTCTATACAGTTGGCAAAAACAAGATTTGGAACTGACTGTGGCTCAGATCATTAGCTCCTTATTGCAAAATTCAGACTTAAGCTGAAGAAGCTAGGGAAAACTTACTAGGCCATAAGGCCAATCCCTTATGATTATATGGTGGAGGTGACAAATAGATTCAAGGAATTAGATCTGGAAGACAGACTGCCTGAAGAACTATGGACAGAGGCTCATGACATTGTACAGGAGGCAGTGACCAAAACCATCCCGAAGAAAAAGAAATACAAGAAGACTAAGTGATTGTCTGAGGAGGTTTTACAAATAGCTGAGGAAAGAAGAGAAGGGAAAAGCAAGAGAGAAGGGGAAAGATATACCCAACTGAATGCAGAGTTGCAGAGATAGGAAGGAGAGATAAGACCTTCTTAAATGAACAATGCAAAGTAGAAGAAAACAATAAAATGGGTAAGATCTCTTCAAGAAAATTGGAGATATCAAAGGAACATTTCATGCAATGATGGGCATGATAAAAGACAGAAATGGTAGGGACCTAATGGAGGCAGAAGAGATTAAGAAGACATGGCAAGAATACACAGAAGGACTATACAAAAAAGGTCTTAATGACCCAGATAACCACGATGGTGTGATCACTGACCTAGAGCCAGACATCCTGGAGTGTAAAGTCAAGTGGGCCTAAGGAAGTGCAACAAATTCTTGCAAATTTTCTTTTCATTTTTATTCTATTACAAATATTTTCTAATTTATCTTGTTATAGCCAGTGGAGGTGATGGAATTCCAGCTGAGCTATTTTAAATCTGAAAGATGATGCTATTAAAGTGCTATACTCAATATGTCAGCAAATTTAGAAACTCAGCAGTGGCCACAGGACAGGGAAAGGTCAGTTTTCATTCCAATCCCAAAGAAGGGCAGTGCCAAAGAATGTTCAAACTACCAGACAATTGCACTCATTTAGCATGCTAGTAAGGTTATGCTCCAGAGAAGGCAATGGCAAGCCACTCCAGTACTCTTGCCTAGAAAATCCCATGGACGGAGGAGCTTGGTAGGCTGCAGTCCGTGGGGTCACTACGAGTCGGACATGACTGAGCGACTTCACTTTTCCTTTTCACTTTCACACATTGGAGAAGGAAATGGCAACCCACTCCAGTGTTCTTGCCTGGAGAATCCCAGGGATGGGGGACCCTGGTGGGCTTCTGTCTATGGGGTCACACAGAGTCGGACACGACTGAAGTGACGCAGCAGCAGCAGCAGCAAGGTTATGCTCAAAATCCTTCAAGCTAGGCTTCAGAAGTACTTGAATTGAGAACTTTCAGATATACAAGCTAAGTTTAGAAAAGGCAGAGGAACCAGAGATCAGATTGTCAGATTCAGTGGATAATACAGAAAGCAAAGGAATTTCAGAAAATCTTCTGCTTCATTGACTATATGAAAGTCTTCGTGTGGATCACAACAAACTGTGGAAAATTCTTAAAGGGAAGGAACTACCTGACCACCTTACCTATGTCCTGAAAAATCTGTATGCAGCTCAAGCAGCAACAGTTAGAACCTTACATGAAACAACTGGCTGGTTCAAAATTGGGAAAAGAGTACAACAAAGCTGTATACTGTCACCCTGCATATTTAACTTCTTTGCAGAGTACATCACGCAAAGTGCAGGCTGGATGAATCACAAGCTGGAATCAAGATTTCCAGGAGAAATATCAACAACCTCACATATGGAGATGATACCACTGGCAGAAAGCAAAGAGGAACTAAAGAGCCTCTTGATGAGGGTGAAAGAGGAGAGTGAAAAAGCTGGCTTAAAACTCAGAATCCAAAAAACTAAGATCATGGCATCCAGTCCCATCACTCCATGGCAAGTAGAAGGGGAAAAAGTGGAAGCAGTGACAGATTTCATTTTCTTGGGCTCTAAAAATCACTGTGGACGGTAACTGCAGCCATGAAATTAAAAGACACTTGCTCCCTGGAAGGAAAGATATGACAAACCTAGACAGTGTATTAAAAAGCAAAGACACCACTTTGCCAACAAAAGTCTCTATAGTCAAAGCTACGGTTTTTCGAGTATTCATGTACAGATGTGTGAACTGGACCATAAAGAAGGCTAAGAAGTGAAGAATTGATACTTTCTAATTGTGGTGCTGGAGAAGGCTCTTAAGAGTCCCCTGGACTGCAAGGAAATCAAACCAGTCCATCCTAAAGGAAATCAACCCTGAATATTCATTGGAAGGTCTGATACTGAAGCTGAAGCTCCAATACTTTGGCCACCTGATGTGAAGAGCTGACTCACTGGAAAAGACCCTGATGCTGGGAAAGATTGAAGGCAAAAGAAGTGAACAGCAGAGGATGAGATGGTTAGACAGCAACACTGACTCAATGGACATGAATTTGAGCAAACTCCAGGAGATACTGAAGGACAGGGAACCCTGGCATTCTGCGGCCCTTGGGATCACAAAGAGTCAGACACGACTTAGAGACTGAACAACAACAACACCTAGAATACTTTCAGAATAACAATACCAATTCTACCACCAATAATATGACTACTTAAAATATCTTTGCACTTTTTGCCCTTAAAAGTATATACCACTTGGGATGTCACAGTCAAATTATTGTTTTTAAATCACTTGGATAGTTTGGGTGGAGTCATTTTACATTTCTGTGATTAAAAAACCCTTGTGATATGGCTTTATGTGGTAGAGAGAAAAACATTTTCAGATCTGTATGTACAAAAAAGAGAAGAGTACTCTGTGGACTTCTGGATTCTGGATTAAATGCAGAGCAAATTAGTGCACGGGCCTTAGTGACACTATCTGAAATCAGTCCTTGTGTTAATTTCACTTGGCAAGTACTAAGAAATGATGATCCCTGATGCCTATGGCTGCAAAAATACAACGTGGCTAAATTCCTTGGTTGCAATCTCTTAAAAGGTCATAAGACTATGTTACTCCACAAAAGTATCTTTCTGAATCTCTTTTTCTCTCACTTTATCTCTCCAAGTTCCTCTCCCCTTCAAAAAATTGTATCCCCATTCCTTCTTTCCCTCACTGACTTCGCTAGCCTCCTCCCTCAGCAACTCAGAAGCTTATGTGTTTGTGTCTATACCTGCAAAGAGGAGCTGCTATATAAATAAGGTAATGAAAATGGAGGCGGTTGGGGAACAGACAGCTGCGAGGATCTGAGCTGGTAGACTGAAACAAACACTCATCCGAAACCACTCAGAGCTCAGATTTCTTCTCTAGACAGCTGGCTTTTTAAGTCCTTCTGAAATACTCTACAAAGATGGGGGAGGTGCTGTGAATTACCTCTGCTATAGACCTTACTTAAAGTCAGCTACCTCCTAGATATGTTCTGTAGAAACTAAATGCAATATTCAATATGGCAGGGATGAGGGTGCTGAGCTAAAGGTATACTAATTGTCCATTCTAATTTTTAAAGGCCAGAGGGCTTTTAAATTATTGATAGTGCTGAAGGGCTGCTTGGAGTAGGCAGTGACTAGAATCATGTAAGCTCAAACTGGATATCTGATTTGCTGGTCATATTTCTATCCCTTCTCTGCCACTTGGCACCCTATACTCCATATTCTTTCTAATCCTCCTACCCTCTCCACCCTCCCCACCCCCTCGCCAACACTCCAACACCCTACCCCCATCAACACTCCTGGAATTTTGGACTTAGCTATTTTTAAAACAGTCAACTCAGTAGCCACCTCCCTCCCGCGCTCAGCTGTCCAGTACTCCAGCCAGCCATCTAGTCCCCCCCCGACACACACCAGACCTTCTCTGGTTCCCTGACCTCAGTGAGACTGCAGCCTGTTTGGGGAACTAGGGGAGACATGGAGAAGGAGACGGGGGATCCCCTGGCTGGAGCTGACTGATACAGTAGACAGTCATGGCTGGAGAATTGGATAGCAGACTAATGTTTGACCTCTGGAAACAGTAAGTCAAAATTAATTGCAATTCCTTTAAAAAGCTTCTAAACTGAAGTTAGAATCTCATAAAATTATGACATCAACTTGGATATCTCTGGTGCAAATCTAGGATCTCTTCCATACCAAGGTGCCCCAGTCTCCATTTCTCCTTCTGTCTGAAGCTTTCTGGCCTCTGGCCACTAGAAGTTTAAACCTCCAATTCTCCTCTGGGAGTCTTAGGTCTCTCCTCCTGTTACCTCAAGACTTCTGATGAAGTCTCCTTCTTTAGTAGAAGTTTCCTACAGCTCCTATTCTGTGGTTTTCTCACCAAGGCCAAAGTTAGCTTCAGATGATTAGTCACTGATACCCTCTGTCTTGTTCCTATTTATCAGTGCCCTTCACATTGGGCTTCCAAGGGTGGGGATTACTCCTTGTTGTAAATGATTTCTCCCTACAACTCTAGTCCCATCATCCTATTCTCCCTCCTGCATGACTCTCCCTGTCATATCCCTAACTCCAGAGAAAGTAGTTTGTCAAGAGGGAGTTAGCCCCTCCCCAAGCCTTGTCCTCATCAAAAGACTGACTTCCAAACTTGCAAAGTTAAGATCGATGAAAAGGTAAGATCAATGGAAAGAGTGGTTCTTCAGTCAGATTTGAAGAAATGTTGACTCATGAAGAAGAAATGTTGACTCATAACAAACAAATATTGATTTACATGCATGGTTTGCATCCATTGTTCCATGAGACAGAGGGATAATTTTAGCTCTCTACAGTGGATGAAAGAGACTGGTTCCCTTTTCATTTGAATACTGATTCCAGAGATGGGATGTGTATCCCACCCTTACTCCTCCTTACTGAAAATTCTGACACAAAGGAGGAAAATCAGTGAATGACCTCTGGAGGATGTCCCCTCCTGATGGGGAAGGGCAAATACGAGGTAGTCTCTGATGTATTTTCAGATCCTAATTCTGTTGAGGAGCCCACTGGTATGACTGAGATCTGATCTATCCACATGATTCCTCTTTTTGACATTTCTGCTGTTTGGTAGCGCAGAATGGGGCAATACAGTGGACTCTGCCCCCTGAGTCCACTCAACTTTTCTTCCACCCCCACCTAGCGGTATTGCATAAGGGGCCTGAAAGTGGTCACAAAAGCAGGGCACAGAGGCTTAACAGCCTCGTGTTTAGTTCAGGGAGCCCCATTTCCCCTAAACTCCAATTAGCTCATTCTTTTCTTGATCTTCCTAGATTCTCTTCAGATCATTCTGAACAATCTTCAACTCTTCTCTTCCCCATGCCCAGCCACATTTCTTTTTTCAGTCCCTTACAGGACGCCCGGTCAAAATTCACTAGGTAGGAGGGTCATCAGCTGGAAAGAACCGGAACCTGGGGGGACCTGGCTGGATAGGTATGGGGGATCCAGGCCAGTCCCCTAGTCCCTGGCTCCCCCATGGCAGTCCCCCAGCTCTAAGCACTCTCAGTCTCCTGCTGCTCCTCTGTGGCCATGGTAAGGAAGGGTAGGTACGGCTTTCGGGGATCCAGGGGGTAGGCTGCTACATAGGGGTGGGCATGTGAGCTTGGGTGAATGAGATGAGATGGGTGCTGAGGGGGCCCAGTCACTCGCCCCACTCTCAGATAGGTATATTTTATTCACCATTCAACTCGGGGAAGGGCACTGGGAAAGCCCTTGATCCACAGGCAGAAGAGATTTAGTAGGGCTTACCCATCATTAGCAAGACTGAATGAGGACAAGACTAGGAAGCTGGGGGCTGGCGGCTGGGGACTGGGAATTGGGGGAGGCTGGGTTTTACTGCTAGTATCCCCCCATGAGACCTGGGAGAATTATGGTTGAGGTTGAGGGGGGATCTGGGGACCAGCTCACACTCCTCTCTCCCTTCCGCCCTCAGCTTATTCTCAATGCAAGATCCTCCGCTGCAATGCTGAGTATGTATCTTCCACTCTGAGCCTTAGAGGTGGGGGTTCACCAGGAGCCCTTCGAGGAGGAGGCCGGGGTGGCGGGGTGGGCTCCAGCGGCCTCTGCCGAGCCCTCCGCTCCTACGCTCTCTGCACTCGGCGCACGGCCCGCACCTGTCGAGGGGACCTCGCCTTCCATTCCGCCGTGCACGGCATCGAAGACCTGATGATTCAGCACAACTGCTCCCGCCAGGGCCCCACGGCCCCTCCCCCACCCGCGGGCCCCGTCTTTCCGGGCGCAGGCCCGATCCGCGCCTCTGGCTCCCCAGCCCCGGACCCCTGTGACTATGAAGGCCGGTTTTCCCGGCTGCACCGACAACCCCCAGGCTTCTTGCACTGTGCCTCCTTCGGGGACCCTCACGTGCGCACCTTCCATCATCACTTTCACACGTGCCGTGTCCAAGGAGCTTGGCCCTTGCTGGATAATGACTTCCTCTTTGTCCAGGCTACCAGCTCCCCCGTGGCATCGGGGGCCAACGCCACCACCACCAGGAAGGTCAGGGACTCAGCTGCTCCTCCATGGTCACCCCAGGGTTCCACTCCCATGCCAACCCCACTAGTTCTCAGCAGTGCGGCTCTATTCCCTTTCCTCCTCAACCACTCCCACATCTTGAATCACTCCCTCCTAAGAAACACTTGATCCCATAAATCACTTTCCCTCCGTGGGAATCTCACTCCAATGCAGAAAAGAGCTGGGGAGAGGAAAGCTGAGAAGCCCTGGGTTGAGGAGTTACAGAAAGGAAACTTTTCCTTCTCCTATGGGAGCAGCTGAGGTTGAGCCCAAACAGGAAGGAAAGGGATGCAGCAGGGATGAAACAGTATTGGAACATAAAGACAGGATAAAGGAGTGAGGAAAGTGATAAGCCTTCCATCTCTGCTGGGATCAAATCCCTGACTATGTACAATAATGAAGCCTGGTTGATGGAAGGCAGGAGGGTTGCCCTGAGCCCCAAATAAATTGTTTTCCCTCTTGCCCTTACAGCTCACCATTATTTTTAAGAACATGCAGGAGTGCATTGATCAGAAGGTCTACCAGGCTGAGGTGGACAACCTTCCCGCAGCCTTTGAAGATGGTTCTATCAATGGAGGTGATCGACCTGGGGGCTCAAGTTTGTCCATTCGAACGGCTAACCCTGGGAGCCATGTGGAGATCCGAGCTGCCTACATTGGCACAACTATAATCATTCGGCAGACAGCTGGGCAGCTCTCCTTCTCCATCAGAGTAGCAGAGGATGTGGCCAGGGCCTTCTCAGCTGAGCAGGACCTGCAGCTCTGTGTTGGGGGATGCCCTCCAAGTCAGCGACTCTCACGTTCAGTGCGCAGTCGTCGGGGAACTATAACCATGGATACTGCCAGACAGCTGTGCAAGGAAGGGCTGCCGGTTGAAGACGCTTACTTTCATTCCTGTGTCTTTGATGTTTTAATCTCCGGTGACCCTAACTTTACTGTGGCAGCTCAGGCAGCTCTGGAGGATGCCCGAGCCTTCCTGCCAGACTTGGAAAAACTACACCTCTTCCCCTCAGATGCTGCGGTTCCTCTTTCCTCAGCAACCCTCCTAGCTCCACTTCTTTCTGGGCTCTTTGTTCTGTGGCTTTGCATTCAGTAACCAGGCCAGCATTCAGTAACCATGATGGGTCGAGAAGTGATTTGCAGATAGAGATTGGCAAGGGAGAACATAAGAATCACTGAAGGGAAACGATGAGGGTAAGAAACACATGAAACAATAGCATTTTTCCAGAGTGAGAGAAGGCTGCAGTCTAGGGTGAAATGATCACAGAATAAGAATTCTGAGCAAGGTTTCTGTATCCCAGACCTCAGTAGGGGCTCTTCACTAATTTTCCCAGTCTTGTTTATAGTAAGCAATTTGTTCCAGTCCATCTCCTCCTGAGATCACCCCTACAAGCTTAGAGGTTATGGGGTTCTGAGGATCAGTATAAAACTTTAGGGTTGAGACTTTTAGTAGAGAAGAACTGAAAGAGGAAGACATGATCATTACCAAACAGAAACTCAAAATCGAATGATATTTTCTCTTGGAAGGTAGAAAGAGGAGGAAATGATAAGGAAAAGAATCTATTTGATAAGTATAATGTGGGTAAGATGTGTTCTGCTTTCTTGGTTCATAAATGAAGTGGGAGTTGTTTGGATTTTTGGTGAAGGGAATCTCTATCTTTGGAGAATGACACAGGTAGGAAAGAAGCTATCATCCCCAACCCTAACTAATCTGATATTAAAACTATGGAGTCTTCACATTGTTGTCTATGTTGAATCTCTTTACAGACGCTTAAGATGGCATAAAGTCAATGTGTTCACTCCACCGAAAGAGGGCTCAAAAGCGTGAGATATTGTTCTGCCTTCAGGAAGTTTACAGGCTATCAGGGAGACAAACTGACTTACATGAAGGAGTGATGAGTGTAATTATTCACTAAATTCCATGATACTATGAATTCATATGGGAAGATGATTGAGAAGAACTCAAGAAATAATAATATGAGGTAAAAAGAGTAGAGGGGATCTGAAGTGATCTTTGAAGACTGGGTAAGATTGGATTTGAATTAAGGATCTTCGAGGCAAGGGAAACCATCTAGACATTCACAGATTCAAGATTCAGTGAAGAAACCAGCAAAACTCAAATGAAGTAGATGAGAAGTAAGGGATAGATGGATAGAAGCCAGATTATGAAGTGCCTTGAAAGTGGGGCCAAGGAGTTTAAATTCAATTAACAGCTAACAGCTATTGAGAGCGTAAAACCTGTCAGGCCATTTTCTAAACAATTTAAAATTATTAATTCATCTAAGACTCACAGCTTTCTAAGGAAGGTAACTTTCTTATCTCTATTGTTATATAAGGAAAATGAGGTACAGGAAAACTAAGCAACTTTTCCACAGTAACGCAGCTTACAAATGGTAGAGTTAGAAACCAAACCCAGACAATTTGGCTTCGGAGACTTAACTTAATCTCAACACTATACCGTCCTGTCAAGGAAACAGCTATTGAAGATTTTAGTTGTGGACTAGGCAGGGAAAGGGAGCTGCAGGCAGTGGCTGCCATCACAAAAACTATTTTCTGTGAAAAAATAGTACAAACCCAAAAGGGAAAGCTGGAAAGTAGGGGGAAGCCCCAAATAGAAGGAATCTAATTTGTAGAAGAAAAGAAAATATAAGCTGTTCTAGTCCAGGATGTTCTAAAGTAACAGTGCTTTACTCCTCCCTCTTCTCTCGGTCTCACCCATCTAACCTAACTCCCCAGGACACACATACACACCAGCCAGCGCTTGCCAGACAGAGCGTCCTTTTGGTCTGCTATTTCAAATTTCTTTTGCAATTCTTTATCTTCTATTCCTGACTCTCTATCTTCTGTAAGGACTGCAGCCACTCTGCCATTCCCCCAAAACAGTCTCTTTACTTTTAAAGATGACCTGCTTCCCTGGTGGCTCAGATGGTAAAGAATCTGCCTGTTAAGATATGGGTTCAATCCCTGGGTCGAGAAGATCCCCTGGAAGAGGGAATGGCAACCCATACCAGTATTCTTGGCTGGAGAATCCCATGGACAGAGGAGCCTGGTGAGCTACAGTCCATGGGGTCGCAGAGAGTCAAATGCGACTAAGACACTTAGCTAATCCAGAAAACATTCTAATGGAAGAAAATTAGAGAAAACATATCCATTGCTGTTCTCACTTACAGATAACTTAGGCATTTTAACTCAAAACATCTTTTTGAGAAACTGCTCCTTATATTGGTTAACTCAGAAGAGTACATAACTTTATCCCTCAAGTGTGGGAATTTCAAGTAGGTTAAGAAGAATCTCATAGCCAACTGGGGAGTGAGATTCTTTTATGGCACCTGTCATTTGCTTCATTTGCCCAAACTCAGGGTTAACCCTAAATTATCAATGGAGTATTTTAAAATGAGTAGTTCAAAATAAGCACATGAAAAGATGCTCAACATCATTACTCATCATGGAAACGCAAATCAAATTTTAAAAACAAGGAGAAAACACTACATAACCACTTGGAGAAGGAAATGGCAACCCACTCCAGTGTTCTTGCCTGGAGAATCCCAGGGACGGGGGAGCCTGGTGGGCTTCCGTCTATGGGGTCACACAGAGTCGGACACGACTGAAGTGACTTAGCAGCAACCACTGGAATGGTTCAAATTTAAAAGAGTGACCATAACAAGTGTTGGCAAATTTTGAAGCTCTGACATGCCATTGGTGGGAATGTAAATTAGTACTACTTTGTAAAAATTTTGGCAGTTTCTTCACAAGTTAAGCATATACTTACCATATACTCTAAACAGTCCACCTCTAAGTATTTACCCAAGAGAAAGGATAAAAACTTGCATACAATACCACTCAGCAATAAAATGAAATAAACTACTGATACACACAATAATATGATGAATCTCAAAATAAGAATTTACGCGAAAGAAGCCAAACAACAACAAAAAAGACTACATACTGTATGTTTCCATTGTATAAAATTATAAAAAGTGTAAACCAATATATACTGACCGAAAAAAGATCAGTGGTTGCCTGTGGATGGTCAGGGGAGGGAGAGAGGGATGGTTTACAAAGACACATGAGGAAACTGGAGTAGAATGTTCATTATCTTGATTGTGGCAATGATTTAAAAAAATCATGAAACTATACACTTCAAATATGTGCAGTTTATCAAACTTTAGTACATCTAATAAATGTGTAAGTAAAATAAATAGGTTCCCTCTTCCTTTGGTGGGTCAGTCAAAGGTTTAGAAAGACCATTGTATGAAAAGGAAGATTATAACAGAATTTCCTTCTTCTAGGAAAACACAGGAAAGAAGAGGATGGCAAGGCAAAGAAAGAGAGCATTTAGGGACTTCCCTGCTGGTCCAGTGATTACGACTTCACCTTCTAGTGCAGGGGGTGTGGGTTTGATCCCTGATCTGGGAACAAAGATCCCACATCCCTTGGGGCCAAAACAGTAAAACAAAACAGAAGCAATACTGTAACAACAAAACATAAAACAGAAGCAATATTGTAACAAATCCAATAGAGACTTTAAAAATGGTTCACATATTCAAAAAAAAAAATGGTTCACATAAAAAAAAAGAAGGAAGGAGAATATTTAAATATTTTATACTTTCTCTTCTATCACAAGGACCATATTCCTTCCTCCAGATTCTCAAAGTCAGAGATCATGGATAGGACATTTTCTTGTTTAAAAACAACCCAGTGCTTCATTTTTGTCGTTCCACTCCACTAACAGTCAGCAGATGGCGCTGATGACTAAAACGAATTACCTAGTGGGGATGGAGCAAGTCTTCAGGAGAAAGAAAACGAATTTCCTAGATTGTCTAATATGTTGACTATCTGAGAGAAAATATTAATAAGTATTTGATAGAATTGGAATTTCAGAAATAAACTTAAGGGAGGCAGGTTCAAGAGGGAGTGAACATATGTATATATTTATGGCTGATTCACGTTGTTGTACGGAAGAAAACCAACACAACACTATAAAGCAATTCAGTTCAGTTCAATCACTCAGTCGTGTCCGAACTCTCTGCGACCCCATGAATCACAGCACGCCAGGCCCTCCTGTCCAACACCAACTCCCGGAGTTCACTCAAACTCATGTCCATAGAGTCGGTGATGCCATCCAGCCATCTCATTCTCTGTCATCCCCTTCTCCTCCCGCCCCCAATCCCTACCAGCATCAGAGTCTTTTCCAGTGAGTCAACTATTCGCATGAGGTGGCCAAAGTATTGGAGTTTCAGCTTTAGCATCAGTCCTTCCAATGAACACCCAGGACTGATCTCCTTTAGAATGGACTGGTTAGATCTCCTTGCAGTCCAAGGGACTCTCAAGAGTCTTCTCCAGCACCACAGTTCAAAAGCATCGAGTCTTCGGCGATCAGCTTTCTTCACAGTCCAACTCTCACATCCATACATGACCACGGGAAAAACCATAGCCTTGACTAGACGGACCTTTGTTGGCAAAGTAATGTCTCTGCTTTTTAATATACTATCTAGGTTGGTCATAACTTTCCTTCCAAGGAGTAACCGTCTTTTAAAGCAATTACCCTCCAATTAAAAATAAATTAAAAAAAGAAATAAACTAAAGGTAGGTGCATAACAAACTAAATAAATTGCTTAAATAATTATGGCTTCATAACAAACAAAGGGTTGTTCAAGACATGAAACAATCAAAATATACTACTTGACTCCACAATTGATGTTATTTATCATGATAATATATAATTAATATCAGTTCAGTTCAGTTCAGTCGCTCAGTCGTGTCCGACTCTCCGCGACCCCATGAATCACAGCACGCCAGGCCTCCCTGTCCATCACCAACTCCCGGAGTTCACTCAAACTCATGTCCACAGAATCGGTGATGCCATCCAGCCATCTCATTCTCCGTCGTCCCCTTCTCCTCCCGCCCCCAACCTTTCCCAGCATCAGAGTCTTTTCCAGTGAGTCAACTCGTCTCATGAGGTGGCCAAAGTACTGGAGTTTCAGCTTTAGCATCAGTCCCTCCAATGAACATCCAGGATTGATCTCCTTTAGAATGGACTGGTTGGATCTCCTTGCAGTATAAGGGACTCTCAAGAGTCTTCTCCAACACCACAGTTCAAAAGCATCGATTCTTCGGCGATCAGCTTTCTTCACAGTCCAACTCTCAATTACGGTATTGGAGAAGACTCTTGGGAGTCCCTTGGACTGCAAGGAGACCAAGCCAGTCAATCCTAAAGGAAATCCACCCTGAATATTTATTGCAAGGACTGATGGTGAAGCCCTAATACTTCAGCCACCTGATGCAAAGAGCCAACTCACTGGAAAAGATCTTGCTGCTGGGAAAGATTGAAGGCAAAAGGAGAAGAGGGCGGCAGAGGATGAGATAGTTAGATAACATCACCGACTCAATGGACATGAATTTAAGCAAACTCTGGGAGATAGTGAAGGATAGGGAAGCCTGGCGTGCTGCAGTCTGTGGGATCACAAAGAATTGGACACTTAGCGACTAAACAACAACAATAGTGATAATAATGTAAATACTGACTACTGATTTGACCAAAATTGTGATATAAACTCTATCAGGAGGATGAGGTAGGAGGAATGGGAAGGTAGGGATAGGGAGTATGGTGTAAGATGCTTAAAATTTCAAATACTATAGCAAAAAGAGAGTATGATATGTCTAATATTGGGCTGCCCTGGTGACTCAGATGGTAAAGAATCTGCATGCAATGCAGGAGATCCAGGTTCTCTCCCTGGGTGGGTAAGATCCCTTGGAGAAGGGAATGGTTATGCACTCCAGTGTTCTTGCCTGGAGAATCCTAAGGACAGAGGAGCCTGGGGGCTACAGTCCAAGGGTCGCAAAGAGTTGGACATGACTGAGTGACGGACCCCATGCACAACAGCATGCCAAGCTTCCCTGTCTTTCACTATCTCCCAGAGTTTGTTCAAATTCATGTCAAATATTGATAAATTAAGAAATAAAAGAAGAAATATATAATTTAGAAATATGAGAGGCTTCCCTGGTGGTCCAGTGGTTAAGAATCTGCCTTGCAATGCAGGGGACACTGGTTCGACCTCTGGTCTGGGAAGACCCCACATGCCAAGGAACAGCTCAGCTGTGCACCACAGCTACTGAAGCCCGTGCACCCAGAGCCTGCGCGCCTCAACCAGAGAAGCCACTGCCACAGGAAGCCGGTGCACCGCAGCGAGAGAAAGCCCTGTAGCAGCGAAGATCCAGCACAGCCCAAACCAAAACATCCATTATTAATTCACAAAAAGGAAACATGAAGCAAATACCAGATGAAAAAGTTGAAATAATTGCAAGAGAAATAATTAGAGTGAACCGAGAACTGCTGTTTTATTGTGCAAGAATTCAAATTATGGGATTTTTTACTAAGTTATATTACATTATTTTGATTTTAAAAAAGAGACCGCATTTCTACCTTGGCCAGTCCTGAGTATTTCCCCTTAACTTCTTATACTTGTGGACACCTCCATCATTTTTCAAACCCACCCAACCCCCTTCCTACCCACTTCATCCTACCTTGTATACTTCATGGCAAGTTCCTTCCCACATTTCTTCTCAAGGAAGCAGAGATAATTTCCACGGTCCAGTAATTGCAGGTTCTCCAAATCAGTGCCAAGAAACTGCAGCAGCACTAAGGAAAGGAAGGCAGGCAGAACATTAGAAAATAATAGGCCTTCCTCAGTTTTTCTGCCTACTCCCAAACCAAATTATTCATCATCCTCCTAATAGTTATTAGGAAGAAATAAGTCACATGTGTTTCCTGAGATATAATCTGTGTGTGCTTGGAGGGTAGGCTTTGAGAAAGTGAAAGAGATATCAAGAAATATAATTGGATTCTGCCTTTATTGCAGGGTTACTGTGGAATCATTCTTTGCTACTGGTTCAAAGAACCAATCTTTTGAATATCAAGGGTTTTGTGGACTTCCCTGGTGGTACAGCAGATAAGAATCCACCTGCCAATGCAGGGGACACAGGTTCCATCCCTGGTCCAGGAAGATTCCACAAGCCTCGGAGCAACTAAGCCTGTGGGTCTGCACTGCAGAGCCCACAAGCCACAACAGCTGAAGCCCATATGCCTAGAGGTCGTGACCCCAAAACAAGAGAAGCCAAGGTAATGAGAAGCCTGTGCACTGCAATGAAGAGTGGGCCCCGCTTTCCACAACTAGAGAAAGCCCTTGCACAACAACAAAGGCCCAGTAAAAACTGTGTGATCAGTCTTTGACACAGCACTCTTCTTCTATTTCTATCTATGAGGAACTAGTTAAGCTGGATTTTTTAAAAAAATTAATCAGTCTTTCATCCTTCCTTCCAACCTCACCTCACTCCAGCAAAGAATCAAAAAGTCCTTTGCTGAAAGTGCAGCACCTGAAACAGAAAATGTTCTGCCATGGTTTAATTTTCTCTTTATGGAGGTCACTGCCCTGCATCTACCACGACCAAGCCTACAGGGAGAATACCATCAGTGCTAGAGAAGAAACCAAAACCAGAAGGATGGGCAATGGAATGGGCTAAATATGTGACATATTAGCTGATCAGGCTAAAATAATCCTATGGATTGACTTTGACCCTTATTTAGAATTTCTGGAACACCTAAACTATGCCAGGCCATAAGACAACATGGCTCCTATCTTTGGGGAACTCAGTTTAGCAGGGAGGAACAAATAAACAGATATTATTAACATTTATATTATAGAGAAATACATCCAATATGCTATTGAGAATACAAAGAAAGTAACAAATCTGCTTGTAGAAATCAGAGAAATCTTTACAAAGGAGGTGACTTTTTTTAATAAGGATCAGAGATGTGCTAGTGGCAAGATTTTCAAATCATAAATTAGATGAATTTCATCCTAGTTCTGTGAATTAAGCAACCCTCTTGAGCTCTCTATATTGCAATATTCCTTTCTGCAAAAATATCTGCCTATCTATTTGGTGAGAATCAAATGTTTGTGCAGTTGCTTTATAACGCATATGTATATTTAGCTCTATGTACACTTTAAAATGTATTAACACAGAAAGTTCTCTGAAAAGGATGAAAAACAGAAAACTGTTTTAATATGTAATTCGTCTCAGTCATGAACACCTTCCTCTGCTCCTTCTTCTCGAGATCAAAAAATCATCTTCCTTACTCAGGGAAGCCGTCTGGTCAAGTTTCCGGTCTCAGAAACGCTTCTTTGTGGACTAAGGATCTTGATTTTGTTGCTGCTGTTCAGTCGCTCAGTGGTGTCCAACTCTTTGAGACCCCATGGACTACAGCATGCCAGGCTTCCCTTTCCTTCACCATCTCCCAGAGTTTGCTCAAACTCGTGTCACTGAGTAAGTGATGCCATCCAACCATCTCGCCCTCTGTCATCCCCTTCTCCTCCTGCCTTCAGTTATTCCCAGCATCAGGGTCTTTTCTAGTAAGTCAGCTCTTTGCATCAGGTAGCCAAAGTATTGGAGCTTCAGCATGAGTCCTTCCAATATTCAGGATTGATTTCCTTTAGGGTGGACTGGTTGGATCTCCTTGCAGTCCAAGGGACTCTCAAGAGTCTTCTCCAGCACCACAGTTCAAAAGCATCATTTCAATTCTATGCCACCTAGGTTTGTCATAGCTTTTCTTCCAAGGAGCAAGCCTCTTTTAATTTCATCGCTGCAGTCACCATCTGCAGTGATTCTGGAGCCCAAGAAAATAAAGTCTGTCACTGTTTCCACTGCTTCCCCATCTATTTGCCATGAAGTGATAGGACCAGATACCATGATTCTAGTTTTTTGAATGTTGAATTTTAAGACAGCTTTTTCACTCACCTCTTTCACTTTCATCAAAAGGCTCTTTAGTTCCTCTTCGCTTTCTGCCATAGGGTGGTGTCATTTGCATATCTGAGGTTGTTGATATTTCTCCCAGCAATCTTGATTCTGGCTTGTGCTTCATCCAGCCCGGCATTTCTCATGATGTACTCTGCATATAAGATTAAATAACCAGGGTGACAATACACAGCCTTGACGTACTCCTTTCCCAATTTGGAACCAGTCTGTTGTTCCATGTCTGGTTCTAACTGTTGCTTCTTGACCTGCATACAGGTTTCTCAGGAGGCAGGTAAGCTGGTCTGGTATTCCCAACTCTTTAAGAATTCTACAGTTTGTTGTGATCCACACACTGTGAAAGACTTTAGCATAGTCAAGCAGAGGATCTCCATAGTACTTTAATTTATCCACTGGGTGGCAGGGCTGAGCCAACTGGATTACAGAATTGTGTAAGAAAGAACTTCTCAGAAAAGGGGAAGTTGGGTTAAGCACAAAATGTCCCATCTGCCGCATATTTATAAACATCAGTACAGTCCAACTTTCCCTCATAGGAAAACAAACCATCACCTCTCACCGCCTCATCACCCTTGCTCTATACGTAACTGGGCCATAGGCTTTGAGGAAGAGGGACTGGTTATGTTCAAGTGTAGCAGAAGGAACTGAGATTAGGTTTCTTATTTTTGATAAGAAAAACTAGGTTCTGAATTAGTGGCATATTCTATTACACAGACATATCCCAATCTAACAATTCAATTTATATTTAATAACATATTTTCTCTATGAAATGTACTCTTCTAGAGGCTATGAAGAATAAAAATATTTAAAAGGACACAGATCCTGCTCTCTAGGAATTCATTCCATAGGAGAGAAAACAAACTTTACATGTAAGTTCCATATGAGAAATATTTTTAAAATGTGGAATGGAGTATTCAAAGAGAATGAAATTCTATTTGGTTATAAGGTGAGAGATAAGGGGATTTGGGAATCAGGAAAGGTTTCATAGAGGAAAGGTTATTTGGCTGTCTACTGAAGAGTGGGTAGGATTTTAAAAAGTAGAGATGGGGAGGAAAGTCAGGCATTCCAGGTAGAGACAAAAGTACAAGCAAATGCAGAGAAGGATACATTAGGGGAACACGGTGTAGTTAGGTTTGGCTGAGGAGTAGGGTACATTTCTGAGGAAGTAGTGGGAAATGAGACTGGAAAGTTTAGTTGAGGTCACTTTGTGAAGGCTTTAAATATTAGGTTGAAGTATTTTAATTTGATTCAGTAAGCAGAGGGTTTGGGAGCATCACAGAACAGAGAGGAACTCAACTGTGTAAGATTAATCTAGTTGAGGTTTATGGATTACAGCAGAAAGATCCGTTTAAAACTATCAAAAATAATTTATGCAAAAGTCTTAATAACAAGGATATGAATCAGAGTGATGGCAGTAGAGTAAGAAATAACAGCTTCTAGAAAAACAATGGAATGATGACCTCTTCAGAATTTGGCAATTGACTGAACGTGAGGAATGTCAGAAAGGAAGGAACTGAAGACAGTTTCTAGATTTCAGGCCTTGATATCTAGGGAAACATATAATGGTCCCATTAAAAGAAACAAGGGAGAGAAGTGAATTTGAGCACAGGGGGAAGATTATGAATTCCACACTAAACAAGCTGAGTTTGAGATGCCAACTAAAACTTTCAAGACAGGCTAGAGGTTTCCATGAGTGGTGTACAGATGGGCAAACTGAACAGCAAAGCCTGAAGACAGAAAGGGAGAGAGCCAAGCAGAAAAGCTTTCAGTAGGGCAGAGAAAAGGATAAAGTTCTTTATAGAATATATCCTTAAAAGGATAAATTTACAAAGATGGCAGTTTTCAAATTATATAGAAGTCAAGGGGAACATGGCCTAAAAATTCACCCTGGTTTCCTCTGGAAACTTAAAGAAAACCATTTCAGTGACAGCAGAAACCAGGCTACAAAGGAACAAGTTTAGCCAACAGAGAAAGCTGGTATAAGTTACTCTTAAGAAATTTGACAGTAAATGAAAGAAAACATATGGGTGATAGCATGAAAAGGGGAAAAAGTCTTTTATATCATAAGGCTACCTTAAGAAAATACCTTAAAGGCATCTGCAGTGGTTTTGAACAAATTAATTCACCTCCTCTCTCCATCTTTCCCTGAAGTTGGACAACTCTCAGATCTTCATTCCTTCCTCAACATAGTACAAAAATAGAGACACCAATAAACATAAAATATGGACTTCTAGATGAGATTATTATTTTTTTTTAATGGCTGTTCTGGGTCTTCTAAACTACTGGGGCTTATCTTTAGTCGAGGCAAGCTGGGGCAACATGCTAGTTGCAGCGCTCAGACTTCTCATTGGAGTGGCTTCTTTTGTTGCAGAACACAGGCTTCAGTAGTTGCAGCTCCTGGGCTCCTAGCGCACAGGCTCAACAGTGGCCCACAGGCTTAGTTGCTGCAAAGCATGTGGGATCTTCTCTGATCGGGGATCGAACCCACGTCTATAGCATTGGCAAGCTGATTCTTTACCACTGAACCACTAGGGAAGCCCCAAGATGAGTGTTTTTTAAATTGAGGTATGATTGACATACAACATTATATTAGTTTCAAGTGTACAATCTAATGATTGATATTTAAATATGTTGCAAAATGATCACCACAATAAGCCTAGTTAACATCTGTCACCATATATAATTATAGGATTTTTTTCTCGTGATGAGAACTTTTAAGATCTACTCTCTTAGCAACTTTCACAAAGGCAATATAGTATTATTAACTACAGTCACCATGCTGTGCATTACATCTCTATGACATTTATTTTATGACTGTTAAGTTTATACCTTTTGACTCCCTTCACCCACTTCACCTACTCCCTACCCCAGGCAACCAGCAATCTGTTCAGATGAAGTTTCATTTTTTTTCAATAACTAAAGTTAAACTGAGAAACAAGAACCTTCAGAAAACAAATTAGAGACAAGACTCTAGATTAAGTATTAAGAATCCTGAGTTTGGAGAGTGGCTCTACCAGTTACTAGCTATATGTCCTAGAGCAAGTCTACTTAACTAAAATAAGGAAGTATCTCTCTTTAAAAAAAAAATGACTGGTAGAGTCCCCTTTAACTTTAATATTTTATGAGTCTTATCCTAAACCCTTTACAGTGAAGATCAAACAAGAAACCATGTGTTAAAGCACTGAGAAGCAGGACAACACATTAGAAAGAGTACCTAGTTAATTTATTTATTTTGGCCACACCACACTCAAAGCATCTTAGTCCTTGACCAGAGTCTAAACCCACACCCTCTGCAGTGGAAGCAGGGAGACTTAATGGCTGAGCTGCCAAGGAAGTCCCCAAGAGTACCTACTTTAGATCAGACAGACCTGGGTTCAAGATTTTGCTCTACTTATAAAATCAGTGACTGCAGGCAAATTACTTAACCCTCTGAGCCTGACTTAACCCTGAGTCACAGAGTTATTGTGAGAATTAAATGAAATAATCTAACCTTAAATCCTTCTAGAACAAGGTGACAAATGAATCTATAAATAAAATATTACTGGGATAATTATGTAAAGGACCTGGTCCATTACAGGTGCTCAGTGATTTGGAGGAATACCCAAAGTTGATCAGCCTCCAATGCTACTCTCTTTTAAACCTTTATTTGTCTCTAAATTAATATTCCCTAGAGGAAAATGGGAAAGATAAAAGTGACATTTTCAGAGTGGAAATGAAAGTAGTGATTAAAAGGACAAAAAAAGGGGCTATTAGGAACCTTGAGTTTTTAGAGTCCTCAATGTTTATCAGAACATAAGTTAAAGAAAAGAGAAATGCAACCAGCTCCTTGTATCTAATCGGAACTGAGCATAGAGGGCACTTCTCTCGCTAGAAGCTTTGACTTTGCTCAACCACCTCCTGTAAAGCAAACAATCATCGCTTGGTTTCCAATTGATACTGGGATTGAAGGGGGTGGGGAAGGAACAGGTAAAGATGATCTAATCTGCAAAACTCTTGGATTTAGCCCTCCTTTGCTGTTCCTTACTGGACCTGCTGTTTTCCTCCCTTGCTTCCCACAAATGTTTGTAGTCTGCTTTCAGGACAGAAGTTTGTAAGATATTTTCTTCTTTGGCACAGGAACTGAGAAAAAGAATCAGAAGGCACGTTTTTATCAGAATACCAGGTTATAAGGTGAAAGGTTGTAAACAACTCTGTCCAGGACAACTCCATTTCAGAACATGTCTTGGCTACAGGCCTGGTAGGCAGCAGCTGCCAAAGTGAAATCGTTTTCTGGCATTTAAGGGAACCCAGGCACAAAACAGCGCAAACAAGTGGTCTGCACCAAGTTTTGCAAAACGAGAAAGAAAGAAGAAATTGGAGCCCAAGAGAGGGACTTAAAGCAAAAGAGAATGGTATTAAGATTTTTTTTAAAAAAGCAAGTCAGTACTCCATAGCTGTGCCCAAGTAAATATTGGCATTCCCCTTTCTCTAAGACATTCCAAATATATACCACCCTGGTCTGTCACACTCACCTCTCCTCCCTTCCCCTCAACATTTATGCAATTACACATCACACACTGTTTAACAATACTGTCATTATGTATGTATTTATTTGTCAACACTTTGGTATTTCAGATTTACGTATACTTCCACATCTATCAACCTAAAAATTCTCTCAGAAGCTACAATTAAACATTTTTAAATACTTTAGTGAGAGTCTCACCTTCCCTGCTCTACCTACTTCAACCAATATTGTTGACCAACCAAAGACAACTCAGGCCTTATTGGTTAACTTTCTTAAACAGGGTGCCGGCTCAAACCCACACACCCTAAGGATCAACATGTTCCCCTTTTTGTTCTGGGGGTTGGTCCTGTGGGTGTGTGTTTTCCAGTAGTCTTGATGCCTGATTCTTGAGCTTGCTTAATAGTGCAATTGTAACTTGTTAGCCTTAGGGTGTCAACCCAGTTAGGGTGTGCAAGTAAGTAAGAAGGATCCTTCACAGCAATGAACAGGCATCTTCTTGCTAAGAGGGTAGGATCTCTATATATTCTAATGCTTCTTGTTTACTTCCTCATCTCAATCTTGGGAACACTATCTTCCTCTTTCTAGCACAAGAAATGAGGTAATAATCTCCTGATTCTCCAACCCATTGGAGAAACTCTGGAATCAAAGAAAAGGGAGAAGAATTCCTGTATCTGTGCATTCAAGTCTTTCTTACTGCAGCTATGAAAAATTTCTCAGGAGTCAGCTCCTAAGGCACCTCACGGCCAGCTAGGGAAAAACCCATCTGACAGAGAGCCAAATAACACAGGATGAAGAGTCAGGGTTTCTTTTAGCTTGAACATACAGTGTGCTAACGATCCTTCTGTCTTTTCTTCCCTTTCTTACCTATTTCTAAACAGTTTGGGGGAAAAACTTTCCAAAGACTGCAGAATGGTTCCTTCAGACAGAAATATGGCCATCTTTCCCTGACACTTTCCCTCTGAAAAATGACAACTTTGCTGCTTTTAACTAACTTGAAGGCTGTGAGGAGTGTGGGCAGCAGATTTAGAGGTGTACCTCTGACTTAGTAAGTTGGAAAGGGGACAAAGACGAGAGAGTTAAAATAACTTAGGGAAAAGGTGACTAGAGTGAAGCATCCTTTTTTAAAAAAATTACTTTCCTGGAGAAGCAGGGAGTGAGATACTCAGAGCCCAAAGAACACACTTTAACGAAGATTCGTGGGGTCGCAAAGACACGACTGAGCGACTGAACTGAATGAAGTAACTGGGAGAACATAAACAAAGTGTTCCCTAACTTTGAAGATCAGGGACTGAAGAGATGACGGAATAAGAGGCAGGATGTGGACACGCCCGTGCTGTACCGATACAGAGAACAGAGAGAACCGAGTGGAGGACGCAGGGGCAGAGGCACACAGGCCGGGGCCCCCAGCCTCCAGCCCAGGGGGCTAGACAGGGAGTGGGGGATGGCCAATCAGTCCCACACATTCACATTGCTGTGACCGCTGAAGAGAGGTTAAAAATTTGTGACAAGTTCTCTTTTCCTTCCCAGACAGCCGGGATATTTTATGGGAGGGAGCGGGGAGGAGCAGGGGGTTTGTTGATTTTTAAGAGAGATGCGGGGCAAGAGGACAAAGGGGATCTTCCTGAACAGTAACGACTGCACTCCCTGTCCTCCGCCCCATCCTAAAGTATTCTTGGAGCTCTGGGATTGTTTTTCACACGACTTGCGATTTGTGAGCCGGGAATAAACAGTCGCCTCTAAATTAATTACATTGGCTGAGGTTAGGCACGAAATTCCATCATAAGCACATTTTCTTTTTACCTCAGAATATAGCTCCCACTCCAAAAGCATCCGCACCCGCCCTTCGAAGACCACTGGCCTCGGATAAATTTTGGGGTCAGCGAAGCATTTCTTCCTTGGGCACATTGGAAGCCGCCCCACAGCCCCTCCAGCCCCTCCTCCCAGCCCCGCAGCGATGCACAACAACCATTTTCCCCGCCAGGAGCACACTGTGTCCACGCGCTGCTGCGACCTCGCTGATTGGTAGGGCTCCTGGTAAACAAGGAGCGGGCAGCCAATGGGAGAGCTGTGCACGAGGGCAGCACGAGCCTCCAGGCCAGCGCTCGCGTGGCCCTGCCTGCCGGGCTACTATATAAAGCAGTTTCCGGCTCCAGGTTGCAAACTGTCTTTTCGTTTTCAGAGGTGAAACGCTTTAAGCCTTCCCGCCGAGCTCCAGCTTTCCTCCAGCTGTTAGAGGGAAAGAAAGAAGAGAACTTGTTTTTCTTTTGCAGTCTCTTGATATAACTCGCAGCTTACATTTTTGGGTGGACGTGTTTTCGAAAATTTAGTAGAGAATTGAGAAGTGAAAAAGTTTTAACTTACAGCGTAAGGGTCCTTTGAGAGTTTTGCTTTGTCCTCATTTTTAACTCTTTAGCAAACCCAGCCCAACATGGTGATGTTCAAGAAGATTAAGTCCTTCGAGGTAGTCTTTAACGACCCCGAAAAGGTGTTCAGCAGTGGGGAGAAGGTGGCTGGCCGTGTGATAGTGGAAGTGTGTGAAGTCACTCGAGTCAAAGCTGTCAGGATCCTGGCTTGCGGAGTGGCCAAAGTCCTGTGGATGCAGGGATCCCAGCAGTGCAAGCAGACTTTGGACTACCTACGCTACGAAGACACGCTTCTCCTGGACGACCAACCAGCTGGTGAGTGACTGAACTGTTTGCTGGAGGGTGAAAGCGGATTCAAGAAGAGAATTGATACGGATAAAGCCCACACTGTAGATCCTAAGTTGCTCGGGTTGTGGGGTTTGAATTTTGTGTGGCTTTCTTATCTTTTTTAGCTTTAACTTGCAAACACCCCCCCACCCCCAAAAAAGGGTGATTTGTGCAACTTCTCAGGGTGCTGTGTTCTACAGGTGATCCTGAGGGATGTTGACTTAGCTATTGAAAGGTTTTTATGTCTTAATAAATTGCTTGTTCTTTGCTCACTTCTTGTTTGAGATGATAGGCTGCGCCTTTCAGCACTGCAGGGCTTTGCAACTTTTTGCTCAGCGAATGCATCAGAATCTCATTTAAGAACATAAGGGGTTCTGCATTACTCTTGCATGCTGCCCAAGAATTCCTTATCGCACAGATGCGTTTTAAGTGTAACAGGAAACCTAGAAGTTACTCCTTTTTCTCTCCCTTCAGGTGAGAATGAGATGGTGATCATGAGACCTGGAAACAAATATGAATACAAGTTCGGCTTTGAGCTTCCTGAGGGGTAGGTTATGAACTAAATGCATCTGGGATCTTATCTGTAAAAATCTTCCATTCTTTTGATCTTGGAGAGCATTTTTAAATTGTTTCCTTTTTCTTGATAAAGGCCTCTGGGAACATCTTTCAAAGGAAAATATGGGTGTGTGGACTACTGGGTGAAGGCTTTTCTTGATCGCCCCAGCCAGCCAACTCAAGAGACAAAGAAAAACTTTGAAGTGATGGATCTAGTGGATGTCAATACTCCTGATCTACTGGTGAGATTCATTTTAAGAGTCTGTTCTTCTGGGTTTCAGAGATAAGTAGTTAGGTTCTTAGGGCATTAAAGTGAAGCTCGTTAGGGAATCAAGTCATTAAGTCATCAAGGTGGGAGGGAAAACTACCTACTTTAAGCAGTGGAAAGAGAAGCAGAGAAAGGGTCTCTAGAGATTCTCAAAAGGCCTTTTTCCACTTCATTCTCCGTAGGAACCTGTGTCAGCTAAAAAGGAGAAGAAAGTTTCCTGCATGTTCATACCTGATGGGCGGGTGTCTGTCTCTGCTCGAATTGACAGAAAAGGATTCTGTGAAGGTAAAAATCTAGTGCTTAAAATGGGACATTCTTAAAACAGGAACTGTGGGTTTGGGAGTAAGGGCAGGAGGCAGGGAAGATGAAAAGTCATGGACTGCACTGAGCATCAGTTTTCATCTTTCTCCTTGCCAGGTGATGAGATTAACATCCATGCTGATTTTGAGAATACATGTTCCCGCATCGTGATCCCCAAAGCTGCCATTGTAGCCCGCCACACTTATCTTGCCAATGGCCAAACCAAGGTGCTGACGCAGAAGTTGTCATCAGTCAGAGGCAATCATATTATCTCCGGAACCTGTGCATCATGGCGGGGCAAGAGCCTTCGGGTGCAGAAGATCAGGCCTTCTATCTTGGGCTGTAATATCCTGCGAGTTGAATACTCCTTACTGGTGAGTGGGTGGATGGGGTTGGAGAGAGAAATTGTTCATTTGTGAAAACGATAATGGTGTTTCTCCAGATTTCTAGTCTAACAAACTGATGTCTTCCTTTCTAGATCTACGTTAGCGTCCCTGGCTCCAAGAAAGTCATTCTTGACCTGCCCCTGGTTATTGGCAGCAGGTCAGGCCTCAGTAGCCGGACGTCCAGCATGGCCAGCCAAACCAGCTCTGAGATGAGTTGGGTCGACCTGAACATCCCAGATACCCCAGAAGGTGAGCCAGACACCAAATGTCATTTTTCCTCTCTGGCCTGGGTGGGTTTATAAAATTGTGGTTAGGCTTTTCTTGGCTGGGCTTCTTATCTCCATGCTTTATCTCTCTAGCTCCTCCTTGCTATATGGATAGCATTGCTGAAGATCACCGGTTGGAGAGCCCCACTACTCCTCTGCTAGATGACACAGATGGTTCTCAAGACAGCCCTATTTTTATGTATGCTCCTGAGTTCAGGTTCATGCCACCACCTACTTATTCTGAGGTGAGAATTGTCATTTACCACTACTATTGTCCTAAGCCTTTTATAGGAAGTTAACTTCTCAGGATTGCCAGACTGGGTAGTTGTTTTTTTTCTTACCCAAACTAAAATACTCTGTTTCTTTTTTTCCTCCCAGGTTGATCCCTGCATCCTGAACAACAATGGGCAGTGAGCATGTGGAAGAAAAGAAGCAATGACACCTACCTGTTTCTTTTCATCTCTCTTCCTGGACTCTTTTATTTTTTAGAGACTCAACAGTCTCCACAGCGGGGTACAGGTCCACCCCAGCCTCTGACTCTCCAGCGTAGGAGGTGATCAGTAGGCAATCTCCTGGGCCTTAAAGGGTGCGCACTCGTCCTCAGCCAGCAAGATGATGTGATACAGAGTTTTTTGCTAGATGGGTTTAAAAACACATTAGAAAAAAAACTAAGGCCCATCCCATTTTCTTGAATCTCTTTGAAAATTGAGGCATTTTTAGTAGTTTTGAGTAAGGGGTAGAAATGGCATCCTGGAACAGTGTTCCCACGGTTGAATGGAGGGGATTATATAATAGATATTGTTATAACAATAGATCTTGAACCTCTGCCATGTGGAGGAGAACCAATTTAGCAAACTAGGAAAGTGAAAAGAAAAAATGGTCATGGCCAAAACTTTGGGAAAAGTTAAAATCATTGTTCCCCATTGTTTGTACACTTACAGAAAAAAAAGAAAAGCCTTCCAGAATTGATTGGGTTTGGACTTTGGAGCAAGCTTCCCATGTGAATTAAAGGGGAGGAGCTCTAAGTTTCTTTGTTTAGAAAGTAGTTTTAATCAGTCATAAAGCAGTAGTAACTGTGCCCCACCAGAGGTCTTAAAAGCCATTTTTAGAGCCTGTTGCACTGTGTTCTCCTGTTGGCAAACATTTTTATGTGGGAGAATTTTTTTTCATGTGACTCCTTGGAATCAATTCTGAGGCGATGTCCTTAGCACTTTAGTTTGTGTCAAATTGGGGGTTTTTTCCTTTCTCAGATGTAAGCTAAAACTGGTCTACTATGTCTCTAGGGTAAGCACAATGACAGGGAAAAAAAATTGTTACTGCTTTTGAGACTTTGTCCCAGTGTACAGAATTCTGCAGTTCTGACACTGATTACGTGAGAAGGGTTGCTGCTATCAGCCTTGCCCACTGTGACTTCTATCCAAACCCAAGGAGGAACCCTAGATAAAATGCCCCAACACTGTGATGAGAGCATCCAGATGTTGCCATGAGAAACCAGAAGGCAGATCTTCAGAGAAGCCCTGAGGGCTCACCTCCTGCCCGGTGTTAGGAGACAGGGTTGTTGACAGCCCCTGTCTCACTGCAGCCTCTAGCACTTGGTCAGTCACTTCGCCTTAGCACTTTGTTCACTGTCCTGTGTCAGAGCTCTGAGCTCTATCTACCCTTTTCTGAAAAAGTATGTGGGCTGAAGGTGGTTTCATTTTTTGTTTTTTAATTGTATATCTTTTTGTATGAGAAAAACTATATTTTGTACTTAACCAGATATATTTTTTCACCCCAGGTGGGGGTATTCTTTGTAAAAAAAAAAAAAAGAAATAAAAATACAGTTTTTTTAATGGCAAAAAAATGTTTCTCTTCTTGTCTGTGAGATAATATTGAAGTTATTAGAAAGAAAATGTGCCGAAAGAAGCTTTCCCCCTTACTTCACAACTCAGATTGTTGAAAACCCTATAGAGAAACCATTTCTTATTGATCCTAAGGACTATAGTCAGAATGAGGGTTAGGAGGGTGAGGAGGGAAGGAATTTGAGCTACACTGTCTTTTGTCCAATTCACTGAAGAACTTCAGTGAATAGTGGCGTCTTCTGGTGATCTGAGCTAGTTTTCTACATCTTTAGTTAATCATTACTAAATTTCTTCAACTTTGGAGTATATGTTTAATGAGCTCCTGAAATACAGAGAAATTAATTTTGTAAGGGTATTTGGGAGGAAAGTGTTATGGTACTTTTATTTCTTATTTTGGTTTCATCATAGTTTCTTGCCAGTAAAAACGTGGTTTATATGTAAGAAGACATAATACAGGACTAAAGGATTTTTACAGTTACGAATATCAAGTTTTTTGAAGCCAGCTACCATTTTTTTAAATCTCTGCAGCTCCTAGAACAATTTCTATCCAGGCACATGATTGTAACTCAGTAAATGTTTGCTGAACATTCAAATCCACCTTCATTCTTAGGGTATGCTTTACAGTTCCTGTTACTTCTTTGTAGAGTAAAAACAACAGATTGATACCACAACTCCACCTCTAATTGAAATGATTATTATTCCTAAAGGAGTGACTTACAGTGATAAACCCCGAGATGGCAGAGGTTAACATACTTTCTGATTTCTGTTTCATTTAAACTTCTGCAGACAAATCTAGTCTTAGCCTTTATTGGGAGAGGGGGGTTGGCTTTTCTGTGGATCTCCACATAGTAATTCCCAACTTCAGACTCCTGAAAGTTCATTAAAAATGAGTTAGTTCAGTTGTGTCTGACTCTACGACCCCATGGGCTGTAGCCCACCAGGGTCCTCTGTCTGGAATTCTCCAGGCAAGAATATTGGAGTGGGAGCCCTTCCTGACCCAGGGATCGAACCTGGGTCTCCGCATTGCTGGCAGATTCTTTACCGTCTGAGCCAACAGGGTTCATAAAATCAATGTAAATTGAACAGTGGGATTGAAAAGATTCTCTTCCAGTTCAGTCTTTGTGTCTAGCCTTCATTCTCAGTAGCTCTTTTGCCCCTCCTGTTTTTTCTTTATCAAGGCATCAGGTTCTAGCTCTGTTGCCATGGTGACTGTCACCTTCACTCTCACCTTTGCCTCCTCCATTTCTTACCTGTTCACAAATTTAGGGCCTCCTCCCTCTTTCAAATCTGTGACCAGATTTGAAACCAGGTCAAAGTTGATGGAAAAGTTTTTCTGGAGATTGTTTTCCAGGGACTGGAGGGGTGGGGCAAGGACAAGAGCTGGCCAGAGGGCAGGACAAAGAAGGGGAGACCAGGGAGCACACAACTTTGGTTGTTTGTGTACACAGCCTGGTTACTGGAGTGTGATACAAGGAGGGGATGGAGAGGGTAGATAACTTACAGCCAAGGTCTGATAGAGACTTGAGCCTTGAAGGGCCAGAACACATGTACCCGCTCCTGACCTATCAGCTATTATCATGCTAATAATAGCTCAAATCCAGCACAGTCTAAGAGAACTTCTGTAATGATAGAAAGGTGGTACATTTGCACTAATTCAGTAGGCACTATTCACACATGACAAGTGAGCTCTGAAATGTGTGGCTGCTTTTACTGACAAACTGAATTTTTATTTTTATTTTAAATTTAGTTAGCTCCATGTGACTAGTGACTGTTGAACAGCACAGAAAAATCTGAAGAAGGAAGGAAGCAGCTATAGCTGTTCACCCAGAGGAAATACATCCCTTCCTTAAAGCACAAAAGTCTCTACTGGACTTCCTTTTGACTTTGATACACAACTCCTACCTCACCTCAGGACATCTGCATACGGGCTCACTTAATTGTCTTCCTTGGGTCCTAGCCCAGCTGTTTCTCCATTTAAGTGGGTGGATATTTTGGGTCTTCCTTTCCCATACTCTTCTCATATGTCTATTAATTTTTAAGGAACTATAACCTACACATACACCCCTTAAAGGAGATCCAGTTCTTAGTATCATTTATTCATTAGCTCTAATCTGGTATAGGAAGATCTAAAAGAAGACAGAAAGAAAACTATCTAAAGAAAGAAAATAGCTAGAGAAAGTAAAATAAATAAGAAAAGAACTGATACTTCTACAATCAGGATCCTGGACCACCTTGATAACTCTGAACAGACTGGAAAAAGCAAAGCTATACTTTGGGAGGGAAAAGTATGGAGAAGATCTGACCAAGCACCTGGTCAATAAAAGAAAATCACATAAGAGCTAAGGTTACGAAGTGGGCTGAAGAAGTGACTTTTGTCCGGTTTTTTCACTACTATATAGACCTTTTCCTAGAATTCCTTCCATGGACTATCTCTAGGTGACAGAATGCATAAGATGGATAAGGAAAATGTTTTGCTGACCCTCCAGTGGCCCAGTCCTTGTCTCAAGCATCCTGAACTCAGTAGTTCTGGAGTGGAAAAAAAAACGTATGTCCCAGTCTCTGTTCTGTCCCTACATCCACTTCCATTTCCTAAGTTGAAAAACTCCCTCTCAGAGATAGCTGCAGATCCAGTGCTGCGGTCCTGGCCCAATAGGTGAGTCTATAACCTAGAAGAGGTTCAAGATCACCCTTCTTATTTATACTATTAAGGAGAAATAGTATAGTGTGGTAATTAAGCACATGTACCCTGGAGTCAAGCTATCTAAATTCAAATCCTACTTCCACCACTTAACAAACTGTATGACCTTGAAATTTGCTTAACCTGTGCTACAGTTAATCTGTAAAATGGAAAATAATAATAGTATCTACCTTAGAAGATTGCTGTAAGGATTTTTAAAATCTATGGGAAGTGTTTCAGGGAATTTACTCAGCGTTCAAATGTTCTTTTGATGAATTTGTGGGGAAGAAAGTGGTCTCGCCATCCTATTCCTCCACCATCTTGTTCCCTCCTCCTGGAAGTGTTTCAACAATGGCAAACAAGTGCTTTTTAAATTTTTTAAATATTTATTTATTTTTTATTTATATATTTTTATTTATTTATTTATATATTTATTTATTTTTGGCTGTGCCGGGTCTTCATTCTTCCCATGGGCTTTCTCTAATTGCCGAGAGCAGGGCCTACTCTGTAGTTCTGGTGCATGGGCTTCTCATTGTGGTGGCTTCTCTTGTTGCAGAGCATGAGCTCTAGGTGCACAGGCTTCCATAGTTTCAGCTTGTGGGCTCTAGAGTTAGGGTTCAGTGGTTGTGGCAAACGGGCTCAGTTGCCTTAAGGAAGATGTGGAATCTTCCTGCCCCAGAGATCGAACCTGTGTCCCCTGCATTGGCAGGTGGATTCCTATCTACCGTACTACCAGGAAAGTCTGGAAACAAGTGCTCATTATCTAAGATATCGCAAAGGCACATTCACCACTACCACCTTGATTAGCTCAGTCCCAGGCATGTCCCCAGAACTGTCTTCCTCTGACCTGTCATAAATAACACCATTCTCTCTTTGTTCCTCTGAATTCCCTTCCCGTGTTGGGGGAACAAAGGAGTCTGAGAAGAGGTCAGGGTACAGAAGCTGACTCCACCTTAGTTAATGTTGTGGTGGGAGAGAGGTAGCCCATTATTGGGACTCCTGGCCACTAGGCCAGGGAAGGCCCTCTGCACACCCCCATGGTATAGTTCTTTCATACTCCCACCTTATGGAAATTAGTTAATTGAGCTCTCAACTTTTCAGTATTGTGGGGTTGCCAGAGTTGGACACGACTCAGTAACTAAACAACAACCACCTTTTCAGTACACAATTTCAGGGGAAAGATTCCCACCACTTGAAGTGATAAACTGAGAAACAGAGAGTTATGGATATACAATGTGACACTGCAAAGAACTCTGAGACTCCTCATTTGAAGGCATTGCATCTCTTCTGATTTATTTCCCAAAGGTAAATGCATGACTGAGTAGCACAAAAACCAGCGGAGGTGAGCTCCACTGATGAGGCCCAATTTAGCCAATTTAGGCTATTCCTGTCTTATCTTGACCCTTCCCTTGGTGTGACCCTGCTGTGTCCCCTAGGGAGCCTGTTATGTAAGGAGAAAAGAAAGGACAGTCTGTGAAGGCTGGGGTTTTTCTGACTACCAATTGGTTGCTCATTTCAGGTAATAGAGTGATGGGAGAAGGAAGAGGAGAGGCAGAACATGGGGATGTAGCTGTGAAACCCACAGGCTTTGAGTCCTGAGATGTCACTCAGGGTCCATTCTTACTCCTTGTTGAGTGGTGGAGCTGCTGACCACCTCTCCAAGTCAATCAAACAGTCAGTAAACAGGTTCTTGGAAATGTCTGGCTGGGTACCCAGCTCCGGTATTTTTAACCTCTTGGATAGATGGACAGAGGAAGGATTTCAGTTGCTGGGAGGAGAGGTGGGGTTCAGGACTGTGAGAACTGTGTTGCCCTTTGTGGCTCTGTGGCTACAGACCCCTCCCTCTCCAGTCCACCCGTTTATATTCCAACTTCCTCCTTTGCCTAGCCAGGCTTGCAGTTTCCTTCCTTCCTTTGTCTCCTGTTCTCCCATTTCTCTCTCTGTTTCATCTTTTTTGCTTGCCTCATCTTCCAACTCTGAGGAATCTTTGATTTCTGTTTCAGATCCAAATATGTTTTTAGCTCCATGTCCCTGAAGATCAGGGGAAAGGTGGTTGGGTGGTGACCAACAGCTCCTTTGTTTTTGCTGGAGAAAATGTTGCCTGCCGCTGATATCCAAAGGCTTCTCTTTAGTTCTACTTCCCGAGCTCTCCTGCAGCCTCATGAACCTTACTGCCCCTCAGCTCTTGGGAACAGAATTGGAGGTCTTGGAAGGCCAGGTTTGGACCACACATACCTTTGGAAAGTAGAAGAAATGTTGGTAAAGGTCAGAGGCAGCAAACCATGGGCCCATGGGTGGAATCAGCTTGCAAGCATTTAGACATTTCTACAGTTTCTTCCTTAATATCAACATTTGAATTAGTTGTAAACATTAAACACCCTGGAGGAGGGCATGGCAACCCACTCCAGTATTCTTGCCTGGAGAATCCCCATGGACAGAGGAGCCTGGTGGGCTGCAGTCCATGGGGTCGCAAAGAGACAGGACATGACTGAGCAACTAAGCACAGCACAAACATTAAACAATCAGATGTTAGTAAGATCTATTGTCTGGCTCCCCCTAAAAAGTAGCCATCTTTGGTAACACTGAGACCACATTCCTTGATGGCATCAACCCGCTGGAGCTAAAAGAGTTAGGCAGACTCATATTTACCAGTTCTCGCCATCCCCTATTGCATTCCACTCACCTGCTTCACTTCTTTATACCCTTGTCTGGTGTTAAGGTTTGTCTTAGGTTATTACCTCTAGTCTAAGTAGGGCTTCTCTAGTATTTCCTCTGAAGGACCCCTAAGATTACAGAGACTGAATTTCCCTCCCAGGGTTCCAGAACCATCCAAAGTAACCTGTCACAAGCCAGAAATGTCTTTGAAGTATCTGTTTTACGTTTAAAACCTACAAGTTGTGATCTATATGGCATAATATATTTGTGTAGTTTTAGTATAAGAAGAGAAGAGTATATCTTCCCCCACCAAATCTTAAAAGTAAAATTGACATTCTGGAAGATGTACCATGTGTAGTCTGCGGCTCCAAATATATTCACCATATCACCCATTGGTAAACTAATTTCCGTAGCACAATGCTAAAGACATGAGGCAAAAAGAGACATGGAAAGAAAGACGTGGCTAGAGAGTCAGAAAGGGAAAGGAATCTGAAAGACAATGAGTTGTAGAGACAAGTTGCTTTCTGGCTCTTAGCCACCCCTCCTGACCTAGCCCAGTCCAGCTCCTGAGAAGTTTGTAGACATCCCTGATAGCTCTGGACAGGTGTTAGAGTGGTGGCTCAGGGTGAAAACCTAGTGTCAAAACAGCGGCCAAGTATGGGAGAGGTGAGGGGCCAAGACCAGCCAAGTATGGTCAGACAGGAAACATTGTCCAGGGGCCAAGGAAGAGGCAGACAGGATATGGAGGACTGAGAAAAGGACTGGTCAGCATTTGTCCTTTCTCTCACTGAGCCATCTTTGTTTCACATCCTCTTACCACCCCTGCCCAAGAAAAAATGAGGCAAAGAGTTAGTTTGACTACCTTAGAGATAGGAATTTCTTCTCCAGAATGGCTGTTTCTCTGGCCACAGAAGAATATAAGGAGGATGAGCACTGGGACTCCTTTCCCCGTTCACATGGGATGTCATCTATCCTCTCCAAGATAGGAAATACCCCAGATCTGTGTCCCTGACTCAGCTTAGTTTGTTTCCTCCACTCCTTTGGTGGCAAAGACAGGTCTAACCTCCCTCCTATTCTAGCACTATTAATGCTGTTGTTGTGGTTTAGTCGTTAAGTTGTGTCCAATTCTTTGCGAACCCATGGACTCTAGCCCACTAGGCTCCTCTGTCCATAGGATTTCCCATGTAAGGACACTGGAGTGGGTTGCCATTTCCTTCTCCAGGGGATCTTCTAGACCCAGAGATTGAACCCACATCTCCTGTGTTAGCAGTCAGACTCTGTACTTCTGAGCCACCAAGGAAGTCCACTATTAATGCTACCCTGAGTATAACAGAGAATGTTAGAGACACAATTATTTCTCCTTGTCCATTTTATACTAAGGGAAATGGAATTATAGGGTGGAGAAGATTCAAGGAGAGGCAGGAGTCCAAGTTTTGGGAACCCCCAGTCTGCAACTGAGAATCCCAGGAGGAGGAGAAGTTTGAGAATGGAGAACAGTCCCAGAGTCAGAGGTCATTGGGGCACACCACCCCCTGCATTGGTCAGGACTGGGTTGAGGAATTCCTGGATTCCTTTCCCAAAAGTCTTGGTGCCCAGGCTGCTCACACTTAGCCTCTCAGGTCCTACAGTTAGGGTTGGATCACTTTCTTTCCACTGACTTCCATTAGAGTTGCAGAGGGAACCTCCTTTCCCTCCAGAATACAAAATGGCAAATTAAGTCCTGTTGGGGATAAGGCAAAGCCCTTTTTGATTCTAGGAAACTAGAACTTTTTATTTCCAGCTTTCTAGTCCCAAAAGATCTTGGGGAAAAAGTAAGTCTCAGTAGGGGAAAGGTCAGTGAAGAAGAGGTCACCACTGTTCTGGCCAGATTAGCTAAGTGAGCTATTTCTGTTTAGCTTATTTCTCCTCTTTATCCTCTGGCCAGGCATGCTACGTGAGGGGAATAGAGGAGACCTGCCCCACTGGCCGCTTCCTCAGTCAGAAATCCCCTAGGAGCCTCCTTGAGTCCTGGCCTGCTGGTTGTGACCTTGAACTCTTCTTCCTTGCTAGTTAATGGAATTGCTGATCCTCCAGCTATTTGGGCTGAAGCAGTTTCGTGGAAAGGACTGCTAGATGCCTGAGGTATCTTTAGCATGTCCAGCTGAAAATGAGGTGGGGAAACCCAGCAGATGGAATGAGTTCAGCGAAAAGTTGGACACAACTTCACCTTTGTTCTCAGGAACATTTATTTGGATTCTTGCAGCGGATCAACAACGACTTGAAACATTCCTTGTGGTCTAAATTCTGCTTCATACATGAAGAATTTGAGACTTGTAGACTGGATAAGACTTCCCCAAGGGCACAAAACTATGAAATAGTGAAACTAGGACCACAAATCAGTGCTTTTCCCAGTTGAAACGGCAGCTTTCTCCCTTGGCTTAGTTCTTAAACTAGCCTACGCCTACAAGCCACCCTTCCTTCCTTTCAAAGTTCAACAGCAATAAAAATGAATTGAGGGGACCTCCCTGGCGGGCCAGTGGTTAAAACTTCTCCTTCCAATGTAGGGGTGGGGGGTGGGTGCTGGGCTTGATCCCTGGTTGGGGAGCTAAGATCTCAGATGCCTGATGGCCAAAAAATAAAACAGAAGCTATATTGTAACAAATTCAATAAAGACTTTTAAAAAATGGTCCATATTAAAAAAAAAAAAGCTTTAAAAAATGAATTGAGGAAAATATATGTCCTTTTCTCAACAAACCATGGGTGTTCTGGGCATCCAACATTTGACTCTCTAATTTCCTTCAGTTTCCACTCCCTGTCTTCTAAACTGCATGTTCCATCTCCCATTCAGCACTCCTTCAAATCACTTGAGTCCCTGAGCCTAAACCTGCAGACCCCAATCTCAAGCTTCCAGCCCAAGGTGGGAGGGGAACAATAGGCTATGGCACATAGGGTAGGGAAGGATACGATTCTTGCCCAAGAATCTACCCTGCCTGGGACCAGAGTGGCCTAGGTCATGGGCATGGAAACAATCTGTTCAACACAAGCAAACACGTAACACAGGGCTGAGCAAGAACAGTGTGGGGCCTCTCTAAGTGTCTGTAAGCAGTGTCTTGACCTCAGCCCTTTCAGATGGTCCTCCAGAGGACTAGCAGCCCCCATGCCATGTACTGAGCCTTAGGCTTCAGCCTCAGCCTGCCCAACAGAGCCTATGGAAAGTAGGGGAAAGGTCAGTGGAAACAGTCTAGCTCATTCCTGGAACTGTTCTGGAATCTGGGGAAGCTGCTGGGTCCCTTGTCTCTGGCTTTGTTCAGCAAGGTCACCTGCCAGGAAGGACAGGAGGCCAGATAGGAAAGAGTCCAGGAATGGACTGATCTCTCTTGACACTTGGTCTTTGAGGCAGTACAACAGCTTCCCCAGAGGCCACTCTAACCTTTATCCTTTTCCCTATTTCATGGGAAAGGATGTACGTGTAAAGAGGCAGACGGAGGTGTGTGTTCAGTCTCTCATCTAGAATTCTTCGTTTCCACTCTTTTTTAAGTACACATGCTGGCATTAGGTGGGATTTAGGAGGCCAGCTGTACCGCCTACATAGACACAGATCTAGTTAACCAGATAAGGTCTGATGTGTGTGTATATGCAGGTGAGTTAGGCAAAAGGAGATTTTTTTCAGGGTCTTTTATTTCTGTTTCTTGCTGATTTCTTCCTAGCCACAATCATGGGCTATGCCTATGGAAAACCCCTGAGACAGGTCCCTTGGCCTCTCCCTCCAACACACTCACACAATACCCCAGAGAACTAGAAAAGGAAACACATTAATCATCACAAATTGCTCAATAACTCTGGAATGTTCTGTCTCTATTTCAGTTTCCTTCTCTGTTCTCGTGGCTGCTTCTTCCTATCACACTTACTACCACACCCAAACCTGGCTTTTAAGGTGCTTTCCCTCAATGGAGTCACAGCCCCTGTTCCTTCTTTACAATGGGGTCAAAAATATCTAACAGTAGATTGCCAGTCTCTATCACTTGATGCTGCAGGGAATTCAATCTGCCTGCCTAAATATGGCTGGAGACTTTCTTGAAGTTTCTCCCGCCTCCCATCTTTCCGGCTTTCAAATGTTTAGTAAGGTCGCTATGACAGCATCCACAGCTCTCAGTGCCTGTCTCCCTATCCAGTCCCTATTCTGGACACGCAGCTCGCCCGTGACTGTTGCATGTCAAGTGGCTGGAACCAATCAGTACGTCTAAGGCTTCCTCAGAAGCCAATCAGAGACTGGGGAAGTGACCTCACCCAGCGGGAGGGCTGCGTGGGCGAGAAAGCACCTCCTAGAGCTGAGTGTCCCTAAGTCACTCCCTTCCTCCGCACCCTCCTTACTTCCTGTAAAGCAGTACTGCCTACCCCATCCCCCTCCACACCAAGGGAGTGAAAGAAAGGCTAACTAAATTCCACAGAAGAGAAACTGCAACTCAGCCACACAGCAGCTTCTGCAAGTGGAGAATAAGATATTCAGTGGGTTCCCCCTTCAAAACAGCACCCTTCAAAGTGGGGTTCCCAGGGTCTGGAAGAGGGTGAGTGAGTGTGCTAAAGAACAATCAGCACCTCCTCCCTCCCCACACCTGGTTTTCTTGACTCCACAAAAATAGCTGTAATCATTCCTTGTAAACAAGGACAAGATCAAGGTCAAGTGTGGGAACATGAGAGTCTGTGTCCCATGAACACATGTGAACAGAGACAATCACGTCCCCATTGCCTGAGGACCAGAAGCTCAGAAGCCAGCTGGTCTTCAGGGTATGGGCTGTTTACAGCTCACTCCGTGTAGCCCTGAATGTTCCTTGGCAGAGCTAGGTTGGGAGTAGGTGTCCCACCATGGGGGTAGGCGGGAAGGGGCAAAGAACAGGAAGGCTGTAATGTCCAGTGTGTTACACTGGACTCTCAACAGGTAAGAAGAGAAGAAAGGTTTACTAGGCATCCCCTTCATTCCTCCAGCCCTCTCCCAACTAGGCCTCACCCTGGACAGAGAGACAGATAAAAACATTTTATTGAAACTGTAAAACTGCCCTTATTCCTCTTAACTGCTCATACCCAGAAAGAACTATTAAAAATAGTTATGGGCATGTTACAGCTACTTCAGCTGTAACAACTCCAGTCCTCGTTTTGACCCTCCTTTTTTCCTTTCATACAACTGAGACACTGGTCCTTTGCCCTTTTCCCCAAGATATCAGAGGAGATACCACACCACAGGAGAGAGGCAGGGTAAGGGCAGAAAAGAGAGCTATCCACTGTCACTCTCCATTTCTGTCTCCAGGGACCAAACAGGTTAGCTGGATTCTAAGCAAAGGATGTGCTTGTCCACAAAACCAAATAATAGGGAACAGTTAGTCTCTGTGTCCTAAATCAAGAAAGATATGAAGGTCCAGGGTCTGGTTTAGAATCTGTCTTCAGTATATAGCCTCATCCATATTGTCATCACTGTCACCTCCAAAGTCCTCCCCATTGTCAAAGTATGACATGATGTAATCAGTTTCCTGAAATAGAAAAAAAGGAAGGGAGGAAGAAAGGTTAGGTCAGGCATGCTTTCAATGTTCTCCTTTCTCCCTAGGTACATACCAGTCTCCTCCCCTCCCAATCACAGCACTCCATGCTTGGGAGGTCCCTTCAAGCTGTAGTTCACTCTTAAGAAGAGCCTAAGGACAGATAAAGCGGAGGGTACTATCCTCTGTGGGCAGTATCTCCTTTGGCCCTCCAACCCTCTGAGGAGAAGATCCCTGGTGGACAGAGTTGAGATCCCTGGAGCTTATGAGTGGAAGAGACGGGGTCTGAGAATGAAAGGTGGTTCCCTTTACCTCTTCATGTTCTTCTTCATCATACTCCTCTTCTTCTTCCTCTTCCTTCTCTTCTTCTTCTTCTTTCTCCTCATCTTCCTCTGAAGTCACTTCTTCCTCCTTCTTCTCCAGAGTCTTATGTGAGGATGAACAGGAAGAGAAACCAGACTCAGCTCACAGAACGGGGAGAAGTGAGGCACCCATGGGCCAAAGCAGAGGAATGAATCTAGGGCCCAGATGGCCTCTATTCACATTTCTTCCTTACCTCTAGTTTCTGTATTGTTTCCTCCTTATCTTCTGTGGTCTTAGGGGGTCTCTTGGGGAGTATAATGGTGGTCCCTGGTGAGAGGATCACAAGGTCAACCATGAGAGAGCAAACTTCCTTCTTAGCTTTCTGTCACCCTCTTGCATGGACCATGTCACTTTGCTGCCCTCACATGGCCACTAGGGCACCCAGCAGTCATACTGGGTAGATGGGGTAGGTAGGCATTGGGAGAGCAGGCAAGACCACACTCAGCCTTGGCCCTCCAATTGATGAAGGAAATCTCTACTTTCCCTCCTTTTTCCAGATACACTCACGTTCCTTCTGTAGCTTCCGCACTCGGATCTTTAGCTCCCGGGGCAGACGTCGCCAATCTAGAAACAGCGGGAATGTAAAAATCAGCCAGACTCTGCCTGGGGTCTCCTATGAATGGTGACTCTTTTAAAGGAGAGATAAGGATCAGGGTAAGGGCGAGGAAGGAAAGGGTTGGGTCAAAGTTGCTTGGAACAGAACTGTGGTTTGGATACTTCTAGAGGAGTAGGGGACATTTACCAGGTTTTCAGTCTGTGAGTACGCCGGAGCGCATCTAAGCCTCCTGAACAGGGTGGAGGCTGGGGACAGAGGAGGGTGGATAGGGTGGTAGCTTGAGGCAGCTCAAGCATTTGAAAGAAAAGAAGTCAATGAAAGGGCCCATCACCTACCAGGGTTCCAATCGATGGCATTGTCAATTGGCCCTGACATCTGATATTTGTCTGAGTAACGTTCCACATCTGAGGGATCAGAGGTCAAGGGTCAAAGTTTTATCCTATCAGAACCCTCAGGTTCTTCCTGAGGGTCTAGCCCAGAAATTGTCGTCTTTCTCACCCCAAACCCAGAGCCTAGGGAGGGCAGCTTCAGTGAGGACCTTCAATACTCTTTTAACCTGTCTTTTCACCACCCCAAATTGCAATGTTTTTGCTATCTCTCTTAACCCCAAGGCATGGCTATATTGACTGGGAGTGTGTTATGGTGGAAAGCTCACTAGAGCAAGAAAACAGGGTTTCTGTCTTCCCTCTACTCCGTGTTCACGGGACTAACTTGGGCAAGTCTTTTAACTGTCTGAACTTCAGCTTCTGGAGCTTTAGGAGAAAAGTACCAGTTGTCAATACACTGAAATACTATACTTCCACACCAACTGGTAAATACCCACTATCCTAGGCCTCCCAAGTATGCCCCCTTCTCCAGTCCCTCCTGGCTGCATGACCTCTCCATGAGCCACAAACCAAAGGGCTAATATTTTAATTTACAGGGCTTCTCAGAGACCCCTTCTCAACTCCTTCCAACTGGTTAGTGCCTGCAATATCCAGATTGTTAAAAAATTGTAATACACCTCCCAATTTATATCTGTAAGACAATTGTGAAACTCAAAACAAACCATGGATACCATAATGCATTTCAAATGCAGGTGTAATTACTATGATCTCCCTAGCTAGGCAGTGAGCTTTCTGTGTCTCTTCTGACTTCTCTGGGGCCCCAGTGGTGCTAAGTACAGGGCACTACTCATGAAAGGTGCTCAGAACATCCAACTGACCTCTCTTGGGGACAGCAGGCCGGATGAAGTAGGGGAGCTGCCGCATGGCCCCTCGAAGCTCCTGCTTCAGGGCCAGGACATATTCCCCTTCCTCTCCTGAGGGCAGAGGCACTGGGCGGAACTCCAAGGGCTAAGAGGGCAGAGGCAATGGTCAGTTCAGAGAAAAAAATGCTGGAGTATAAATCTGGGAGGGCCTCTCCTCATCCCACACTTCTATCCAATGCTCCCACTGAGCAGGGGACCAAAGGCAAATGCTGGGAGCAACACAGCATTTTGAAAGCTGGGGAGCAGAGAGTATAAAAAGTAAGGGCAGACACTTCCTAGTCTGGAAAACATCCCATGTAAGTTACAAGTACAGAGACAGGGAGGGGCCAGATGAGGATGATTTTGATGACCCAGGAGGAATCCAGGATCGCATACAGTCAGTCAAGGGCTTAAGGGAGTCTTGGGAAAGGGGGGGCAGACACTCACAGGGAAGAGTGGAGAAGGCTGCAGGGTGGGTGGGGGCAAAGCATCCCCCTTCCCAATGCCCACAGCCTCCACGTTGAAGGTCAACTGGCCCCGGCCACAACCCCGGCCCCCACCCCGGCTGGCCATGATGGAGGGGGCCTGGGGATTCAGACATCCAATGGGAAAAACCTGATAAAGACAAAAACAAAGAGAAAAAGTACAGTAGAATGGACAGGAAACCAGGGAGGTATAAGACACTCAAATCGTTTTTCCCAGAGACCTGAAAAGCCAGTTTAATTCAATGAATTTTGAGAAGGCATGGTGCCAGGCAAGGTATTTCTGAAAATATAAATAAGGATGAGACATGGTCCCTACAGGACAGATAATTGCAACATGGTGTAACTGGTGTAACTGAAGCACAAGGAGGAAAGTAACTAGACATTTGGATAAAATTTCCCTATGTTCCCAAGTTAACTGGATGTTTATCATCAGCTGCATATCTACATATGATCTTTGAATTCTTTCTCTCCTTCACTTTCCAAACCCAACTAGGCCCCAATTCAATCTAATGCAATGCATTTCAGCAAAACATTTATTAAGCATCTACCATGAAAAAGGTAGTGTGCCAGACACTGTGAGGGAATAGAAATGAGTCATCAGTCTCACTGTCAATTGGTTGGGGGTGGGGGGTGTGTGTGAGAAGAGATATTACACTCAAACAGATCTTTTTAAAAGCCACTTGGAAACACAGAATCTTAGAACTGGAAGGACCCATGGAGTCTTCTAGCTCAATAATCCTCCCAGTACAGTACTGCTGCTGCTGCTGCTAAGTCGCTTCAGTCATGTCCGACTCTGTGTGACCCCATAGATGGCAGCCGACCAGGCTCCGTCGTCCCTGGGACTCTCCAGACAAGAACACTGGAGTGGGTTGCCATTATCTTCTCCTGTAAATTGTCAGTCATTCAGCTTCTGGTAGCATTTCCTAAAGAGATGGTGTCCATTTTCCCCCAAGGCAGCCCCTTCCATGTGATCAGCTGTGATGAACTGAAAGTTCTTCCTGCTACTGTAACTGAACTCTGCCTCTTACCATCATTTTTGAAAAACCAGTCAGATAGGATGGGGAATAAAGAAAGTCATCAAATGAAAAAGAAACTTGAAAGAAATTATATTCCAGTAGCAGGGAAGATACCTAGCATCCAGATCTTGGCTTCTCATACCACTCTCCAGCAAAAGGAACCAGGGCTTCTTGGAGAAATGCAGCTTCTCCAATGGGACAGGAAATACACAAGATGAGACTGAAGTATCTTGTAGTGCCAAAAAGTAAGAAAGTGCTCAAAACCCCCAACACTGATGGGGCTCTGTCAAAGGTACATAAGAGGCAAATGAAAGAGCTCCCAATGGCCAAAGCCTGAACAAGCTGAACCATAAAATAAAGTAGTATTGGAATGTAATATCAAAGTATAAAATAAATATCCAGAGACTATACTGATATAAATAAACATTTGAACAAATTAATACATGGGAGAGAAAAAAAATCCCATATGCAGAATTCCAAATAAATTATGTAGAAAGAGTTAGTCGTTTAGTTGTGCCCAACTCTTTAAAACCCCGTGAACTGTAGCCCATCTGTAGGCTCCTCTGTCCGTGGAATTCTCCAGGCAAGAATACTGGAGTAGGTTGCCACTCCCTTCTCCAGGGGATCTTCCTGACCCAGCGATCAAACCTAGGTCTCCTGCATTGCAGGCAGATGTTTTACCATCTGAACCACCAGGGATTCCACCCTAAAAGGGGAGAGTGTAATTCCTCACTGCTTAAGTATGGCCTATGCGTAGGGAATTTTGTCCAAAACAATTTTGGAAAGGTGGGGGGGGGTAACTTTACAGTATAGAAATTGGACAAGCATTACTTCAGTCAGGTGACCACGGTCAACATGAACAACTTTAAATCATATTATTAGTACGTACCCTTGTGTGCTCAGTCGTGTCCAACTCTTTGTGGCCCCTTGGACTGTAGCTTACCAGGCTCCTCTGGCCATGGAATTTTCCAGGCAAGAATACTGGAGTGGGTTGCCATTCCTTCTCGAGGGGATCTTCCCGACCCAGAGATCGAACCTGTGTCCCTAGCGTCTCCTGCATTGGCAGGCAGATCCTTTACCACTAGCAGATATGATATTTTCCTCCCCCAAACTGATACCCCAGTCTGTAAATAGGAGAAAAAAAGCAGATAAAGTCCAACGGAGAAGCATCCTATAATATACATGACCAGTACTCTTCAAAACTGTCAGGGTCATCAAAAACAAGAAAAGTTCACACTTCCATTGTAAAAGAGAGACCTTTCCTAGTGTTAGCATTCTTAAAAAAAAAAACCCAAAATATTCCTTTTATTTTCTAATTACAGAAGTAGTATATATTTATTCTAAAAAAGTTGAAAAGATACAAATGAGGTATAAAGAAAAATAGCTACTAACCATGATGTAGTAATAATCATTACAAATATTTGCATATGCATACTTTCAATTGCATTTCTGTACTATACATACAGTTTGTGCATATATATGTGTCTATATATATAGACATAATAAGGCCATGATAACTAAATGTAATGTGGAATCCTGGAAAGGATCCTGGGACAGAAAAAGAGCATTAAGTAAAACTAAGGAACTCCAAGTATAGACTTTACATAATTACAATGTATCAATATTTATTCATTAATTATAACAAATATACCATATTAATATATGATATTAATAATAGGGGAAACTGGTGCCAGGGTGTATGGAAACTTTTTGCACTATCTGCTCAGTTTTTCTGTAAATCTCAAAGTGTTTTAAGAAATAAAATCTATTAATAAAGAAAGAAACATGAATATCAATTCAAAATTCACAGTTCTCTGACCTTCCTTGTTTTTCATTACCCTGACAGTTTTATTAAAGATTACTGGTCAAATATATTATAGTATTTTCCTCTATAGAAATTTTTCTGAGGTTTTTCTCTTGATTAGACTGGGGTTGTGGATTTGGAGGAGGATGATCAACAAGATTAAGTGACATTTTCATCACATCATATAAGCGTTCATACTAATAACATTTTAGTTATGGAACAATAAGAGACAATATAATACATAATCATGACCTCTCAAATTAGTGGTTCATAATATAATTGTTCCCACAATCCAGAGAATAGAAAAAGCTAAGAGGACTGGGATGGTGAGGGGAGGCTTTAGCAATCACAAGGTCCCAAGTTTGGATCAGACCTTAGAAATCATGTTTCCTTTCTTTCTTTCAACAAATATTTATTGAGCATCTACTATAATCTACTATAACTTGTAGCTCAGTTGGTAAAGAATTTGCCTACAGTGCAGGAGACCCAGGTTTGATTCCGGGTCAGGAAGATCACCTGGAGAAGGAAATGGTAACCCACGCCAGTATTCTTGCCTGGAGAATCCCATGGATAGAGGAGCCTGGCGGGCTACAGTCCATGGGGTCATAAGAGTCAGACACAACTTAGCAGCTAAACCACAACCACCACCACTATAAGCCAGACATAATGCTAGACAATGGAGATCATGGTGAACCCTTTACTTTAGACATTCAGCTTTCCTTTGATAAACCATATCTAGTAAACTGTTACCCAGCTTCAATTTAAACTTTTTAGCAAATCTTTTAATCTCACTTTACAAGTCATTCCATTTTTGGATATTTGTTCTTTAATCAAAATCCAACAAATAAAACAAGAAATATATGACTCAACAAAATGCACTCTACAAAAGATTAGTCAGGGAAAAAAAGATTAAAAAATATATTCAAGGTAATCTATTTTGTCAAACTTATATACACCCATACATATAAGTAAAAAAGTTGTCCTTTTTTAAAAAATTAATTTATCTTTTATTGAAGGATAATTGTTTTACAGAAAAGTTGTTCTTAAAGGGTATACAATAAGAATTAACATTCCTCAGTGATCAATGCAAAGAAATAGAGGAAAACAACAGAATAGGAAAAACAAGAGACCTCTTCAAGAAAATTAGAGATTCCAAGGGAACATTTCATGCAAAGATGGGCTCGATAAAGGACAGAAATGGTATGGACCTAACAGAAGCAGAGGATATTAAGAAGAGGTGGCAGGAATACACAGAAGAACTGTACAAAAAAGATCTTCATGACCAAGATAGTCACGATAATGTGATCACTGACCTAGAGCCAGACATCTTGGAATGTGAAGTCAAGTGGGCCTTAGAAAGCATCACTACTAACAAAGCTAGTGGAGGTGATGGAATTCCAGTTGAGCTATTTCAAGTCTTGAAAGATGATGCTGTGAAAGTGCTGCACTCAATATGCCAGCAGATTTGGAAAACTCAGCAGTGGCCACAGGACTGGAAGAGGTCAGTCTTCATTCCAATCCCAAAGAAAGGCAATGCCAAAGAATGCTCAAACTACCGCACAATTGCACTCATCTCACACGCTAGTAAAGTCATGCTCAAAATTCTCCAAGCCAGGCTTCAGCAGTATGTAAACCGTGAACTCCCAGATGTTCAAGCAGGTTTTAGAAAAGGCAGAGGCACCAGAGATCAAATTGTCAACATCCGCTGGATCATGGAGAAAGCAAGAGAGTTTCAGAAAAACATCTATTTCTGCTTCATTGACTATGCCAAAGCCTTTGACTGTGTCGATCACAATAAACTGTGGAACATTCTGAAAGAGATGGGAATCCCAGACCACCTGATCTGCCTCTTGAGAAACCTGTATGCAGGTCAGGAAGCAACTGTTAGAACTGGACATGGAACAACAGACTGGTTCCAAATAGGAAAAGGTGTACGTCAAGGTTGTATATTGTCACCTTGCTTATTTAACTTATATGCAGAGTACATCATGAGGAACGCTGGGCTGGAAGAAGCACAAGCTGGAATCAAGATTGCTGGGAGAAATATCAATAACCTCAGATATGCAGATGACACCACCCTTATGGCAGAAAGTGAAGAGGAACTAAAAAGCCTCTTGATGAAAGTGAAAGAGGAGAGTGAAAAGGTTGGCTTGAAGCTCAACATTCAGAAAACGAAGATCATGGCATCTGGTCCCATCACTTCATGGGAAATAGATGGAAAAACAGTGGAAACAGTGTCAGACTTTGTTTTTTTGGGCTCTAAAATCACTGCAGATGCTGATTGCAGCCATGAAATTAAAAGACGCTTGCTCCTTGGAAGGAAAGTTATGACCAACCTTGATAGTATATTAAAAAGCAGAGACATTACTTTGCCAACCAAGGTCCGTCTAGTCAAGGCAATGGTTTTTCCCGTGGTCATGTATGGATGTGAGAGTTGGACTGTGAAGAAGGCTGATCGCCGAAGAATCGATGCTTTTGAACTGTGGTGTTGGAGAAGACTCTTGAGAGTCCCTTATACTGCAAGGAGATCCAACCAGTCCATTCTAAAGGAGATCAATCCTGGATGTTCATTGGAGGGACTGATGCTAAAGCTGAAACTGCAATACTTTGGCCACCTCATGCGACGAGTTGACTCACTGGAAAAGACTCTGATGCTGGGAAAGGTTGGGGGCGGGAGGAGAAGGGGACGACGGAGAGTGAGATGGCTGGATGGCATCACCGACTCTGTGGACGTGAGTTTGGGTGTACTCCGGGAGTTGGTGATGGACAGGGAGGCCTGGCGTGCTGTGATTCATGGGGTCGCGGAGAGTCGGACACGACTGAGCGACTGAACTGAACTGAACTGAACTGAATTTAAGGTGATGGGTTTTGGAGATTTTTTGGTAATGTGTATTTTAAGCGTTGTTTTTCCTCTGTACCAAAAAGGTATTGCTTTTATAATAAGAGGAAAATATTCATCAGAAAATTAAAAATAGTAACTGAATAGTAGATGAGATTAACAATATGTAGCAGGAAGGAGAGGGTAGGGAAATGTTTGCTTAAGAAATCTGGGAAGCTTCAAGTCCAACTGCCATGAAAAATGTGAGGGAAAGACAGCTGTTAATGAGGTATCACCTCACATTAGTCAGAATGGCCATCATCAAGAAGTCTACAAACAATAAATGCTGGAGAGGGTGCGGAGAAAAGGGAGCCCTCCTACACTGTTGGTGGGAATGCAAACTGGTAGACACTATGGAGAACAGCATGAAGATTCCTTTAAAAACTAAAATTAGAACTACCATATGGCCCAGAAATCTCACTCCTAGGCACATACTTGGAGAAAACCATAATTCAAAAAGATACATGCACCCCAATGTTCACTGCAGCACTTTTTGCAATAGCCATGATATGGAAGCAACCTAAATGTACATCGACAGATAAACGGATAAAGACGGTGTGATACATATAATACAATACAGTGGAATATTACTCAGCCATAAAAAGGAATGAAATTCTGCCATTTGCAGACTTGGATGGACCTAGAAACTGCCATACAGGGTGAAGTAAGTCAGAAAAATCAATATCATATAGTAACATATATATGTGGAATATAGAAAAATGGTGTAGATGATCTTATTTGCAAAGCAAAAATAGAGACAGACATAGAAAACAAACATGGATACCAAGGGGTAAGAGGGTGGGTGGGATGAAATGGGAGACTGGGATCACATATATATACACTATTGATACTATGTGTTCAATAGATAACTAATGAGAACAGACTGTACAGCACAGGGGACTTTACTCAGTGCTCTATGGTGATCTAAATGGGAAGGAAATCTGAAAAAGAGAGGATATATGTATACATACAGCTGACTGACTTTGCTGTGCAGCAGAAACTAACACATTTTAAAGTCCAATAAGAAGTAATAAACAAAAAACAGATGTTAGTTAATAGATTAAACTATGATCTGATTTAAAGAACACATTAGGTAAGAGATCCTGTCTTATGGATGTGAGAGAGGGAGTAAGAATTTGCCATTGTTTTCAGGCCCTTTCAAGGGAAAACACTCTTAACTAGCCGGCTTAGGTATCCCTCCATCTGATAGATACAGTTCTATCAGTGGAGACAGGAGCTGTTTTGATTGCAAAGCAGTAAGGAGTTAAGAAAAGGCCATGAGCTTTGAGGTGAGACAAATCTAACTCCATTTCCACATACTGACCAAGTGACCCTCAAGAAATGTGGGGTAAAAAGAAGACAAATTTTTATTTAATTAAGGCACTAAACTGGTGGTTAGGAAACTGTAAACCATCCATCTGTACCCTACTCAACTCAAGAATCTACAAAGCTTTTATTTAAGATTGTGATAAAGTGATTGTGATTCTTGAAGATGTTCAAGGTTTCCTATAATCTGGTCCCAAACTGCCCCTCCATAAACATCATGCATTCTCCTTCCCCCACAAACAACATCCCACATATGTTACACTCATTCCCAACTGTGCCATAACTGTTTTAATATGATAGAAGTTACTAAAAAGCCTTTCTTAAATTTGATGTTATTGCTTTTCTGTATTTTTTTTTTTGAAAACTGCTTCTTAGTAACTTCTACTACATTACACAGTTTGGCACAGTTGGGAATGAGTATAATATATGTGAGATCCTGTTGTTTGTGGGCGAAGGGCAAGAGTGAATAATAGGGAGGGTCGATGTTTCCTTATCTGTAAAATGGAAATAATAATAAAACCATCTTAATTCATTCAACAAATATTTACTGAGTTCAGTGTCAGGCACTGTTTCAAATGCTAGGGATGTAGCAGTGAGCAAAATGGACAAAAAACTGCTGCACCCATGGAGTTTAAAAGGAGTTTACATTCTAATGGAGGTCTCAGTATACAAATGTTTCAAGTCATGAGGCTGGGAGAGATTCCTAAAGGAGTGGATGTGAAGAGAGAAAAGAAGAGATCCAGGGACTGAGGCTTGGAGCACTCTAACATTTAGAATTTGCTATATTTGTAATAAATAAGACAAAGATTTAACACTCTTATTAGAACTCATGGAAATGAAGAAAAATCATCCCAATAGAATAAATATGCAAAGAACATGAATAGGCAATTAACAAAAGAATGGTCAATCAAACCATTTATTATCTATAAAATTGGCAAAGATTTAAAAATTAATCAGGCTTCCTTGAGTTTTTTTGAAGTGGACTCTCATACCTCACTGGAAGAATTATAAATACAATATTTGGGGTGAGCAATTTGAATCTACAGCCTTTTAAAAGTTAATATCCTTAATCTAATCCAGTAATCCCACTTTTAAAACTTATCCAAAGAAATCACCAGATATATAGTCAGAGATATAAAAGCATGTTTATCAAAGAGCTATCCATAGTAGCACAAATTTTGAAATAACCTAAATAGTCCTACAAAAAATGAATGGTTGGGGCTTCCTCACTGGAGAAGGAAATGGCAACCTACTCCAGTATTCTTGCCCAGAGAATCCCGTGGACGGAGGAACCTGGTGGGCTGCTGTCCATGGGGTCGAACAGAGTCGGACACGACTGAAGCGACTTAGCATGGATGCATTAGAGAAGGAAATGGCAACCCACTCCAGTATCTTGCCTGGAGAATCCCAGGGACAGAGGAGCCTGGTAGGCTGCCGTCTATGGGGTCACACAGAGTCAGACATGACTGAAGCGACTGGGCTTCCTCACTGGTCCAGTGGTTAAGAATCTGCCTTGCAACACAAGGGACACTGGTTCAGTCCCTGGTCCTGGAAGATCCCACATGCCGTGGAGCAACTAAGCCTGTCTGCCACAACTACTGAGCCCAGGCATTGCAACTTCTGAAGCCCTTGTGCTTAGAGCCTGTGCTCCTCAACAAGAGAAGCCACCGCAATGCGAAGCCTGCACACCGCAACAAAGAGTAGCCCCCGCTTGCCATAACTAGACACAACTAGAGAAAGTCTACTTGAAGCAACAAAGACCCACCACAGCCAATAAATGAATAAATCTTAAACAAAAAAAGACCTCATGACCAACTTCAATAAGCGGGCTTTATTTTTTAAAATATGAACTGTTTAAAAAAATCAAATATCTATCTTAGACTATTATGTAGACATAATAAAAATTTCAAATAATATTTAAAGGCAGAAAAATGTTCACAATATGATGTAAAGTGGAGAAAGCATAATAAAAGGTTGTATTTGTTGTATGGCCCTATGTGTGTAATATATACACAAAAATACATATATATATATACATACAGGAAATAAATTGAAGGGATTCATTGTCATGATATAATAGACATTTTATGGTTTTCTAGGATAAATGTATATTACTTCTATAAACAGAAAACAAAGAGATGATTTTCTTTAAGAATGTTACCATTAGGACAGTTCTGTCTTTTTTACAGTGAAAATGTGGAATACATTTTGTTGAACCATATATTTCTTTTGTATTTGTTGGATATTGATTGAAGAGCAAAGTGAGATAGGAAGTTCTCTCACTAAAAAGTTTAAACAGAAGCTGGATAATAATTTACTAAATATGGTTTATCAGAGGAAGGCTACATATCTAAAGTAAAGGATTCACTATGATCCCCATTCTCCAGCATTATGTCTGACATATAGTAGATGCTCAGTAAATATTGCTGAAAGAATGAATGCTAAGTCACTTCAGTCGTGTCCGACTCTGTGCGACCCCACAGACGGCAGCCCACCAGGCTCCCCCGTCCCTGGGATTCTCCAGGCAGGAACACAGGAGTGGGTTGCCATTTCCTTCTCCAATGTGTGAAAGTGAAAAGTGAAAGTGAAGTCGCTCAGTCGTGTCCGACCCTTAGCGACCCCACGGACTGCAGCCTACCAGGCTCCTCCATCCATGGGATTTTCCAGGCAAGAGTGGGGTGCCATTGAAAGAATGAATACATGACTCCAAAGGTCTGTTTCAAACTTGAGACCCTGTGATTCCTAAAGGCTCCCTTCGCCATCCCAGTCCTCTTAGCTTTTTCCCTTCTCTGGACTTCGGGAGCAATTGTATTACGAACCACCAACTTAAGAGGTCATAATGATATACTGTATTGTATTTTAATTTGTGTTTTATTAATTGCTCCCTAATTACATCAGAAGTTTAAATTCTTCCTTTCCAATCAATTCCGTCCAATTAACTTTTACTGGGCACTGTGCATTTAATACATAATACATTGCATTGCATTAAATACTAATAACTTGCCCTACAAAACTTTATATTCTAAGTAGAACAGAAACATTAAAGAGGGAGCGGGCATTAAGGGCTCCAGTAAAAGTACGCATAAAATGCTATCGTCAGACTGTGGAACAATTAATCCTGAAAAAAAAAATTGGTCCAGGAAAGCTACAGGTAGGAGGTAATATTTCATCAGAGTTTGATAGACAACGGGAGTCTGTCAAGCTCTTAGTACTAATAGATTTAGGAGAAGCTGGTTCACAGTAAAGAGTCAGAGGTACCAGAGAGGGTCTTCCATTTTCTCCTTTAATGTATCTCCCCTTTGCGAGAAGGAAAACTACAGTTCTCCAGTGTATAATCAACACAGCAAAGGGAACCCACAGGGAGAGGGTGGGGAACTAGAAAGGGGCAGATCCAACAGGCTCCCGGAAAGCGTTGTCTCTCTAGCTAACAGCTGGTCCCTGGTTCGGGAGGTGCGGGATGGAACCAGGTCAGAGCCACCAAGTCGGGGCCTTACCTGCTGCCCCTCCCCCACGCGGAAAACACGCCGCAGCCAACTTGAAATTTGCTTGTCTTCCTCAAGCTGGTGGCGTTCTAGGTCCACCTCCCAGAGCTCCCCATTGGTGAGTTCTCCCAGCCAATCTAGGGGAAGCCGAGGAGGTCCGCCCACTTGGAGCTGAGGAGGGGAGGGAGGGAGAGTTAGTCGGAACTCAGGCTAGACAAGCCGGGTGAGTAGAAAGATGGGGTTGCAGAACTAACCAGGGGGTCAGTCATTTCAGACCTCATCTCAGATGCAGGACCCCTTGTCCTGGCGAAGGCTCACAGAGGGAAGCTGATCCTTAGATTTCACCGAGGGACTCTATAGAAAGAACTTCCACAGAGAAATAAAACTCTGTGAAACCTGCTCCCTTAGGGATCATTTTTTTTGTGGCTTCACACTTGGCCTCTCCTCCATTCCTCCAGTCTTCCCTTCAGTTCTGCGCTGCTTCCCTCCAGCACCACCCATGAGTATTTCTTTTCTAGAAAAATGTTTTCCTGTAGGTTGCTGCCCTGTCTGTGAGAAGACGGAAAGAGGCTTTCGGAAAGGAAGGATTTGGAAATCAGATAACCAGAGTTGGGGAGATAGGGCAGGAGTCCAGTGTTTACGGCATTTTCCACCTCCTTCCAGCTCCTCCTAGCCTTTAGTTAAAGAGGGTGGGGTTGGGAGGAGGGGTCCCACATTCACACACAAAAAAACAGAAACAATGGGGAAAGAGATTAGAGTAAAGATAGAATCTAGAAGTTAGTCAAAAACAATAACCCTGATGTCAGAGAAAATGGCCCTGGGAGTGAAGCCTCTGGACTGGGAAGGCTGTGTGGCAAGCACCCAGCCTTCGGAATAGGACAGAAACAGAGCTATGAGGCTTTGGAGAACTGCTTAACTTTACTAAGTCACAGTTTCTTTATAACAAGAAAATAATTCCTACCTTATAGCATTGTTGTGAGGATTGGAGATAATGTGTGGAAAGTGCTTACATAATTGGCACATAGTTGGGTTTCCAGTAAATGGTGTGTGCATGGTAAGTTGCTTCAGTTGTGTCCAACTCTTTGTGACCCTGTAGACTGCACCCTGCCAGCCTCTTCTGTTCATGGGATTCTCCAGGCAAGAATACTGGGGTGGGTTGCCATTTCCTTCTCCAGGGGATCTTCCCTACCCAGGGGTAGAAACATGGTACCTAGTAAAAATGGGTAGCTTCCCTGCAAATATTTCTCTCTCCCCCTTCTTCAGGAACATTATATCTTGTGTCTGGTGGCCTCCAGCCTCTGAATTATCTCAGGTGAGTTTCCCAAATCCTTAGGATTTTTTCCTCACCCCCCCCCCCCACTTCCCCTGATGCCTTCCAGCTGGACACAAACTCATTCCTAAAATATGCAGATGGAAGCTATGGTAACCATGGAGACAGGGCAGGTGGCGAGGAGAGGCAAAGACAGACACTGAGAAAAACTGCTACAGATAGGGAGAAAGAAGACTTTAAGGAACGATTCAAACAGAGACTTTCAAACAAGATGGGAAAATGAGTCTAAGCAAGACCAAGAATAAATAGATGCAATGAGAGGGAATGTGTTACAAGGTTCACTCTTCTCTGCCCCTTTTCTCTCTCTCTTCCTCCCATCCCTCCAAAAATATGGGAAGGAGGCATCTGGGAATAACCCCTTGCTGTATCTAAAAATGACCCCAACCTCCGCATACTTATCTAAGTCTGTTTAAGGGAGCTGAGGTCCAAGTTTATTTGTGATGCATGTTCCGGTTGCGGGGAGGTGGAATGAAGATGTATCGCAGTGTCTGACTCCAGCTCCCCCTGATATTTAAACTAGGAGAAGGCAGCCAGATCTCTTGCCTCCCTCTGTAGAGTAAGGACTCCAGCTGTGGATCCCATCGCCTTTCTCTCCACCTCTCTGTATAGTGTACCATGTACCGTGTGGCAGGTCAGACCTGGTGCACAGGCGCGCATCAACGCTCGAAGAGCGGAGAATGGGAATCTGCTGAAGCTAGACGAAGAACTGGGACGGTCCCAGTCTGGGTCGCGGAGGAGTCTCTTAAGGAACATTTAGGTTTGTTGTGACTGAGGGGCTAAGAAAGGGAAGTCAGGATTGGAACCTCTAGCTTTTGAGGGTTTATGTGTGCATGGGTGGGGTAATGGTTCGGTGCCCGACGCCCCCACCCGCAGAGACTAGGCTATAAATAGCGAGGCATAGCTCCGCCCCCCCCCCCCCCAGCTTCTCTCCTCCGGAGCCGGCGCTGTGCCCGGGGCGCACCGGGAGGAGGGACCAGGATTCTGTGCCCGGGCGCAGATACTGACACCAAGGGAATCCGAGTGCCCACCCCCACGCCATGTGGGCCCCCAGGAACCCGGCTCCGCCACCCCAGCTGCCCCGTGGCCCTGGCCTCAGCCCTGGCCCGGAGGAGATTCTGCGGACGTACAGGTATCTATTTGGGTGCACAGCCTGGGAGGGGAAAGAGCAAGGAGTGATGAGGAATATAGCAGGGGCAAAAGAACCCAATTCTCCCCCCCACCCGTTTTAGGTCCCAAACGCAAGCTGCCTCCCTCCCCCCATTCAGTTTGTGGGGCTGTGGCAACCTAAAAGAGGTTAGGAATGGGACTGTGTGTGTGAATGTATGGGTGCATGTGTGTGGGTGGGTGGCGTTCAACATCCTAGAAAGGGGGATTCCAAGTGCGGATAAGAAAAGGGGGATGCTGGAAAGGTCTGATAAGCCGTGGGGTGAGGGTGGGGGTGCGGATATCCCTGCGCGTGCCCGTACGCGTTTGCACGCGTGCTCGTCCTTCAGTGCGGGTGCACCCTTCTCATCTCCTCAGGCATGCGCTGGGGGGATGGGGGCGGCTCAGAGGCAGGAGTTAGAAGAAGGACTGTGTACCATGCCGTGGAGATCTCCCCTTTCCCACGCGGGTCCTTCCCCCTGTGCCTCAGTTTCCCTGCCTGAATCAGTAAATAAGATCTTTCTCTTTTTTGCAGGGATTGGCTTCGCCACTGAGCCCTCAGGCCTCTGCCAGCCACCACCCTCACCCCCCTAGGCGTCCTCAGCAGGTCCCAATCCCGGCTCCAACGGTGCTTTCTCCCCAGCGGCAGCTATGCTGCACACCGAGGGCCACGCTCTTCTTCGGGCCGTGGGTCAGGGTAAGCTACGCTTGGCCCGTTTGCTTCTGGAGGGGGGCGCCTACGTGAATGAGGGTGATGCTCAAGGGGAGACTGCGCTAATGGCGGCCTGTCGGGCCCGTTACGACGACCCCCAGAACAAGGCACGCATGGTACGCTACCTTCTGGAGCAAGGCGCGGACCCCAACATCGCAGATCGCCTAGGGCGCACGGCGCTCATGCACGCTTGCGCGGGCGGCGGGGGCGCCGCGGTGGCCTCCCTGCTCCTTGCCCATGGCGCGGACCCCTCAGTCCGAGATCACGCCGGCGCCTCGGCGCTTGTCCACGCCCTGGACCGCGGGGATCGCGAGACCCTTGCCACGCTGCTGGACGCCTGCAAGGCCAAGGGCACGGAGGTCATCATCATCACTACTGACACCTCGCCCTCCGGCACCAAGAAGACCCGCCAGTATCTCAATTCCCCACCGTCCCCGGGGGTGGAGGACCCCGCTCCCGCTCCTCCTAGCCCCGGGGTCTGCACGTCGCCTTCCGAAATCCAACTGCAGACTGCAGGAGTGGGAGGACGAGGATTGTTATCCCCTCGCGCCCAGGAAGAAGAGGAGAAGAGGGACGTATTTGAATTCCCTCTTCCTAAGCCCCCAGATGACCCCTCCCCTTCCGAGCCACTCCCCAAACCACCCCGCCATCCTCCAAAACCCCTCAAAAGGCTCAACTCCGAGCCCTGGGGCCTAGTGGCGCCTCCTCAACCTGTCCCGCCCGCCGAAGGGAGGCCGGGGGTCGAGCGCCTGACCGCCGAATTCAATGGCCTGACCCTGACAGGTCGACCGCGTCTTTCCCGACGTCACAGCACCGAAGGCCCAGAGGACCCGCCCCCGTGGGCGGAGAAAGTGACGGGTGGGGGTCCTCTCTCTCGCAGAAACACAGCGCCAGAAGCTCAGGAGTCTGGCCCCTCTTCAGGGCTGAGGCAGAAACTGAGCCGCATGGAGTCGGTGGAGCTCGATACTCCCGGAAATCTTTGCCCCGACTCGCCCGAGTGCAGCCGCCCGTCCCTGGAGCGCCGCAGATACAGCGCCTCCCCGCTGACCCTCCCTCCAGCCGGCTCGGTTTCCTCCCCGCGCCAGTCCCAGGAGAGTCTTCCTGGGGCTGTATCTCCGCTGAGCGGGCGGAGGCGGAGTCCCGGGTTGCTGGAGCGGAGGGGCTCGGGGACGTTGCTCCTGGACCACATTGCGCAAACGCGGCCAGGTTTCCTGCCCCCGCTCAATGTCAGCCCCCATCCTCCCATCCCCGATATTCGCCCCCAACCCGGAGGTCGGGCGCCTTCGCTGCCCGCCCCTCCCCAGGCGGGGGCGCCAGGCTCTCCCAGGACCAAGCGCAAGTTGGTGAGACGCCACTCCATGCAGACTGAGCAGATCCGCCTGCTAGGGGGCTTCCAGAGTCTAGGCGGGCCCGGGGAGCCTGGGCGCTGAGAGGAGTAAGAGGAGCCAAGGCGGGTGGGGATCAGGACCTTGGGACGGGTGGGAAAACCAGTTCACACACACACACTATGGACATAGAGGTCTCCTGCATGTGCTCATGGGCACAGTGCACTCATACATGGGTAAACATGTGTCCACAAGCACAGCACTCGTATTTGCAGGGAAGGGTAAGTACTCTATTTATTGGGCATATAGACTCATGCATTCATGCCCTGGTCACTTCACAGTGCATATGGGAATTTCTCATGCCCATGGGCACAGCGCACACAGGACCACTTGTGCTAGGGCCCCCAAAGGGTCCCAAACTCAACTTGCATTTGTTCAGAAGCATTAGGGAGCCCCTACTTATGGGTAATCTCCAATCTCTTTGCCCTCCTGCAATAGTAATCCCTTGCTTTCCATGTATGCCCTGCAACACAGCCTGCTCATGATTTTCAACACGCTACCCTCTTCGTGAATATCCCACCCCATTCTGCAGGTCTTGCTTTTCAATTCAGGCCTGGCTCCTTGTTCACACCCTGCTTCCAGCCCTAACCACTTTTCAGGATAGCTTCTTCACTCCCCTTGGGAATATCCTGCAGCAATCCCCAGCCTCAGTTCTGCTGCTGCCCTTCCTGCTCTCAGCTTTACTTCTCAGCTTCCAGCTTTTTCTTCCCACCCCGTACCCCTAACCAATACACCAGGTTGTTTCATTTTCCCAGGAGGTGGGTCATGGGCTGTAAGCTGCTCTTCTGTCCATCTGAGCTTATGAACACCCCCACAGGTTGACATGGGGAGTAACCCTAAATCATTCCTTCTCTCCACTTGATATATTGAATAAATGTGTTCAGAAGTCTCTGTTTTGTCACTTCTGCTGGGGGTGGAGGGTGTGGGGGAATGAGGACTAGGGACGGAGGGTGATGCTAACTATAGCTATAAAGATCGAGGGGATCCTTCAAGGCTTCATCCACCTTCTTTCCAGGAAACCAACTGTGGTTGTAGAAGAAGAGGCAAGTGTCCCATGTCTTGAAGATTTTAAGGCATCTGATAGGTTTTCATTTCCCTCAATCTCCCCTATGTCCATCCTTAAATTCTTTAAGATTCCTACAAAGAATCTGCCCCCTCCACCATCAGCAGCTATATTACAGTAGATTAACTGTCCCTCTTTCAAGTTTCCTGCTTCTTGACCACTCACAGTTTTTCCTTGGTAGGGGGCTAACTTTTATCTCACCAACTGCATTTCATTCATTTTTTTTTCTACTTCTGCTTCTGTTTCCCCATCCTTGGTTTCTGAGGCCCTGTTGGGTGGAGAGGGAGGGAGGGAGAGAGAGAAATAGTTTAACTTCCACCTAAGTAAAAATGGTATGATATTCAACTGACAAAGGGTGGGTGTATGTGTGTGTGTGTGTAAGAATAACAGTAATTGGAGGAACCCAGCCTGAAAGGTTCTATGAACAAAGGTCCCTGTCTTAATTTGCCCCCTGGACCTTTCAGCTTGCTGTTTTTCTTCCTGTACTCTAACTCTTCATTGCTCTAACGATAGGTAAGGGAGCAATTCTACTGTTTCTTCCTTCAACTTAGAATTGGTGAAATCAGAAAATTACCCAATGGTGCGGTATAACAAAAAGATTATAATATTGGAAATCATAAGACCTGTTGTCTAAACCCTCCTTTGCTACCTCCTGGCTATTTAATTTTGGACAATATATCTAGCCTGCCAGTTTCCTTATCCATAAAGTAATACAATCTAGTTAGTGATTGCAATTATTAGATAAGACAATCCACTAAAGTACATTGTACAGTGTCTGACGTACAGTAAGTATGTGCTCATTAAATGTCAGTATCTTTCCTTCCTTTAGCTCCATTATCAATTGCATATGATCTTGAACAAGTCATATCACTTCTCTGAGTCAGTTTCCTCACCTACATCTATGAAATGAAGTGATCGGACCAAGACTAAGAATCTTCTCATTCTGTCTACAGTTCTCCCCAGTCATGCATCCAGGCCCCCTTTTCTTCCCCCTCTAGCCTCGCCCTAGGAGTCTGGCCGGCTTTCTAGAACTCGCAAAGATGCGCCGGAGCTAAGCTTCTGCAGGGTAGAGGTATCGCTTTTTCTCTTTGTAATTGGTTGCTCAGAACCTCCGCCCTCAATAATTTGCCTATGGTGGAGGGGCAGCCGGCCAGCTCCCGCCCCATCTCTGGTGATTGGCATAGGACTTGGCTCGTCCCCGCCCCCGTTTGACTGACGGCTGGGCTCCAGCACCTCCTTCAGTCCCTGGGCGCTCGCTGGCTGGGGCGGCTGGGACCGTTAGCTCGCCAGGCTGGCAGGCTCCGGGCCGCTACTCCACTGGCGGCCGGGATGGAGACCTTGCGAGCGCAGCGACTGCAGCCTGGAGTGGGCACCAGCGGGAGGGGCACTCTGCGAGCGCTTCGGCCCGGAGTGACTGGGGCCGCGGCTGCCACCGCCACACCCCCAGCGGGCCCTCCGCCGGCCCCGCCGCCCCCCGCACCGCCCCCGCCGCCTCTGCTTCTGTCCGGGGCCGCCGGGCTGCCGCTGCCCCCCGGCGCCGCAGGCAGCCCTGTGGTACTGCGGGAGGCCGTGGAGGCCGTGGTGAGAAGCTTCGCCAAACACACGCAGGGCTATGGCCGAGGTGAGTCTGCGGGGTCTGGCCTCCTCCGGGACACCCTGTCTGTAAGGGAGCTTTGCTCCCACAGTCCTCTGGATCGCTTTTCCTGGCTCAGAGCCCTCATATGCATTTCCTTTTGGGGAGTTTCCTTCAGGGCTACACACACACACGCACACGCACAGACGCGCATATTCATACACACGTTTAAGCCTCTCACCCCTCCCCTTTACTGAGTTACTACTATATTCTCCAGGGACCCGTTTTTACAGGTGTAGCCTTCTTTTCTTCCCAATCTTTTCCTTTTTAGAAATGGACTTCCTCCTGTAGCTTAGTGCTTTAACATCTCTCTGCCTTTACAGACCAGTCCCCATTGTGTGGGATCCTATCCTTTATCTCAGAACCAAGACATTTCTCAGTCACATCCTCTCAGTCTTTCTTCTGTGATCACAGCAATTCCTGGGCTCCTGGCTAATTTACTCTATCTCCTTAACCTTGACTTTTAAATTCTTTTCTTACTTATGTCACTCTGAGATTTCCAGTGCAACTTCAGATTTACTGGGGAATTAGGCAGGGCTTTCACAAGTCACCTGTAAATTGTGCTTTTAAATTTGGACCCCCGCCAGCTTCCTGTGACTTAGTGCCCTACTTCGGTGTCTTGTTAAGTATGGAGCTTCACAACTCCAGCCTCTCTGTCTGTCTGGCTCTGTTTTCCTGGCCCTTGCCCAGGAACTGAGGATAAATCCCAGGGCTTGGCTCTCTCAATGTTAAATTCAGTGGAAATGAGCCAGACAGAAACCCTATTTCCTTTAGAAATCTTCATCTTAAACATGCCTAATTTCCCAGGTTTCTGAAAAGGGGGATGTGAGGATTTTCTTTGTTGTTTGTGTTTAACCAGTGCGCAGGATATCATGAGTTTGAGTTCCAAGATTTATAGTGTAAAAAGAAATATATAGTAAGGGGTGTGAGATACAGAATTCAGGTCTGAAATTTCTGAGACATCACTTCTGTCTGCATGGTTAAGTCCTGCTTGACCTGGAAGTGACTGTATCTCTAACTTTCTAGTTTATCTCTTTAGGACAGAGAAAGCTTGAGGGCTTTCTTGTAATGACTTTTTTTTCTTCCTGAGAAAGTGCAGTGAGAAGAGCACACACAAAGGCTTTGGAGTCAGACAAGTCTGGATTAAATCCCAGATTAAATCTCTGTCACTTGCCAGCTATGTCTCTGTGGAAGAGACTTAACTTCACTGAGCTTTGATTTCCTTTGGAATCATTGTCTCAATAAATGATATATTGCACCTGACAGATATAATGGGTACTTTAAAAAGGATAAATATCCTCTCAAGTTTATTGGTTCATTTCTTTGGGAAGAATACATATTTTCTCTCACTGTTAAATCCTGAGTGTAAAACCAATGATTTCTATGAAAACATTTTAAGATCCATTTTGCTTTATTTGCACAATGATTACATTTCCCATCAGTTTCCCTTTGTTCTTTAACATTTTAAACTGCTACCAAGGGGCTGGCACTCTGCTAGATGCTGGGAATACAAATGCATATTATCTTGAAATTCATCGTGAGGGAATTTAATTGTTTTTTTTCTAGTTTAATGCCTGGATTTAACAGGGCACTGTAATGGAATTGCCATTAGCTATTGTCCTGTTATTTCATGTCTCTTTTAAATTGAGACCAAGGGAAGTTCTTTGCTTCTGAGCAAAGGATTAGCAACCCTAAATCTGAAGCCTTCTTCCTAGAATCTTATAGGTGTTTATTAAAATTATAGAGGAGTGACAATTTTTTTTGTCTGTGTTACTTCAAGAGGCTCTGGTTTAAACTGAGCATCCTGTAAAAACTTTTTCATTTCCTTAGAAAGGATGAGGGTGAGGGTACAAGGGAATTATGCTGACAAAGAGCAACCGGTTAGCATTCAGACTCTCTAGCAGTTCAGTCCTTCAGCTTGCCTACCTCCCACCACAGTTCTTCTTGTTATTCTTGAGTTTCTCATTTCCAGTCTGGGTGTCCAGCCAGTACTTTGGGAAAGTTTGGCAGATAGTTCAGCTTCAGGCAAGCAGAATCTCTGCCGATTTGGCTCAGAAGACTTTCACCACATGGAATCACTTACTCTGCTTCAATTAATAGGCAAAACTGCCACTGGCCTGTGTCCACACACCCTTGTGACTGATGGCATGGTATTTGGGGGCTGGCTCTATTCCCCTGCATATAATTTACTTTAGTCTTTTCCCAGAACAGCCCTCAATCCTGCAGTGTTTTACTGGATTATCTTCAATTCAGATCTTTCATCTTCCTCCTGACTGCTCCAAATTCACCTTTTCCAGGCATGGTCTTTAGATTTACCTTCACTCCTGTAGGCTCTCAGCATTAGATTCTTCTATTATCTCACTTATTTGTCCTGTATCTCTCCCTGCAGTCCCCACCCGAGATGCACACCTAGCTCAATATGCTGTAGGATCTTAACCAGTTTAATGCACAGGATTTGGAATCAGAGAATCTGGCCCTGTCAAATAGTGGCTGTGTGATCTTGGATAAATTACTTTCTCTCTCTAGGCCTCACCTATTCCATTCATTCAGTTAATGAATATTTATTGATCACCAGGGGTGAACAAGAAACTCAGTCCCTATCTTCATGGAGCTCACAGTCCACTTTATAGAGCATGTGTGAGAATAAATGATGCAATAAAACAGGACAATACAGCAGAAAGAGGATTGTTTTGAGAGGCAAACAAACATTGGTTCTAAATTCTGGTTCTGCCACTGTGGTCTGTTTCCTAACTTGTTCACTATTTGTTTAGTGGGTATTACAATGCCTATCTTAACAGTTCTGCGTGGATTAAACGAATGCATGCAGCAGCTAGTTAGTACTCAATGGGTGGTTGCTATTATTATGCATGTGGAAATGCTTTGAAAACTGTGCATTTGATAGGTACTGTTAGCATAACCACTTCATTTACCCCCTTTCCACATGGCATATAGACCCCTTCTTCTAAGGACTCACAGCTGGTAATCTCTAAGCTGGCACAATTGCCTGAACAACCACGTTGCTTTCCTTGTTCTGTAACTTCTGTGTTACCCTCTTCAAACCTATCTTTTAAAAAAATTATTGCTGTCCCATGGGACTTTCCTGGTGGTCTGGTGGCTAAGACTTCTCACTTCCAATGCAGGGAACCAGGTTTTTATCCCTGGTCAGGGAACTAGATTTCCACATGCTGCAACTAAGAGCTCACATGCTGCAACTAAAGATCCTCTGCAGCCAAATAAATTTTAAAAATTATTGCCATCCTTTTATATTACATATGGTTACCTGATTGGAAATTCAGCCCAGCTACTTCACTAGGTTGAACAAATGAATCTTATGTGGTATTTTCTGTTTAATTATTCCTTTTCCTCAGAATCACAGACAGCTTCTTTGTTCTAAGTAACTATGTAGTTATTAATAAAATGATTGGTCTGGATATTTGCAATGTTTGAAATGTAGGATTAGACCCTGTATTCGTTTCCTGTGGCTGCTCTAACAAATGATCACACACTTAGCTTAAAACAGAAGAAATTTATTCTCTCATAGTTCTAAAGCCCAGAAGTTAAAAATCAGTATCACTGGGCCACAGTCAAGGTGTCACAGCAGGCCCGTATTCCCTCCAGAGGCTCTAGGGGAGAATCTGTTTCTTTGCCTCTTCCAGCTTCTGGTGCTCCCAGAATTCCCTGGTTTGTGGCAGCATCAGTCTAATCTCTGCCTCCATGTTCCTGCTGCTTTCTCCTCTTCTGTTTTTCATCAAGTCTCCTTCCCTAAGGACCCCTGGGATTATATTTAGGACCCACCAAGATAATCCATGATAATTTCTCCATCTCATATCCCTAACTTAATCACATCTGCAAAATCTTTGCCACATAAGGTAACATTCACAGGTTCCAAGGATTAGAACACGAACCTCTTGGCAGGGTGCATTATTCCTCTTACCATAGTCCTCTCCCAAAGTCACTGTCACTTTTCAATCCTTCCCTTCTGGAGACTGTGCACTGTGGGCTATTCAGGGGTACCTTCTACAAACTGAAATAGGAAGTCAGGTGAAATATTGTTAACCAGTTTCCCTATCTTCATAGTAAATTGAATTAATCCAGGCCACACTATTCTTACCATGTTGTATGATCAGAGAGAACCTTCTCACTCACTTAATTTCATTATCTATTTATCCATGCTGCCCCACTATAAAATTTTTTATTTTTATACAATTTTTTATTATAGTTTCATGTGTTGTTTTAGTATTTTTACTCTGGTGTATGTGCACTCTGTTTCTCTTACCACTTAAGACATTCATCTAATATTTTATCTCCTAAGGGAAAAACCAAAAGTATTCTCTTTCATGTTGTTGTTTAAAATTATGGTACGAGCACTTAAATATTCTTCACTACCTTGGTCTTTCCTGTCCCTTTCAGCCCAGAATCTATCAGTGACCTCCCAAAACCAATTGTAGCTGTCAGATGTGTATGTCTCAGTAATTGCTACCCTTCTACCTCACTGTCCTTTAGCCATCTTTATGTAAGCCATTATATCCATGGTTTGTCACTGAAAATCCGATAAAAACTATGAGTATTCTCCTACACATGCACATGCACACACACACAAACACTCATATGCGTGTGCGCGCACACACACACATGCTTAATTTTACTTAGAGTTTTAAAGGTCTTGTGAACCCCTATGAAGTTCAACCACAGAGTGGACTTTGGACCCTGGGTTAAGATTCCCAAGTTGGAAAAACATCGGCCTCAGGTTCTGCTACAGCTATGTGACCTCAACCACGTCACTTACCCTTCCTTAGCCTGAGATAGACTGGATAATCTCTCAAGTCCCTTTTAGATCTAGAAATGAATGAGCCTCATGGGCTTCCATGGTGGTTCAGACAGTAAAGAATCTGCTTGCAATTCCGGAGACCCAGGTTTGATCCCTAGCCAGGGAAGATGTCCTAGAGAAGGAAATGGCAGGGAAGATACAATATTCTTGCCTGGAGAATTTCATGGACAGAGGAGCCTGGTGGGCTACAGTCCATGGGATTGCAAAGGGCTGGACACAGCTGAGCAACTAACACTTATGAGCATTTTCAAATGCAGATCACAATTCATTGCCTTTTTCCCTGATCCTTTGCCCAATTTCTCATTTCATACATTTCTGAAATAAGACTCCCTATCTCATTTGGCTTTGAGTAATTATTTTTAAAAAAGCCTTGTAGTCTGTGCCAAAAGGGATTTAACTGGATATAGAACGGTCATATGCTTTTTAATAGGACCTTCCCCATTATAGCAGTCTTCTCCCCTTCCTCTTTATTTCAGTATTCTCCGTGTTGTTTGCATGTCATGGGACCTGTCACCCAGCACGTTGTGCTAGATTGCCTCAAAGAGGGAACTGAGCCTGAAAAGATCTCAATGAAAAGAACAAAGGTGGCTAAACTTTCTGGGCAGCAATGACCTTTGAAGAGTCCCTGCTAAAACTAAGGGTGGGAAAGAGAAAGTTTCCTTTTCATGCTGTCTTTTAGTGGAAGAATGAACATTTTAAAAAGTCAGTTAAATACAGGGTATTAGTTAAGAGCTTATGCTGCTTTTCAAACCCTGGTTGGTACATGGAGTGCTTGCTTCATTTGCAGAGCAGTAAGATAAGTTATTATTGTCCATTTTGAACACCTTGTATTTGTACATTTTGAACACCTTCCTGGCAGGAAATGTATGTTACTCGTCTTGGCATCTCTAATGTCTGGAATATAGCTGTGCACCTATTGAGTGCTCAGCATTTTGCTTAGTGTGTATGTGGCAGCCATGAAAATGTGCTGGTTAATATCTGGTGCTGCAGGGAGCATAACTGACTGACAGCCTTTAACTGCTGTCCCCTCTGAGTTCATCACCATGTTTGCATCCTGTAGGCTGCTCTGTCAGTGACTGAGCGTAGCAGGGGTGCTAACTCAGGCACATCCTGAGATGTGGGATTCTTTTGGTTTGGTTACCTGGCCAAACCCTTCTTGGAACTGTGCTGCAGTCTGAGACTCTCATATCCGCACTTCCTGCCTTCCCTTTCTCCTTCCACAGGTGTCAGACCTTGAACCTGATCTGAAGGCTCTCCCTTCTCCTTCCTCCCCAACAAATTTCTTGCATGTCTGACCCATCTTGTTGTCTTCTCCTCGTCAGACCTTAACTCACATAATATAGTAGAATTAACCAGTCCTTATTGTAACAAAGGGTGGAGAGTGGTCATGGAAGATAATTGGTGAATGTGTGTGATAATTTATTGTTATGAGGCTTTTAGTTAAAGCCATTTGAAATTTTGGAACCCTAGAGTCAAAGAGATCCTTTCCAAAGGCAAACTGATTTTATCCCGCCATCCATTTAAAAACCCTTCAGTAGTTTCCCATTGCTCCAGGATAAAGCCAGTATTCTAACATGACCCATCACATCTGACCTGATCTGGCCCTGGCTTTTTTTTTTTTTTCTTGCAACCTCATCTTGCATTATATTACCCCTCACTGTCTCTTTTCTGGCTAGTCCCCTTATTCATTGTACTTCCTGCTGCTACAGAGCCGTTGTCCATGCGATTTCTTCTGTTCAGAGCACTTTTCTCTCACCTTTTCGCCTAGCGATACTTATATCCGAGCTTAAATATTACCTTGTCAGGGTAGCTTTCTTTGACCTTCTTAATTGGATCACATGTTTCCTACATTTCCCACCATTTCCCACTCCTTTATAGCATTTATCTCAGTTGTAGTTTTTTATTTGTTTGAGACCATTTGGTTAATCTCTCTCTCCCTGTTTAGACTGTAAGCTGCAAGGGAAAAGGAACAGGATTTTGCTCATGATTGTAGCCTAGCAGCAGCACACAGTCTAGCACAGAGTAGGTACTCGATAATTTTTGTGGAATAATTGAATCTAGGTATTAGGGGATGAGGGGAACTGTCCTGGAATACAGTGTCAAGTCTGGAGTTTGATTTAACTCTATTGACAACTAATTACTATTTGTAAGAGCTGGACCGTAAAGAAGGCAGAATGCCAAAGAATTGATGCCACCGAACTGTGGTGCTGGAGAAGACTCCTGAAAGTCCTCTGGACAGTGAGGAGACCAAACCAGTCAATCCTAAAGGAAATTGACCCAGAATATTCATTGGAAGGACTGATGCTGAAGCTGAAGCTCCAATACTTTGGCCACCTGAAGTGAAGAGCCGACTCATTGGAAAAGCCCCTGATGGTGGGAAAGATTGAGGGCAGAAGGAAAAGAGGGTGTCAGAGGATGAGACGGCTGGATGGCATCACCGATGCAATGGACATGAACTTCGGCAAACTTTGGGAGATGGTGAGGGACAGGGAGGCCTGGTGTGTTGCAGTCCATGGGGTCGCAAAGAGTGGGACACACTGAGCAACTGAATGACAACAACAACAACTTATTATGTAGATGGTTGCTGTTTCATAGATGCTGGCAGAAGCCAAGAGACTCTGGGTGAGAGACAAAGGCCTTTATTACTCAGCACAGCATGTAGCATGAGCCTCCTGTTTGTCTTGCCGGTTTCCCTTGCCTCCCCTGTCTGACAAGGAGGGTTCAGGTAGATCCTTGCACAGGCCATGGGCTGCATTACAGGAGAGGAACCCTGAGCTTGGGGAACCTGCCATTTTATAGTAATAGTAAGCAAACTTGTCCCTTATCCTAGTCAGAGACATATTCCTCAAGGTTTCTTGCTGCAAATTCAATCCTGAGAAATTATCCAAGTAAAGAGTAGTCAGGACCTTGAAATCTCGGTGTACCTAGCAAGATGGAGAGTAGTGCTAGAGATTTGTGGAGGAATGTTTCCCAATATTCAGTCCTTTCTAAAATCATTTATGCCTAGGGAAAGCCTCAGAATTCATTCTCTTTCTTTCTTTCCTTCTCCCCCTCTTTCTCTCTCCCTATCTCTCTGTCTCTCTCATATATATAGTATACACGTAGTATTTCAGGGTGGAAAAGGAATCTAGCCAGGGGTTTGCTCACCAGAAGCACAGCCTTGAAAATGGCTAATAGGGCCATATGTCCTTGAGTGACAGTATTACTTAATGATTAAGAACATTGACTCTGGAACCAAGAATGACATGACATGCATGCGTGCTCAGTCATGTCTGACTCTTTGCAACCCCATGGACTGTAGCCCACCAGGCTCCTCTGTCCATGGAATTTTCCAGGCAAGAATATTGGAGTGGGTTGCCATTTCCTCCTCCAGGAGATCTTCCCGACTCAGGGATTGAACCCGCATATCTGCATATCACACGTCTCCAGCATTGGCAGGCAAATTCGTTACCACTGTGCCACCTGGGAACCCACCTGGGAACCAAGACTACCTCGGTTGGAGTTCTTGCTCTTCTGCTTTCTGTTATATCCTTGGGCAAGATATTTAACCTCTCTATACCTCATTTCCCTCACCTGTAATATGGGGATAATAAAAGTACCTGCCTCATGATTGTATGGGTAAAGCACTCTGAGAAAATATGACATACAGTAAGTTTGGTAAACGTTAGCACTTATGATCATGGTGGTTATTACTATTCTTGGCCAGCTGACTAATTGTGGAATAATCTACTTGTACTTCATCAGGTAGTAAAAATGGTATGCTGACCTTGGAAACTCTGGCCTCCAATATTTATGCTATTCTCCTTTGGTGTCTAAGGCTAACCAAAATGTGAGGTGAGAGAGGTGAGGGAAGTATATTCTGGTCTTCCTATGCAAATGAACTTAATTACAGCCTTGGCTTATTAATTTAAATGCTTTTAAATGGTGATAGGTGGGCATATAAGAAGGGGTAGTCTCTTAATGTAAGTACAGGTTACAGATAGTGTATTGAAGCAGAGCAACATTTGGAAGCATTCTTATTGCTGAACTTAACTACTTCTCTTTTTATAGTGAATGTGGTGGAAGCACTTCAGGAATTCTGGCAGATGAAACAGTCACGAGGGGCTGACTTGAAGAATGGGGCCCTAGTGGTTTATGAGATGGTCCCCGCCAACAGTCCTCCCTATGTCTGCTATGTCACCCTGCCTGGAGGAAGTTGCTTTGGGAGTTTCCAGGTAAGAGCTGGGAGGCAGATGTAGCAGAGATAAATCCGTAGGTACTACTAGTGGCTTTCGCTATCACTTTGGTCATTAAATCTCTGTCCAAAGTCACCTATTTGAGGACTTGGACCAGTTCTGGGTAAATCATTCTAATAAACATCTGAGGCTCATTTGACCAGAAAACAACCTTTGTAGCGTGCTTTTCTTTTTAGTGTGTGTGCCAAGTCGCTTCAGTCTTGCCTGACTCTTTGAGATCCTATGGAGCCTGCCAAGCTCCGCTATTCATGGGATTCTCAGATAAGAATAGTGGAGTGAGTTGTCATGCCCTCCTCCAGTGAGTTTGAGGTTTTGTGTTTTTTTAATTTATTTAGTTTTTAATTGAAAGATAATTGCTTTGCAGAATTTTGTTGTTTTCTGTTAAGTGGGTTTGAGTTTTTGAAAGCTGAAAGAAAAGCAAACTACTAGCACCTAACTCATGTTCTGATCTGGTTTTCCAGTTTCCTGCTGTCTCTTTTTGAGAACATAGGATGATATCCATTGCCTGCACTACTTTTTCATAGGCTATGGCCAAGGAAAGCAGTGTTTTGAGTTCTCTAAGAAATCAAAGGAGAAGGACTATGTATGGTGGAAATAGTACTCATCTAAGAGTTAGCAGATCCAAATTCTCATTCCCCTGACTGCCAGCAGGGCAAGTCAAGTAATTTTTATGGGCCTCGGTTTCTCCATCTATAACATGAAGGAGATACAGTAGATTATTTCTAGCCAGTATTTCTGGTACGAACAGTCTACAATTATATAAAAGACTTGTATATGATGATGAAAAGAATTGATGCTATTATAGGGTAACAAGAAATTTGACCAGTGTGAATATTATCATCAATGATGAATTTTTCACACTGCAGAGAGGAAAGTAGCTTCCTCAAATGTCAACTTATAGCTTGAATAGGAATTTAGGGAGGAGACTCGATACTTTTGTTCTGTTTTCCGTATGGCTTGAATAACCCTTAGACAAAGTTATACCCTCTGCTATGTGCTTCCAAAGCACCTTGAACTTCCCATATCAAATCACTTACTACGACATATCCTTATTGTTTCTCTCTCCTAGTGGACTATGCTCTATGGTGGCAGAGATAGTGTCAGTCTTCTTTCCTATTCGGTTTTAAATCTCTACCGTCCAACTCAGTGCCCAGCACAGAATAGACATTTAATAAATCTGTTGCACAAATGAGTGCCATTGTAGCTCAGTTGCAGTCTCAAATAGAAACTGTCCGAAGGAAGCTTCATTTCAAATCGGGTGACTAAATGTTTCTCTCAGAACCCCAGCCATTTCAGAGAAATAAATATGTGCCCAAGATAACTAATGTTTATCTTTTGCCTCTAGAAAATAAGATCTTTCCTTCCTTCTCCTACCACATCATACCATTGAATAAAGATTTAATAATGTTATGGTGATGCCCCAAGTGAGTGAAAGTTGCTCAGTCATGTCCAACTCTTTGAGACCCCATGGACTATACAGTCCATGGAATTTTCCAGGGCAGAATACTGGAGTGGGTAGCCTTTCCCTTCTCCAGGATGCCCCAAACTGGGCCACTACAGTAATTCAATTTCTGTTATTTCCTGAAAGAGTAGAATTATCTCTCTTGGCCTCTTTCAGCTTATATCTTTTTTATCCACTTTGGCAGGTGAGATTTCTCCTTGTGGTTTTCTTCATAGATGATTTTTCAGAAAGAGCACCATACAGTAGAATGGGCAACAGGCTAATCAATAGTGAGAAAAGTGGAAACAGAAACTGAATAAGCCAGATGTGTAGGATTAATGTACCAAACTCCATATGTTGTCTCAGAGAGACCTGTCAGCTAAAGGAAATTGGGAATTACTGAAATTAAGGATGGTTAAGTAGCAGACATAATCTGGTCTACTTTTAAAAATTACATCACGTTCTTTCTTTTCTCTGATCCTAATCATAAATGACAAAGGGCATAGAGGCCTTTGAAACAGCTAGTAAAAATGAATTTTAAAGGTGGCTAAGGACTGATGCTAAAGCTGAAACTCCAATACTTTGGCCACCTCATGCGACGAGTTGACTCACTGGAAAAGAGTCTGATGCTGGGAGGCATTGGGGGTGGGAGGAGACAGGGACGACAGAGAATGAGATGGCTGGATGGCATCACCGACTCGATGGACGTGAGTTTGAGTGAACTCCGGGAGTTGGTGATGGACAGGGAGACCTGGCGTGCTGTGATTCATGGGGTCGCAAAGAGTCGGATACGACTGAGCAACTGAACTGAATTGAACTGAACTGAACTGAACTGAGGGATCTGAAGTTGAGTGATTGAAGACTTTTGAAAATCAGACTTTTTGATACATATGTTGGATACAGTTTAAAAACATGAGTTAATTTTTAATTTTTTCTTGTTTCCCTCAAGTCAGCTTTCCTTTCCCTAGCTACCTCTCTTCTCTTTGCCTCCGCTGGGAGGGGGTGGAGAAAGACTATAAAATCCTTCCTCAGACCTTAGACTCCATTCAGGGATAGTCCCCTGGCTCATTGCATTAGTGGGGAAACTGCCTGCACATAGCTAAGGGTAAAGTCCAGGAATCCCAAATGGGTGCTTCGGATAGAGACTAGAGGGCTCCTCTGCAGAAGCAGCCTAGATACAGCTTTGTTCTAATCTTAGGTTATCTAGAGGGATAAAAAAAAAATCTTGCCCATCTATAGAATAAGAACAAGATACAGATTTCTAACAGACTGGCCAGAATGTGGTTTTTGAGTAATTAATTCTGTTGACAGTTTAAACAGAGGTACTTTTCGTATCCAGTGATTATATACTGACTTCAGCAATCTCCTCCATCCTGCCTTCAATTTGGTATGAGCTACAGCTGTCTCCAGTTCCTTAATGATTCCAGGATGTTGAATCAAACTTACGTTTCCAAGTGCCCTGACCATTTTACAATAAAAACTTTGGAGGGCATGTAGAACAAACTGACTTTTCCAAAGAGTATGCAAGTGTTGTCTATGCCAAGTGTTTTCCTCCACTTCTTCCTTCCTCTCTCTCAGATACACATATACACATATTTTCTCTGTTTACTGCTTAGTTTTGCCCCACAAAAGCTGAAGCCCGGCGGAGTGCTGCAAAGATTGCACTAATGAACTCTGTGTTTAATGAACATCCTTCCCGGAGAATCACTGATGAGTTCATTGAGAAGAGTGTCTCTGAGGCCCTGGCATCTTTCAATGTAAGTTACTTGGAGTTGGAAAGGAGGAGAGTGGGGGATGGGAGAATTGGCTGATTGTGAAATCTTGAGTATTACTGGGAAACAGAGCATGAATTTTTGGTTTTCTTTCCTGTCTACATTTCTGTTCTGTTTATTTTCTGTCAGTCTTTTGAATTACATGCTCCAAATGCTTCAGGCTCTAAGTCTATGTATGTTTTTGTTATTTTGTCTCTTTCATTATGCCTCTGGTATCTAGAAATCTTTATTTCAAGATTTATGGACTTTTAGAGATTTTATAAAATAAAAATTGAACCAGAATTTTGTTTTTCCCAATTTTGGTTTAAGACCTTACTCCCTTTTTCCTTCACTCTTTTTTTATACAACTGTTTTTATTGTCACTAGTTTCCTGCCTCCATTACTTCATCTTATTAATAAAGAACATGTTACAATACAAGTGTCTTGTCTTTTCATGTTTCTAGGAATATGGAGGATAATTTATTTACTCTCTTTAAGAAGAGCATATCTTCTTTCAAATGATAATGATGATAACCATAGCTAATTCTGAGTATTTATTTTGTACCAGGGACTATTCTAGGGGATTTATATGTAATTTATCTCATTTCATCTTCACAACAGTCCTATGAGGTATGGTGGTGGTGGTGGTTAAGTCGCTAAGTCATGTCCGACTCTTGCGACCTGGTGGACTGTAGCCTGTCAGGCTCCTCTGCCCATGGGATCCTCCAGGCAAGAATACTGGAGTGGGTTGCCATTTCCTTCTCCCAGGGCATCTTCCCAACCCAGGAAACAAACCTGGATCTCCTGCATTGCAGGCAGATTCTTTACCAACTGAGCTATGAGGGAAGCCCTCCCTATGAGGTATAAGTACTGTTGATACCCCTCTTTTACAGATGAGAAAATTAAAAACACAGAAATGAAGTTTTGCCTAAAGTAATATGGCTTGTAGATGGTAGAACCAAGACTAGAACCCAAGTCAGCTTACAAACTTTTCTAGCTTAGAGGTGTATCTTAAAAATTAGCACTGCTTTCATCCTTCCTCTCAAAAGACCACTGATAGAGAGATACAGTCAGATCAATTTTCTGTTCCTGTTTTCTTTACATTTAAGATGTAATTACATATACTAAACTGCTTCAGTTATCTGTTTTGTAGATTAGTGTTGAACACTTTGACTCATAATCCTTCTGTTACCTAGGACCCATCTGTTTTTCTCCTATTACTCTTTGCCCCTGTCAAGCAGTGTCTGCAGGGAATAAAACATTTTATATTAATCAAATCAGTTAAAATTTTAAAACCACATTTTTCAGCCTTAAATCATCTAATGTATCAACATTATAAAATGAAACAGTAGTTTGGATTATAGAAAGCAGTGCTTATGAGCATGGGCTCTGAATTTATTTTGAAATTTTGGTTCTACTTGTTATATGACTTTGAACAAGTTAGTCTTTTCCAGTTTCCTCACCTGTAAAACAGGATAACAGTTATACCTATCACATAGGATTCTTGGATAAAAGAGATTATGTTCCAGCATTTAGCACATGTTATCTGTTTAGGTGCCTTTGAATGCAAGTAACAGAAAATCTCACTTCAAACTGACTTAATAAATAAAGGAAGGAAATTTATTACCTAACATGATAAGAAGTCTAGAAGTAGGGTAGATTTCAGGACTGGATGATTCCATGGATTAAGAATGTCATCATTTAGGACAGCAGCTCCAACCTGGACTTCAAGCCTGAAGACTGGTCCCATTTTGACATAAGGACGAATTCTGTTGTCCCATCTGCAGGAGCACACTCTTGGGAGGGTGAAGTGGGGAGACACTCAGGTGCAAAATTTCCTGCAAAATCAGCTGTCTGGGAGTCTGGTCACCAGATCTGAATGAAGCAGACTGTTTTTTTGGTCTGTACTGGGTCTTCATTGTTGTGCACAGGCTTTCTCTAGTTGTGGCAACTGTGGGCTACTCTCTAGTTGTGTCGCACGGGCTTTTGGTGGGTTAGCTCAGTAGTTATGGTTCGTGGGCCCTAGAGCATATGGGCCTCAGTGGTTGTGGAGCACAGGCTTAGTTGCTCCTTGGCATGTGGGATCTTCTGGACCAGTGATCCAACTTAGTTGCTCCTTGGCATGTGGGATCTTCTGGACCAGTGATCCAATTTGGCTAGCAAATTCTCAACCACTGGACCACCAGGGAAGTCCAAAGCAGGCTTTAAAACAATTATTCATTTATTTACTTTCGGCTGTGCTGGCTCTTTGTTGCTACGCAGGCTTTTCTCTAGTTGCGGTGAGTGGGGGCTACTCTCTAGCTGCGGTATGTGGGCTTCCCACTGGGGTGGTTTCTCTTGTTGCAGAGTATAGTCTCTAGGGAGCGCTGGGCTTCAGTAGTTGCAGCTCCCAGGCTCTAGAGCACAGTCTCAATAGTTGTGGTGCTTTGTTGCTTTGTGGCATGTGGGATCATCCTGGATCAGGGATCAAACCTGTCTCCTGTATTGGCAGGTGAATTCTTTAGCACTGAGCCACGAGGGAAGCATCAAAACAGACTTTTAACCTGGATTAAAAAAAAGAAAAGAGTGTCATCATCTACTGGCCAAAATTCTTTCCATCTCTCCACTCGGCCATCCTCTAGATACTGGCTTTGCCCTTGGGCTGATTCCTCTCAGGGTACAAGACAGAGACAGAGTTCCATTTGTCAAATACAGAGAAAAACTACATTCAGAGACAGAAAGAGACCATCTTTTCTAGTATCTCCTTAGTAGTAAGGACTCTTCCCAGAAGTTCTCCAGCAGACCTTCCTTCTACTACCCATGCCCAGAATTCTCACCTTAAAATCAGTTACAGGCAAAGGAGATTAGGATTTACCCACTTGGAGTTAGGATAAAATCACTCTTCCCTGAGGTAATTGGGAGATGAGTAGGCCTTGTAGTATGGAAGAAGGAAATAGACATTGGGTAGGTCACCTGCACTGTCTGCTACAAAGTATTTAAGAAATGTAAACTATTATTATTTTCATGCCTCTATTCTTTTTTGATTAACCTCTCAAATTGAGAACCTCTCAAATTAGTGAATTTCTCATTAATATCTCAGTGGAATTCCCCTTCTGCAAAAAAAATGATTTTCATTTGGTCTTAGCCATGGGTAAAGAGTGATGTCCACATTTTTTGCTTTTAACTTTTGTCCTTTAAAAGTCCTGAATCTGACACTGTATTCTGTCTTTTGACAAATCACCTAGCTTCTGTGGTTCTGAATTTCCTCATTTGTAAAATAAGTAGATTAAATTAAATTAATTCTAATTCCTTTCCAATTATATTCTAATGTTCCTATCACTAATCAAGTATTCTGTGATTAAATGTTTATTGAATAAATGGAGTTCATTTATAACCTTGTTAGATGTAGAAGTATCCTATGAGATGGAACTTGCCAATGTTGGGTCGTGCCATTTGGTATACTCCAGATAGTTTACAGATGTGCCATGATACTGATCCCCTCAACTCTCAGGGGAACTGAGAAAGGCATGGGGCAGATGGACTCCTCTGCTCCACAGCCTCTGCTGGCAGCTGTTCTGTGCTGTATCGTGGAGGTACTGAATAAGGTATCACAGTGAACAATTCTAGATAAGAATGAAGACTCTTGCTTGCTTCAGAGTCCTAAATCCTAATAATGAAAATCACCACTTTTTCCCTTCCTTCCTCTAGATTTTCATTTCTAAATCCAAATTTTATGATCTTTGTTTCACCCCAAAGATTTAACCACGCATGGCGTGATTATTTCTCATGAGCCACAAAACAAAGTGGGTTGATTTTGAGTAGTTCTGACTTCTTGTTGATTCTAGCACAGTGAAGGCAAAGAATGATAATAAACTAGCACTTATGGTATGCTTAATAAGTGCCTGACATTATTTAAGGTGTGATACATATACAGTAAGACCCCATGATAAAGTATCCCACAATAAACTGAATTTGGATATAACTTCCTGGAGAAGGAAATGGTAACCCACTCCAGTATTCTTGCCTGGAGAATCCCATGGACGGAGAAGCCTGGTAGGCTACAGTCCACAGGGTCGCATAGAGTCGGACACGACTGAGCGACGGAACGGAACGGAATGGATATAACTTGATTGGTTCCTGACCTCTACCTGATCCCTTTGCTCAAAAAGAGCAGAATAAAGTTCATATCTTGGGAGTTTGGAGGTGTGTGTGTGGAACTTGCTAGAAAGAGCAGGAAACCTCTTAGGAAGCAAGAGGAGAACGTTGGATCCCTGTGTTACCAGTAGTCTCCTGGCCTAATGTTTCTAGATCAGGTTGACAAAAAGGATCACTAGTAAACCAGGAGATGCACTCATTTTGGAAGTCCCCGCAAAACCCTGGACCTAGAATTATCTTCAATAATATGAAACCACCACCAAATAGCACAAACCAGAGCCAGTACCAGAATGGATTTGGATTGTGTAACTGGATACCAGGTCCAATATGATAATATACCTACATTATATGCTTAGAAATGTTGGACTAAATTTATCTTTTTTTAATTTAAATTTTTAAAAGAATATCTTTAATCCTTAAAATAATCCTGTAAGATAGATCTATGATTATTCTCATTTTACAAATAAGGTAGCTGGGAAACAGAGAGGTTAAATGACTTCACCAAGACCATAAGAGTAGTTCAGTCCATGCTTTTAACTTCTGTACTGTATTGTTTTTCATACACTCTAGGCTTACAGGTAGGACAATGTATCTTAACTTGACCCTGGCAGGGTCATGTCGCCAGTAGAAGACACATGAGGCAAATGTCCAGGAGGCTAAACTGCTACCCAGAATTTGCCATGCTTATGACTTTTACAGTCACTCTTTAAAATGCATTTGCTAGTTGTCCTCTAGGTTAGTCCAGTCTTATATGCTGAACTCACTCCGTTATTTTAGCTGAATCAAGGCTCTCCTCTATGTTTCAGTGCTCTCCCTTTTGTAAAATAGGGAAAATCAGATTGACTTATCTCTGTCACCTAAGTTAAAATGTGTGATGGCTCCAGAGGCCTCTAGGATTGTGCCGAGCAGCAGAATACCCACTAGCCACATGTAGCTATTGAGCACTTGAATTCAGATATGCTGTAAGATGAAACAGACACCAGATTTTGAAAACTTAGTATAAGAAAAATAATGTTTCATTAATACATTTTATACTAATTATGGTTAAAATAATATTTTAAGTATATTAGGTTAAATAAAATATGCTTTAAAATACTGTTTGTTTTTACTGTAATATGGCAACTAAATTAAACATGTGACTTGCATTATATTTCTCCTGGGCAGTGCTGCTTAAAGTGATAATCCTGACTGAAAATCTGTTGTCTTTTCTTCTCCTCTGTTACCAGGGCAACAGGGAGGAAGCTGACAACCCAAATACAGGGATTGGTGCTTTTCGATTCATGTTGGAATCCAACAAGGGCAAGTCAATGTTGGAGTTTCAGGTACTATACTATTCCACCTACTTCCCTGGCTCTAATAACATGGATTAGACTGTATACACACATGCAGACAAACACATACACACACACCTCATACTAAGACTCAGTTGGAAAGGAAGGGAGAAAAGGTTATAGAATATTTTTCAAAATATAAATATCTTCCTTCCCCCAAGGCCCCACAGACATATCAGAGTTGGTATAAGGCATGTTCCCACAGATACATTTTGTGAAAATGTCCCCATTTAATTATTTTTTAAAAAACATTTAATTGTGTATTTGGGTGCCTCAGGTCTTAGTTGCACCATGCTGGATTTTCATTGTGTCATGTGGGATCTTTTGTTGGGGTGCACGGACTCTAGTTGTGGTACGCAGGCTTAGTTGCTCTGTGGCATGTGGGATCTTAGTTCCCTGACCAGGGATTGAACCTGCATCCCCTTCATTGCAAAGCAGATTCTTAACCACTGGACCACCAGGGACGTACTCCCCCCCACCCCATATTTAATTCTTATGCAACCTCCATATACCACTGTCCTGGCACTTCGTATTTTCTTCCTCCAGGAGCTAATGACAGTTTTTCAACTGCTGCACTGGAATGGCAGCCTTAAGGCCATGAGGGAAAGACAGTGCTCTCGGCAGGTAAGAGTTCCTGTGGATGAGGGGAGTCTGGCAGAAGGGCTGTTTTGAGGTGGCTGTTGTGTTATAAATAAGCAGGCCTACCAGGTTGAGTCTTGAAAGGCTTACGTAAAGTGCCCACTGGATTCCTATAATCTTAACTGTGATTCTTTTACCTGCCTTGCTTCTCCTACCAGGAGGTTTTCCCATAAGACTCTCCTCAGAGGACTCCAGTGCTGACTTTGGTTAGGACTCAAAGGCTAAGAGTTCCTAGTCCCACTTGTGTTAATGAGGAATGAACCTTTACTTTGTCCGTGACTTTCACATTCCTCTCCCCCTCCAGGAAGTGTTGGCTCATTATTCACACCGAGCCCTAGATGATGATATTCGCCACCAAATGGCATTGGACTGGGTGAGCCGGGAGCAGAGTGTGCCAGGGGCACTGTCTAGAGAGCTGGCCTCTACTGAGCGGGAGCTGGATGAAGCCCGGCTGGCAGGCAAGGAGCTGCGCTTCCACAAGGAGAAGAAAGATATTCTCATGCTGGCTGCTGGGCAGTTGGGCAATATGCATTCCTCCAACTGCTAGGCATCTACCCACATACTCGCATAATCTCCAGGCCTGTTTTTTATATGTCCTTTCTAAGATTTAGTGTGATTTCTGTATATACTTTCTCAATTTTATACTTTAAAATATAGATATATATATGTGTGTATGTATAAATTCTACACCTAGATTCCTATTTGCTGAGATATCCCTTTTCTTACTTCTAGTTTTTGGATGTAGTTGCTTTTGAAACATATCCACACTGCTTTACAAGAAGAGCAGGCTGTCTTCAGGGCTTTGTGGGCTCTTACACTGCCAGTAACTGTGTAGTCATTTCAATAGCACAAAATGACTTACTAGTTGTTCATGTTTTAAAATAACAAGGAGCTTGAATAAGGACTGTGAGCCCCACCCTTACCCTCATTCCTGCTTTCTCTTGCAAACAGAGCATGAAAATCAAAACTTTGGCTTTGGTTTTATCTTGAGCTGGGCCTACTTGGTACCAAGTTGTTCCCTCAGTAACTAGGTTATTTCATAACCTACACCACACCACACTACCACCTTACTCCTCTTCTGCCTCCAAATGGTACTTCATTTTAGGGCTTCCTCACTTTATTATTTGAAAGGGAAGTGGAGAGCTGGTGGTTTCTTAATTTTAAAATCATTGCTGAGAAACTTCCCAGGAACAAGAGAGGAATTATAAACACAGCCTGCAGGGGTTTATCACCGGAGTTGCTTCTGCGGCATAGATACCATACCAAACCAGAATCTTTGAAGGGGTAAGGGTTGAAGTTACTTATCTTTCAATATTTTCTTTTCACTCCTCCTCCCCTGCTCACCAAGCTTAGTTAAGCCCTGTCTATAGATCTTCCTGCTGCAAAGATTGGTGGAAGGTAAAACATATTCCCTTCCTTAAAAACCTCCTCCCATCATTTTGGCTTTTGGAAACATCTGTCCAATTTGGTGACGGCTATGTTCCTCCTACTCCCATGAAGTGGCTACTGTTTATGACCTTAGATGTATATAACTAGATTCACCTTGGTGTTCCTCTTTTCTTTCCTCTTCCTCCGCAATGATTATTAGAGCATGAGCCGATCAGGAAAATTAGAAGATACTTTGGCATTATGGCACTCCCTAATGGGAACCATGAGAAACTCCAGGAGGGGAAAGAGAATCAATGATCAGCTACTTATGTTTTTAATATGAATACTATTCTCTTCCCTTACCTCTTTCCTGGGTAAAACAGGAAAAAGATGATCTGGAGTATAGCTAAAGCATTCCCCTTTGGGAGAATTTTTTGTACATCTCTCTAAGATATATTTTCTTCTTGTTTCTGTAATCACCTTTATACTATATTATAGCTCAGTGCACTTCCTAAATTGAGTTTGGGAAATTTAATATTCCTGCAATTACACTTTCCGTTTAACAATTATACACTTTGCTTTTAGAAATAGGTTAGGAAACAGGCTACAATTTGCACATTTGGATCAGATAGGGAAAAGATGAAAATCAGCTTTCTTGCTTTTGAAATCATCTTAGTGACCAGTATATATGGGATCAGAGGTAAGGAATCTAACAACAGTTGTATTAGTACTTGAAAGGGATTTCCTTGAATTCTCCAAGCCCCATCTCTGTATTCCATGAAACACATGTAAGATTGGAGCAGAGGCTCCCTACTTTTAAATAACAGGTATGTCTATTCAGTTTTTATTTATGTTTATAATCCAGAAATCACAAACCCTCATTTCTCCTTTGCTGTTTTCTCTGGGAAGGGGTGTGACTTATGGAAAGAACTTGTCTTTGCATCTCCTTGATTATTTTTCTCAAATACCAACCAGTAAGATCCCAAAGAACTTGAGAAAAATTGTTCCCTGATATGTCCACCTTTGGTGTTAAATTTTTACTTACCTTTTTAGTACTCTCTATGTATTTTATATGTATAACTTTATAAAATTAAAAATAGATTTTTGTCTAGTGAGCCATATTGAGTCTTTCTTGAGACCCATGTATCAGAGAAGTTCTAAAATGACCCTTTCTCTTAAAAAGTTCAAAAAAGAACTTTTTTTAGTATTTTTAGGGTGGAAGAAATAAGAACATACTGCTGGGAGAAGGCATCTGCCTCCCCTTCTCCAGATATTTGAGGAGCCTGAATTTGGTTCTTGACCCTTTCTCCTCAAGTTCTGCCCTTTTCCACTAACAGTCACACCCACTGTGGTGGCTTAAACTGTCATACACACAATTCTCAAACCTGTTCCTTCCACCCCAACCTCTTTTGAGCTTTTACATCTGTATTTCCACATATTGCACATTACCACCTGAATGACACAAGCTCTTTGAACTTACTTGTCTAAAATAAAACCCATTTCTACATACATGCTCCTCTTTGACTCCCCACGTTACTGAAATTACTGCCCAGCAATCTAAGCTAGAACCTCAATTCTCCTTGAGATCCTTCCATTCCTTTTTGCCATCATCTAATCAATCACTTACTGTTGAGTTTCAGTTCAGTTCAGTTCAGTCGCTCAGTCGTGTCTGACTCTTTGCGACCCCATGAATCATAGCACGCCAGGCCTCCCTGTCCATCACCAACTCCCGGAGTTCACTCAAACTCACGTCCATCGAGTCGGTGCCATCCAGCCATCTCATTCTCTGTCGTCCCCATCTCCTCCCGCCCCCAATCCCTCCCAGCATCAGAGTCTTTTCTAGTGAGTCAACTCGTCGCATGAGGTGGCCAAAGTATCGGAGTTTCAACTTTAGCATCAGTCCTTCCAATGAACACCCAGGATTGATCTCCTCTAGAATGGACTGGTTGGATCTCCTTGCAGTCCAAGGGACTCAAGAGTCTTCTCCAGCACCACAGTTCAAAAGCATCAATTCCTCGGCGATCAGCTTTCTTCACAGTCCAACTCTCACATCCATACATGACACGGGAAAAACCATAGCCTTGACTAGACGGACCTCTGTTGGCAAAGTAATGTCTCTGCTTTTTAATATGCTATCTAGGTTGGTCATAACTTTCCTTCCAAGGAGTAAGCGTCTTTAAATTTCATGGCTGCAATCAGCATCCGCAGTGATTTTGGAGCCCCCAAAAATAAAGTTTGACACCATTTTCACTGTTTTGCCATCTATTTCCCATGAAGTGATGGGACCAGATGCCATGATCTTTGTTTTCTGAATGTTGAGCTTCAAGCCAACCTTTTCACTGTCCTCTTTCACTTTCATCAAGAGGCTTTTTAGTTCCTCTTCACTTTCTGCCATAGGGTGGTGTCATCTGCGTATCTGAGGTTATTGATATTTCTCCTGGCAATCTTGATTCCAGCTAGTGCTTCTTCCAGCCCAGCATTCCTCATGATGTACTCTGCATATAAGTTAAATAAGCAGGGTGACAATATACAGCCTTGACGTACTCCTTTTCCTACTTGGAACCAGTCTGTTGTTCCATGTCCAGTTCTAACTGTTGCTTCCTGACCTGCATACAGGTTTCTCAAGAGGCAGGTCAGGTGGTCTGGGATTCCCATCTCTTTCAGAATTTTCCACAGTTTATTGTGATCGACACAGTCAAAGGCTTTGGCATAGTCAATAAAGCAGAAATAGATGTTTTTCTGGAACTCTCTTGCTTGCTCCATGATCCAGCGGATGTTGGTAATTTGATCTCTGGTGCCTCTGCCTTTTCTAAAACCTGCTTGAACATCTGGAAGTCCACGGTTCACGTATTGCTTAAGCCTGGCTTGGAGAATTTTGAGCATGACTTTACTAGCGTTTGAGATGAGTGCAATTGTGCGGTAGTTTGAGCATTCTTTGGCATTGCCTTTCTTTGGGATTGGAACGAAGACTGACCTTTTCCAGTCCTGTGGCCATTGCTGAGTTTTCCAAATTTGCTGGCATATTGAGTGCACTTTCACAGCATCAACTTTCAGGATTTGAAATAGCTCAATTGGAATTCCATCACCTCCACTAGCTTTGTTCGTAGTGATGCTCTCTAAAGCCCACTTGACTTCACATTCCAAGATGTCTGGCTCCAGGTGAGTGATCACACCATCGTGATTATCTTGGTCGTGAAGATCTTTTTTGTACAGTTCTTCTGTGTATTCTTGCCACCTCTTCTTAATATCTTCTGCTTCTGTTAGGTCCATACCATTTCTGTCCTTTATTGAGCCCATCTTTGCATAAAATGTTCCCTTGATATCTCTAATTTTCTTGAAGAGATCTCTTGTTTTTCCTATTCTGTTGTTTTCCTCTATTTCTTTGCATTGATTGCTGAGGAAGGCTTTCTTATCTCTCCTTGCTATTCTTTGGAACTCTGCATTCAGATGCTTATATCTTTCCTTTTCTCCTTTGCTTTTCACTTCTCTTCTTTTCACAGCTATTTGTAAGGCTTCCTCAGACAGCCATTTTGCTTTTTTGCATTTCTTTTCCATGGGGATGATCTTGGTCCCTGCCTGCTGTACAATGTCACGAACCTCTGTCCATAGTTCATCAGGCACTCTATCAGATCTAGTCCCTTAAATCTATTTCTTACTTCCACTGTATAATCATAAGGGATTTGATTTAGGTCATATCTGAATGGTCTAGTGGTTTTCCCTACTTTCTTCAATTTAAGTCTGAATTTGGCAATAAGGAGTTCATGATCTGAGTCACAGCTCCTGGTCTTGTTTTTGCTAACTGTATAGAGCTTCTCCATCTTTGGCTGCAAAGAATATAATCAATCTGATTTCGGTGTTGACCACCTGGTGATGTCCATGTGTAGAGTCTTCTCTTGTGTTGTTGGAAGAGGGTATTTGCTATGACCAGTGCGTTCTCTTGGCAAAACTCTATTAGCCTTTGCCCTGCTTCATTTTGTGCTCCAAGGCCAAATTTGCCTGTTACTCCAGGTGTTTCTTGACTTCCTACTTTTGCATTCCAGTCCCCTATAATGAAAAGGACATCTTTTTTGGGTGTTAGTTCTAAAAGGTCTTGTAGGTCTTCACAGAACCGTTCAACTTCGGCTTCTTCAGCATTACTGGTTGGGGCATAGGCTTGGATTACTGTAATATTGAATGGTTTGCCTTGGAAACGAACAGAAATCATTCTGTCATTTTTAAGACTGCATCCAAGTACTGCATTTAGGACTCTTTTGTTGACCATGATGGCTAAGGGATTCCTGCCCACAGTAGCAGATATAATGGTCATCTGAGTTAAATTCACCCATTCCAGTCCATTTTAGTTCACTGATTCCTAGAATGTCTACGTTCGCTCTTGCCATCTCCTGTTTGACCACTTCCAATTTGCCTTGATTCATGGACCTAACATTCCAGGTTCTTATGCAATATTGCTCTTTACAGCATCGGACCTTGCTTCTATCACCAGTCACATCCACAACTGGGTATTTGTTTTGCTTTGGTTCCATCCCTTCATTCTTTCTGGACTTATTTCTCCACTGATCTCCAGTAGCATACTGGGCACCTACTGCCCTGGGGAATTCCTCATTCAGTATCCTATCATTTTGCCTTTTGAAAACTTCCTGTTTTGTCCATCTATTGTCTTGGTTCATTCCTTTAGCATCTCAGGGCTGGACCACTGCAACAGCTTCCTAATTATCTCTACCTTCATTCTTCACATCCTCTACATTACTATCAGATTTCTTTCTGAAATACTTATCACTGTACCACTCCCTTGCTTAAACGATCATCTAGCTATCTTTACCTTTAGCAGCACTTCCCAAAGTTTTATATGTGAACCCTTGGCATTATCTGATAAGATTTTAGGTGGTTGATGGCCAAACATTTTTCATTTTTACTAGTTATGCTTTTATCTGAATTTGTAATAGAAAAATATGGTTTCCACTGATGGCAGTGATATTTGAACAGTATAAATTTGTTTGGGGCTTCCCTGATAGCTCAATGGTAAAGAATCCTACCTGCAGTGTGGAAGACCCAGGTTCACTTCCTGGGTTTGGAAGATCCCCTAGAGGAGGGCATGGCAACCCACTCCAGTACTCTTGCCTGGAGAATTTCATGGACAGAGGAGCTTGACAGGCTACAGTCCATGGGGTTGCAAAGAGGTGGACACGACTGAGCAACTAAGCACAGCACGTAAATTTAAAATGCCAGTCTATTTAAGGAAAAAGACAAATCAAAAATAGTGTGGGGGCTACTTGCAAATGTTAAAAATTATGAATACTAAAATATTAGAAAACTTTCTTGCCTATAGGGTAAGTTCCAAATTTTTAGCATGACATACAGTTTGACCCCAAACTGTATTTCCAACTTTGTTTCCTAATTAGACAGCATCAGTCATAAAAAATATCTTGCCCTCCTGATATTCATTGGATATGTATTTAGCAATTGTCTACTATGAATCAGGCACTGGTCTGAACTTTGAGGATATAGTTGTAAATAAGAATCTCTGCCAATGGGAAAGACAGACAGTAAACAAACTAGAAAGTAAACAAAGTAATTCAAGATTTAATTTTAAGTTCTGTGAAGGAAATAAGAGTGAAGCATAGAATAGAGAAAACTCCTTTGGGTGACAGCAGTATTTCAGGGAGACCTACAGGATGGGGTTGAACCAGCCATATGAAAAGCTGGAGGAAGCTCATGAGAGACAGAAAGTTACAATATGTCCAGAGATGAGAAAGTGTACAACATAGTTGACTATAGGGAGTAAACATAGTTGAGAAAAGTATAGTAAAGTAATAGGTGAGAGGGAAGAATGGTGGTGAAACAGTCTGGAGACAAAGGCAGAGCAGGCTGTGAGTCTGAATTGTATTCTAAGTGCAAAAATAAGTAAGGGGTATTTCAGTAAAGATGTGACTTTTTTTAAAAAAAGATACTATGTACTGTAGAGAATGGATTAATGTATCTTAGTCTCAATACAACTGTTTTGCCTGGAAAGCAAAACAGCCTTACAAGAACAATTTAAATAGAAGCCCTCCCTTAAACGCACTCTCCTTATTTCCAGTCCTGTTAGAAACTTGTATTGCTGTAGTACCTTGTAATAGCAATGATCACTTTCATAATGTTGTTATAAAGTGATTGTTGATGCTGTACTTCCCCTTGTATTGCTAGCACCTTTTCTAATATTAGACATACATATAGGCATTCACAACTGATTTAAAAATTAATAAATAAGTGACTACTTATCCACTACTGTTTTTTAAGGCCTACACGTCTGATTCCAGAATGTGGGGAGCAATATTCTTTTTCGCCTCAACTTCTGGGTTTTTAAACGTGAAGTATCTGTACTATCCTCAAAGAAGCTAAAGCCTCTGTTTTATTTAAAATCACGACTTTTTCAATTCCCAGAAGCGGTGGGTAGAATTTAAGAGGTTATTTTTAATTTGGGGGGCGGGTGCGTGACCCCGGGTTTGCGGGATTTTAGTTCCCCCACCATGAACTGAACGCGGCCCCTTAAGTAAAAGTGTGGAGCCGCCACGGAATTTCCTGAGGCATTATAAAATTAAAAAAATTAAAGTTGATATCTGTCTCATCATATGTATTTCACGGGAAACCAGGTCGGCTGATTTTCTTGAGAGAAAGCCGTTGCTACAGTACTTTCCAGAAGCAGCTTTTAGAAGTAGCATTGCTGACTGAACTTTTTTTTTAATGCTTCCATCACAGATCCGGCTGCTCCTCGGTACAGTACAGGCCTGCAAGTTTTTAGAGAAAAAACTTTCTTCAGCTTCCATTTTCTGGTATGGAATGAAAAGAGACGAAAAGCAACCCGCTAATAAAAATTGGGCTGGGCTTCACAAGGAAATGGCAACCCCCTCCAGTATTCTTGCCTGGAGAACTCCATGGACAGAGGAGCCTGGCGGGCTACAGCCCATGGGATCGCAAAGAACTGGCCCGACTTAGCGACTAACACTTTCACTTTTCACCATCAGTAGTTACTTTTTGATGGCTGCTCTGGTTAAGTTACTATTAGGCGCTCAGTAGGGTCCGAAGCTCTGGTTAAGAGGAACTCACGAGCCCCGCCCACCCCCTACCTCGCCGCACAAGGTTGCCGCGCTCAGCTCTTGACCCGCTCAAGATGGCTACAGAAACACTTCCGATATCTTCCCAAACTAGGCCCGCCTCCATTGCGTATTTTTACCGCGCCGAGGGCGGGACCTAGTGTTAGTTTTTAATTGGTCAACTTGATTGATGACCTTTTCCTTCCGCGACAGTTTCCCGAGGAGCCAAGTGCCTGAGCGGCACGGACGAGAGTTGGAGGGGAGGCAAGATGGCGGACGTACTTGATCTTCATGAGGCCGGGGGCGAGGATTTCGCCATGGATGAGGATGGGGACGGTGAGGACAGTGGAGGCGGCTGCGGGAAGCGGGGAAGGTGCGAGAGAAGGACATTTTAGGAAAATATAATCTTTCTCCCCAGTGGTGAGGTTGCGAGCCAGGGAACCGGGTTCTGTTGGAGACTCCTCCCCCTTTGGGAGGAAGAGGGGCGGGCCGGGAAGGGACAGCCTGGAGGTTTGCTTTCAGATAATGTCTTGCAGAGAGAATATTGTTGTAAACAACTGTTACATTTCTCATTTATTCCTTTTCTTTTGGGGCTCCAGAGAGCATCCACAAACTGAAAGAAAAAGCGAAGAAACGGAAGGGCCGTGGCTTTGGCTCCGGTGAGTGTTTGTGGGTGGAATGGGGTCGAATGGAGAGCTACGAGTTTTGGAATCCCCATTCAGACCTACGGTGAACAGTGGGAGAAGGGGGATTTCCGGTGATCTGCTGTGTGTTTCTAATAGAAGAGGGGTCTCGAGCGCGGATGCGTGAGGATTATGACAGCGTGGAGCAGGATGGCGATGAACCCGGACCACAACGCTGTAAGTAAATGGAACCTGTAGGGATCTGTGTGTAGAGAGTTAGGGACCAATGAAATAAAACCCAGTAGGAATGGAGTCAGGTCGCTTAACCAATCTCTGTGGAGCCTGCACACACTCTACCTCTGTGGTCTTGCTTAAGTGTTTCTTTCTTGTGCTCAAACAACTTTCCTCCCTTCTCCTACCTACAGCTGTTGAAGGTTGGATTCTCTTTGTCACTGGAGTCCATGAGGAAGCCACGGAAGAAGACATCCATGATAAATTTGCAGAGTATGGAGAAATAAAAAATATCCACCTCAATCTGGACAGACGTACAGGATATCTAAAGGTATCCTGAGCCATATCCATCCATTGCCTCTCTTCATCCATAACCCTTAGACAGCATTGGTGGTTCTCCCACGTTGGCTGTGGTTGGCCAAGAGTTGAAATGAGATTGGGAATTGATTGTTAGACATAGCAAAGAGGCAGAAACAGACAGACAAGCTGTATATATAATAGGGATGTGATGTGCATTTGTTGTTTAAGGTGGATAGATTTTTCTAGTTGAGTAGAAAAAAGCTTGATGGAGTTTTGATAATGTGTCTTTTTCTTGTTCCAGGGGTATACTCTAGTAGAGTATGAAACATACAAGGAGGCCCAGGCTGCTATGGAGGGACTCAATGGCCAGGATTTGATGGGACAGCCAATCAGCGTGGACTGGTGTTTTGTTCGGGGTCCACCCAAGGGCAAGAGGAGGTAAAGTGCAGAGGGCAAAACATTATCTTAGTGGAAAGAATATGAGCAAGACAGAATAAGGACATAGTAGTATGTTCCTCTCATGGACCCTGCCCCTTTTCCTTCTTTCTAGAGGTGGTCGAAGACGCAGCAGGAGTCCAGACCGGAGACGTCGCTGACCCATCCTCTGTTGTTCAGGTGTTCTCTCCAAAGATTTATCCATTTGACCATGCAACCTTGGAGAAATAGGGCTGGGGTGGAACTCTCTGTGTTTATATTTAATCTCTTACCCTGTTTAGTGTTTCTTCTGAATTATGAATAAATGTCCAATTTTTGTTTTCTAATTACTTTTCTAATATTGCAAGCTCTGTAGTACTATTTACAGTGAGGCAGTATGGGTGATTGTGAAGATATTTCTCCCAGGGACTGAATTCTGTGTGAGTTTCTATGTTAGATACAGTCTCCAGTGTCAGCTAGGGTCAAGTAGAGACACTGCTCAGTATTTCTTTTTCTTCGAAGCTAAGAGAGCAGGGGTAGAAGTAAGATGTTCTTGTGACAGCAAGGAATAATCATTCTGTTCCTATATATGCTCTCCTAAGCAAATAGTATCATAGAAACGTCTCTTTTTTCTCTCCTGCCTTTCTTGCCACCACATTTGTTTGTACTTCCATCTGTCTAAGAGCTTGAATCTCCTGTTGGGGCACTCTTCCAGAACCTCCTTCCCTGGAGGAGTCTATACTATGTTCTTGATGCCCTCTTCGGCACCCAAAGGTGAAGGCCCCATAGAGGAGAGGATCCAGAGGAGCATTGAGGAGGCCAAAGAGGAAAAGGATGTGGCTGAGGCTAGGCGGCACTTCAGTTAGCATGGTGGGAGAGAACCAGTACCAGAGACCCAGAAGGTAATAAGGTGTCCAGCAGAAGATGAAGGTCAGCAGGACAAGAAGGGCCAGTCGTAGGGCCCGATGACGAACACGGGAGTGATTGTCTAAGGAGCGGCGGAGAGCAAATTCACCTGCAGGGGCTGAGAATTTAAAAAATACACTCAAGTTCAGAACCACTCAGCTTCTAAATTGATAGGCTGAAATTGTGAGATAGAGCTCTTCCCTCTATAAGAGAATGCTGCAAGCCCTCCTCCCCTTCCCAACCTGGGACTATATGCTCCCCCCCATCAGGGATTATGACAGACGTGCTGGAAAAAAGGTTTCAATTGAGGTGCTGTGGTACGTGAAGCTACAAAGTCTGTTTGAAATCTTGTTGGTGTCCAAGAGCAAAGGAGAATCCTGATCACCCTTCTCCTTAATTCTTGCCTAGTTAACTTCAGAGAATGAAGGCTAGTGGCTGTTTAGAATTGAAGGCATTCAATGAAATTACTGTGGCATTAGCTGCTAGAGATAAAATTTGTTGTTAGTCGCTAGGTTGTATCCAATTCTTTTGTGACCCCACAGTCTATAACCCACCAGGCTCCTCTGTGGGATTTCCCAGTCAAGAATACTGGAATGGGCTACCATTTCCTTCTCCAGGGGATCTTCCCAACCCAGGGATTGAACTCGAATGCCCTGCAATGCAGGCAGATTATTTACCACTGAGCCACTGGGCAAGCCCCTTGGTTTGATAGATAGCTATCATATTAATGAGGCTAGTTTTAGGGTATGGGTTAGGGCCTGGGGGTTGGAGTCTCACCATGGTTCCCCTTCCTTGTCTGAGGAGTGGACACACTGCAGACAATGCGGCTATAGCAGATGGTCATTGCAGTCAGTGGCAGCAGAAAGAGCCAGCAGAAGGTGAAGAGGTCATAGATGATCTCTTGCCATTGAGCCTTGAAGCTGCCTTTGGTGACACACTGCGTGAAGGGAACCGGACCAGCGCGTTGGACAGTATGGAACAGGAACAGCTAGATTGGAATCAAGGACTATTAGAACTGGTCTTCTTTCCTTCTCCCCTGCCAAGCTACCTACCAATTCAACGCTATCTCCTCCCAATTAAGTCATTCTTTTTTGTGTGTATGATTGTTAAGAAATTTGGGACCTAATACAGTGCATAATCTCAATCCATTCTTAATTCCCTGCAGTGCTGATATGGTACATCCGTGGTGCCATATTTAAAAGGTTAGAAATGTATCTTGAAGATCCCTATTTTCTTCTTAGGCTATGCTTATTAAATCCAGAACTTAAAGACTCCTGTCTTTTGAATACTATCTACCATTTTATAAGAGGATATCTCTACCACCTCACCAACATTTTTTTTTCCCTTACTGTTTTTAGCTGAAATAATTTTCCTGATGTGTCTGATTATTTCTGTGGAAAAAAGAAATCTTGTATAAAATGGGAGGTGCTAGAGTTGCAGGCTATTTTGCAGTCACTCTCTAAAGAGACTTTAGTAATAGTCCTATGTACAATAACTATAATGGTGAAATAACATTAATAAAATTTAACATTTTCCAAATGCTGTTGGGTGCCCCTCCTTTTTTTGGTAAACTGGTTTTTGGTTTGAATCAGTAAAGAGCATTTTTCAATTGAGAGCTTCAGGGTTTGTACCTTGGTTCAGGTAAGGTAGATTGAGTCAGTATTAGTTTGATAAAAGACAAGCTTAGTAGGTATCAAATCCCTAGATATGAGGCCTTTCAGAAAGGGATTTCAGCTGGCATGAGGGACTTTTAGGAAAAGTGAATAGTATTAGTCTCAGACATATGATTTTATGAACTGCTTGGAGTTATGACCAGGCTATTCTAGTTGGGGAGTGGTCTTTCCTTTACGCCTATCTTGAGTCCATATATTCCTGGCTGGGTTTTTTTTTTTCCTTTTGGTGGTGGGGCTGGGGGGAGCAGGGTGGTGTGTGTGCATAGCTTGGCACTATGCCTAGAAACATCTGACTTGTGAGAAGGTTTAAAAATAGGCAAGGTCCCGGGACTTATGTTTTAGTTCAGCCTCTGGCTATTTTATATGCATTTTATATTTTACCACCTACTATATAACCCTTTACTTCTGATACTTGGAAATGAGTCTAGGAAAATAATTTCTAACTACACCAATATTCCCTTGACCATGCTAACAATTTTTTATTGACATGTTTTAAATGCAACATATGGGCATTGCAGAATTTATACAAGAGGTTGATAATTTGGAACCCAAAATAACATGTTTTGCACCTGAATCGTGTTCCCATCAGTTTGCTATTGAACCAAATAGAAATTGCATTGTTGGACTGTCAGGCTACAAGGAAGGATGAAATTCATCTATTCCATAATCTTGTGGTCTATGCATTTCATGTGATTTAGCCAAAGTTATCCAGCTAGTTAGTGGTAGAGCCTAGACTCAGAAAAAAACAGAGCAAATTAATACAAACAACAAAAACAGTCCTAATTCCCAAGCCACTTGTAAAATTCATTTCATATTAACCCAATTAATTTCTTTTGCACTGAGGCAATAGTGCAAAAGGGGTCCTGTTTACAAAATACTGTTGGAAGCAGTATTTTTTGTTTGTCTTAGAACTGCAGTCAGACTAACTTTTGGTAGTTACATTTCTAATATTTGAGGATTTAAGAATCCTATCTTAAATGTGACTACAATGCATCATTCCAGAGACTGAAATTTTACCCTACTCCCTGACATAATCCTAATCCTAGGCTCAGAGATGCTGCTTTACTCCCTTCTCCCAGATGGTGTTAGTGGTTTTGGTTTTGTTTTGAAGGAATTGCTCCATATTTAGCTTTTTTTTTTTTCTCCTAGATTTATAGTTTGTTTTTAATACTGAGATTTGATTAATTGATTAATCTCAAGTTCAGATGCACCCTTTTGTTTCAGTTTTGACACAGTAAAGCTAGAGTAAAAAATACAAATCTGATTATGTCACTCTCTACCTTTTACTATTACTTTAGTGTTTCCCCACTGCCTTAGGATAAAGTACAAGCTTAATATTTGTGAAACTGGTTCTTCCTTCCCCTCCGGGCTCATTACTTGCCATTTTCTAGCCCTCAACTTTAACTGCGATTACTTTTGAGATTTTCTACCCTCCACCTTCTCCAGCATTCCTCCTGCTTTGTCATAACACCTGTCTTTCAAAAATGAATTTGGTATCTCTGGGAAGTCAGGAAGCTTTCCCTGAATGACCAAAAGTGGGTCAGACACCCCCCATTGTTCCTTAGCTCTTTCTGCTTAGCTTTAGCATAACACTTAACTGGACATTATATTGTAATTGCCTACTTATTTGACTCTGCACTCGTCTGTAAATTTCTTGAAGGCTGGACTTTGTTGCTCTATCCTTGATAGAGCATTTAATGCACCTGGGGGAACTACATTTTTTTTTTTTTTAATTGATGAATGAAGGTATCACAAAGTTTTACCCAAAGTCCCAGATTTCACTTTTTTTTTTTTAGTTTTCTTGTCACTGTCTTCTTAATGTCTTCCCATGGAGGAAACTCCATGCTCTGAAGCTTTCCTGCAATAATCTGAAGAAGGTGGGACTATGATGATGCAAAGAGGTGGAAGCCAAGTGTAGTAAAAACAAAGACTCAATAGAAATACAAATTAACATGCAATGATCTCAATTTGCAAAAGAGCAGAGGCTCCCACCCTGAGGATTAATGTTGACCATGGCCAAGCACACCCCTTGAACCCCAAGGCTCATGTTGTGTACTCAAATTCTTGTCCAGTCTAGCCCTGAGTCCCAGGTCACTCACCTGGGGCAAGGCGAGCAGGAAGCTGAGTCCCCAGGCTACCCCAAGAAGTTTCCTTCCAGCTGAGCGCGGTCTGAATGGGTGGAGTACGGCTGCCTGGCGGTCGAGCCCAATGACCACAGGCAGGAAAGCTGCGGCATACATGGCCACTAGTTTCAGGAACATGAGTGCCCGACATGCGATGTCCCCGGCCAGCCATTGAACAGTGATATTCCAGGTCGCATCTAGGGGCATAACCACAAAAGTGACCAGTAAGTCGGCAACTGCTAAATGAGCAAACAGTCGTCGTACCGGAGAGGGACGGAGCTGGCTGGGTTGCGGCCGTGTCACTGACCACAGCACGGCCAGGTTCCCTCCAGCCGAAGAAACAAACAGCACGACAGTCACTCCCACTCGCACCTTGGCGGCAACTGAGAAGGTGGGCAGCTCTGCGCCCTCCACCTGTACTCCTGATCCTACCCAAACCTCCTCCCCCGCCGCTGATGACCCCCAAGGGGTGACGTTGCCTGCAGACATGGTGACCTGGAAAGAAAAGGGGTGTTTGAGGGTCTGAAGAGGCGAGCTGCGTACAGTTTCTTCTCCCTCCTTCTCAGGACCTGAGATGGCTATTTTGCGAATTTCGTCCACTAAAGCCTCTAACTCTGGAGACTCCGTCTGTTATCTGGAGGTCACCTGTCCAACTGTCAGGGGCTTGCAGGGACTAGGAATCTGGTGCTGGCTTCTACTTCCGCAGACTCCTTTAGCCCTCTGGAGCCCTGAATTCGATGGGAGCGTGAGAGTGAGTGCGTGTGTGTGCTCGAGTGTTCCGCTGTAAGCACCCCTGGGTCAGGGGCAACCCCATACTAGTGGTCCCGGAGAGAGCACTGCGGCGCCTTCTCGCTCCGCCCCGACTCCTGCAAGCCTCGCCCTTGGTCCAGAATATTTAAAGAAGACTGTGCCTCTGGAGGCTTGCCCAGGAAATAGAGATCTGATTAGAGACCGAGATGACGGAGACCACACACACACACACCCCTCCACCTCCTCCCAGTCCACCCCGCCAAACACACAAACCTTACAGATGTAGGCCCAGAGACAAGTGCTCCTTGTTCTGAAATTCCGTTTCAGGGGCCGGCTCCATTCGCTTTATTTTCTGATGATGTTTGTCCCTCGTGCGGCACCGTTGGGTCGTCCGGGAGGCGTGACTAGGGGCGGGAAGCGGGGCGGGAAGCGGGGCGGGAGCGGAGCTGCAGAACGGGTTCCGCCGCTGTCATGGACGCGTGGGTCCGCTTCAGCGCCCAGAGCCAGGCCCGGGAGCGACTGTGTAGGTGCGGCCCAAATAGGAAAGGGGGGCGGGCGGGCAGAGGAAGAGCCTCGTGAGGCGAGGTCAGTTCACACTACGGGGGTCAAAAAGGGTCAACTCGGGCTACGGGGGCCCGGACGTACCGCGAGGGGCTGATTTGAGCTGGCCGCGAGGCCTTGATTCGTTCCTGCTCGTGAGAAAGATGGGGAAACTGAGGCACGAGTGGGCCAGCGGGGAGGCGGCTCAGGGTTGTGTGTTCACATAAGACCAACACTTTCCTCCGTGGAGGACGGTGGGACGAGGAGCGTTCTCCCCGTGACAGCGATCTGGACTCTGCCCTCAGAGCTAAAGAGGCACTCCTGAGTTCCCATTGTCCCCTTTACCCTACTGTCACCCACTAGTTCCTCCACCTCTGCCCTGCCTTCTAGTCTTCATTCATCTCAAGGCCCTTGAAGATCTCTTAGTTCACCTATTTTGAAGACTAACCTGTGCTTCAGCCATCTCCCGTCCCCTCAGAGCACATTACACACTCACGCTGAGGTGCTTGTGATCTTGCGATGGTCCTCCTGCCTTCTTCACTGTCCTCTTCAGGCTGCATCGTTGTTAAATCTCTTATGTTCTCAATTCGAAGCAGTGTTTCCCAGCCCCTACTAGGCTCCTTTTTATTCTCAATGCCTTTTCTTCCCTTGGCCTGGGGGAGAAACTAAGATACAGGCCTGAAGAGGAGAAAAGGGAATGGTCTCAAACTGGGAAGGGGGTGATCCATGGTTGCCTTTTGGAGGACATTTTTGAGGGGGAGTTAAAGGAGGTCTCTACCTTACTTTACCTCTCTCTCCTCTAGGGCTGCCCAATATGCTTGCTCCCTTCTTGGCCATGCACTGCAGAAACATGGGGCCAGTCCTGAGTTACAGAAACAGATTCGACAACTGGAAGGTCATCTGAGCCTAGGAAGAAAGCGTAAGTAACTAGGCCTTTCCTTTTATTACTCCAACACTTCTTCCATCCCCAGCCATTATTCCTTAGTCCCTTCTTCCTATTTTTGACCAGTGCCAATTCATCGTGGTTTGCCTCTGTACTTATCCTGTGCAGGCCTCCCAGCTGAGATAAGAGAGCAGGGATAAGGTCAGTGAAGGATTGTAGAGAATGAGGCAGATTTGAGAAAGCTAAACTGGGACACAAAATAATAAAAAATTTGAACTAAAAAAGATTGAACTTTCTGCTGTTTTTTAAAAAATTGTTTATTATTGTTTCTGTCACTTGCCTGACTTTCATTCTCTTGCTTTCTCTCTTTCTCTGTATCTTGCTCTCTGTTTGCCTTTCTACTTTCAAATCCTTGCTTTCCGTTGCTAATCTCCACAAGTTCTACGCCTCGGTAACTCAGCAGATGCCCTTGAGTCAGCCAAACGAGCTGTGCACCTGTCAGATGTTGTCCTGAGATTCTGCATCACTGTTAGTCATCTCAATAGAGCCTTGTACTTCGCCTGTGACAATGTCCTATGGGCTGGGAAGTCTGGACTTGCTCCCCGTGTGGATCAGGAGAAGTGGGCCCAGCGTTCTTTCAGGTTTGATATTCTTTTATCCTACAAGGTCTATTGTATTCTTCATACTGCCTACCTTGCCTTTCCTGAGAGAATGATCTTTTAGGGTCTTCCCAGAATATACACATCTTAATCACTTGGCTTCCAATCTTCATTTAGATCTTAAACCATCAGAGGATAATGAATGGGGCAGATGGAAGACGGATGCTCTTTCATGGTGAATGACTAAGATTGGGCAAGACTAGATATTAATTATATTGCTTTAATTCTTCTTCTGTCTGTACCACAGATTTATGCCCCTCACTGTCTACACATTTATTCATTCTAAAAATACTTAGTAGCTGCTTACTGTGAGCCAGGGAATAAAGCAAAGAGCTAAGTAGATATGATTCCTGCTCTCATGAAGCTTCTAGTTTAGTAGGGAGTCTGATATTAAAACAAATAATCACCAAACCAACTACTTGTGGGACAGTATAGGATGTTAGCCCCTGGAGGAGGGCATGGAAACCCACTCCAGTATTCTTGCCTGGAGGATTCCATGGACAGAGGAGCCTGACGAGATACAGTCCATAGGGTCAGAGTCGGACACAACTGAAGCGACTTAGCACATACATAGGATGTTAGAGCTTTATAACAGGGGGAGCTAATCTAGATAGAAAGGTCAGGGAAATAAAAGAACCCTTTGAGAAAATTAAATTTTATTTCAGACCAGAAGTCTGAGTAGAAGTTATACAAAGCAAGCAATAGAAGAAACAGAAAATAACTCATTCTAAGGCCTTGAAGCAAGAAAGACTTCTTGGAATTAGAGAAGTGGAAAGAAAGTCAGTGTGGTTGACTTTCAAGTCAGTGGAAAGAAAGTCAGTATTGAGGAAGGGCATAAGTTCAAACTGGAGAGGTAGACCAGGGCCAGATCATTCATGCAAGGTTGTCTGGGTAATGGTAGGATTTTTTTTCATTTAGTTTTGTTTAAATTTTATCTTAAGTCCAATGGTTCTGAGCAGGGATGTGACATGATTCAAATTTCATTTAGAAGATCTCTTTTTCTGTACTGTGGAAAATGGATTACAGTAGAACTAAAGAGGAGAAGATTCTCTAGTGTGACCATGAAATGATGTTGGCTTGGATTAAAGAGCAGGCTGGTAGTGAAGGTGGAAAGGAATATGATTTGAGAATAAAATTTTCTGTCTATATATCACCTATATTTGTTTTTTGCTTCCTTATGATTCGTTTTGTTATTTTACATTATATTGCTTCTTTCCATCTCTGCTTATGTCCTGCTTTTCATCTTTCTCAGTGATTTACAATTATAACAAGGCTTATGGTATATGAGGGGTGGGGGCAGAGGCATGGCTAGAATGGTATGGAAAAGCAACTCTCTAGAAGAGGTTCTATGCCATGTCTACTCTCTCATTCCATAAATATTTATTTAGCTCTTACCATGTGCGAGGCATAAGTCTAGACACAAGGATGCAGTGGTAAAGACAAGATCCTTGCTCTTATGGAGCTTTCATTGTAATGAGAAGGGACAAAGACACAGCAAATAAGAAAAACATCAGAGAGTGGTAAATGCTGTGCAGGAAATTAAAATAGGGTCAAGTGATAAGATGGTAAATGGCTTGCTACTTTAGAATGGGTAGTCAGAGAAGATCTCTCTGAAGAGGTGACACTTAAGCTCAGACATGAAGTGCGAGGAAGAGCCAGCCATGTGAAGGTTTTGGAGGGAGAATATTCCAGATTGAGGGACTAGGTAATGTAAAGGTCCTAAAGCAGGAATCAACTGAATGGGATCAAAATATAAAAAGAAACCAGTGTGGTTGGAGCATAGTGGTTGAGGGAAAGAATGGTACAAGATAGAGTTAGAGAGGCAGAGTCACTTGTTGAGTTCTGTAATATTTTATTCTAAATGTAATAGGAAGGAAACCATCGAGAGTTTTAAGAAAGGGTGTAATGTGATTTACGTTTATGCCAGCTGCTATATGAAATTAGATTGTTAGGTGTGGTGGGCAAGAGTGATCATGGGGAAACCAGTTAAAAGACTAAAGTAGTAGTTCAAGCAAGAGGTGATGGTGGGTTAGACTAGTGGTTGGTCCCCAACCTTCTTGGCACCAGGAACCAGTTTTGTGGAAAATTTTTCCACAAACCAAGGGGGTGCAAGCAATAGGGAGAGGCTGTAAATACAGATGAAGCTTCGCTGACTTACCTACCACTCACCTCCTGCTGTACTGCCTGGTTCCAGGGATTGGAGACCCCTGGCTTAGACTATGGTCTAAGTATAATAGATAGATGTGATTGGATTCAGGGTCTATATTAGAGGTAGGACAGTTATACTGAATACAGACCACTGTTTACAGAATGGATTTAAAAACATTTTTTTAATGTAGGCTGTTCTTAAGGAATTTATAATCTAACACATTTGGCAAGCTTGGCTTCTTTTTTTTTTCCCCTTTTAACAACAGGATTGGATTTAAATTATTTGTGAATCTTTGAAACAACTGAAGCTGTTCTTTTTTTTAAAAAAAAAAGTTGCATTATTGTAGTTCAGGTTGAATGCATGTGTACTAATGGATTGCCAAGTGGAAAAGTGAAATTTGAGGTTAATCTTGGACTATTTCATGATCTTCATTATTTTTAAACCAGGATCTTCAGGTGCACATACATAAACACATTAGTTACAGAAAGGTGGAAGGACATTTCAAATAGTGAGTAATAACATTTACTTCTGATATTCTAATGTATAATCTGTTTGCACTGTGAGGGAAAAAAGTTTCAGTGTTCTGTTGGATTTGCTAGGTGGGTATATGTACCCAACCTGACCCTTCTTCCCTGTGTATCCCAGGTACTATCTGTTTTCCCTCATCATGAATTTGAGCCGTGATGCTTATGAGATCCGCCTACTGATGGAACAAGAGTCTTCAACTTGTAGCCGGCGACTGAAGGGTTCTGGAGGAGTCCCAGGAGGAATTGAAACTGGAGGACCTGGGGGTCCAGGGGCTCTAGGAGGAGGTCTGCCCCAGGTGGCTCTGAAGCTTCGTCTCCGGGTCCTGCTGCTGGCTCGGGTCCTTCGGGGTCACCCTCCTCTCCTGCTGGATGTGGTCAGAAATGCCTGTGATCTCTTCATCCCACTGGACAAACTAGGCCTCTGGCGCTGTGGCCCTGGGATTGTGGGGCTTTGTGGCCTCGTGTCCTCCATCCTGTCTATTCTCACCCTAATCTGCCCTTGGCTACGACTCAAGCCCTGATATGCTGGTACAGGATAAGGAGGGGACCTGAATTGGTGAGATGGAATTTTATAGATCATCCCTGTGTCCGAGCCTCATTCTAACTCCACTCCTTAGTTAAAGTTAAAATCCAGAGATTTGGGAATAAAAGGAAGGAGCTTTGGGGAAGATGAGATGAGGAAAGGTGATTTGTGAAATCAACTAGATGATTCACACGTTCAGATCTGCTGGAGCTTTTGTTCTTTTCCTCCTTCATTGCATTGTCTGTGTCTCTCCTGACTCTTTTTACTGTCTCTTAAGTCTGTTTAAGATTCTGTCTCTGTATCCCTTTTGTACCTTCTCAACCGCCTATCATAGGAATTTAAGCAGAATTACGTTTTGGTATGGGAAGTAGAAGGTATGGTCTGTAAGGTTCTAATTGCCTTCTTCCTTTTCCTCACAAAAGTGACTTATGGCAGTTATTTTTGCCTCCAGACTCCAGATCATAATTTTAAAGGCTTTGTGTCCCAGTAGACTCTTCCCACATGCACCAGAAGTAGCTTCATGCTTCCTTCTCCTCACTCATGTCTACGTCACTATCCTCCCTCGTGATTTGTCATTCCCGTTCTTTCTACTCACACCTGCAAGTTTCTGCTTACACTTTGATTTCATGGCTTTGTTCTAGCCTTTCCATACCCCTTCTTTGCCTATCCAGAATGATGCTATGTCTAGCGTCTTGTAAATATTGTACAATGATTCTGTGTAAATAGCTGGGGCCCAAGCCCATGATGGAGAGCAAGCCTTCCAGGTTAGCAGATTAAAGATCAATTTGCTCATTGATATTTGGTCTGGTCCTGTGTGTTCTGGTCATCTGAGGCCCCTATTTCTGTTACTTTGGTTTGGGTTTTCCATGGGATTAGCCACTGGCATCATTACCTGCAGACTTTTATTGAGTGTCTATAGTATGTAGGCCATAATACTAAGTGGTAGAGATATAAAAAGCTAAGAGGCACCATGGTCCCAACTGCATAAGTTTATAACCTAGCTGAGGAGATGAGAGTTTAATGGTAAAGTAATTATACTGGTTCCACAAAACATACCCCATACCAATTTATGGTTTATATTTCCTCCAAAAGCTATAATACCATAGGTAGCATAGGCTACGAGTCACAAACAGAACTAAGTGGAGTGGGTGAGTCTTGGTTTGTGGGTGGGCTGTGTCTTCACTTGTTCAGACTCCGTGAGTAGGTGGGGAAATGGTATCACTGTTATCAACTCTTTAGTTTTCCATATTCCAGATTGAAATAAGTAAGGTTAGGAGGTAAACAGAATCTATTTCCCACTCCTATCTTCTATTCCAAATTCGGGGAAAGCATTATTACTTCCAACAACAAAGGACAGAAAAAAAGGAATAGAAAGAAATGACAGAAAGTCAAGAGTTACGTTCTCTTCGGAAAATGAAGTGATGCCTCCAGGGGGCAGCACCAAGGCAGAGAAACACACGAAAATCTCTCATTCCTCCTTTCCTTGGGCTAGGGCTCCCCACAGTTCCCCACCATCACTCCTCCCATTCCTTCCAACTTTATTTTTAGCTGCCGGTGGGAGGGGGCAGGATGGGAGGGAAAGTAAAGAAAACAGAAGGAGAGGGACAGAGGCGGAGAGGACTTCTCACATGGACAGAGAACATCAAGGCATGGAATTCCCCCTCATCCCTCACCTGTTCTTGCCCCTGATGTTCCTGACAGGTGAGGGAGGTTAACTTCTTGGTTTCTGGTGGGAATGGAAGATACACAGATTTTTGGCCTTGGGACCTTTATGGTTAAAATTCTTTAGGAGTTAGGTGGCGGGGTTAACTGGTTCTATGTTGTGTGTGTGTGTATGTGTATGTGCGTACATGCGTGCGCATGCATGCATGGGTTTGCGTTCTTATGCCCACACATATGACTGCCTGGCAAAGGCTGAAGCTGTCCACTGCCTTGTGTAATGTTTGTGTCCAATTATATAAAACTTTGTCCTGAACCTTGGAGTCGACCAAAAAGAAACGTGATGTGAACTTCCACGTGGCTAGTCTGATTACTGTTACCCGCCCCCACCCCTCCCTAATGCTCCCTATCCTTGGTGGTCTCTGGGCTCCTGAGACATAACTAACACTGTGGTCAGGACTCTGGGTTTATTTAGCCAATGAGCTACAGTTACTGGTCATACAGCCCTGCCAGCTTCCCAGATGCAATAAGGCTCACATACAAAATACCTTTCTGAAAATGAGCATGTTTTGAGACAGAGCAATAGCCATTGGTGAAAGTGGTGGTGGGGTGGCCTGAGAGGGGTTACTTGAAGGAGCAAGTCACAGGGAAAGAAGCATGGGAGGGACAAGAGGCCTGGAATTTTTCCTCATCGGTGCCCTGTAATCTTTGTTTCCTAAAATACCAGCTCTGATTTTAAGCGGGTTGGGGTTGGGAGAGAAGAGTCAGCCAGGACATGATTGTGGGGGTCTTCAGAGTGGGCTGAGGGTTAAGGAAGAAATGCAAGCAGGCAGGGGGCGTCAGGAGGGGGATGAGTTAGGAAGCAGATGGTGAGAAACTTTGGGAATGATGGGACCCTTGGAAAGGATGGATGGCAAACCATGTGTGTAGGCAGGCAAATGGCTCCACCCAGTTAATTGCCACTGAGGTTTCCAGGGCTGGAATCAACCAGAGACCTAGACCTGGAGAAAGAGAGTGAGAGAGTAACAATGATACTGGGAGTCAAGAAGAAACGAGAAGAGACCCAAACACGCAGTGTTCTCTAACCTCTTGTTCTCCCTCTGGCCCTGGGTTTGGGTAGAATTTGGAAAGAATAGTTGTTCTGGGGCTGCAGAAAGGCAACCAGCACTTGGCCTGGAGAGGAGGATGTGTAGGAGGAATGATGTAGAGAAGAGGAAGTTGCCTCTTCCAGGCATGTCTGTGAATGAGATTTCAAGGATAGGAATGGAAATACAGCTGTGCAACAGCATGGCAGAGGGCCACAGCTTAGACATCTCTACCCAAACACAGGAAGGAAATCATCCTTGCTTGGAGCTCTGAGTGCATGACATTGATGGAGTCCAGGGCAGCTTGTAAGACGAAGGGAGTTAGGCTGAGATCAGTATGTTCCCTCTGCAGCTTCTCTCTGGATTTTCCTCTGTACACTCATTAGCCTTTCTGACTGCTTCCTGCTGACCTTATGATCCTGGCCCCCCCAGGTCTCTGCTCCCCCTTTAACCTGGATGTGCATCGCCCACGCCTATTTCTAGGCCCACCTGAGGCTGAATTTGGATACAGTGTCTTACAACATGTTGCGGGTGGACGACGATGGTGAGGAAACCAGAGGGCCGAGGGACTGGGACTGGGGTAGAGCTGTTAAAGGGGAGGCAAGGTGGATGGAGATATAAACTAACCTGTTCTTTGGAAGTGACTGGTGCTCTAGACTTGACGTCACCACGCCCTTTCCCTCTGGCCTGTCTTAAGTGTCATATTCACACTGTGTTTGTATTCATTTCCTCCCCCCAGGATGCTGGTGGGTGCCCCCTGGGATGGGCCTTCAGGTGACCGAAGGGGGGATGTTTATCGCTGCCTTGTAGGGGGCTCCCACAGTGCCCCATGTGCCAAGGGCCACTTGGGTAAGTAGATTCCTCACTCTTCGAACCCCTAACCGTAATATACTAGTGTCTCTGATCCCTTACATCTCACTTCTTTTTTAAAAAAAAAAACATTTTTGATTATAGTTAATTTACAATGTTGTATTATTTTCAAGTGTACAGCAAAATGGTTCAGTTATACATACACATATATCCATTCTTTTTCAGATTCTTTTCTCATATAGGTTATTACAGAATGTTGAGTAGAGTTCCCTGTGCTATACAGTAGGTCCTTGTTGGTTATCTCTTTTATATTAATAGTGTGTGTATGTTAATCTCAAGCTCCTAATTTATCCCCCACCCCACATTTCCCCTTTGGTAACCATAAATGCGTTTTCTAAGTCTGTGAGTCTGTTTCTGTTTTGTAAACAAGTTCATTTATATAGTTAAAAAAATTAGATTCCACATATGAGTGATATCATACCTCACTTATTCACCTCCATATCCCACACTCCTCGTTCCTGACTTGATCCTGACCCCTTCTCATCTTCTTCCAAAATCACCTTGAACTCAGTCAGCCCATCTGTGACCTCGTGACCTCATGTTCTTCCACTCCCTTTCAACCAGGTGACCATCCACTGGGGAATTCATCTCATCCTGCTGTGAATATGCACCTGGGGATGTCTCTGTTAGAGACCAGTGGCAATGGGGGATTCATGGTAAGCTAAGGAAAGAGTCTTTATAGGGTCTCTGAAAGTTCATGGTAGAGAAAAGGGCAGTCTGGTAAGGGAAACTGGGGAGAGGTCAAGGAGTTAAAAACCCTGGAAAGCAGGAAGGGAAATCTCAGGGAGTGGTCTCACTGCCTCCTTTGACAAGGAGTATATTCTGAGGGTGCCCTTGCAAGCCTGGGAGTAACTGTTTCCCTTACCAATCCCCAGGCTTGTGCCCCTCTCTGGTCTCGTGCTTGCGGCTCATCTGTCTTCAGTTCTGGAATATGTGCCCGTGTAGATGCTTCGTTCCGGCCCCAGGGAAGCCTGGCACCCACCGCACAACGTGAGCCAGGAGAAGGGCCCAAGTCCCCAGAGTAGGGCGTGCAGGGTGGGAAAAAGATGAGGCCTCAGTGTATGATGCTTGACCAGGGACTTGCATGGCTATCCTCACTGCGACCTAACGTGTCTGCAAAGGCTCCATCTTTCCTAACAGATTAGAATTCAGACTCTTTACCAGGGCATCAAGACTCCATGAACTGATTTAGTTCAGTAACTCAGTTGTGTCTGAACTGATTTAACCAACTTCAGGACTCAACTCTCACTATATCCCTTCATACCCTACACCTTGGCTACAGCCTTCACTTCTCTTTTCTTGTATATGTCATCTGTTTTCATACCTCCATCTCCTTTTATTTAAAGTGTTCTCCACCCAAATACCTTGCCTTATATTCTCCTCAAACATCTCCAGGCTTCAATATCTTCTCAGCTGCTGCCTTCTTTTATTCCCCACCATCAGAACTGATCCTCTATCATTTCCTCAGAACATAAAATGATGCTAAGTTTCTACTTGCGCTTAATTCCATCTTCGTAGTTTTTGAGTCAATTGTATGTATTCCCCTCTTCTCTTTTATTCAGTTCTATATTTACCTAGGACTGGGTAATCTTCCTTGTATGTAAGAAGTGCCTAATAGTTTGAATTAAATGTGCCCTCCTGTGACACAGTGGTAAAGAACCTACCTGCCAGTGCAGGAGACGTGGGTTCAATCCCTGGGTCAGGAAGATCCCCTGGAAAAGAAAATGGCAACCCATTCCAGTATTCTTGCCTGGGAAATCCCATGGACAAAGAAGCCTGGTGGGCTATAGTCTATGGGGTCACAAAGAGTCAGACACAATTGAATAACTAACACTTTCCTGTGACCTCTTTCCTTGTTGCCCCCATGCCCAATATCCTTTGCCCCTCTGTTCCCCATCACCATTACCCCTTCTCCTAGGCTGCCCCACATACATGGATGTCGTCATTGTCTTGGATGGCTCCAACAGCATCTATCCTTGGTCTGAAGTTCAGACCTTCCTACGAAGACTGGTAGGGAGATTGTTTATTGACCCGGAACAGATTCAGGTAAGAGAAGGCAGGATGGATGGGCATGGAGGGAAGCATCAGGGAGAGGGAAAATAAGTGTAGGCAGTATCTTCAGTAGTATCCAGGTGCTCATCTCCCCTCCCTCACGTACTTTCTTCTCCATCCCCCTGCCCATTACACACACTCAATTAGAGTGCGCACTTTATTCTCAGGTGGGACTGGTACAGTATGGAGAGAGCTCTGTCCATGAGTGGTCCCTGGGAGATTTCCGAACCAAGGAAGAAGTGGTGAGAGCAGCAAGGAACCTGAGCAGGCGAGAGGGACGAGAAACAAAGACTGCTCAAGCAATAATGATGGCCTGGTGAGACACTGGGAAGGGAAGTATGGGCAGCCAGAAGGGTTAGGGGAAGATTTGGAGTGCAGTGTGTACATCCTGACGTATGTGGCTTGCTTATGTTTGTTTGCATGCTAATGGTAGGCGGGGTGAGTCTGAATTGCCCACCACTGCATTCCTCATTGCCTTTCTACAAAGTGGCTGTCTGTGTCTCTCCATGTTTCTGCTTTACGTCTGCAGATGGAATTCTGTCTGTATACCGCCACTCCCCCATTTTTTAAAAAAGATTTATTTGTCATTTATTGATTGATTGATTTTTGGCTGCGCTGGGTCTTTGTTGCCACATGCAGGCTTTCTCTAGTTGCAGCGAGCCGGCGCTACTCTTTGTTGCAGCGCACGGGCTTCTCACTGTGGTTACTTCTCTTGTGGAACATGGGCTGTAGGGCTCTTGGGCTTCGGTAGTTGCAGCTCAAGAGCTCTGGAGCGCAGGCTCAGTAGTTGTGGCTCATGGGCTTAGCTGCTTTGTGGCATGTGGAACCTTCCTGGACCAGGGATCAAACCTGTGTCCCTTGCATTGACAGGCGGATTCTCAACCACTGAACCACCAGGGAAGCCCCTTCACTCCCACTTTGATGTTGGCCCTTGGGTTCTCCACCACTCGTGTCCTCACCCATTTTCCAAACTCAACAAAACTCATCTCTGGGAAGACTCCCCTGACCTGACCATTCTTTATTCTGCATACTGGTGGCTCAGCTGGTAAAGAATCTGCCTGCAATGTGGGAGACCTGGGTTCATTCCCTGGGTTGGGAAGATCCCCTGGAGAAGGGAATGGCAACCCACTCCAGTATTCTTGCTTGGAGAATTCCATGGACAGAGGAACCTGGAAGGCAGGCTACATGTTCCTTGGGGTCCAAAGATTTGGTTGCGACTAACACTTTCACTTTTTTCCCCTCAACCTTAATATTTATCCCCCTAAATACATCTATGAGTGGATGGACTTTATACTTATTTGCACTGATGATATGCTGCTCTGTATGTTATAGGACACCCCGACACTTGAGCTTTTATTACTGTGTGACAGTCTCTATGCTAGACAGTTGGGGAAATGGGCTAAAAGGCAAAAGGTCTGACCTCAGTGAACGGCTGGCAGTGTTAAGTACTGGGTATGTGTATCTATCTGCACACATCTGATCACACCTCACTCCTTTGTTTCTCTTCTCAGCACAGAAGGATTCAGTCAGTCCCGCGGGGGCCGACCAGAGGCTGCCAGGCTACTGGTGGTTGTCACTGATGGAGAGTCCCATGATGGAGAGGAGCTTCCCACAGCGCTACAGGCCTGTGAAACTGGAAGAGTGACACGCTATGGGATTGCTGTGAGACTCAACTCTGGATCCGGAAGGATGGAAGGGGGTGGGGATGGTGACACTGAGGACTGGGAACTTAAGGAAAACAGATATTGATAACTTCCCAGACCACTCAGACATACAACTAGCAGACTCCACCTTGATCTCCTGACCCCAGGTCCTTGGTCACTACCTCCGGCGGCAGCGAGACCCCAGTTCTTTTCTGCGAGAAATCAGAGCTATTGCCAGTGATCCAGACGAGAAATTCTTCTTCAATGTCACAGATGAAGCAGCACTGACTGACATTGTGGATGCATTAGGGGACCGGATTTTTGGCCTTGAGGGTAATGATTACCCTGGAGAAAAAGAGGACAGGGCAGGGGGAGTTCTGGGGTATAGGTGGGGTTCTGGAAAAAGTTTATTAGGTCAAAGGGGGAAAAATCTTCCATTATATTGCCTCAATGTTTTCTTAAACTCCAGGGTCCCATGGAGAAAATGAAAGCTCCTTTGGGCTGGAAATGTCTCAGATTGGTTTCTCTACTCATCAGCTAAAGGTTGGACAGACTCTGACCTGCCCCCCTACCCATGACCCCTCTCAATATCTGACTCCTTCCAGCCTCTAACTCAGACAGCTTCAATCCCAGTGCTCTTCTACACTGCCCCTTTAACCAACGTCCATGCTGACCTTCCCATGCCTTTCCAACCGAGCCCAGTCTGCCCTCAGTGACCCTCTCACTCCTGGAGAGTTTTTTCTTCTTATTCACCACTGTCTTTTCAGCGACCCCATCTGGTTCTGCCCTACAGGATGGGATTCTCTTTGGAATGGTGGGGGCTTATGACTGGGGGGGCTCAGTGTTATGGCTTGAAGAAGGTCGCCGCCTCTTCCCACCACGGACAGCCCTGGAAGATGAATTCCCCCCTGCATTGCAGAACCATGCAGCCTACCTGGGTGAGTAGCAGAGAGCTGCAAAGGATTGGAGGGTGGTGGGAAAAATGCTTCCCCAGTGGGGGCTTTCAGGTACTTACTGCTAACTCAGGCAGTTTCTCACTGATCTGCTACTTTCCTTGGGACCCCCTTCTGTGCCTTTAGGGAACCCTCCTACTCTGACCCCATTTTCTTTCCCTTTCACCCCTAATTCCTTGTCCACTTCTAGGTTACTCTGTTTCCTCCATGTTTTTGCGGGGTGGTCGCCGCCTCTTTCTCTCAGGGGCTCCTCGGTTTAGACATCGAGGAAAGGTCATCGCCTTCCAACTTAAGAAAGATGGGGCTGTGAGGGTTGCCCAGAGCCTCCAGGGGGAGCAGGTAGGGCATCCAAGGTGGGGGGTGAAGCCCTTGGGTCCCCAGGGACTCCAGGTTGCTGGGGGAGGGACTCCAGGCTGTGGGGGAAGATGGTGAAGGGGCAAGAGAGGGGCCTTAGAAATGTATGATGAATTCTGGTTGTCAGGGGTATGAGGACCAGATCGGCAGGTGCTTCCCACTTGTCCATAATCTTGCCTTCCCTTTCCCCTGGGATCACCACTGCCCACCACTCTCCAGATTGGCTCGTACTTTGGCAGCGAACTCTGCCCATTGGACATCGACGGGGATGGAACAACTGATGTCTTACTTGTGGCTGCCCCCATGTTCCTGGGGCCCCAGAACAAGGAGACAGGACGTGTTTATGTGTATCTGGTGGGCCAGGTGAGACTTGCTGGGAAGCCCTAGAACTTGTCTGTGGAGGGGAGAGGAGGGAGGGGAGGCACACACATTTGAGGGCTGGCCGACAGGTCAGGACTCTGATCAGCACCTTCGGTCTTCTCCTTACTGCCACCAGCCGTCCTTGCTGACACTCCAGAGAACACTTCAGCCAGAATCCCCTCAGGATGCTCGGTTTGGCTTTGCCATGAGTGCGCTTCCTGATTTGAACCAAGATGGTTTTGCTGATGTGGCTGTGGGGGCGCCCCTGGAGGATGGGCACCATGGAGCCCTGTACCTCTATCACGGGGCCCAGAGAGGAGTCAGGCCGCATCCTGCACAGGTCAGAAGAGCCCCGATGAAGCAGGGGCATGGTGGGGGGAAGGGGGTACACACCCTTTCCTTATCATTGTTCCCCTGGGCTTGAGGCCCAAGCTGAACAAGTGCCTTTTTTATTGTTTATTTTTATTTATTTGTTTTTAGCTGGGCTGAGTCTTTGTTGCTTTGTAAGGGCTTTCTCTAGTTGTGGTGAGTGGGGGCTACTCTTTGTTTAGGTGCTCGGCCTTCTGACTGTGGTGGCTTCTCTTGTTGCGGAGCGCGGGCTCTAGGCTCTCAGGCTCCAGTAGCTGTGGCCCACAGGCTCAGTAGCTGTGGCTCACAGGCCAAGTGTGCAGGCTTCAGCAGGTGCAGCACAAGGGCTCAGTACTTGTGACTCTCGGGCTCTAGAGTGCAGGCTCAGCAGTTGTGACATATGGGGTTAGTTGCTCTGCAGCACGTGGAATCTTCCCGGACTAGGGATTGAACCTGTGTCCCCGGCATTGGCAGGTGGAGTCTTATCCACCTGGGAAGTCTAACAAGTGCCTTTGTTGTTTTTTATTTTTAATCAGTAGTCAAAAAGGTGAGACGATGGGGGCAGGAAACATATCACTGTACTAGGGACTCCTGAACACACCCAAGTTTTTCTCCTTCCTCCTCATGCTTGAGGGGAGAATTAGAAAAAGCCGGATGGGAGGCCTCAGAAACCAGGTGTGTGAGTCCCTGCTCAGCCTCTCCTCTCTCCCTTTCAGCGGATTGCCGCTGTCTCCATGCCGCAGGCCCTCAGCTACTTTGGCCGAAGTGTGGATGGCCGGCTGGATCTAGATGGTGATGACCTGGTCGATGTGGCTGTGGGTGCCCAAGGGGCAGCCATCCTGCTCAGGTGAGTAGTCGTGGCTCAGGCAGCAGTGGGCAGCATAGCAAAGCTGTTAAAAGCAAGGGCTTTGGAGTCACAGACTTACATCTGGCTTCTTGATCAACTTACTCTGTTGATCAAGACCATTCTCCTAGTTTATAAAACAGGAATAATAACTATCCTGGCCTTATAGGCTTGTGGTGAGGATTAAATGTGATAATCCGTACAAAGATCTAAACACCATACCTAGAGCACATGGCCAAGTGCTTATTGAATATCAGCTATTAGCTTACTTGTTTCCAAAGGTTCAGGGGAGGCTGGCTTGTGTGTTGCCCAGCTCCTTATTCTTTCCTTTGACCTCAGGGAGGTAAATACCGAGGATTGCCTTTCTCTAAGGGCTTTCCTCCCATGGTTAGACTTTCTTTCCCACCCTGTTCCCAGCTCCCGGCCCATTGTCCGCCTGGCCCCTTCACTAGATGTGACCCCGCCATCCATCAGCGTGGTTCAGAGGGACTGTAAGCGGCGAGGCCAGGAAGCAACCTGCCTGTCCGCAGCCCTTTGCTTCCGAGTGACCTCCCGCACTCCTGGTCGCTGGGACCGCCGATTCCGTGAGTGACTGGGCAGCAGCCCAACCCCTCCCTGCCCTAGTCTTGGGGCCCCTCTCCACCCGCACTCTTGCCTGCCCCATTCAGATGTGCGGTTCACAGCATCGCTGGACGAGTGGACAACCGCAGTCCGGGCAGCATTTGACGGCTCTGGCCAGAGGCTGTCCCCTCAGCGGCTCCGGCTCAGTGCTGGAAATGTCACTTGTGAGCAGCTGCACTTCCACGTGCTGGTGAGGAGGGGGCAGGAACTGCTTGGCATCAGGGTCTGGGAGTGAGAGGAAGGCTGCATCAGAGGAGGAGATTCTGTTAGATCGGCAAGAAATCCAAAGTGGGAAAAGTGAGAGAGTTCAGACTTTGGAGGCAGGCTGATCTGGGTTTGAATCCTGCTCTGCCATTTAGCACCTGTGCATTCTGGCAAGTCACATCACCAGCAAACCTTAGTTTCCTTGCCTGAAAAAGGGAGATTAATAATAACGTTATAGGAGTTGTCTTAGAATTAAATGTAATAGTATTGATAAAACCTTAGGACGGTACCTAGTACACAGGAAGTGCTCAGTAAATGATCAGTGTAATTATCACATTCTACCAAGATTCCTGGCTGTCTCCCTTACCCTGGTTCCCCATGAACCTTCACTCTGGTTTCTCTCAGGATACGTCAGATTATCTCCGGCCAGTGTCCTTGACTGTGACCTTTGCTTTGGACAACACCACAAAGCCAGGGCCCGTGCTGGATGAGGGCTCACCCACCTCCATCCAAAAGCTGGTGAGCAGTGCCAAGCCCTGCCCTGCCCCTGCATTGCCACATTGCGCTTCTCAGTGAATTCAGGAGAAAGGGGTGGGGGCAGACACGAGATCACAGTGGAATCTGACCGAGGCACCCACTCTTCTCTTTTCACTTGTCCTCCAATCCCATTCCTTTCTCCCATGCCTTCCTCTCAGTCCTCAGCTCCTTCTCTCTCCTCTAGGTCCCCTTCTCCAAGGACTGTGGCCCTGATGATGAATGTGTCACAGATTTGGTACTTCAAGCTAATATGGACATCAGAGGCTCCAGGTGGGATGGAAATGAATGGGCCAAACCGGGCTGACTTGAGACAGACCAGAAGGGACTTGAAGGGAGATGGAGGGCTGTTTCTTGCCCAGGAAAACAGAAATGAGGCTTCTGGCTCTCCTTCAACTCTGGGCTGCCCTTTATCCACCACTCCTAGGAAGGACCCGTTTGTGGTTCGAGGTGGTCGGCGGAAAGTGCTGGTGTCAGCAGCTCTGGAGAACAAGAAGGAGAATGCCTACAACACTAGCCTGAGTCTCAGCTTCTCCAGAAACCTCCATCTGTCCAGTTTCACTCCTCAGGTGCCCTTGGGAAAGGGAGTTCAGGGGAATCAGGGAAGGAGGAAGACAATTGGAATGCTGGCTACAAGGGTCTCTGGGAAAGGCTGTGTTTAGAGGCCGCAGGCAAGAGGACAGTCGCAGCCCCAGCACAGCCTTCATCCTGCTTCCTCTGTTCTCAGAGCAACAGCCCAGTGAAGGTGGAGTGTGCAGCCCCCTCCCCGCATGCCCGACTCTGCAGCGTAGGGCATCCTGTCTTCCAGATGGGAGCCAAGGTGAGTCGGGGCCCAGGATGAGAAGGCGGCTTTGAGAGATCAGGGACTGGAATCTGCAGGGCCTGGGAGTTTAGGGAAGGAGGCTCACAGATGGGCTCCCATTCCTCTGTAGTTGTCCCATGAAGAGAAACCTACCATGTCTCCATGTCCCCTGCCCCTAGGTGACCTTCCTGCTAGAGTTTGAGTTTAGCTGCTCCTTCCTCCTGAGCCAGGTCCTTGTGAGGCTGACGGCCACCAGGTGAGAGGAATGGGCATCTCCTCCCAGCCCTCTCCTGTTAGGTCTTGCTGGTGGTGGTGTGGGAGTGAGGGTGGGGGTGGAAGCAGCATGACTCCCTCACTCCGGAGAAAGGTATCTGAGACAGGGCTGGGATGGGAGCCTCCCCCTTGACCCTACAGCAGTAGCCTGGAGAGAAATGGAACCCTTCGAGATAACACAGCCCAGACCTCAGCCTACATTCAGTATGAGCCTCACCTCCTATTCTCCAGGTATGGCTTAGCTCCTCACTGGGACCCCATTCTGACCCCAGACTCGTCTTCTTTATGTTCGCTCCCTCTCCCTCCATGTGCTTCAGTGTTTCCGAACACCAAACCCCTGGGTTGCCCCATCTTTTTGGCCTTAATCCCACTGATGCTAAACCTTCTCTTTTAAGCATTTCTCTTTCCTGGTATGGGTATACCTGTACATCCTAGTTGTAGGGCTTTGCTGGGCCCTGGGGGTTGGAGCTGGGGCAGTGGGATGTGGCCATAAAGTTTACGCCAAGTCTGTGTCATATTTCATTTCTGTCTTCGCTGTGTACCCCCACATCCTCATCCACATGCTGGCCCTTCCTACCGTGAATCTGTCCGTGTGCTGATCATGTACCTGTGTTTCTGTGTCATGGCTGTGACCATGCACTTCCTGACTTGGTGTCCACGCAGTGAGTCCACTCTGCATCGCTATGAGGTCCACCCATATGGAACCCTCCCAGTGGGCCCTGGCCCCGAATTCAAAACCACACTTAGGGTGAGAAGCCAGAGGGGCCTTGGCATGAGCAGAGGGATGGAGAGGAGTCCTGGGAAAAGGATGGGTAGGGTCTCTCTGAGATTTCAGTGGCATCGAGGGTAAAGTGGAACCGGTGAGGAAGGGTCTTTCTCTGTCTCTCACCTCCTCCTTTTCCAATCCTCCGTTTAGGTTCAGAACCTTGGCTGCTATGTGGTCAGCGGCCTCCTCATCTCAGCCCTCCTTCCAGCTGTGGCCTATGGGGGCAATTACTTCCTGTCACTGTCTCAGGTCATCACTAACAATGTGAGTATGGCCTGGGGGCCTCTGGAACCCTGCCACCTTGATCTGGTGGACTCACCCAGCTCCTCATCTGCTGGGTCTCTGCTCTCAGGGATCCTCCCTCTCTGGGTGTGAGGGGGCTTTCTTTTCCATATGTACCTTCTTTGAGAAGAAAGAAAGGGATTACCCAGGAAAGAACTTCAAGAGTGTGGGTGGTGTGCTCCTGCTCAGCCTGGAGGGGCCGGCCTCTCGCCATCCAGGGGATCCCTCAAGTTGGCTCTTCCTCTAGGCAAGCTGCACAGTGCAGAACCTGACCGAACCCCCAGGGCCCCCTGTGCATCCAGAGGAGCTTCAGCACACAAGCAGGCTGGTATGAGTCACAGCAGGGTGAAGAAGGTGTCCAGAGCAGGAATGCAGGGAGGAACAGCGGAGTTCAGAGCTTTGGGGTGGCAGGTAGAGCCCAGAGTGGGGCATGGGGATTGTTCCCCCTCCAGGGTCCTGATCTGTCTCTCTCTTCCGGTAGAATGAGAGCAATACCCGCTGCCAGGTTGTGAGGTGCCACCTTGGGCGGCTGGCAAAGGGGACTGAGATCTCTGTTGGACTACTGAGGCTGGTTCACAATGAATTTTTCCGGAGGGTAAACTTTTCCTTTTCTACTACTCTTCTCTGCTGCTGCTATCTGGGACTTTAGCATAGGCATTTCGGAGACAGACTCATGTTCAAGTTTGAGCTTTGCCTCCTACTAGCAAAGTTATTTCATTTTTCTAAGCTTCTTTCTCCTCATCTCTAAAATAAGGAAGAAAATACCTACTCATGAGGTTGTTGTAAAGAGCAAACTAATGAGATGCACTCACTCAAAGCTAGTTACTGTTCTTGTATTTTCCTCCATTTATCATCTCTTAGTGTTATTATCACTAAGGTATATAGGATACCTAAATTCAATCTCTCTATCAAATGCCTACTATAAAAAAGGCCCTGTGTGATATATATATTCCCCTGTGATAAGGAGAATATCCCCAATATTGGAAGCCATGGAAGCATCATGGCTTCCCAGATGACACTAGTAAAAGGTTCCCAGGTAAAGAATCTGCCTGCCAATGCAGGAGACGTAAGATATGAGGGTTTAATCCCTGGTTGGGAAGATCTCCTGGAAAAGGAAATGGCAACCCATTCCAGTATCCTTGCCTGGAAAATTCCATGGACAGAGGAGCCTGGCAGGCTACAATCCATGGAGTTGCAAAGAGTCAGACACAACTGAGCATGTCTAGTTAACTCATTATAGTGATTTAATATATTTTTATTAAATGAAACAGTAAAGAGTTGTTATTACATGTAGGATATGCTTGGAGGGTAGTGGGAAGTGATATGGTAGTCAAAGGGATCTAAATTATGAAAATTCTTTAAAGCTGAGGAGTTGAATTTAACATGATAGGCAGTCAGGAGTTCCTTAGCAGGGCAATGACATCTTAGTACTAAGGGTTTATATTGTACTCTCCTGTGTGCCATCTACTTTGAGTAATATAAGATCCCTGGGATGCAGGCATTTTTCAGGAAAGTTAAGTCTGACAGACCATCCTTCCCTAAGTCTGGTTCTCTCTTTATCTCTCTTTGGTATCCTTTTTTCATTCATTTATTTACTCTTTTAACAAAGGTTTATTGAGAAGTTGTGCTAGGCACTAGGGCCACATAAGTTACTAACACTTGACCTCAAGGATCTTATAGTTCAACAGAGGTGAAAGAGAAATAAACAGAATATTATAACCTAGTCCAGGGTGATGGGGACTAGGAGGAAACACTTCTACTTCCCAGAGGGGATGTAGGAGTTAGCCAAAAAAAGAGGCGTTGAATGCATTTCATGAGGAGTAGAGCATGCAGAGTCTATGAAGGGGCACAGGCTTTCCATCTGTTGTTACCCTTCTTCTCTTTCCCTATCACTCTCCAAACTTTTCTTCTGGTCTTGAGGGTCCTGGAAGTTATCCCCCAGCCTCATCTTTGTCATTAGGGTCCTGAGACCTTCCACCTGATGATGTTGTTGTTGTTTTTAGTTGCTAAGTTGTGTCTGACTTTTTTGCAACCCCATGGACTATAGCCTGTCAGGCTCCTCTGTCCGTGGGATTTCCCAGGTAAGAATACTAGAGTGGGTTACCATTTTCTTCTCTAGGGGATCTTCCAGAACCAGGGATCGAACTCCAGTCTCCTGCATTGGCAGGCAGGTTCTTTACCGCTGAGACACCAGGGAAGCCCAATCATGGCTCACTTTAAATCTCTTTCCATTCCACAGGCCAAATTCAAGTCTCTGACAGTGGTCAGCACCTTCGAACTGAGCACTGAGGAGGGCAGCGTCCTACTGCTGACTGAAGCCTCCCGGTGGAGTGAGGTAGGGCCGAAGACTGGGTTTGAGAGCTGTGAACCTAGTAAGGGTGGCGATAGCATCAGGGCACCCGTGAGCTTGTTCGCAACAAGGATGTCTTCACTAGGCAGCATTCAGGGAGTCTGAAGTGATCAACCAGAATGGTGGATCCCCCTGCCTCCATTCTGACCTCAGTTTCTTCCCTTTTGTTCTTCCGTTTGGGGGCTGAGTTTGCTACAGTTTGGGGTGAAGCTAACTGGGCAAAAGGGTGCAAGTAAAAACCAGCTCTCCTCTCTATGCAGAGCCTCCTGGAGGTGATTCAGTCTCGCCCTGTCCTCATCTCTCTGTGGATCCTCATTGGCAGTGTCCTGGGAGGGCTGCTCCTGCTTGCTCTCCTTGTTTTCTGCCTTTGGAAGGTAAGCACTGCTGAAGTGGACAGTATGGGGCATGGTGCCCATGAATTAAGGTATCCTTGATTACAGCAGGGAAAACTGGGTTTGTGCTAGGCAACTAAGCAGGCTGTGGGTGTCTCCAGATCGCCTTCACTGTCCTCCATGAATCTTAGTTGAATTAAACCAAAGCCAAATAAAATAAATTTGAATCTCGTTTTTGGAAGCAGAACAAAACTGAAGGCTTCAGATACCTCTAAGGGCCTTTGGCAGGGTCCCCAGGCAGGGCATTTGGTGATGACTCTTATCTCTTTCCCTACAGCTTGGCTTCTTTGCCCGGAAGAAAATCCCCGAGGAAGAAAAAAGAGAAGAGAAATTGGAGCAATGAATGTAGAATAAAGTCCATAAAGACCTCTCTTTCAGCTTTTCCAAAAGACTTGCCTAAGAGCAGAAGTTTGGGGGCTCAGATGGTGCAAGAGGAAGAAAGCCTCTGGACTCTCTCCCCAGACCTGCAGCCTGACTTGACTTTTGAGTCATGAGGATGCTGCTGGCAAGAGATGAGGCCTCACCTCAGACAAGAAGGGCTGGCACTGAAATCAGGAACATTCCCACCCTGTGCTTCCCTCCTTGTGATCCTGGCTCCAGAGCTTACACTGGGGCCTTAGTGTAGGGCCCCTTTTTCCCCCCTGTCCCTGGGAATCAACAGTTTTTTGCCTAGGTCCCTGACTTCTTTCAGATTCTCCCACTACATCCTCCCTCACAGTTTGGAAAGGACGAGGGTTATCTTCCATCATTTCCCCACCTCTCACCTTCCTGCCTTCTCCCCACTCCACAGGAGAGCGCTGACGTTGGCTTGCATGAAGTAAAGTCAACATCTGCTGCTTTCCTGTGGAGTCTGGTGATTCAGAGGGCCGGATGGGGAGAGTCAACAGGAAAAAAGGAGGGAGGAGGAAAAGCCACAAGAGACATTCTGTACAATTCCAAGAAACAGAGCAGCCTTTAGACAGGCAACTGCCATTCCCCCTGAAACCCGAGACTTTCGTGGTGCACTCGCCCGCGCTTGCCCGCCCTCAGGTGCTGGTGAAAGGGAACTGCTCCAGGCCTGCTGGGCAAGGGTTTCCCAGCTCTGCAGCCTTCCCTGGGAGCAAAGCCAGGGCTGGGTGCCGGATTCTCTGGAGCCAGGGGCCCCCATGTGGCTAGAGCTGGAATAACGGAAGACTGGATGTCCCAGGCAGTTTTTTATTCTCAGGCTGCTCACCCTCTTGAGCCCTCCTTGAAGCCTCCTTATAGAAACTAGAGAGAAGGGACAGGATTCCTGCTTGATGGTGGGAAACCCTTTCACCTTACTAGATTTGGGAGGCATCAGGACCAAGGGGTCTGAACAAGTGGGGTCTGAATTAAGGAAGAAGCTGAAGAAGGTGGCAAGAGGTTTCTGGGAAGCAAGCCCTTACTTGTTTGGCATTGGTTATATAGCACAAATAGCTCCTAGGAAATATTTCTGGGGCATCTCCAGCCATACCTTGTGAGGCTTCTCTGGTGGCATCAGTTTGCCAGCCCTTGACTGATGTTTACTGGAAATTCCCCAAGTTAATTTCTATCTCTGAACATCCCCACTCTCCACCCCCCACCCCCAACTCTCACTTTTTGGTCATGGCCAGTAAAGAGAAATGGATTCTCCTTGACAACCGGGTATCTTGCAGTTCTTTGTAACCAAGACTCTGGATACCAAAGTAAGATATTGGTTTCCAGAGAGCAGCTCTGACAGCCACTTGAAGAATCAACACCCATTTACAGCCAAGGAGAGAGGAGACCTGACTGGGCAATTGACTAGCAGCCACCAATTCTCCTCAGGGCTGTTCTTGAGATCTGGTCAGAGGGTTTATTTTGACTAGTCTCTGACCTTTTACAGACAGCATTGTCTCTGTTTCCTAATAAGGTGGACAGTTTATCAGATGGTCAGAACAAATAAAGTTCAGTATCAAATGACTTCTGGTTCTTCTTGAGTTCCTTGGGATATAGACTGCTCACAAATTGTGAGAGGTGGAGCCTTGATTCACTTGAGACCATATACAGTTGAGTCCCTGGAAGGTGAAGGAATTGAAGTGATTTCTGTGACTCTTCTACTGGAGATGTGCCCTAGCCTCCTGCAATCCTCACCTGCTTACGTGAGCATAGAGTGTAAAATGTGTAGGTTTGGTTTGATAAGCACATAGGCCTAGATTGAAATTCCAGGTCTGCCATTTATGAGCTATATGGCCTTGGGCAAGTCATGACTACCCTGAGGTTCAGAAAAGAGGCTGTGTAGAACAGTGGTTAAGAATGAAGACAGACTTGAGTTTAAGCTATACCACTTGAAGGGCTTCCCTGGTGGCTCAGTGGCAAAGAACTCATCTGCGAATGCAGGAGATGTGGGCTCAATTCCTGGTCCAGGATGATCCCCTGCAGAAGGAAATGGCAACCCACTCCAGTATTCTTGCCTGAGAAATCCCATGGATAGAGGAGCCTGGAGGGCTACAGTACATGGGGTTGCAAAAGAGTTGGGCATGATTTATTGACTAAACAACAGATGTAACTTAGACTCTAAGTCTTGACTTTCTTGACTTTGAACTTATTGATATTAGGACTTCCCTGGTGGTCCACTGGCTAAGACTCCATGTTCCCATTGCAGGGAGCCAGGGTTCAATCCCTGGTCAGGGAACTAGATCCCACATGCCACAAGTAAAGATCCCACACGCTGCTACGAGGATTGAAGATCCCGCAAGTCACAGTTAAGACACAGCTCAGCCAAATAAATATTTAAAAATAAATGTATTAGGATTGTGAGGACTAAATGAGGTAATTCAAGTAAAGTGAACATACAGTAAGAACTCAATAAATGGTAACTACTGTTCTAAAAATAATTTGTTATAAGATAACCTACCCTACATAACCTGCATTGTGAGGACTGAGGAGGTATATTGAAGCACCAAGTAGTGCTCATGTTCTGGTGACTTGCCTGCTCTTCACAGACTCCCAAGATTTGTTTTCCTATGTGTTATTATCTCCTGCCACTAAGTCTTACCCTATGCCTCATCCCCTTTGAAATAAACCCTCAGGCCCAGAAAGACGATAATTAGGTGATCAACTTAAGGTTCTAAAGGTAGAAATCAGATTGATTAGATTTCTTTAGATACCCAGGGTTCTCTGTTATCCTCAAGGAACATGGGCACTTCAGCAATGGGCTTCTAGAGACCAGGTCTCTGTTGCCTAACCCTGAGAATAGTGGCCTTTCCAGCTTACTTGGCAGGGACAACCATTCTGTGGCAAGCTGGTGTTACTTTGTAGCTGGAGGATCCACGGTGGCCCTCAGCACATGGACTATCATTTCATCAGCCTTTATGGAGCACACTGTTTCTGGGTCAGGGACTGAGGCCATGGTTATGTTGACGGATTCCCCCTCCTTATCCCAAGTCAGCCCACAAAGGGAGATGTATATCCTCAAAGACTGGTTCATCTCATTCTCTCTCCACATGATTAATATTTTTCTCTACCTAGAGATCCCTCTCCTCTCTACTGGTCAGCTCCAGGATGGGACTTTCTCTAATCCCAATTTACTCTTCTACAAGCCTGTTACCTCTTCCTTTGAAGCACAGCCAGTTTGAGAAGCAACTGTAGAACAACAGGCTTGCTTCAGACACATAGAAAGGTGTCGCTTTCTTCTCATTGTTCCTCCTTTGTTCCTTCATTTATTATTTTTTTCATTCACTCATAAGACATTAAGCACCTAATATGTGCTAGGCAATGGGAATAATATAAAATGCAACTTCTACCATCAACAAGCCCAGTCTAGTAGGGGAAACAAGCATGTAAACAAATAATGGCAAATACAGAGAGCTGGTTGCTAGACAATAGTCACACACAAGAAGTGTGTCACATACAAGAGGCATACTTTTTTTAGGTGGGGTTGGCAGGACTTTAAAAGTTTACAGAAAAATTTTGTGTCTTGAGGGGCCACCAAATGTGAAGGACCACCAAGTGTAAGAGGAGATATTCCAGGGAGGATTAATCACCAGCTGGAAAGGGAACTGTAGTAGATTAGAACAGCCTCAACATTAGGCTATTTGTGAAAGTAGTGAGAGATGAGACTTGAGAAGGTGGGGCGCGGCTCCTAATAAACATTGTAAATTACATTGAGAACTCAACTTTATTCTGTAGGCTTTCATATGCACTTGAGTGTGCTCTCTTTGGCTGAAGGAGAAGAGACAGGTAGACTGGCTGCAACTGACCAAGCATGAACAGCTGAGAATCTGAATTTAAAGGGCAGTGGAAATAGAGAAGACAGTTTTGTGAGTATTTTTGTGAAAGGGTATGCTAAAAAACAAAACCTTCCTCTCCCTATGCCTTTTTCTAATTTAGAGATGTGTTAGGATATTATGCCTGGTCCCCCTTCTTCAGGTTGTTGGTGGGTCATCCTGTTCAGTCCTTAGCTCGGTACCACAATCTCCTGCCGTTTCCAAAAGGCTCTCTTCAAACCCTTTTTTGTGCCTGGGTTTTGGGCCGCGGAATGGAGGGAGGAAGCAAAGGTAACTAAGTTGGCAAAAGTCTCTGGATAGAATCAAATCGTCGTCTCGAGCGGTTAAATGCCACAGTTGCTAAGATCCGAGCAGACGCGGAGACCTCGTGTTCGTGCTTGGAGGGGCGGGCCCGAGGCAGGGCTTGAGGGCGGGCCCGCAGCGTGGAACTGCGGGGAGGGGCGGGGCCAGGGGAGGAGTTTTAGCTGGAGCCGGTGGCGTCCCGTTTGGGATTGAGCAAGTCAGAGCTGGGAGCGGGTTCGGCTGGGGAGAGCGAGGTTTGAGACCAAGCTCGCTTCTCGGGCGGAGACTGCAGGACTTCGGCCTCCGCAACAGCCGAGCAGGGCTGGGAGAGGGGCGGAGTTTTAAGCCCAGCCCTCGGGTTCTAGTCTCTGATTGAACGCGGTAGGTCTTGGGGCGGGTCTGGGGCGGATCCCGTTCTGCATTTGACAGCTCTCTAACACAGCTGCAGCCGAGTCCTGTGGGTTCAGGAATCTGTGGCCCGGCTCTCCGCGCGTCCCCGTTCCCCGCGTGGCCCCGGTCCCGGCCATGAAGCGCATCTTCTCCTGCTCCAGCTCACAGGTGGCGGTATGTGCTAAAACGTCTGGGAGGTTGGGCATGGGGCTGGGATCCAAGCCCTGTGGTGACAGAGTCGAGTCCCGACTCCACGCATCATGGCCTTTTGTCTCTATCCGACTTTCTAGCTGTTCCACTCCGTAGTGCAGGCCTCCAGCCCTGCCTCCCTCAAGACCCTGTCCCTTAGCCTCTGACTTGCCTTCCTAACCTCCGCCCTCCCCAAGGTTCTTTCCCTTGACCCTTTCTTCCCCTTCTAGAATCTACACCCCAACTTCTGATATGTTCCCTGCAGCCCCTGGTTCTCTCGTAAAGGCACTGTTTTCTACTTCTACCCTATTTCCCAGTACTGAACTGCCATCAGGCGTCTGTCCTATCCCCAGCCTGGGCTCAGTCCCAAGCTTCTTTCTATCTCCCAAGTGCTGCCCCACACTCCATTTCCCAGCCCTGCTCTATCCTCACGACCCTGCACTCCTCTATGGTCCTATCCTTGCTCTCAGTCCAACAAGTACTTGCAGCCCTGTGCCTTCCCTGGCCCTTCTTCATAGTGTTTTCTGTCCTTGTCCCCATCTTACCCCATACCACGTCCACTCCCATTCTCTCATCGCCACCACTGGCTCTCAGACAACAACACTCCAAACCTCTTTCCAGTTGGGACTCCCGCAGCATCAACCTTCTCCTATTCTCCCCCTTCAACCTCTGCCCGTCTCTGTCCAGTGGTGGTTCAGCTCCCTGATCTCTTTCTACCTGCTCTCTGTGGGTTAATCTTGCAGTCCAGTCTGGCCACACTGACAGGCACTGCCAGAGGAGGCACAGTTGCCTGGCTGCTCCCCAAGGAATGGGTAAATTGTCCGCAGATTCCACTCTGGCCAGTTCACTGCAGTGCCTGGTCATCAGACGGGTTCTTGGGTCAGTCAAGGCCTTTTGCCTGCTTCTCCCCAGAATCTTCCTTCATTCTAAACCCTCACTCAGTTGTTCAGGGCTCGTACTCTGCTTCCTTTGACTCAGCTGGGGAACGGTGATGGTTAGAGAAGAGGATAAAGTAGATTCACTCTGAGATTTCCTAGAAGTCAATCCCCTCCCTTGACTCCCAGAACAGAGGTTCTCCCAGAGCAGGACACAGGGAGAAAGTCTACAAAAGGGAGTGGTTAAGGGAGGGTATAGGTGATTCTTTTCTGAAAATCTCTTACAGACAGACCTCCTATCAGGGGATGAAATTTTCTGTGGACACTGAGATGGTGGCTCATTTAGAAGTAATGTGGCCAACTACCTGTAGTAACATTGCTTAGACTAACTTGACTTAGTGTTATTCATTGAGCAAACGTGAGAAATGCTCAGCTTCTTCTGCATGAGCAGGTCACAGAAATCTGAAAGCAAGCTATGAGGCAAGAGTAGGTACTCTGTTGAGGCCTGTTCTCATCCTGCTTACGTTTGCTTCCCCATTAGTTTCCATGCATTAATCAACCAATCAAAAGGCATTATTGAATGACTATTAAAGGTACCAGAAACTGAGGCAACCCAGAGTGTCTTAACTCATGATGATTTTCTTTTTCACATGGACTCTTCTTTAGCTTCTGAAAGTCCTCCACATTGCCCTTCCCTTTCAGGTTTGTGGAGTCTGCCTGCTCCTTAGGAATGGGGAAACTGTTTCATTCTTCCTGATTCTCCAGTTGTTGGTCCATGCCTCCTTTTCAGGAAGCTGGGGTCAACAATGGGGTGAATATTGAAATTGGAAAGCATCCCTCTGTCCTCCTTCATCCCAGCTCTACAGAGGTTTGGCCATGAAGAATTTCTACCCATTCGAAACTCTTCTTAGTACAACAAGATTATAGGTAGCAAATTAGATGGATTTAGAACTACTTAGCTGGAAATAAAACTGTTTATTGGATCCCAGTCAGGGTAGGGATCCAATAAGACTGAAAACAGACTAGTTTAAGCTGTAAATTGTTTCCTCATGAAACTTCCCCACACTTCTCATGATAAATTCCTCCACTCCCTGGGTGGCTAACCACTCTGAACCAGTTTGTCAGAGAAGTAGTGTCACAGCCTTCCTGACCACTCCCAAAGCCTAGCTTCCTAGTCATGGCAGAAGATTGCCCCTTTCTATCCTCTCTCCAACCCCTGGGTTCAATGTACCCTCAAACTGAGATGAGAACTGAAGAATCAGTGATCATTTAAAAATTAATCTAAGTCATCCAGAATACATATAGGAAGTTCAAGAAACAAACAAAAACTTAACTCCTATGATCTCATTTTGTTTTAGTCCCAAGGAGTGTCTTCCATGTTAGCTTACTCTGCTGATGTAGGAAGTAAACCAGAAACTAGCTTTAAACAGTAGGCACTGAATCAAGTTAGAGAAATGTCAATTGCATTTTATCATTTTTAAAAAAACTATTTATTCACTTATTTGACTTCATCAAGTCTTTGTTGCAGCATATGGATCTTTGATCTTTGTTGAGGTATGCAGGTTCTTTAGTTGTGGCATGTGAACTCTTCGTTGTCATGTGGGATCTAGTTCCCTGACCAGGGATCAAACCTGGGTCCCCTGTATTGGGAGCACAGAGTCTCAGCCACTGGACCACCAGGAAAGTCCCTCAATTGTGTTTTAAAAATAGAGAGTCAACTCCTGGTTTCTACAGGGCAGCAAAACCATTTCCATTCACCCATCCTACACAGCAGTAGCCATTCTGTCTACTGTTGGCGTGTTTCATCTTCATAGGATGCTCATGGGCACACAGCCAGAGATAAGAATAGGCTGCAATTACTTCTACAAAGGCACCCCTAGTCTTGGCTACAGAAATACAAAGCTTATCCTTGTTTTCAAGTCTACTAATTAATTTGGTGATTGCTCCCTTGAGGCTGTAATGGTTATTCAGTGCCTCTTTCCCAAGGTGCTGGGGTGAAAAATAGACTAGATCTTGGAATTCAGATTCAGAAGCATCCTTCTGTGTTTTTTTTTTTTTGGCCACACCATGCAGCCATATGGGATCTTGCTTCCCCAACCAGGGATTGAACCCATGCCCCCTGCATTGGAAATGCTGAGTCTTAACCACTGGACAGCCAGGGAGGTCCCCCTGTTCTTCACCCTAGCTCTTCAGAGGTTTGGCCATGAAGAATTTCTACCTATTTTTAATTCTTCTTGGTATAACAAGATTATAGAAAGTAAATGGGGGTAGATTTTAAAACTTTCTAGCTGGAAAAAGAATTATCTTCATTGCTAAGAAATACCATTACCATCTATACAGCTTGACTATTGGCCAGTAGGAGCAAGAGCTCTTCCTCCCACTCCCCTGGATGGAGAATTCTGAGCCCAGGAATATCCAAAATGTGCCCAGCAAGTTTGAGAAGGATAGCGATTAGAACTAATGTTTATTGTGTACCTCCTATGTGACAGACAGAGCTAGGTACTTTATATAGTGTTATTTTATTAGGAAACTGTGGTTCAGAGAAGTTGTTATATGCCTCAGTTCACAAGGATAGGAAGTGTTAGAATCATAATTTTATTTTTTTTTATTTTTTTAGACTTAGCAGGTATTTTTGTCTATATGACATCATATCACCCAATAAGAAGGTGAACGTGTCTTTTGTTTCCTGTGGGTCTATCCATCTTATATGTTATAGAGTACTTTCTTTGGGGCAATGTCTGGTTTTACCAGTATGTAAATTGTGAAAATCCTTTATTTTCTCTTTTTCTTCCTTAATTTCTTTTTTTTTAATTGGAGGCTAATTACTTTACAATATTATATTGGTTGGTTTTGCCATACATTGAAGAATCATAATTTTAAACAGAGAACTTCAGATTGAGGTCAGCTAATGGTGGTGTCCTGTGGTGGAGGTGCAGTTCTAGCTCTCTGCCTTTTCTGAGGGTGACACAGCCCCCAGGGGACATTGGATAATATGTTATTACATCTCAGTCTGTTGAGCAGTCATTTTGCTTATTTTGTCCTTTGAGAATTAACCTGCTTGGAGACTCTTCCTCTTGCAGGGATTAGTGTCTGAACGTGGGTGGCTTTACCCTAGAGGCGGTCTTAGACTGTTTATTTGAAAATAAATAAACCTCCCATAGCTCTGTATTAATATGACCTGGTGCTGAGAACTAAGATAGGGCATGCAGTGGCCTGGGTTCTAATCTCAATTTTACCACTATTCTGTGGTGTGCCCCTGGACAGTTATCTAACCTCAGTGCACTTCAGTTTCTTCTCTGTCTACTAGATAAAATAATACCAGCCCTAACTACTTTCCAGGAACGTTGAGAGGCTAATTGAAATAGCACTTAAAAGGGCTATGAGGAATTACCTCAGGAGTGTTACCTCGGGATCCATTTACCTTAGATAATTTTATGGTGTAGGCATTTAAAATCTTTCCTGTTCTTGATTAATAATTTGCCCTGGCTATGTAAACAGTATTTGAAACTGAGCTGGCTTCCAGAGACTCTATTTTTCCCACCTCCTCCTATGGCTTCTTTCTTGTTTCCATTACACCTCGTAAAATGCAATGTGCCACCACCAATCCCCCACCACTTCCTGTTTTTGTTAATAAGGATGCCATATACTTGTAAGGCTTTTTACAGTTTACAAACAGATTTTATATACATTAGCTCATTTCATACAACATGATGAAGTAGTAATTAGTTTCCGCATTTTACAGATGAGGAAACAGGTTAGAGGTGTTCAATGGCTTACTCTAGGTCACAGAGCTGAGGAAGTGGCCGAACCAGGCCCTGAACTTAGGCCTGCTGACAAATATTCGCCTAGGGCTCTTTTCACCATTCCATAGATTTCTGTATCCCTTTCTCCTTTCCTTTCTCTTCTCTGGAGCAAATAAGGCTTTTCTAGGCTTTCAGCTCTGGGTGCTTTTACACAGCTCTTTCATGCCCTGTAATACTTCAATTACTGTAATTACCCCACCACCTGAAAAAGTCAAGCTAGTATAGTAAAACAATGTATGCCCAGGTGTGGCTCTTGTCTGGAACAGCTGCTGTCTGCCAGGAAAATGAGGAGGGACGGCAGGGTGGAGGAGGGCAACTGTCTCTCCTGCCTCCTCCAGCCTAGCTGGAGACCTATCTTGGCCTTTTGGTTGGTGTTGCCAGGGAAGGGGAAGAGGGACTAGCCGAAGGGCCTGGATATGAGAGGGGGAAATGGAAACTTTGTGCTTCTCCTCCAAGTTTTGCACCCCAAAGCCAGTGGGTAGAGATGGTATGGCTAGGTACTTAGACTCCTAACTGTCACCCAAACTAGGTGCCTTGATTTCTCAAATATCTGAGAACAAAAGCAGCACAGGGGTTGAGAGGCAAGGCAAGCCCAAGTCTGGGATGGTCGGTGTGCTTCAGTTTGCTCCAGCAAGACCTAATGACCAAAAGGGGAGGAGTCAAGGTTAGGACTGCTTGGAGGTTGTGCACCTAAAAATAATCACAATGCTGATTAAAAAAAAAAGACATTTGAAATACTAGCATTCAGGACTCAAACAATGGTTTTTAATTCAGCAGTCCCAGCCCCTTTTGGTCCAGAGCAGGCAATAACTGGCAGTAGTCCCCAGTGGCATGTGAATTGGTGGAATATTGAAGTGGCCCAACCATGAAGCATTCGGTGACCTAGGGTGAGTGACTTGGGGAACACTGAGAGGACCTCAGGGATGTCCCTTTTCCCTTGCTTGGCCTCCTCCTTGGTCTTTTTTTCCTTCTTCGGCTCTACCCCCACCTCTTATATTCTCACAATGTGTTGCTCTGGTCCAGGTGGAGAGATGGAACCGCCGTGATCAGAAGCTGCTGGAGGCGGTGCAGCGGGGGGACGTGGGACGCGTGGCTGCCCTGGCCTCCAGGAAATCTGCCCGGCCCACTAAGCTAGACTCGCACGGCCAGTCCCCGTAAGTAAGTTGTCTTGATCCCCACCTTGGTATGTGTGTCATGTTCAGGTGCCAAGTTGTGTCTGACCCTTTGCAACCTCATGGACTGTAGCCCTCCAGGCTCCTCTGTCCATGGGATTTTCCAGGGAAGAATACTGGAGTGGGTTGCCATTTCTTTCTCCCCCTTGGTATGTGGTTCTCTTTAAAAACCTCAAACCTGAATATGATGTAAACTAGGAAACATCTATAACTTCAGAGCTCTTTTTTGTCTTAATTAGCAAGTATATTAATAAATCTTCACTACTTCTCAAGTGCTGCACAAAGTGGGGGAAGAAGAGATTGTCATTCAGATCCTTACACCACATGACCCACATCAGCAAAACTGACCGAGAAAGGAATAAAGCCATGAAATAAATGGAAAACTGAAACATACACTAAGTAGGGTATTTCTTCATTGCACAAGTTGGAGGGTATGTATGCTTGAGAAACTAGGAGTACAGTGATGGCCATGAGCATCGTGTGGCTGGAAGAGGTGATTAGTACAAGAGGGATATTATTCCTTGTCTCTGCCCAAGTCAGCCTGCAAATGTCCAGCCCTCTGCTCTGGCCCACTCTTTCTGTGACATTTCCAGTTTGCTAAGGGTATTGGGCTCAGAGTGACAGATGTGTTCCCTGGACACCCTGAGATACTCAGATTGTTTAAGACCTATAGCTCTTCTCTCTACCTTTGCTTCTAGCCTCCTTCGACGTTGTAACAGTAGGCCATTTACACAGGCTTCTCTTTCTCAGAAGGTCAGGCTAAGGGAGCTTCCCTTTCTGCCTTTGGAATTGGCTTTGGGGTGATGGAACATAGCAGGCAGGGCTTAGAAGATTCTCCCAGGTGGGGAAGATCCCCTGGAGAAATGAATGGCAACCCACTCCAGTATTCATGCCTGGAGTATCCCATGGACAGAGGAGCTGACAGGCTACAGTACATGGGGTCACAAAGAATTGGACATGACTGACTGAGTAAAACTATTGCTCATCTTTATGAGGTCCCTTTATCTTTCTGCCTCCTGGCCTTGACTCTGGCAGGTTTCATCTGGCCGCCTCCAAAGGCCTGACAGAATGTCTGACTATACTGCTTGCCAACGGGGCTGACATCAACAGCAAGAACGAGGACGGTGAGTTAGGCTGAGCACTGGGCCATGCTACTTGCTTTGCCCTTTATGGCAGCAGTGAGGGGGCGGGGCGGGGCAGTGCTGGGCCCTGCTGGGCGTTCGAGCTGTAGTCCCCCCTGCTTCTCTCCTTGTAAGTCCCAGCCAGCCTGCTTTCAGGGGTTCCCCTCCTTGTAAGCTGGGCCTACCTCACGCTCACTCCCACCTCCACTGTGGGTACCAGGCACTTGGGGAACAGGAATTTCTGGCCCCATGTGGCTGAGAGTTTCTCTGTCTAATCTCCCTCTGATTATCTGTGCGTCTCTCGCCTTACCTCCCTGTGAGTCATCAGCAGCCATGGGGCCACCTACCCGCTTTCCCTGCTTCTTTCTGTTTCTAGGAAGCACCGCCCTGCACTTGGCCACCATTTCTTGCCAGCCACAATGTGTCAAGGTCCTGCTGCAGGTAAGAGAGACCCCCGATACTACTCCTGTGAAAGGAAGAAGTGGACCCAGAGACTCCTGACTTTGTCTTGCCCTCACCAGCAACGTTTGGTCAAATGTATCCCTCACATCCCCAGTCAGAGAGCTGGTAATCTCTCATTCATTAATTTGTCAGTATTTATTTAATATCTGCTATGTGCAGGCACCCAGCTTAATGTTGCCCTCCAGAGCACATCAAAAAGCAGCATTGCCAGGGACTGACACCCAGTCAGTCAATATGAGTCTATCAGGTTTCACCGTTGGCAGAGCCATTGCGGAGACTGACTGCTTGATGATGGGCGGGTGGAAGGATGGCAGAGGTGTTCATGTTAAACCCACAGTCTGCTGTCTGTTCTTGAGGAGTTTGTAGTCTAGGAGTACAAAGAGAAATATACATGTGAAATGACATGTAATCAGTTCAGAAATAAGCTTCTCAAAGTTCAAAAGGCCCAGTTCAACCAGGCCACTGTGCCCACGGATATTCTGCTTTGTTCTTCCTAGCTCTTTCCAAGATTCTCATTTATGATCCTAAAGTATCAGACATGGACTCAGGCATTATTGTCCTTAATGTGTTTATTTACATATAATCTGATTTTTCTTAGGCCCTAGGTTTATCAACCAGGGCTGAAATTCAAGGCTGCCTATAGTCTGCAAGGAATAAACTGGACTTGCCTAGTAGTTGGCCATAGCCACGATCCCTCTGTCCCTCCCTATAGCACGATGAAAGCGGGTTTTATAACAGATACAACAGGGTGGGAGATGACAGTGTTAACACCATGCTCCATGCTGCTTCCCTTTGTGACTGTTTGCAGCATGGTGCCAATGAAGACGCTGTAGATGCAGAAAATCGTAGTCCATTGCACTGGGCAGGTGTGTGCCAGGGAACTAGTGGGAAACGGGGCTGCTGGGAGGGAGGGGAGAATAACGTTTGGGGGGAAGGGCAGGCCAGAGTTGACTGCTGAAGGGTTGGAGAGGATACTGCAGCGTGGTCTGAGAGGTGCCCTTCCGGCTTCTGCTTAACCCAATCATCCTGTAACCCCCCGTAGCCTCCTCTGGCTGTGCCTCAAGTGTGCTCCTCTTGTGTGATCATGAAGCCTTCCTTGACGTCCTGGATAATGTGAGTGTTGGCAGGCCCTATACAGGGAGGCTGCTGCTTTCTTTGAAGTTAATTAGCTAAGTTCCATGACCAGGGGTTGTGTGGCACCACCTCTTCTTCCTTCTCCCTCTGCCCCTCCTCCTTTTCCACACAGAGAGGTTAAGGCTTATCTTCTGGAGAGTCCCCAACCCTCTGAGAAGGAGTATTTAGCCCCAGGATTGGCGCTTTTTCCTGGATAGGTGTGGGAACAGGGGAGTTGGTAAGACTGTGTCGAAGCCCTGTTTCCCCTGTCTCCTCACGAACCCCGTTCCCACAATCTATGCAGGATGGACGTACACCCCTAATGATTGCCTCGCTGGGCGGCCACGCAGCTATCTGCTCACAGCTACTGCAGAGAGGTGCCCGGGTTAATGTCACCGACAAGAATGACAAGTGAGCCCTCTATCACCCCATCCCATGTCCCGACCCTGACAATCTAAAAAGGAGCCACTGGGCAAAGTGTGTGTGTGTGTGTGTGTGTGTGTGTGTGTGTGTGTGTGAGAGAGAGAGAGAGAGAGAGAGAGATGGGGAGATTGCTCTCTGTTTTCTTGGGAACCTCCTTCCTTCCCAGTGGTGGTTCAGAAGAGCCCTGTTTGTGCTTCACTGTTTTCCTCTTGGTGAGTTTAGAATGTTTTCCTTATACTTTCCTATTCTGCTGCTGCCACCATCATCCTTCTAGCATAGATGACTCTGGAAGTAGAATTAATACTCCTGGAACCACTATTTTAATTGACTGGCTTTCAAACTATGTTCTAAGACATAGAATCTGTTTACCCAGTAAAGAACTTATGTAGAACCTCAACATATAAAGCAGATGAAAATGGAGCCCCTCAAATGGGCTCCCCGCTTTCTGATGTCACAGCTCCTGGAATGACATCTGAACAGTTCTGGTCTGGCCTAATGTTTTGTCACTGACTGGTGACGGTCTGTGGTTCTCCTGACCACACTGAGTGAGAGCTGACCTTGCAAGTGGATGTTTTTTTTGTTGTTGTTGTTTTGGAAACCAGGACTCCAGGATGTCATGAGAAAAGCCTATGCTCACATTTGTCTCACCCCACAGATCGGCTCTGATCCTGGCCTGTGAAAAAGGCAGTGCTGAGGTGGCTGAACTGCTCCTGAGCCATGGAGCAGATGCGGGGGCAGTGGACAGCATGGGGCATGATGCTTTGCATTATGCCCTATGCACACAAGACAGGACACTGTGGAGGCTGCTGCGGCAGGCCCTGAACCGGCAGGGCCGAGGGGGTAAAGCCAGTCCGCTTTTGTGACTCCAAGATGCTCCTTGATAGCCTCAGAATCAAAGAAACTTCTTAGAATCCCATTTGTTTCCATGGAAACAATGCTACTGCTAAGTCACTTCAGTCGTGTCCGACTCTGTGTGACCCCATAGACGGAAGCCCATCAGGCTCCCCTGTCCCTGGGATTCTCCAGGCAAGAACACTGGAGTGGGTTGCCATTTCCTTCTCCAATGTGTGAAAGTGAAAAGTGAAAGTGAAGTCGCTCAGTCGTATCCGACCCTTAGCGACCCCACGGACTGCAGCCTATCAGGCTCCTCCATCCATGGGATTTTCTAGGCAAGAGTACTGGAGTGGCTTGCCATTGCCTTCTCCGAAACAATCCATGTGATAAATAACTGTCACTTTAGTGGAGAATTTACTTATTTATTGCTTCTGCTATGAGATGACTCCCACTTCCCAAAAGCAAGGTCACAAAATTCTTTAATGCAACCTTGTCTCTCCCTGAAGGCAACTCTGGCTAGCACTTTTGCTAGCATTTATGAGTTGGAATTGTACATCTATTTGTGTGATTTGATGGTCAATCTGTCTCTAGCCCCTACTGTACTGTAACCCCCTCAGATAACCTCCTCTGTTTTGCTCACCATTGGCTCCTGGTTTCTACCTATAACAGTGCTTATTGGCACAGTGTCCAATACATAAGTGAGTGAAAGAAATAAATGAGCTGACATATCTCTGGGACAGGGAACCAACATTGCTGGCTACTTAGAGATCCATCAAATAGGGGTGGCTTCTGGCACCAGAAAGACACGTGTGGTTAAGGATGAACACTGAGGGGCCACTCCTTTCAGAGAAAGTCTAAAGCCAGAGTGTGGGCTAAAAGCATGTGGGCCCTGTCTCCTCTCTCATTTCCCCCATGTCTTTTCATGTAGGTCAGGGGCCAGTTCAACACCTGGATTCTGCATTCCAGGTAAGACCCTAAGCACCTCCTCCTTTTGCTTCTGACCCACCCCAGTCCTTCCCGTTGGGATGTCTCCCAGGCAGGGATCGTTGGGGCATCAAGACAGTCTAAGAGAAGAAAGGCTAGCTGCCTGGCTTGACGTCACTGTTCCTTTTTCTACATAGGCCTCTCCCTCTGAGCCTGAGGTGGGTGCTCCACCTAAGAGCCCATGGAGAGCAGAGCCTGAGGAGGAGCAGGAGGAAGAAGAGGACGAGGATCCACGTTCAGAGGAGTGGAAGTGGAAGTATGAAGAGGAGAAGAGAAAAGTTTCTCAGTTGGAGCAGGAGCTGCTGCAAAAGACGGAAGAGTGCAAGGCTCAAGCCACAGCTTACCTGGGCCTGGAGAGTCAGATTCAAGAACAGGTGCGGGAGCTGGGGCTCCTCCTGTCCCAAGAGCCCAGAGCTCCAGGGGACCAGGGCTCTAGTCTCCGGCCTGGAGGAGATGGCATGGAACAGGGTTGTGCCCTCAACCTGCTGGCTAAGCACATACAAGAGTTGAAGAAGCATCAGCAGGCCACAGCTGCAGCAGCAGCCAACCCAGTATTAGCTTCCAAGAAGGCTGAGGATTCAGTCCCAGGGGAGATCCAGTATGAAGCCCAGGTAAGGTCCCAACCAGAAGAACAGGAGCCACCCCAGAGCCCAAAGTCTGAGACTATAGGGAAAACCACGGGACAGCAACTGACCAACAGTGATGGGCAGGCCCTTTGCCTGGATCATACTGACCAGCTGTTTGCTGGCTGGAAGGAGAGGCCCCAGGCTCCAGGGGCTGAACCCACAAGCACAGTGGCTGAGCCAGTGGGCACAGCAGCCATGAATCAGCTCCTGCTGCAGCTGAGGGAGGAGCTGGCTGCAGTGTGGCGAGAAAAGGATGCAGCCCGGGGGGCTTTATCAAGACCCATCTTGGAGGGAGCTCTGGGGACACCCCGGGCTGAGGCTGCAGCAGCTGCCTGGGAGAAGATGGAGGCCAGGCTGGAGCAGGTGCTGGTGAGACTGGATCGGGCAAAAGCGGGATTGCAGATGAAACCTGAGGCCCCCGCCCAGGAGCCCAGAGAGGGAGCGCCCAAGTCAGGCCCAAGGGCCATCACCCAAGAGGATGAAGAAAAGGAGAAAAGCTTCCCCTGGGCCCGGGGAGAGCCTCTAGGGGCTCCTGGAGGGGACCAGATGCCAGGAGGAGGCCAGGCCAGGGGACAGCTGGAGAAGGAGGTGTCCGCCCTGAGACTGAGCAACAGTAACTTGCTCGAGGAGCTGGGGGAGCTGGGCCGGGAGCGGCAGCGGTTGCAGGGGGAGCTGCAGTCCCTGAGCCAGCGGCTACAGCGGGAGTTTGTGCCCAGGCCAGAGGCGCAGGTCCAGCTACAGCAGTTGCGGAGGAGTGTGGGGCTGCTGACAGATGAACTGGCCCTGGAGAAGGAGGCCACCGAGAAGCTGCGGAAGCGCTTGGCCTCCCAGAACAGAGGCCTCCAGGGGCTGTGGGACTGCCTGCCCCCAGACTTGGTAGGCCAGGGGAGTGCACGCAGTGCAGCCGCCGAGCCCCTCGAAGACCTGCAGGCCTGCATCAGTGCCTTGGTGGCCAGGCACCGCGAGGCCCAGCAGGCGCTGGCCCGGCTGGAAGAGGAAAACCAGCAGCTGCGGGGCTCCCCTTCCCGCCGTGGGGAGCCAGGCGGCTCCTCGGCGGCCTCGGCCTCCCCTCAGGTGGCGGCTCTGGAGCAAGACCTGGGGAAGCTGGAGGAAGAGCTGCGGGCGGTTCAGGCCACGATGAGCGGGAAGAGCCAGGAGATCGGGAAGCTGAAGCAGCTGCTCTACCAAGCCACCGAGGAAGTGGAGGAGCTGAGGGCCCGGGAGGCGGCCAGCCTGCGGCAGCACGAGAAAACTCGGGGCTCCCTGGTGGCCCAGGCCCAGGCTTGGGGCCAGGAGCTAAAGGCTCTGCTGGAAAAGTATAACACGGCCTGCCGGGAGATGGGTCGGCTGCGGGAGGCGGCGGCCGAGGAGCGGCGCCGGAGCGGGGACCTGGCTGCTCGCGCCGCGGAGCAAGAGCGCCAGGCCGGAGAGATGCGCGGACGCTCCGAACAGTTCGAGAAGACAGCAGAGCTGCTCAAAGAGAAGGTGGAGCATCTCATCGGGGCTTGCCGGGACAAGGAGGCCAAGGTGAGCAGGCCAGACAGCCAGCCGAAGGGAGTATCGGGGCCGTTTCAGCGTGCTTAGGGTCTGCGGCCCTTAAACTGGGGCTTTCCCGGTGGCTCAGCGTAACGTATCCGCCTGCAGTTCAGGAGCCGCAGGAGACGCGGGTTCGATCCGTGGGTCAGGAAGGTCACCTGGAGGTAGGCATGGCAACCCACTCCAGTAATCTTGCCTGGAGAATTCCATGGACAGAGGCACCTGGCGAGCCACAGTCCATGGGTCGCAGAGTCGGACACGACTGAAGCGACTTGGCAGGCACGCACGACCTGAAACTATCTTTGGCCAGTCAGATTAATAGCCCAAGCAGAACACCAGTCAATTGCAAGGACCACACAATGTTCTCCTGGGTCTGAGGGGGTTTGGAGTTGAAAACTGGAAGTAAGGTATAAATTCAAGAGAGAAGGGAGCTCAGGGTTCGGAAGCTCCCCTCTCACTTCAATCAGAGTAGGTTCTTTTACAAAAGTTTCATTGGCAAAGAGGGTGCCATGCACAGGATAAAATTTGAAAACCATTGTGTTAGATACTCGAGTTTCCTAACGATTGCTCCAAAAGTGAATATAAGTCTATATATTTCTAAAAGACATGTTTTTATGAATTCTAAAAAAATCATTTTACAAATGAATTTAGTAATTCTAGAACTACGGAGAAGGCAATGGCAAGCCACTCCAGTACTCTTGCCTAGAAAATCCCATGGACGGAGGAGCCTGGTAGGCTGCAGTCCATGGGGTCGCTAGGAGTCAGACATGACTGAGCGACTTCACTTTTACTTTTCACTTTCACACATTGGAGAAGGAAATGGCAACCCACTCCAGTGTTCTTGCCTGGAGAATCCCAGGGATGGGGGAGCCTGGTGGGCTGCCGTCTATGGGGTCACACAGAGTCAGACACGACTGAAGTGACTTAGTAGTAGTAGTAGTAGAACTACTTGTGCAATGAGTGAGTTCAGACTTATTAAAATTTGTGTACATGATCACATTTAGAAGGATTAAAAACTATAGGGAGTTACATTTGACAGAATATAAAGTACATACACGTAGAAGGAATGTTATATAGAATAGGAATCAGTGTGGGGTGGGGCTAATTAAAGAAGGAATTTTATGTTGGTGTTGAAGATGATTAGACAAATGAGCAAAAGAAAACAGTGTAGTGGGCTCTTAATTGAGATTGTCTGTATTTGAATTTCAATTTCAAAACTGATTGAGGGGCTTCCCTGGCAGGCCAGTGGTTAAGAACTGGAGCTTCCACTGCAAGGGGCACAGGTTCAACCCCTACTCTAGGAACTAGGATCCTTCATGCCATGAGCAGCCAAACAAACAGAAAACAAAAAACCCGAACTGATTGACCTCGGATGAGTTAACTAAGCCTCAGTTTTCTCGTATACAAAGTGAGGATAATAAAAGTTGTTATGAGGATTACATTGAATAAGATATTACATTTAAAATACTCAGAAAAATTTTTGGCAAATGGCTGCTGCTGCTGCTAAGTCACTTCAGTCGTGTCCGACTCTGTGTGACCCCATAGATGGAAGCCCACCAGGCTCCCCCGTCCCTGGGTTTCTCCAGGCAAGAACACTGGAGTGGGTTGCCATTTCCTTCTCCAATGTGTGAAAGTGAAAAGTGAAAGTGAAGTTGCTCAGTCGTGTCCGACCTCTAGCGACCCCATGGACTGCAGCCCACCAGGCTCCTCCATCCATGGGATTTTCCAGCAAGAGTACTGGAGTGGCTTGCCATTGTCTTCTCCGTGGCAAATGGCTAATACCCAGTAAAAGTTAGCTACTCCTGCCATTCCTGCCACCATTCCTATTACAGCTGGTTATCATTAACTGCATTTGTGTCTCAACCTCACGAACCACAAAAACTCATCTCAATTTCCTTCAGTGGTCACCAGCCAGAAGACGGTCAGGATTCAGTAAGGAGCTAAGAGTGTGGACCATGAGTTCAGAGAAATCTTGATTCAAAATCAAATCTTGATTTTGTCACTTATTAGCTGTGTGAGTTTGACAAATTACTTAACTCCGGCTCCTTATCTACAAAACGTGAATGATAATACTTCCCTCAGTGAAGTATTGTTTTTCTTAGAACAGAAGAGTTGTTTTGAGGATTAAATTAGGCAATGTGTGTAAAAGCACATGGCAGATATTAAATATTCATAAATGGCAACTGACCTTGACTTTGAGTGGTTCTGGGGTAGGAAATGACCGGGGCCTCATTGCTTCCCTTCGTTTCCTTTTGGCCTCAGATCAAGGAATTGTTGAAGAAGCTGGAGCAGCTTTCAGAGGAGGTTCTAGCTATTCGGGGAGATAATGCTCGCCTTGTCCTACAGCTGCAGGTATGTTTGATCCTCGGGAGACGGGCACTGCTAGAAAGGAGGGTGCAGAGTGGTAGTGATGTGTCTGTGGGAGAGATTCTGGGGATCCAGAGGCCCGGCCAGGCAGTAGTCTAGGCTGAGGCGCTCATGGGCCAAGGGAGCCCACCTGCCACAGCCGACCACTTCCCTTTGTTGTTCCTCATGCTTGGGGGAGGAGGGTAAGTCACATGACCTCCCACTGATGCTTACTCCCAGGATTCCCAGAAGAACCATGAAGAGATCATCTCTACCTATAGGAAGCATCTGCTGAATGCTGCTCAGGTGAGCCTGGGGGGAGGTAGAGGCAGAGAGCTGGGCAGGGGGCATTGCATTTGGCGCCTCTTCTCTTAACTGCAAAGACATCATCTCTCAGAAAGCTGGACTTTAAATGTTCCAGTATCAGGTTTCTGGACCTCATGAGGCAGATCAAGAGTATGAATGTGAAGGGAAGAGGTGTTTGCCCCTCCTTTCCAATTCTCTGACTGACTGAAAGGCTTTTCCTGTCCCTATGCCCTTTCTTGGGGATTTTCCCAGGTGGCGCTAGTGTTAAAGAACCTGCCTGCCAATGCAGGAGATGTCAAAGATGAGGGCTTGACCCCTAGGTTGGGAAGATCCCTTGGAGAAGGGCATGGAAACCCACTCCAGTATTCTTGCCTGGAGAATTCCATGGACAGAGGAGCCTGGTGGGCTACGGTCCGTGGGGTCGCAAGAGTCAGACACGACTGAAGCAACTTAGTACACAGAACATGCCCTTTCTCAGTTTCCTCCTGAGCCAGCTTATCCCTCACCAAGGAAGAAGAGGTGGGTGGCTTGCTCCTTTATTAGGAACAATAATAACTACAAAGAATTGAACATTTATTTTTGTACCCGGTGCTCTGCTCTGTATTCACAATTGTAACCGTCAGAGCAGTCCTGAAAAGTCGATGCCATTATCTTCCTTGTAAAGATTAGCAAACAGCTATGGAGAAGTACTAAGTGAGGGCACATAGTAAGTTGCATTCTATCGCAGAAACTCTCCCTCTCATGTTCTGTTCATCTCCTTTTGTTTCTTTCCTGCCACCTACAGGGCTACATGGAACAGGACGTGTATAATATCCTCCTGCGAATCCTCAGCATACAGGAGTGAGGTAACCCATGTCCTGAAGAAAATGGGATCTCTCTGTTGTGAGTTATGGGCTCAGGGTGATGAGGGAAGGAGCTTGGGAGAAAGGGGGCTTAAGGATGGAAATTGGAGTCTCCTTTTGCCCCAGGTGATAGCTGACACTAGGGAGATAGAGTGGGCCCTATCTTGTGAGCGCATAGACTGTTTGAGGTGAGGTCATTTGAGAAGACATGATTTGGGGAGTGCCTGGGTGGAGTCAGGAGTCAGTGAGCAGATAGACTGAAGGGGTCTGACTTACAGGATAAGAGATGGAAAAGAGGAGCTGAGTGACTTTCCTAAGGTCTGGGATGGAGAGAAACCAGTGAAAGATGAGTGATGGTGGGTCAGTGATGTACAGCTGTTTCCTAGAGTGGGATTCTACAGATTCCAGAATCTCCTTCACTCCCCCACCACTCATTCAAAGTGTAGTCATCCTCTTTCTTTCTCCCGACCCCCATGCAGCTGGCTGTCTTCTCTAGTCTGGATAGGTGAGGATCATTAGCCTCTTGGCATGGGTGGGAGGAGACTGAGGGTATAGAAGTGTGTGCATTTCATCCTTGAATTTCCTCTTTCAGGGAACAGAGCATCCTGGTTGGCAGAGGCTCCATCAGGCTGTGGTGGGTGGTGGGTTGGCCACTGGGGATGGCGTGGGTGGAGCTTCACCTGACATTATGGACCCCAGACCTGAGAACCTGAACCTGAATCAGCATGGATGAGATCAGAGGAGGTGTGGGTAGAAGCCAGCTCTATGGAGAATAAAATGGGAGGCAGGATGGTGTTGGGTGTTATTGTTTCTTCTAAAGGGGGCATGGGGAAGGAATCTTTTTCATTCTTTTTTGATCACAAATGGCCCTGTAAATTAGCTGCTTTCAAACTTTATGATCCAAAGTAAGAAATACATTTTACATCCTGTGTGTACATACCTGAAGTAATATTTACCCTTATTATTTCTATTCTATTCTATATTCCATCAAAACATATTGGTTACATCCACTAATGAGTCAAGACCCAGTTTGAAAAACAGCATTCTCACAGTTGGAAAAACAGCCCTCTGTAAAAATGGATATCAACACTCCTCCTTTCTCTAACATCTGTTTCTTACTGACTGAACAGCTCTAATCTTTCTACTCTGGGACTCCTCAGTCCACAATCTTTTTAAGAAGAAGAGATCGAGAGACCTAGATTTTCTTCAGTATGTACAGTCTAAAATATTCTGTCATATGTTAAACTAGGTGTCTAGATTTGAGGTGCCTGGTCTCATGAAGTCACTGTTCTTTGCCCCAGGTGCAAAGAGGGTTGAAAAATCTGATTCCTGGAAAAGGGATGAAGGGATTCTCAGCTTTGGCTTCTTCCCTCCAGTTCCGTCCTCAGACTGATAAAAATGTATCTCTGGGTCACTACCCTGGCTCTCCGCCCCTTCCCACCCCTCCACCAGTCAGAGGGCTAGGTGAGAGGGAGGCGGTCAGTTACTCAAATATCTGGAACTGCGGTTCGGTGGCCCCCACATGGATCCCTCCGAATTCCTTCTCTCAGCCCGCCCCCTGCTGGGTTACGCTGGGTCAGGCGGCAGCAGTTTGGCAGTAAAGAGACTGGACTGAGAGAAGGGTGGGGAGGGGCTGTCGTCGAAGACAGGGGCCCACGCAGGGCTGCAGAGCCTGTCTCCAGGGTTTGGCCAGGAAAAGGGCAGCTATGTAGATTAGGTCCTAGAGAAGATGAGGTCAGTTTCAGGGTTTATGTGGATGGGCACAGGACTGCTTTAAGGTTGGGAGCATGAAGAGAGGAGGAATTGGTGGGGAAAAAGAAGGGTGCAGTTGCCAAAAGAGCATCAGAAGGTCAAAGTCATTTCTATTAAGGGGACCAGAACTTCTCTTTTCCTTCCTGCCCTTCGAGTTACCACAGAATAGAAAAGGAATATTACATTCCTTATTGTATATGCAGTGTGGGGTGGGAAGAATGAAGAAACTGCTGAGAGAAGGGTCCAGAGACGGGGAGATCATTTTGCTAAGTTCGAGTCAGAAAACAGTTCTGGTAATGGAAGTCACAGCTTTGGCTTCCTTTGGGGTTCCTGGAAGCTGATCCCAGGATGGCTGAGCTGTGGGAATGGTCAGTGATGTTAATAGCAACACAGAAGTAGAAACTTCTCCAGCCATGGATCTTCCTAAGCAGTCTCACTTTATATAACCCCATAAACTGTTACCCCAACAACTCAAGCCCTGAAATTTTCCTTGATTTCATAAATAAATCTTTCTTTCTCAAAGTAACCCTAGTCTTAATGTTCCCGTCTTTCCTCCTGGACTGTCTCTTTAGTAGAACTTCAGTAGGGACTTAACTATTCCTGCTTCACTTCTCTCTCCTTCTCCAGATGGGGTGGACGCATGAGAGGAGGTGAAGCTTGGTGAGCCCTGATGGGGTCTGAACCCCAGACCATGTTTTTGAATGCCCTCGATCTGAAACTTGGTTCTGATGTGCAGTTCACCTCCTTTGTCTGGTCACATAACTTTATAACACTGATGTGAAGAGGGTCTAGTAAGTGCCAGGCACTGGGGATGGAGAGAGCTTGCAGGCAGGATCAGACCCAGGAGCCCTGGTTCCTAGTTCTATGTTATCCTATAGGGATGCTAGAACTTAAAACGGCAATGAACTTTTTTTTCTCCCCTTGTGAATTTGTTTTTCTTGAGATATAGGGGATGGGTTGGGGAATATCTCCATGAGTTATGCCCCATCAGGGAAATGTCCATTCTAATCTCCTTGGGATAGCTTTTGGAACTTTTTCTTGGAGCTGCTGCTCTTGCTACTGTTACGGAGTCCAAGTTCACTCTGATTGCCACATGTCAGGCCAAGGACTCTGAGAGACAAGATGTTGAGGCAAGGAATTTTATTTGGAAAGCTGGTTGACTCAGAAGATGGCAACATCTCAAAATAACCATCTTGTCCTGGGTCTGGATACCAGGTTCTTTTATGGATCAGAGATGGGGGGCAGTGGTAGGTGAGGAAACAAAGTAAAAAAAAAAAAAAAAGGCCATTAATCTTGCAAATATCTCCTAGAATGGCAAGCCTCAGGCAAGGGGATGTGTTAATTTCTCTCTTCCTGCAATCTACAGGTGGACAGGGTTATGAACAAAGGTACTTCTGCTTAACAGTGAGGCAGAGGGGCAGAATTCTCTGAAGTAGGGCTTTGTGTATGATTACAATAACAAAAACAACGGAAAGCAAGTCAAAGAAACAGTTCCAACATGGAGTCAGAATTGACTTTTCCCTGCAACACTACCAGCAACCTCTTCAAGTCCATTGCTGAGCAGCTCCTCCTTGGAAGAGCATTTCCTCTTTTTCTTGGGAATTCAAATTAACTATTATAGGAGATCCCTCCTTTATTAAATTACTAGCAATCAAGGTGAGGTTGACTTTTTTCCTTTATATTTTTATAGCTTTATTGAGATATAACTGACATACAATAAACTGCATGTAAAGTGTACAGTTTGATCAATTTTGACATATTTATATACCCATAAGGGGCTTCCCTGGTAGCTCAGCCAGTAACGAATTTGCCTGCAATGCTGGAGACCCCAGTTCGATTCCTGGGTCAGAAGGATCCCCTGCAGAAGGGATAGGCTACCCACTCCAGTATTCTTGGGCTTCCCTGGTGGCTCAGACAGTAAAGAATCTACCTGCAATTTGGAGAGACCTGGGTTTGATTCTGGGTTGGGAAGACCCCCTGAAGGGCATGGCAACCCATTCCAGTATTCTTGCCTGCAGAAACCCATAGACAGAGGAACCTGTGGGCTATATAGTCCATGGGGTCGTAAAGAGTCGGACACAACTGAGTGACTAAGCACAGCACATACACCCATAAAACCATCACACCATCAAGGTGATGAACATACCCATCACTTCCAAAGACTTTCCCCATCTCTCTTTCTTTAATCTTTCCTATTCTCCTTCCCCTGAAACCACTGAAAATTCTAGAAGATACAAACTAGTCCACAGTAACTTTTGATTTGTTGCTGTTGTTCAGTTGCTCAGTCCTGTCCAACTCTTTGTGACCCCATGGACTGCAGCAGGCCAAGTTTCCATGTCCTGCACCATCTCCCGGTGCTTGCTCAAACTCATGTCCATTGAGTTGGTGATGCCATCCAACCATCTGTTGTCGTCCATCTCTGTTGTCCTCTTCTCCTCCTTTTATATAGAGGACTTAACAAAAAATGAGCTCAGGGCCTGATGAAGACTCAAGCGTTGGAGGAAGCAGTTGGGATTTAGAACTAAATATTTGAGCTTGAGGTTCCACTACTGCTGGCAGCAGAGCAGCAAGGAAAGAACCTGAATGTCAGAAGAGGGTAGACATCCTCCCTAGGGACAAAATCCACAAAGTAGTTGGGCATGGTCCACTTCAGCAGGTACCTGGGGGTGTTGGTAGGCTGGCACCTTCAGTCTTACAGTTTTGGGGTCTCATGGGAAGGGTTATATTGAAAGTAAGCAAAATGAGAGGATTAGTTATATTGTTATGCCCAAGTCGCACAATCCCCAATAACCACCGCAGGAGCCAGCATCCGATGCAAACGCACAAGGGTTGGTTTATTCAAGCTCAAGCAGGGACCCCTACCATCACCGACGCAGCGGATCCAGATAGAAGCCCCAACTCTCAAAATACAGAGGTTTATATAGTATGTTGCCCGCGAAAGTACTGCAAGAGTTAGCGACTATTGCATCAGCCTAGAAGTGATTGGTTGACCTTTACCCAAAGAGCACTTGGTGCTTTCTGATTGGACTCTTTAAATTTGCTCAACCTGGAGCTTTCTTGTTATTCTCTGATTGGCCCTAAGGAGGGAATTTCCCCTGGTTGCGGTTTTTCCAGGACTCCCTACCCAAGATGGCGTCCACTTCTAAAATGGAGTAACTTTGGTTCTGTGAGTAGCAAGCAGTAAGCAAAGTACAGAAGCAAAAATACATTAAAGGAGCATTAAGTTCTACTATATTATTTACTACTCTTTCTGTATGCCAATTATTGGTTTAACCACGTGGCTACTGCTAGACTGGAAACTCCTGCAAGGATTTTTATGTCCTCACCACCTAACAATCTTTGAACAGTAATCAAATATTTATTGAACAAATGACATTATCACTTAGGTCCCAACCAACTAAGTACAAAATGCTGTGTATTTTTCCAATACCTAGTTTGGGTAAACCGCTCTCAAGTTGGTATTTTCAAGGGAACTGTCTGCGAGTGATTAGCTTAGTTGAGAAGGTCTATGGCTTTGGAGGAAGGAGAGTAGGCGGTTCAGAGAGTGGTAGAAAAAGTGCCCTTTCCCGGTGAGAAAACCTCCCCTCCGTTCACCTTCAACTGCATTAAAGCTCTTAAGTCTCTGGTGACAGTCTGTGTATTTGAGGTAGGGAGTAGGGGACCACAGGTGGAGGTAGGGTTTAGGTACACTTTGGATTTTAGCAGCTCATGTTTTCTTTCCCGTAGGGAGAGACTCACTGTAAGTAGGTACCTCTTTAAGCGATCGGACTTCTGGTCCACACCGTCTTATTTGCAACATACTTCCACTCAAAACGCATCCAAGGGTTTGCTTGCTGGGAGTCAGAACAGTAGTGAGAATGGTGAAATCCAAGAACGTCTCTCCCATCCACTCCTTAGAGGAGTTAATCTCTCCTCCGCAGGCTCAGAGTCCCGCCCTCTCCCGTCTGAGACTCCGCCCCCTCCCCACTTCTCCGCTGTCCTGGCGGGCTCATCCAGGAGGGGGCGGCCCCAGCCCCAGCGCTGGGCCTGGCTGAGCTCCCGCCCGGGCGGAGCTGCGGCTGCAACGTCCAGCTGCCGGACCGACCTCCAACCGTGCAGACCTTGGGAGCGGCGCCGGGCCCCCTCCCCCCCGTCTCCGCCGCCCACCCTCTGAGCGTCCCGAGCCCCCTCCCCGCTCCCTGCAACTGTGCGGGTAAGTCCCACTCCCCGCACGAAACTTTTTTGCTGGGGAATTTGAGCCCTACCGCTGGTCTATGAGATACAATGTAACCGGTGGGGGGGGGGAGGGGGTGAAGAATTGAGACTAGGCGTCTTGAAATAACTATTCACGACTCCATAGCGTCACTAAAATGGATCAGATCTCACCCATTTCCCGAGTTGGTGGAACTCTTGAATTTGGTTAAACTTGTAGATAGGGAGATGAGGGGGTTTGCTCCAACTTCGCTCCCCCATCCCCCATTTCTCTAAGATTAAGCCCTTCTCGAGACTTTTCCCTCCATATCCCAAGTGTCTTTGGCTTTCTCAAAGCTCATCCCTTCCCGACTCCGGCGTGGCAAGGCCCCCCTCCCCCAGGTACTTCGGGTTCACCTCCTCTCCCGTGCCACCGGGGACCCCGCGGTCCTTCGGGCGGCACACTCCCTCCGGGTCTACGGGTCTGGCACCGCGGCCAAAGACGTGCGGCGGCTGGGTCCGGCTGTGGAGGGAGGGGCTGAGGCTGGGGTTCGTCCGAAACCCGGCGGGCGGGGCCGGGAAGGGGAGGTGTAGGGGGCCGGACGGGGCGGAGCAGGAGGCATTTGCGGCCGGCGCCGGGGTGGAGAGTTGTGCGCCGGTCCCTGGGCCTGAGCTCCGGCTCGGGCTCGGGCGCTTGCGATGTCTCAAGATGGCGGAGCTGGGCGAATTAAAGGTACCGGCCCCCTCCCCCATCCCCATCTGGACTGAGCCCGGCTGTACGCCGAGTCCGGGAAGCGACCGAGACTGGGTGCTGAGGGCTCGGGTGGCGGCCGGAGACGTGGTGGGGACTGGCTGCTGGGGATGGTGAGAAGTGGCTGTGGGCGAGGAAGGGGCTGCGCGGGGCCCCGGGGGCGGGGCCGCGGGGCAGATGTAGGGGTGGGGCCGAGGGGAATTGCAGCTGTTGGGGGCCGGGGCTCAGGGGGCGGGGACGCGGGGCAGATGTCGGATTTGGTAGTAGGGCAGATGTAGGGGTAGGGCGGGGAGGAAAAGCTGCTGTAGAGGCAAAGCGGGCGAGTCGATCGAGGCCTAGAGAGGTGACAGTAGCGGGCAGATGATGGGAATGGGGCTGGGGGCCGATTACCGGGAGGCTCCTGGGGAAAAGGCGCTGAGAGGATAGAGACTTTGGGGCTGCTGTTGGGATCTGAGCCTTGGGAAGTACCAGTAGGTGGCTGAGATCTAGGGGGCGGGGCTGTGCGGGGATAGATCGAAGGGGTGGGGCAGAAGCATCCTGGAGGCTGAGAGGAAGGTCCTGCCTTAGTGAGTCGGTATCTCTGGGCAGAGAGAAGTGTGAGACTATGGGGTTGAAAAGGAGAATTTCTGGACGAAGCTAATGGAGAAATAAAGACAGGACCGAGGAGATAAGGATGGGGATAAAGGTAGAGGAGCAAGTTTTTAATCATATTCCTCAAAAGGGGCCCAAAGCCATAATGCCTCCATAAGAATTGCAGATGACTGGTAAGATCGGCCCGTGGCAGGGTCTCCTGGAGATTCACAGAAGTGAGTCCTTTAAGCGGAGAGCTTACCACCACCAGAATCTTGAGGATAACCATCTCGAAGAACCTTTAAAAACCATGGGGTTCACCCCCTTGCCTCCTGGCTTTATTCTGCCTTTTGAAATGGAACCAGAGTCATGGGAAGTCCTGAGGTCTAGTCACTGGTTCCGGCTTCCTAGGAGAGCGTGCAGTTCTGCAGTCTGCCTCAGGGGCTGCTCACCTTCTCCCCATTCTTCCAGGGGCTCTCTTTAGAACTTTCCCCTTGTTTCTTCCACCCCTGTGGAGGAAGGGAAGGATCACTTACTTTCTCTGGTTAGGAGAGAAGCAGGTTATTAGTTCCTGGCAGATGGAGTAAACAGGTAAACAGGAAGGATACCTGGACTCCACAATTCACTGTTAACCCCTCACTCCAAGTTTTGGTCCTGTTTCTCTCCCAGAAAAAATAGGACTGAGGGGTGAGTGGTTATGTAAATAACACCAAGAAAAGGTTTGGGAAGTTATGAGCACTGAACCCTGAGCTGGCCACAAAAGGTTGGGGAAAATAGCTGAGGTAGATTGAGGTGTGGAGAGGAGTTGACTTTGAGGCACAATCCTCCAGCCAGCTGGCCCCTTTCTTCCATGCTGGGCTGTCTGGTCTGAATCCTCTTCTCCCCGTCCTCCCTGTCTCCTGTCCTCTTCTCAGGAGGCTAGGATGGGTCTGAGAAAGAGCAGGAGAGGAGATAAGCTGCTTAAAGGAGGGTCCAGGCTGAAGGCAGGGTGGTGGGAGGAGGCTGTAGTGGACTCAGAGGTGTGCTGTAGGGTGGCAGGCACCCTGCCCTCGACCTGGTCAACTTAGAGGATGGGGAGACGAGATTGCTCAAGCCTGGAGGGTAGTGGAGAGGTGACCTGAGGGCTGCTAGAATAGGACTTAGATGTCCTTTTGGCCAGGTAGGCAGTTTGGCAGTAATCCACCGGCTGCAAAGCATCTTTCAGATCAGTGCTGGAGGGAAAGTGCATTGCCCACCTAATAGCTCAGCCCCAGTGTCTTTGGCAGGACAGGCCTGTGCAAGGTATCATCCTCAAGCTTCTCTGATCTCCACAGCACATGGTGATGAGTTTCCGGGTGTCTGAGCTCCAGGTGCTCCTCGGCTTTGCTGGCCGGAACAAGAGTGGACGGAAGCACGAGCTCCTGGCCAAGGCCCTACACCTCCTCAAGTCCAGCTGTGCTCCCAGCGTCCAGATGAAGATCAAAGAGCTTTACCGCCGACGCTTTCCCCGAAAGACCCTGGGGCCCTCTGATCTTTCTCTGCTCTCCTTGCCCCCTGGAACCCCTCCTGTAGGCTCTCCTGGTCCTCTGGCTCCCATCCCCCCGGCCCTCTTGGCCCCTGGCACCCTGCTGGGCCCCAAGCGTGAAGTGGACATGCACCCTCCTCTGCCCCAGCCTGTGCACCCTGACGTTACCATGAAGCCATTGCCCTTCTATGAGATCTACGGGGAGCTCATCCGGCCCACCACCCTCGGTATGGCTCTTTGTGGTCCCTGGGTCTTCCTGGCCTCCCTGCCTCTTCCTCAAGCCTTTCTTAGGCTTTCGTCCTGTGGGCTCAGCACACTGGAATAGGGGCCACTTCTGTGGCCACCTGGGCATGGGCTTGGGAATAACTGCCCCTTTGTGTCCTCAGCATCCACTTCTAGCCAGCGGTTCGAGGAAGCGCACTTCACCTTTGCCCTCACCCCCCAGCAAGTGCAGCAGATTCTCACTTCCAGGTATGTCTCTTTGAGTCCACCTGCCTCATCCTTCAGTGGTTACCCTGAAACTCTGCTCTCTGACTTTCTTCTTTTCTTTTTTGCCCTCCTTCTCACCATCCTCCTGCACCTGCTTTGTTCCTCATTCTCTTGTATGTCTCGTCTCTATCTCCTAGACATCTGCCTCTCTGTTTCTCTGTTCATCCCTGTGCTACCCGGCAGGGGCCACATACTGACATCTCTCCTTCTCCCTCCCTGTTTCAGAGAGGTTCTGCCAGGAGCCAAATGCGATTATACCATACAGGTGCAGTTAAGGTGAGTTGGTGCTGTCTCCCAGCAGGACTCCCACTGAGGGTGGGAATGAAGTGAGGGTGTGAGTGTTCCTATTAGGAGATTTCCCTGCTCCGTCACATCCGCCCTAGCCCTGGAGTTCTTGTTTGGAAGCTAAAGCCTACAGATATCCTTGACTGATTTTCTGAGATTGCCTACCTCTCTCTGTCAGATTTTATTCCTGAAACTGCCTCCCACACTTTCATCTTCTGTTATCTCTTACCAGGTTCTGTCTCTGTGAGACCAGCTGCCCCCAGGAAGATTACTTCCCCCCCAACCTCTTTGTCAAGATCAATGGGAAGCTGTGCCCCCTGCCGGTAAATGCTCTTCTTCTTCTGACAGTCACCCTGTCCTTGTTTCAGTTCTTCAGTGTTAGCTACACATCTGTTATGAAAGAGACATGCCTGGCAGAGTGCCTGACGCATAGTAGGTGCTTAGTTTACTGCCTGAATCTGTATAGTCTAGTGAGAACTAGGATAGGGCTGAACAAAGGTTCTCTTAGAACCCAGAGGAGTGACATTGTTGTGGTTGTTCAGTTGCTAAGTTGTGTCCAACTCTTTGCGACCCCATGGGCTACAGCATGCCGTCCTCTGTGTCCTTCACCGTCCCCCAGAGTTCCCCCAAGTTCATGTCCATTGAATTAGTGTTGCCATCCAACGGTCTCATCCTCTGCTGCCCCTTTCTCCTTTTGCCGTCACTTTCCCAGCATCAGGAGGGATATTGGTTCAACCCAAAGACTCAGAGAATATTCTCAGAAGTGATGATCCTAGAGTTGAGGGTTAGAAGAAATCGGGTATCCCTACTCTTCCTTTTTAAGAAGGCAGTGAGCAGGTTCCTTTATCTTCGGTCAGTGAATAAGTTCTCCTTTTCCCCCAGGAATGAACCTCACTCCCAACCCTAGATAGTGCCCCAGTTTTTTGAGTCACTGAATGGGCCTCCATCTCCTTGGTCAGAGAGTGAGCTGACCTTTTCTCCAGAAAGCGAGTAACCTAAGACAAGATGTGTTGACCAGTCTGCCCCTCCCTCCTCCAGGGTTACCTTCCCCCTACCAAGAACGGGGCTGAGCCCAAGAGACCCAGCCGCCCCATCAACATCACACCCCTGGCTCGTCTCTCGGCAACTGTTCCCAACACCATTGTGGTCAACTGGTCGTCTGAGTTTGGACGGGTGAGCATGGTTGAGGCAGGGAGCCTGGAGAAGCCTGCAGGGAATGAGAGGGAACCATCAAGTGTCTTGGGCTGGGGAAACATCCATCTCTTTGTGGGTCTCTCTCCCTTAACTTGCTGTCCCTGGCCCTCGTGTGACAAAGTGGAGATGGTAGTGGTGTACAATGCAGAGGCTAATTGTTTCCCCCACCTCCAAGCAGAATTACTCCTTGTCCGTGTACCTGGTGAGGCAGCTGACGGCAGGGACCCTGCTACAGAAACTCAGAGCAAAGGGCATCCGGAACCCAGACCACTCCCGGGCACTGAGTGAGTAAAATCTTGTCCCTCTTCCCTCGACCCAGATCCAGTTTTCCCTGGCCCTCTGGCCTTTATAGTTAAACTTATACCCTTCTCGTGACAACTTACCTTGTTACCTTTTACAGGAACCCTAACCCTTGTGGTACCCCTCTTACCAGTCTTTGTGGTTGAAAAGTGGGGCCACTTCAGGCATTGAGTGACACTCTTGCATTTCCAGTTATACATCTGCTTTGTACCTCACAGACCCTAACTGTTGGAATATGAGTTCTCCAGACCAGAAAGTCTTTTTTAAACTTAAAATTTTATTTATGGTGTGCATGTTTAGTTCCCTGACCAGGGATTGAACCCGTGCCCCTTGCAATGGAAACATGACGTATTAACCACTGACTACCAGGGAAGTCCCTAGAAAGAGTCTTAAGTATCGTCTACTCTAACCGTCTTGGCGATGCTTCAATTCCCTCTAGGTTGTCTCTGCCAAAGATGCTGAAGATTAAGTATCTTTAGGGACTGGAAGATCCCCTTCCCCAACTTAGCCTTCATAATGAGGTCCCAGCCCACCCCATATGATATCCCATAGGCCCCCAAAGGCTCTCTCCCCAGCTACCTCTCAGCCAGGGCCGTCTGCTTCTGGCTTCAGCATCTCCCGGGACTCTCTCCAGCCTTGCTGACCCCATGGCTCTGGCCCCACTCTTGTTTCAGTCAAGGAGAAGTTGACTGCTGACCCGGACAGTGAGGTGGCTACTACGAGTCTCCGGGTGTCACTCATGTGCCCGGTGGGTACCAGGGAGAGGAGAAGGGGGATGAGGGGTGGGATGAACTTGTGGACGCAGATGAGGGTTCGTAAAGCTTTCTGGGCCATGGGGACTCTGACCAGAGAACTTGTCTCTCCTCAGCTGGGGAAGATGCGCTTGACTGTCCCTTGTCGTGCCCTCACCTGCGCCCACCTGCAGAGCTTCGATGCTGCCCTTTATCTACAGATGAATGAGAAGAAGCCAACGTGGACATGTCCTGTGTGTGACAAGAAAGCTCCCTATGAATCTCTTATCATTGATGGGTAGGACCATTCTGCATTCTGCTTCCTTTTACTGAGGAGATCTGCTAGGACTACCCCCCCATATATAAATCCATATCTATAACTTACTTCCCCTCCCTTGAACCCGCTTCCTTGTCTATTTTTATATATATTATCTATCTTTCCAACATTGAGGACTCACTACACATTGTGCTGAGAACTTTGCATGCCTTATCTCATTGAAGCCTGTGAGATGCCAATAACCCTGTGAGATAGGTACTGTCATTATAGGTGAGGGAAGCTGAAGCCTAGAAAGATGCAATATCTTGCTAAAGTTATACTGTAAATAAGTGGCAGAGCCAAGTATATGAACTGTTATGTAGAACAGCTACCTGACCTCTTAATGTACATAGCAGTCAAGTTCTTTTGAGGGCCTGGATGTGCTGATCTAGCGGTTCTTAACTCTCTTCCAGATCCTGTTATGGTTCTTGTTCCTGGTGCCTTTTTTGGGTGGTTTATAGAGTTCTGTATAGAGGGCTTTCCTGGTGGCTCAGTGGTAAAGAATCTGCCTGCAATGCAGGACACCCGGGTTCAATCCCTGGGTCAGGAAGATCCCCCTGGAGAAGGGAATGGCTACCCACCCCAGTGTTCTTGCCTGGGAAATCCCATGGACAGAGGAGCCTGGCAGGCTACAGTCCATAGGGTCACAAAGAGTGGGACACAACTGAGCAACCAACACTTTTGTAGTGTTCTGTACCTTTGCTCCTTCTGTCTTGTCCCTGCTGCTGCTGCTGCTGCTAAGTCACTTCAGTTGTGTCTGACTCTGTGTGACCCCATAGATGGAAGCCCACCAGGCTCCCCCGTCCCTGGGATTCTCTAGGCAAGAACACCAGAGCGGGCTGCCATTTCTTTCTCCAATGTGTGAATAGTACCACACGAAACAGATTTTTTAGAATGTATTTATTTTAAAACTTAGCATTTAAAGTTTTCACAGCTCTTTTATACAACTTGGGCTTCCCTCAGCTCAGTTGGTAAAGCATCCGCCTGCAATGCAGGAGACCCCGGTTCGATTCCTGGGTCGGGAAGATCCCCTGGAGAAGGGAAAGGTTACCCACTCCAGTATTCTGGCCTGGAGAATTCCATGGACTGTATAGTCCCTGGGGTCGCAAAGAGTAGTAACTTCACTTTCACTTTCTTTATACATGTTACTTTGATTCCAACAACCCAGAGAGGTCAGGAGGGTGGATGACAACCCTAATTTACAGATGAAGAAACAGGTTCAGGAAGGTGAGTCCCAGAACTCTGGCCACTGTTCCAGCCACCTCCCAGCCACGTGGATTCCCGTCTTTCCTCTCCCCCAGTTTATTCATGGAGATTCTTAATTCCTGCTCGGATTGTGATGAGATCCAGTTCATGGAAGATGGATCCTGGTGCCCAATGAAACCCAAGAAGGAGGCATCTGAGGTTTGCCCCCCGCCAGGGTATGGGCTGGATGGTGAGTGACCCCTTGTCCCCCAGTTGAGCTGAGTCTTGTGTGGCTTCTTCTCTGAGACACAGTCTTCTTACCACCCACAGGCCTCCAGTATAGCCCAGTCCAAGAGGGCAATCCATCGGAGAGTAAGAAGAAGGTTGAAGTTATTGACTTGACAGTAGAAAGCTCATCAGATGAGGAGGACCTGCCCCCGATGAAGAAGCACTGTCCCGTCACCTCAGCTGCCATCCCGGCTCTGCCTGGAAGCAAAGGGTATGAAGAAACAGGCTGAATCTGCAGCACAGGGGGAAAATCAGGAGTGGGCAAAGCCTGGGGCAGAGAGGGGGCTTGGAATGCTGAACTGGGTGAAGGCACCTGTGATTCCATCTCTCCTCCCAGAGTCCTGACATCTGGTCACCAGCCATCTTCGGTGCTGCGGAGCCCTGCTATGGGCACACTGGGCGGGGATTTCCTGTCCAGTCTCCCACTACATGAGTACCCACCTGCATTCCCACTCGGGGCTGATATCCAAGGTATGACACGGATCACAGCATGGGGCCCTGCACTGCCACGTCCCTCCCCAAACCAGTTCAGAACCTGTGCTCCTTTTCAAAGCTTTCTGGCTGTTTTGCAAAGGGCTGCAATCCAGGGAACTTCTTTGAGTTTGTGTGTGTGTGTGTGATGAAGTGTTTAGATAGGAGATTGATTTTAATTTTTCTTTTCCTACCAGGTTTAGACTTGTTTTCTTTCCTTCAGACTGAGAGTCAGGTAAGTGGTCCCTTCTCCACCTCAGATCTCTGCAGCTTCCTCTCTAGGCACTGATGGGGCCCCTCATTTTCCTGAGAGACCTAGATCGACTTCTTCATCAAGGGCGGGGTGGTTTGGGCAGTTTATTTCCCTCGGAGGCCCCGCCTGGGACTTCCTCAGATTCTCACCCATGTCTCCCTCTGTCCCGTTACTGTTTGTCGCTAGCTTTTGGTCTAGTTCTGCTCGTCTGCTCACCCCCACCCTGCCCCCTACCCATGCGCACTTGCGCGCCGTGACTGCCCTCGCCGGACATTCCACACGTTTCAGACGCCCACAGGGCCAAGCTGGTGGGGCTGTCTTGGGGCAAGGAAGTGGGGTGGGGTGTGGGGAAAGGAGTCAGAGGGGAGCTCTCCTGCTTCTCAGAGAACACTTCGGGATTCTGCAGGGTTGATTTATCCCATATGGTATTTGTGAGATGAGTGACTGGGAGGCGGGTAAGGAAGGTCCGGATAAAATCTTACACCACACTCTTGCTTCCTCCCAGCACTATGGTCCCTCCGTCATCACCTCACTAGATGAACAGGATGCCCTGGGCCACTTCTTCCAGTACCGAGGGACCCCTTCCCACTTCCTGGGCCCGCTCACCCCCACGTTGGGGAGCTCTCACCGCAGCGCCACGCCAGCACCCCCTCCTGGCCGCGTCAGTAGCATTGTGGCCCCGGGGGGGACCTTAAGGGAGGGGCATGGAGGACCCCTGCCCTCAGGTCCTTTGACTGGCTGTCGGTCAGACATCATTTCCCTGGACTGAGTCTCTCAACACTGAACAAGTATGCTGTGGAGTCTAGACTCCTGGCCGCTCTGACCCCTTGGGGTGGGGGTGGGCTTTGGGCAAAGGTCAGAAATACCTTCATGGACACCGGTTTTTTGGCCTTATCTCTGCCTGACGAGGCTAGCACCCAAAGGGTTAATATTTAACCTCTTTTTAAGGACATTTGGGGTCTGTTTTTGGAAACGTTCTTTGACATCCAGCACATTCCTTTGGGTCCGTTAACCTAGGCAGTGGGAGGCAGATGGGATGGGATGTGAGTTGGGGAAAGGGCTGAGTCCTTAGCCTTGACTGTCTAGAGCCTCGTGGGGAGGGGGCTTTTCTCATGTCCCCCAGATGCCCTCTCTTCCCAGCTCCCACAGCTGGCTCTGTTCCTTCCCCACATCCATCATCTCTTCACGTCCATTCCGTTTTCTTTGGCCAAACATACAGGTGGAGTAACTGAGATAGGCAGACACGTGGCCGGAGAATTCTATTTTGGGTTGCAGATTTTTTGTGCGTAAACAAGAAAAACCAAAATATTCCAAAGATGACTTTCCTTGCCTCCTACTGCCCAGTATGACTGAGGAGGAGATAAGGCCTTAGCCCGGATCCCCAGGCGTTTGGGAGAGGGCCTGGCTGACTGCCTGGGTCTCTATTTATATATTTAAGTTCACAATGTTGCTTACGCTGACCAGCCTGGGGCCTGAGCTTCTAAAGGCCGGTGGCCCTGGGGTTAGGTCTGGCTCATTCTGCACCTTTCCTGGGAGGTGGGAGCATCCTTGTGTTCTCTCCTGTTTCCCTTTTCAGGCTCCTCTGGGGCCCAGGATCTATGTTGTAATTTTACTTTTTATTTTCACAGTTGTAGCAAAGTTCTTACCCATAATAAAGGTTGTGAATGTTCTGTGAGTGTCACGGAAGTGGGCTGGGGAGGTGATTAAGCGCTCAGCTTTCAAGATCCCTTGTGTGGGGAGGTGGGGAGGGAGGTCCACAGTCTTTTCCTCCCTTGCTGGCCCTGGGTCCAAGTGAGCTCCGGTTGTTACACTGAGGACTTCCCAGGGCAGTTGTTCTTTCTTCCTTTCTTTTCCCCCAGCCCATAAGCACAGTAGCCCCTTCAGCCCAACACCGTGGAGTCCTTACACCCTTCCTCATCCTTACCTGCCCAGATGCTGCAGCCAGAGTGTGAGGGCAAACTTGGTACCGGTGCTGACCCTCTCTCTGCTGTCTGCCATGGCTGGGGTTGTCCGCAGCAGGGTGGATGTGGGCAAGGCCAGAGGTTGGGCTCCTCCATTCTCTTTAAGTTCCACTGCACTGCAGAATGACAGCTCCTGTCTGGGCTGTGCCTTGTGGCTTAGCCCCACTTCCATATCCATTAGGTCATATGATCCTCCCAACCACCACAGCAGAGGGGTGGGGGGGTGGTTAACCTCATTTTACAGAAAGGAGGGTTAAATGACTTGCCCCAGTGAGAGTGCGGGACTGAAACCCAGGTAGGTCTTCAATGCTAGCCTGTTAGACAGGAATCCTTGGGAGTATCATCGGCAGTGTCTTTGATCTGTGTGCTCTCTTCATTATCAGTTGACCAACTCCCTCTCTAAATCTCCCCCACAACACATACCTTCCCCTGAGGAGGAGGCAGAAGGTGAACTTCTCAATGTCTATGTGTTGGAGGGACAGGGAGAAGTTCCTACTTACGGGACAGAAGATGGTAGGTCTGGGGGAAGATGTTTGGGGGTCTCTGTCCCATCCTCTGTGGCAGCCACTGCAGCTGCTATGTCCGGTCCCAGCCACATGAAGGCACTCACCTCTCCTGCATTTGGTTGAATCCGGGCCTGGGGCCAGACATGTTGATCCTTTAGTCATGGCCTCTCTGAGAAGACCTGTTCCTGATCACAGCCTACCCACAAGTGGGATGGAGAGACTTGGAGCAGGGACAGGGGAGGGGCTACTGTATTTCGTGGTTATCTCTGACTTTCCCCCCACCTTAGTCATTGTTGGAACCAGTCTGTCTGTACCTACTCAGCCCCATTTCCTTCCTCTACTGCCAGCCCTACCTGGAGCTGTTGCTGTGACTCCTGGGAGATGACAAGTAGGTAGAGAACGATGTGATGGTATTTGGGGATACCCCAGCTCAGCTTAGGAGGGTAGGCAGACTAAGAAGAAAGAGAGAACTTCCTGTCCCTTTTTGAGACTTTGGAAATGCAGCTGAGGAATTGGAGAGTAGAAACGGTGTAGGAGGGACATGGGTAAGAGTCATGGGACTGGGGACTCCAAACCACCCACACTCCACCAGTTCCCCTGTGGTCAAGGCAAGTGGGGCTGTTCTGTGGGCTTTGGTGGGTTAGTAGTTATTAAGTGCTCTTGGTTAGATAGGAAGGAACCTCTCCCAGGCCCCTGTCTCACCTCCCATAACCCCAGAGGGACCCAGGAGAACTGGCCCTGGGGCAACTGGAGTCCACTCTCCTCCCAAAGCTCTCGAAGCCCCCCATCCAGCAGCTGGGGGTGAAAGGGTAGGAGGTCAGAGAGGCCAATGCCTGGCTCCTACAAGTCCCGCGTTTGCCCTTCCCCCAGCCCACACCCCGGGTGGTCCCAGACAGGGTCTCTCCTTCAGCAGAGGGTGCAGTTTGGCTCAGTTGATCGGTTACCTCTTCATCAGGTTCCACATGCCCACCTGCACGAAAAGTGGGACCGGAAGGTGAGGGGCTTTGTTTCGGTCCAGGGACCCCCACTCACTATGAACGCTTGCCCTCTCCTCCAGTGGACACAGGTGAATTGGCGCCCCTTGTGATCCTGGGACCTACCACACTTCTGGGCCTACTACTGGTGGCTCAGAGGTTAAAGCATCTGCCTCCAATGCGGGAGACCCGGGTTCGATCCCTGGGTCGGGAAGATCCCCTGGAGAAGGAAACGGTAACCCACTCCAGTATTCTTGCCTGGAGAATCCCATGGACGGAGAAGCCTGGTAGGCTATAGTCCACAGGGTCGCAAAGAGTCGGACACGACTCAGCGACGGAATGGACAGACTGTCATTCTGAGACTGGGGAAAGCACTGTAGGGTAGAGGCAGATTTCGTTCCTGCACACTGGGCCTTGTCCTCAGGTCACTCACCTGGGGGTACCCAGAGGTTGGGCGAAACGTTGAGGGTGCTTGTCCTTCGCGTCAACAAGACAGTCTGATCGCTGGACTGCAGAATGACCGCCACACCCAGATCCACACCTCGGCCATTCGGGGGCAGCTCGACCCCCGGAGCCCTGGGCTGTTGGTCCAGGGCCGCAAAAGGGCAGAAAGGGGGTCGCTGGCGGGAGGGAGCCACTGGGGTTAACATCGCAGAAGAGACATGGAGCCGGAGGAGCCCGCGGCGGGTGCCCGGCCCAGGCCTCTCGCCTCCTGCCCCCACCCGCTCCCGGCCCTTCCCCGCCCTATCGCGTCCCCCGTCTCTCCACCTGCAGCGGAAGCCTGGCCGACGCGCCTGGGAAAGGCTTGTCCGAGAGGACCAGTTGTCCCCGCCGCAGGCCGCAGTGCGTGGGCCACGGCCCGAGCCCCGACCCGGCGCTCAGGAGGCCGCACACACTCTGCGCGAAGCTCACCGACTCCGGGCGCCCGGAGAGGAGTAGCAGCACCCGTGCCGCCGCCATCACGGGCCCCGGCGCGCTTGGCGCCCTCTGGCGGCCCAGCAGCGCTTCCCCTCCGAGCCTTCCGCCGGCTCGGAAGGAAGCCGGGCTTCCCGAACGTCCCAGGGGAAATTTAGGGAAGGGCCTTGTGGATGATCCAGGAGTGTAATAAATGACAAAGCGGAACGCCTCTAAAACGCTCCTCTTGTCCTCCCATCTTCTGTTTAGGAAAATGATCCATAGACTGATTTCTGGACTCACGTGTCATTTCCCACCAGTCACGGGTGGAACTATGTAAGCATCCCTCCAGGGAACTCTGCACACCTGTGCTAGCAGGTGACACCTCGGATTCAGTTCAGTTCAGTTGCTCAGTCGTGTCCGACTCTTTGCGACCCCATGAATCACAGCACGCCAGGTCTCCCTGTCCATCACCAACTCCTGGAGTTCACTCAAACCCACCTCCATCGAGTCGGTGATGCCATCCAGCCATCTCATTCTCTGTCGTCCCCTTCTCCTCCTGCCCCCAATCCCTCCCAGTATCAGAGTCTTTTCCAGTGAGTCAACTCTTCGCATGAGGTGGCCAAAGTATTGGAGTTTCAGCTTTAGCATCAGTCCTTCCAATGAACACCCAGGACTGATCTCCTTTAGAATGGACTGGTTGGATCTTCTTGCAGTCCAAGGGACTCTCAAGAGGCTTCTCCAACACCACAGTTCAAAAGCATCAATTCTTCGGCGATCAGCTTTCTTCACAGTCCAACTCTCACATCCATACATGACCACTGGAAAAACCATAGCCTTGACTAGACAGACCTTGGTTGGCAAAGTAATGTCTCTGCTTTTTAATATGCTGTCTAGGTTGGTCATAAGTTTCCTTCCAAGGAGTAAGCGTCTTTTAATTTCATGGCTGCAATCAGCATCCACAGTGATAAATGTTCTCAAATCTGTGTCTTAATTTCCAGCCTCCAGTGCCCTAGTTCAAGTCTTCTTCATATTCTGCTTGAGATATTATTACAAGTCTGTAAGTAGTCCCATCATAAAAGAAATCAGTCCTGAATATTCATTGGAAGGACTGATGCTAAAGCTGACACTCCAATACTTTGGCCACTTGATGCAAAGAACTGACTCATTTGAAAAGACCCTGATGCTGGGAAAGATTGAAGGCAGAAGGAGAAGGGGAAGACAGAGGACGAGATGGTTGGATGGCATCACCGACTCAACGGACATGGGTTTGAATAAACCCTGGGAATTGGTGATGGACAGGGAGGCTTGGTGTGCAGCAGTCCATGGGGTCACAGAATCAGACACGCTTGAGTGACTGAACTGATATAGTCCTGCCCCCGCTAATTCATTCTCTACAGTTCAGAGTGATCTTTCCAAAATACAAGTCTGCTCATTTTGCTTCTCAGTGCTCTCAGGATAAGCTACTTACCACAGCATAGCAAGGACCCACCAGTCCTTGCTCCTGCCTGTCAATTCTGGCAGGACTTATGCCGTTTTCTAGTCATATCCTATTTGTGGTTCCCCTAAGAAACAGGCTCTGCTTCCCTCTGGGGCCTTTCCCCCTCTCACCTGGTAAATCCCTATCTTTCAGAATACAGATTGTGTCACTTCTCTTTGCTTTCTTTCTTGCCTAACCCTTTCCCCCTTTACTTCTATACCACAGCCCCCCGACACATCCTTGTACTTATTTGTCTCCTTTCATTACATTTGTGCTTGAGGCTATTCATCTCTGCATCCTAGAACTGGGGAATGTAACTCGTGCTAAAAAATGACGGTAAGTGTCTTGAAGGCAGAGATGGTATTGTATTAAGAGTTATCTTTGTATAAAGTTAATTGGCATTCCAATTTTAATGATTTAGGACTAACATTGGTAGCAGCAAACTGAAGTGATTATGAAACAACATCTAACTGCTTTAAATGAAATGAAGCTGCTGGGACAAATTATGCCAACTAGAGTAGTCATCTATCCACAGTACTGAGAGAGGGAAGTTACAATTGCCAGTTTTTAGGAATAATGGTGAAGAGAAAGGCAGTGATTTATTGAGTGCTTCTCATATGTCAAGCACTGTGCTAAGTATTTCACACCATAATTTCAGATATGTTAGAAGCCCAGAGCTGCAAATGTGACATTTATCCACAGATTTTAGTACGACTGCTTGGGCCAATCCACCTGCTGGCCCTAAAAACAGCTTTCATCCCCTCTGTGGTAGTCTTTCACGTTCTCTGCACTGTGTGTGTGTTTAATAATATCGTTTAACAAAGTAAAGAACAGGTGCAGCTTTTTGAAAATGGAATAAAAAGCTTAGGAAGAAGTTTTTCTCATTGTCAGGGATGTTCAAACACAGCTTTAGCTGACTTCTCGGTGGGAACTGATGCATCTAATAGCTGATTAATCTAGTTGATTTAAGGTTCTTTCTCCTGCCAAGATTTGATGAGGGTAGAATATAATGATGGTTCTAAAACAGGATCAGCAAACTTAAAAAAAAGACAGGTCACACTCTTTCTGGTGTACTCTGGGGGGTAGGGAGAGGGAATGTCAGGACAGAATCTCGATCTTCCCCTACTCCTTTATTCTTCCTTCCAATCCCCTCAGATCTTTGAGGAAGACTTTTCTTCTGGGTCACTATCTCTTCATGGTGCTCTCGATGTATGACTCCAGCAGGAAGATGGTTTCATCCACCTGGATCTCACAGGCATCCAACCTGAGTGAAAAAAATGAGAGCAATTGTCCAGACTGAACATTTATCAGCACATTTAAGATTAGAGGCTGGACTGGTTACCCTCAAATGTACTGGGCAAAAAGCAAGAGAACTAATAGCTCATTCTCCCATTGACCAAGCATCTCATATGTGCTAGGCACTGTGGAAATTGCTGAGGGTTCAAAAAACAACGCCTCTGTCCCAGGAGAAGTTATAGTCTAATGTGCAAGGAGGAAAAACCACATGTTAAAGGCACAGGTGTAAAAGGACCTAGTGTATTTTAAAATAGAAGGTGAGAGTGGCTGAGGCTGAAAGTGATTAGGAATAGAAGGGAATACCGCTTCTACTGATAATACTGATAAAGGTCATCTATGAAAAACCCATACCGAGCATCATACTTAGTGGAGAATGACTGAAAACCTTCCCCCTATGATTAGGAGCAAGACAAGGATGCATGCTTTTTACTTCCATTCAACATTTCACTGGAAGTTCTAGTCTGGAAATTAGGCAAGAAAAACAAACAAAAGGTATCTAGATTGAAAAGGAGAAGTAAAGCTATTTCTAATTCACAGATGACATAATCCTATAGAAGAAAAATCTCAAAGGATCCACAAAAAACTTACCACATCTAGTAAATGAATTGGCAAAATTACAGGATATAAAATCAAAACACAAAAATCAGTTCTATTTCCATACATTGGCAATGAACAATTCAAAAATGAAATTTAAGAAAACATTAAAACAGCATCAAAAAAGAATAAACAGGAATAAATTTAACCAAAAAAACTGTAAGACTTGAATACTGAAAACATCATTGAATGAGATTAAGGAAGAACTAAGGAAATGGAAAGACCTCTCATATTCATGGGTTGGAAGATTTAGTATCATTAAGATGGCAATCTTCCCCAGGTTCAAAGCAATCTCTATGAAGGTCTATGGTGAGGAGTGAAAGGAAATGAGGAAGAAGCGACAGGCCAAGTACGAGACCATGAAAGGACTTGTATGTTACGCCAAGGAGGCTGGTCTTTATGCTGTAAACAAGAGGTCAGTAAAGCATTTAAAGCAGGAGAGTGATAGTATTAATCTCTTTAAAGAAACTAACTTTGAAAGCATTATAAGAAAGGGTTTGAAGGGGGAGGTGACTGCGAAGGTCTGGGAAAAAGGTGAGAAGGGCGTGCACGTGAAAGGCCAGATTTGGGACACTCTGCTGAAGCAACAGCAACAGTCGGGGTGAACATGAGATGGCGCGGGGGAGGGGGTGAGAGAGAGAGAGAGAGGAGACAGAGAGAGAGGAGGAAGGGGAGAGAGAGAGGTGAGGGCGGAGAGGCTGAGGGTATCTTCAGAAATCTGAGCTCAGGAAAGTAGGTGGATTAAATTCTGTTCATTGAGGTGCGGAGGAAGATAGAGAGTTTCAGTTTGCTCATGTTAAGTTGGAGGGGTGGCAGGATATCAAAGTGGATGTGTCTGGAGGGTACTTTGAAACACAGCTTTGGAGTCTGTGAGGCTCACTTGTTGACGTTGCGTTTCAGGGTCTCTAGCTGCTGGCGTTCGGGGGCTGTGATCATCTCCTCTATCTCCTGTAGCTGCGCCTCCTCTGCACCTGTAGCCTGCATGGATGCAATGATGGCTTCTACCCTCTGAGACTTTTCTAGCAGACGCCTGTCAGAACAACACAACTCTGAGGCATGTCCCCCAGCCTTGGAGATTCTTTTATCCCACAGACCTGGGCCATAACTCCCCCTTTACCGTGTTCCTGGTCCAAGTGGACAATGTCACTCTCTAAGGATGTTTTCTGCAAGTTTAATTAGAAATGTGACTTTATTCCTGAAACTCTTGCTGCTTCTCACTTGTACTCAAAGTTTGGTGCCAGTTTATACGTTGCTCATAAATTTAATCTGCAAAACTATTTCACTGGGGATATATGACTAAAGTGTATATGAATGCATGATTATGCCAACCTAAGCCAATAATTCAGTGCAACCAGACAGGTTATTATCTCTATTGGTTTCCATTTCTATAGGACATTTCCCCATAAGCTTTTTGGCCTTGAAAAATGTAATTACTCAGTTGAAAATGTTACTCACTTGTTTTCTTTGGTTTCAAATTGTCTCCTTTCTATTAAGTTGGCTACACTCTGAGGAGAGAGAAGAAATGCACGTAGTTCTATACAAGTAGCTCAGGCAAAACAACTGAAGGGGGCGTGAGGGTGAGACATCTCCGTAGAGGGGATGGGGAGCAGGTACCTTGCAGCACCTGTGCAGCAGCATTCGGGCAGCTGACAGGATGTTCACAGTATATAAGTAGAAGGTCCGGGATGGGGCATGGTCCGGTGTTTTGGGAATTTCCTATTTGTCCACAGAAAGAAAAATGAGACGTTATACTTTCCTTCAGAATTGGCAAAGTAAATACCTGCGCCATCTGGAGTTACTAAGCCCTCTCTTTCACCTATATTCCCTCTTTCCCAGTCATATAGCATCTGTGTTTATAGCATAATCGGCCATATGGAGGGCTGGGATGTCCTGTTTTTCCCTTTGATTGTCAACATCCTGAGTGGGGAAGAAAGAGAAGGCACTTAAAATTTGCTGAGCAACTCTTATTTGCCAAGTAGACTGTATTTGATTTTTACGACAAACTATTTCTGTTACCTCCATCTAGCACCATTTTGCAGGTGGGACAAAAGGATGGTAGTGTAACAGGGTGATAGGCAGAGCTGTGATTCTGATTCCAAAATCCATTCTATCTTACTTCCTTTTAGGGTAGAGTACATAGCTCTGCATGCAGTGAAGACCCAACAGATGCTACTGACACAATGACCGGTAATAAACTTAAGGCTTGAGGAAAGGATAAACCATAGGAACAAGGAGCTAAAGAAAAAAAGGTAGGGTGATTCTGGGGTGATTTCTTGGCTGTGCCTCTTTTTTACAAGGCCAGATAAAGCTCCACAGTTATCTTGCAAGTGCTTGCTATGTCTTTGTCAATCTTTTTTTCCCTTCTGTCTCAAAGACTGATACAGAATTTGTTTGAGGTTCAGAATATTTGCTTCAGGAATTTCTCTAATCCATCACCTCTGCTGGTTGGCAATTATTATTACCTGCAGTGATATGAAATTTTCTGAGAGCATCTTATAAAGCATATCCTTTGCCTCCTTTGCTGGAATCATTGCAAAGTCTTCTACCTGCTTCTGCTCCAGGTGTTTCTTTTGTAAAACTAGACGGAATATTCTGGCACAGCGAGATCCAAATCTGGAAAGGAATAAAGAAAGCAAATGGCATGCCAACATAAATTAGCTTTAGTTCTTAGTCACAGAGGGTTGTTTAGTGTCTATGTGTGGCGCAAGGACCTGAGAGGAACAGCAGTCAGAGAATCCTTCCTAACTCCATGGATCAATGACAATACTGCTAATCATAAGAGAGTCACCAACTGCTGACTCGAATGCCTCAGTTCCCACATTTGTAAGGAAAGGTGTTAGGAAGGCTGATGAATTGGCATCCCTGGGAATTAAGTAGCAGGGTATTTAGGGTAAAGAGCAGTAATAGATGGGATCCATAGCAGTCTAATGGAAAATGGGGCAAGATGTGCCAAGGTGTGCCTATACTGGTTGGTTACCTGATGATCAAATCATTTGTTCAGATGGGGTGTGGAAAGGAAGTACCTGACCCCCAACGCTTTCAGGGTAACTGCCTTACCTCTCTTGTACGACGGACTCCAGAGTGGCCGTGGCTAGAGATCCTAGAGCTTTGTGCAGGTCTTTATGTAGAGGGTAAAGGTCACTCCATAATGTTTTGGCCTGGATATTGTGCTCTTAGTTTTATTCCCGAGTCTTTAATTTAAAATTTAAATACTGTTTTGTTTTTCACATTAGTCTCATTTATGTTGTGTAAGTATTTCAAAACCTTAATTAACTAAAGGTGCTTAAGTCAGGGTTTTGCTTAACTAAAATTTAGTTGGTTAAAAGTCTGTTTTGCTTCTTTATCATCAGTGTCTCAGTTCAATTTTCTAACTTGCTTAGTATACTGTATGTGTGTGTTAGTCGCTCAGTCGTGTCCAACTCTTTGCAACCCCATGGACTGTAGCCCGCTAGGCTCTTCTGACTGTGGAATTCTCTAGGCAAGAATACTGGAGTGAGCTGCCATTCCCTTCCCCACTTAGTATACTAAATATCATCAAATCTTTCCTAAAGTCACCCTTCTGATTCATAGTTCAGGCTGCCTGACTGTTAAGGAAATAACCACCCGTAAGGATACTGATGACATACATTCCTCCACCACTGTCGCCAGACTTTCCAACAAACTCTAGCTATTAAAAAAAGAGAGAGAGAACTTGTGTTATCTGAATGGAAAGTCCAGTGATTCTGTTTCCAGAAGAGCAAATATGGTCAAGTTGGTAGGAGGAAGCTCTCCCATCAGGCGATGGTAGAGAAATTGTCTGAGCTGGCTAGGTAGAGAATGAAGCTGCAGAAGACTGCTACCAGTTTTCAGCGGCTGAAATTAATCCTAAACACAATAGAAAAAAAAAAAAAGACTTACTGGATCATCTGCCAGCAGAGTGAGATACTGATCAAGAACTTGCTTAGAGATGTTATAGCCAACAGGTAGGGATCTGAAGATCTATGGAGCAAAAAGACACAGTGAAAAAGGGTTTGGGAACTTAGAACTGGTGACATTGTTGAAATAAAGATGTTTTAATTTTAGATATCACAAGTATAAAAACGTCCCAAAGCACAGCAGCATTGTTGGTAAGAGTAAAAAACTGGAAAGAATTCACATGTCCAATAATAAGGAATTCATTAAAATACAGTACACCGTGGCCACATTAAGTGGAATGTGATATGGCCATTATAAAGAATGAGACAGATCATGAAAAGGAAGTTTATATATACTGTCACATGAGAGAAGCAAGTTTAGAATAGTATGCAGAGTATAATCCCTTTATAAATTTTTGTTAAAAAATATACATGCTGCTGCTGCTAAGTCACGTCAGTCGTGTCCAACTCTGTGCGACCCCATAGACGGAAGCCCACCAGGCTCCCCCGTCCCTGGGATTCTCCAGGCAAGAACACTGGAGTGGGTTGCCATTTCCTTCTCCAATGCATGAAAGTGAAAAGTGAAAGGGAAGTTGCTCAGTCGTGTCCGACTCTTAGCGAGCCCATGGACTGTAGCCTACCAGGCTCCTCCGTCCATGGGATTTCCCAGGCAAGAGTACTGGAGTGGGGTGCCATTGCCTTCTCCAAAAAATATACATATACCTACATTTAAGTGAGAAGTCTGAATATAAGAAATCTGAATAAAGATATGTATCAAACTACTGAGAAAGATCTCTGGGGTTGGGATTATGCAAAACTACGTATGTATTTAAACTAGAGTATGTTACATACAACAAGCACAGATTGTAAGGATTCAGTTTGATGAGTGCTGATAATTCTATATACCCATGTAACTACCATCTACAAGATATAGCACTTGCCTGCCATTTCTGAAAGTTTGGGGAACTACAACTTTGAAAAACTATACATTTCTAGGGACTTCCCTGGTGGTCCAGTGGCTGAGACTCTGCTCCCAAAGCAGGGTGCCCACGTTCAATCCCTGGTCAGGGAACTAGATCCCACATGCTGCAACTAAGAGTTTGCCTGCTGCAGTGAAAGATCCTGCATGCTGCAACAAAGATCAAAGATTCCACATGTAGCAACTAAGACCTGGTCCAGCTAAATAAATAAATATCAAAAAAGAACTATAGATCTCTAAATACAGGTCATATAATCATTTCTGTCATTGGAAAAATATTTGTACTTAAATTTTTGTTATATAATAAAAAAATTTAAACACTGTAAAAATAAAACTATATTTAATATGGATAAATATTGGCATGATTACGAAAAGTAACAGAATATAAAGTATTTGATATATTAAATATTTTTTCAATCAAAACTTAATAAACAAAATATTAAAAAATTAAAAAATATATAATACACTGAAAAAACAAATACAAGCAGCCAAATAATATCCTGAGCACTAAGGCTCAGATTCCAAACAGTGAATACTTAGAACAATTAAGAGTAATCTGTACCATATATATACAATGAAATACTATTCAGCCATGGATTAACCTATAGGTTATCATACTAAGTAGAGTAAATCAGAAAGAGAAAGACAAATACTACACAGTATCATTTATATGTGGAATCTAAAATATGACACAAATGAACTTATCTACGAAACAGAAACAGACTTACAGAGAACAGACTTGTAGTTGCCAAGAGGGAGGTGGGTAGGGGAGGGTTTGATTGGGAGTTTGGGATAAGCAGATGGGAACTATTACATATAGAATGAATGAACAACAAGGTTTGCTATATAGCACAGGGAACTATATTCAATATCCTGTGATAAACCAATAAGGAGAAGAACATGAAAAAGCAAAGAATGTGTGTGTGTATATATAAAAGCTGAATCACTTTGCTGTATAGCAGAAATTAATGCAACATTGTAAATCAACTGTACTTCAATAAAATATATTAAAAAAAAAAAGAATTACTTGTACTTTGACTAAAATAGTGGTTTAGGTTTTTAAAGGTTGAATCCCCAAGAGACCAAATATTTCAGTACCTACTACCTGGGGATAATCACTGTCCCACCTCAATTGGCAAAAACCCTTTCTTTCAAGGTCTGGACCTTAACCTAATCCCAGGCTGTATGTATAATAATTATAACATCCAGGAGTCAGAAAACTAGTATAAGAAGCATTAAGCTCACCTCGTTGGAAGACAATGGCTGGGTGAAGGGGGCACCAGAGGGAGTGGTGACCTCACTCATCCGGAGCATGGTCCTCACGATCTCACTACTGGTCTAGGTTTGAACAGTGAACCAGAATTCAGAATTCACTCTGCTGCGTGGGCTCTGGCTATATGCCAATGGCCACATCTGGTAAACTGTAATGTTCCTGATAGCCACTGTCCCACCCACTTAGATATCACCTGGTCCATCCTGTTGGCAACTGCGCTGACAATGGCTTGGTCACGGAAGTGCTGGTGGAATCTGTCAAGGTTGGTCTGCCAATAAATCCCATCATCTGGAATGGGCTGAGGAGGAGAAAAGTATTAGAAAGAAACATTTAGATACAATGAAGTTTTCTAGGTAGGAGTTTGGATTTCACTGTTCCTTTTCTTATACCAGATATGACTGAGCGACTTCACTTTTACTTTTCACTTTCACACACTGGATAAGGAAATGGCAACCTACTCCAGTGTTCTTGTCTGGAGAATCCCAGGGACAGGGGAGCCTGGTGGGCTTCCATCTATGGGGTCACTCAGAGTTGGACACAACTGAAGTGACTTAGCAGCAGCAGAAGCAGTGACTAAATTGGCTGGAGGAAAAAACCATTCAATTGTGTGGATTTAGTGAAGTGAAGGCAATGGCACCCCACTCCAGTACTCTTGTCTGGAAAATCCCATGGACGGAGGAGCCTGGTAGGCTGCAGTCCATGGGGTCGCTAAGAGTCAGACACGACTGAGCAACTTCACTTTCACTTTTCACTTTCGTGCATTGGAGAAGGAAATGGCAACCCACTCCAATGTTCTTGCCTGGAGAATCCCAGGGACGGAAGAGCTGGGTGGGCTGCGTTTATGGGGTCGCACAGAGTCGGACACGACTGAAGTGACGTAGCAGCAGTGAAGTGAAAGTTGCTCAGTTGTGTCTGAATCTTTGCGACCCCATGGACTATACAGTCCATGGAATTCTCCAGGCCAGAATACTGGAGTGGGTAGCCTTTCCCTTCTCCAGGGGATGTTCCCAACCCAGGGATCAAACCCAGGTCTCCCACATTGCCGGTGGATTCTTTACCAGCTGAGACACAAGGGAAGCCCAACCAGAGGTCTACTTTTCTTTATCCTGTCATTACCTTATTTTAGGCTCTAATCTTGACTCACCTGAATGATTATAAGTAGCCTCCTAACTAATTTTCATTTTTTTAAAATGAACACTATAAAAGAGGATAATTTGGTTTTCTATTTTTAATCTTTTTCTTTTTGCACCGTCCTCCCCGTTTCTCATAGAGCTGTGCTTTTTTCAGCTTTTGGGGCACAGTCCCCCTGAAGAATCTGAAAAAGCTAAGAGTACTCTATAAAAAATGTTCATATGAACAAGTACAGGTGGACTCTCTGAAATGCATCCATGAAGTTGTACAAGTTATGAACCACTGTACTATAGTAACATTTCTAAAACTTAAATCTAGCTACTTCATTCACCTGTCTAAAATTCATCAACGAGTCCCCCTTATCTTCAGGGTGAAGTGTAAACCTCTTAGTCAATCAAAAAATATTTATTGATGTTATGCTAGTATTCCAGGTACCAGGGACAAGATATTGTCCTCAAAGAGTTATAGTCTATTGGAAGTACAAATAATAAATAATTTCATCTGCCTTTAAATGCTGTGAAGATGAAATGGGAAAATGTGGTAGAGAATGGAGTAGAGAGTGGGTAATGGTGCTCAAGCTCTTAAAAAAACAGCATTTGGACTGAGATTGGAATGATGAAAAAGAGGCAACTACATGAAGATCTGAGGGAAAGTATTTGAAGCAGAAGAAATCCTAGGGACGAAAGCCAAAAGACTAGAAAGAGCACATATGACATATTTAAGGGACGGAAGGAAGAGCTGAGTTTGGAGAGCCTTGTTTCTAGCAGATCATGCAAAGACTTAGTTCATGTAAGGGATAATAATCCATGGTAAAGATCTGGATTGCTTCTAAGAGTAATGGGAAGTTATTAAAGGAGTCAAAAATCAGTGATGGATTTTTTTTTTTTTTAAAGACAATCTAGGAAGTCATTTTGGCTCTTACGTCGGTATGAATGTAGGTAGGGAGACCACTTAGGAGAGTGCTGGTGAAGTCTTGACTACAGTGATACTGGTTTGGACTAAGGTGACTGGGGACGGTAAGAAACAGTCAGATTTGAATTGATTTTAGAAATTGGGTTGACAGGTTTTACTGTGACGTCAGATGGCTCCCAGGACTTTGGTCTAAGCAAATGGTATCCTAGGTGGTTGGTCTTGGTGATGTCCCTAAGATGAGGAAAGGTGAGGAGGGAGTAGATAGCTAGGAATGAGAAATCAATTACTCTGTTTTAGTCATACTACTTTTGGGATGCTTATTAGACATCTTTACAGGGATGCTGAGAAAGCATTTGAATGTAAGAGCTCAGGCCTACACATATCTTTCTAGACTCATTTGTGACCACTCATCCCTGTGGGTTTCTATAGTCCAGCCACAGTGGTCAATTTAAACTTTTTCTAGGCCTTTTATTTTTGCATAAGCTACTACCTCTGTCCAATGAGGTTAAGCCTCAGGAGGGAGACAGTAATGGACAGTATAGAGACAGTAATGGAGTGCCCTCTCTGTTAGTCTGTCCCTGGCCAACATTTGATGAAGTTCATAATCCTACTACTTCTCAACCCAAGAACCTTGAAGCTCTTTCGGGGCTTGGTATCTCAGTGCTCTTCCTGGCTGGCCTCAGGGTGAGGACTCCAAGTCCAGAAGCATCATTACCTCTTTGTTATCTGTGGTCTGTTTCGGTCTCTTGGCCTTGGGTTCCCCAGTAGCATCTTCGTCAGACGATCTCCTCCTTTTACCTTTCCCTGCCAAACAGAATAGTTGCACTGACAGGCTACATCTCCTATGATGACAGGAAACAGCAGAAGGTGACAGCAGGTGTCGCTATCCCAAAGACAGCTGTAGGGGCCTCTAGGTAAGAGATGCTGGGATGGAGGAACTACAAGAAATTCAAGTTAATGATGAAGTCATCTGAAACTCAACATGTTCACAAAGAAACTCATAGTCTCTCTCCCTCAAACTGCTCCTGTTCCAAGGCTTCCTTTCACAGTGAACAGTATGCTCATCCTTCCATGTAAGCCGGCCAGATGTCATTCTTGATTTCTGTTTTCCTCATCCCTTCTATGCCTAATTATTCACTGGTTTGTCTACATTTACCTTCACTCCATCCTTTCTGCAGATAGAAACATATTTTAAAAATGCAAATTAGATCATGTTACTTCCTCTAAAATCCTTCAGTAGTTTTCCTTCACATCTAGGATAAAGAACAAGTGCTCTGTGAGGTCTTGCATGATCTATTCCCTGCCTGTCTCTCTAACCTTATCGTATGGCTCTCTTTCCTTTGTTCTCTATGCTTTAACTATACTGATCTTCTTTTAATTCCTCAAATATACTGTTTTTTCCCTCACTACATACAATTCCTTTTGCCAAAAATGCTTATCCTCTGTACCTTTTCACACCTTACCTCATTGACTGGCTCCTACTTCTGCTTCAGATCTTGGTTCAAATGCCATTTTCTCAAAGAAGCATGTGCCCTAAACTCCCACGTAAATCTGGTCCCCTGTTATATATTTTCATAACACTCCTAACACACTTTTCATACTTTTCCTTCACAGTACTAATCACAGTTTATTAGTTATATATCCATGAGACTCTCTGATTAATGTAAGCTTCCTATACTAGACTCAAGCTCCATAAGGGCAAGGACCATAATGTTTTTTTCATCACTTTATACCACAGTTTCTGGCATAGAGCAAATCCTCGGTAACTGCTTCACTGAGTAAGTCATTCATTTAACAATCACTATGAAACTTTTATGAAAGAATCTGCAATTAGGGCAAGTCACAGATTTTGGGGTCAAAATTCCTTACCTATCAAGCTCAGTTTAGGAACCAGGTACATGTCCTTTTCATTGATGACAAGAGTGGGGGCAGGTGGTGGTGGCCCAGTATCTGAATTCTCAGTGGCAGGCACCAAGGGGCAACGCTGTACGAAGTGTGTGTCCACGAGTCGCACAAATGTGTTTGATACCTCAGCATAGTCCATGGTCTTGCCATCTGTATGACAGGAGGAAACAGGCAAATGAGACGGCCTCAGGTAGTTAAGGGTTCACTCCTGCAGCCAGTCAATCTATGCTTTTGTTAACAGCTGTGGATATAGTACTGACCCTCCATAGTCTCTGTGAGCCTATCTGCTACTTTCTTCACAACAGCTGACATTGTCATTTTGCCATTCAACAACAGCTCCTCAACAATCAGCTCTCCAGTGTCACTGTACAGTGTTTTGGCGGTATAGATGTACCGGGGATACCTAAGCATTCGCAACACCCGACTGCACTGGGCTTCATACTCTACCACGCCACGTTTGTGCACTTGATATATCACCAAGTTGTGCTGGATGAGGACACAAAGGGCTTTCTTTACCTAGAGAGGATATAAAAGAAAAAGAAAAATCTGAAGATGCAGTTCATTATTGCTGGCAAGTTTTGTCCAACAGTTTCCTAAACATCAAGAGACAGCTGCAAATTGCTCCCTCTCTCCCCTGGAATAGTTAGTAAGAACTGAATATCAGTGGGAAAAATCAGGAAGATTCCTTACTATGATGTTCATATTTCCTCCAATCTTTATCTTTCAGTTTACTTCCCCTCTATTATTCCCATTCCTAAAATGTAATACTGAGATTAACAGACTCATTATGAATAAATGAAGTATGGGATAGGAGGAGCAAAGACTTGCCTAAGAAGCCACAAGGAGCCAGAACACTTTGAGAAGCACAACCTTGGGCCCTATGTCTCATTCTCTCTCTCCTCTCAAACAACCCCATTCTGATCCCTAGGGCAGACTTTGCCCTTTTCCACTTTGTGGGGTTATCCAGTCTCTTACTCATGTTTGACTCTTTGCAACCCTATGGACTGCGGCACACCAGGTTCCTCTGTCCTTGTGGGGCAGGCAGTAACAATATTCAAGGGTAGGTAAAATAAATTAATGAAATGAAAGTTAAATGATGTGATCCAAACATACCTGATCCAGCGATGTTCCTGTGTCATGGGCAATAACTCTTAGGGGCTGGCTGCCAGTTCTGATTAGGTGGACTCCAATTTTTTCTACAATCTCTCCAAAATGCTCTTGTAGCAACAAAGAACACAGTTTAATTTCTGCTTGAGTCATTATGCTGAGGAGTCTCAGAGCTAGGAAAAAAAAAAAGACAGTATGATGGGAAGTTTTTCTTTTATGTTGGCAGCAGTATTGTTGAATGTAAATTCATGTTCTTTCTAGATGGCAATTTGACAGTAGATATACCAAAAGCCTTAAAATCTTGCATATCTTTGACCTAATTCTTTTGTTTTGGATATTCTGTTCCAAGGGAATGATAAAAATATGTCACTTTAGAATACTGATATTCTGGGAACCTAATAAGTGATTGTTTCAATAAATTATGGTATATGCATACAATGGAATTCTATGCCAACATTCACAATACAATATGTATTAGTGTAGAAAATTATTCATTAAGTGAAAGATGCAGGTTACAAAGCAAAATGTAGAGGAAAGTTCAATTATTGCGAAAAAACCCCCACATGCATGCATCGAAAAAGAAGACTGGAAACCTATGTATATGAGATTTATCTTTATGGGATCATGTATGATTCTCATTTTCTTGATAAATTGGGTGTAGGTGGTTTTGTGATCTACCACTGACCTTAGATTCTATACTTCATTGTTTCACTCCTATTGGGAATGAACAGGCAATGACAACTTTGCAGTCAGTCAGGAGGTAAATGATAGCTTCTCAACAGGGTGTTTCTGATAGGAGATGAAGTATGTTTTTAGCAAGGCAGTATTTAATTTTGAAATTTCTATTTCTTCACTGAAGTGGAGTGAAGTCGCTCAATCGTGTCCGACTCTTTGCGACCCCATGGACTGTAGTCCACCAGGCTCCTTGGTCCATGGGATTTTCCAGGCATGAATACTGGAGTCGGAGAAGGCACTGGCACCCCACTCCAGTACTCTTGCCTGGAAAATCCCATGGACGGAGGAGCCTGGTAGGCTGTAGTCCATGGCGTCGCAAAGAGTCGGACACGACTGAGCAACTTCACTTTCACTTTTCACTTTCATGCATTGGAGAAGGAAATGGCAACCTACTCCAGTGTTCTTGCCTGGAGAATCCCAGGGACGGGGGAGCCTGGTGGGCTGCCGTTTATGGGGTCGCACAGAGTGGGACACGACTGAAGTGACTTAGCACTAGCATACTGGAGTGGGTTGCCATTTCCTTCTCCTGGGGATCTTCCCGACTCAGGGATCGAACCCAGGTCTCCTGCATTGTAGGCAGGCGCTTTACCGTCTGAGCAAAAAGAAACAGACATGGTTGACTAAAGAATCACACGTGCTATCAAACACTGGTCTGTTCACTTATTTCTCCCAATTCCTCAGAAGCCAACCAAGACTATGCCTTTCAGCTTCACTATTCCCATTCACAGGTCTCTGCGAGACACATTCCCAGACCCTCTGCCATCCTCGAAAAGGATTTCTAGGGAGCCTGGCTGCTGGCTCTTCACTCCCTTCCCGCTGGTTCCGGTTCCGGAGTGGATCCCCGGGTCCAGAGGCAGGGCCGCCTCGTTCAGAACGCATTTTCCACTAACCTCTGTGTCAATGCAATGAAACGCCGCCGAGCTCCCCACGACTGCTTTGCGAGGTTCCCGCTGGCCGCCGGGGCACAGGGGGAGCCCAAGGTCCTTCCGCGCAGGAGCACGGCCGCCGAGGAGCACCGACGAAAGGAAAAACGCGTGCCGCTCTACCCCAGCGTTTCGGTGGTTTCCGGGGACGCTCTTTCTTTCCTCTCGCTGGGAGTTCGGAGGACCGGCGAGTGGCTGGCTGAGAAGCCGGCCGGCGGGCGGCGGCGGCGGCGGCGGGCGGGCCGTCGTTCCTGCGCCGCTGGGGCTCTGGGAGGCGGGCCGCGGGGTCGGCAGCCGCGCCACCGCCTCTGTGGGCCGGGCGCTCTCACGTGACTCGCGCGGGCTCTGGAGAGGCTGGCAGCCCCGAGGAAGCGGCGGCGGCGGCGGCAGAGCAGGCGACAGCAGCCGGGAGGCAGCGGCCTGGCGAAGGACCGGCCGGCTGCCCTCGCGGACGGCCGCGGCGAAAGAGAAACATGGCGGAGGCTTCGGCGGCCGGGGCCGGCGCGGGCTCTGCGGTTGCCGCGCACCGGTTCTTCTGCCACTTTTGCAAGGGCGAGGTCAGCCCCAAACTACCGGTAAGAGCCCGGTTCCTCTGCGCTCGGGCATCGGCCCGGATTCCTCCCCCAGATGTCCTGGAGTAGGGGTTAAGCTTCCCCACAACCCCGATTCACCTGACATCGGTCTCTCAAGTACCTTGCTGCCCGGGCGTCTCGGCCCAGGCTCCGCAACTCTCGCTCGGATGTTCCACCTGCCCCTCACTTTCTCTCCCCTCTTGACCAGCTCCTCCCTCCCCCCCCGCGCTCCATTTTTGATTTTTTTTGGCCTTCTTTAGCAAGTTCTCTTCTGACCCGTCCCCTGTTTTCACGCATTCTTCTTCACCTTGTCTCCTTCCCACGATGACCTCTCTCTTCCTGCATTCGATCCTCTTTCCGCTGTTGCCTCTCACCTTTATTCCTTTTCCACTTTTTACCAGGTTCTCCCCCTTCCCCCTCCTCATTAAAGCAAAATAGCGGATTGCTGACAATTGTCCTTATTCAGTCGTCCCTAGGAAAGGAAGCAAGAAAACACGGAGAGAAAGAGAGGGTTGGAAGGTAACTGGGATGGAGAGGAGGATTTTGCTCTTCAGAGGTTTCCCGTATTCTTCTGAAAGTGAAAACAGCAGTGTGCTAATGACTTGCAGACTGCTTGCGCTCCCTATCACTATTGAAGGAAATGGCTTTAGGAAGAGGGCAGAACATATTGTTTCAACTTGCTTATTTTGATTGTCATGCTGCCAGTGTCTTTAGCACCACCTGCCTTACTCACCCTTCCTCCTCTGATTCTCTCTCTCTCTTCGCTAAAAAAAAAGATCTAGGACAGACTGCTGGGGACTGCATCATCTAATGTAAAATTGGTTTTCACTACTCTCCGCCAGATTTTGTTAGTCCCTAGAGAGGTAGTGCTATGGCTGTGAAAAAAAGTGCTTCTGCAGCAAGCTCCCCAGCTACAACACCCAAACCACACAGGCTTTTTTGGCTTGGGCTATATCTACCACAGGGAGACCCACCAGGATGAATGTTAATCCTGCCTTTGGCCAACCGTCTTTAGCTAGTTATGATTGTTTTTCTCCTTAGAAGTATCTGTGTTCAGCCTTAAGTCAGGGTGCCTAACAACTTCCCTCAGTGTTTACAGCGTCTGTAAGAAAGCCTACTAAAGTGTGTCTGTATATCTTATTTCTTAGAAACACCAATGGAGGCCAGGGGAAAAGTGCCTAAAGGTATAAAGCCTTTTTGCGTAAAGGTTGTGCTTTTTCGGGCTCTTACAGCATTTTCTTTCTTCACTATTTGCCCCACCCCCAATTTTGTAGTCCTAGTTTCATCTCCATGCTGTTTTAGTTTTGCTTGCTGCTTTATGGCTGTGTCTGCTTTTTGCCATACTGCTCCTTACTGCTATTCTCGATTGATGTATCTCAACTTCGTGTGTTTCTGATTTGGATCCTCTCAGATAAGACAAATTTCTTTTAGAAAGGAGATACTAAGAAATGAGGGGGAAATGATGAAGGGAATTTTATTTTTTTCCTGGAGAAAGAAGTTTAATAACATGTGTACCTCCTGTATACGGAGGGAGGTGCCAAGGAAAACTGAATCTCTCCCTAAAATGACTGTAAAGCCATCACGTTAAATACCATCTTCAGCTAGGAACAGGAGACTTTGGGGAAGAGGGGAAACCAGTTTTGGCAGATTATCATGCAAAACACGGTAAACAAGCATGATTGTTTGCAGATTTAAGTCAGGACTTCTCCATTGATAAGAATTGAGGTTTCATTATCCTTCTATTTCTGGTGCAAAGAGGGACAAACCCTTACAAATGGAGATTTCTGTTTTAAGTGTTCTTCACAAAAGGGCAATGACTACTCAGGTTTTTTGAGATTTTAGAATGAAAATATTATTCAGTGGTACTGTTGTTAGGTTTCAAAAAAGTCTTCATTCTAGAAGTGAATAATAATTTAGGAATTTTCTTTTTTATTAAAAATGATTCCCTGTTTACAGTGAAAATAGTTTTAGTAAAATTTAGTGAATTCTAAACTTGGATTTTATTTTTAAATTAATTAAATTTTTTGTTGCCACCCTGTGGATCTCAGCACTCCAGGCTTCCCTGTCCTTCACCATTTCCCAGAGTTTGCTCAAATTCAGATCCATTGAGTCAGTGATGCCATCCTACCATCTCATCCTCTGTTGCCCCTTTCTCGTCTTGCTCTCAATTTGTCCTAGCATCAGGGTCTTTTCCAGTGAGTTGACTGTTTTCATCAGGTGGCCAAAGTATTGGAGTGTCAGTTTCAGCATCAGTCCTTCCAAGGATATTCAGGGTTGATTTCCTTTAGGATTGACTGGTTTGATCTTGCTGTCCAGGGGATTCTAAAGAATCTTCTCTAGCACCACAGTTTGAAAGCATCAGTTCTTCCTCTCTTAGCCTTCTTTATAGTCCAACTCTCACATCCATACATGACTACTGGAAAAACTGTAGCTTTAATTATAGGGACCTTTGTTGGCAAAGTGATTTCTCTGCTTTTTAATACGCTATGTTTTTCTTCCATATTAAAGACAGACGTCTTTCTTCTGTCACAGCTTTTCTTCTAAGGAGCAACCATCTTTTAATTTCATGGCTGAAGTCATCATCTGTAGTGATTTTGGAGCCCAAGAAAATAAAGTCTGTTACTGTTTCCATTGTTTCCCTATCTATTTGCCATGAAATGATGGGACTGGATGCCTTGATCTTTGTCTTTTGAATGTTGAGTTTAAGCCAGCTTTTTCCCTGGTGAGTAGGGAGAGGTTATGTAGTTGCTGCTGCTGCTGCTAAGTCGCTTCAGTCGTATCCAACTCTGTGCGACCCTATAGACGGCAGCCGACCAGGCTCCTCCGTCCCTGGGATTCTCCAGGCAAGAACACTGGAGTGGGTTGCCATTTCCTTCTCCAGTGTGTGAAAGTGAAAAGTGAAAGTGAAGTCGCTCAGTCGTGTCTGACTCTTTGGGACTGCATGGTACCAGGCTTCTCTGTCCATGGGATCTTCCAGGCAAGAATACTGGAGTGGGTTGCCATTGCCTTCTCCATTATATAGTTCAGTTCAGTTTAGTCGCTCCGTCGTGTCAGACTCTTTGTGACCCGATGAATCACAGCACGCCAGGCCTCCCTGTCCATCACCAACTCCCGGAGTTCACTCAGACTCATGTCCATCGAGTCGGTGATGCCATCCAGCCATCTCATTCTCTGTCGTCCCCTTCTCCTCCTGCCCCCAATCCCTCCCAGCATCAGAGTCTTTTCCAGTGAGTCAACTCTTTTCATGAGGTGGCGAAAGTATTGGAGTTCAGCTTTAGCATCAGTCCTTCCAATGAACACCCAGGATTGATCTCCTTTAGAATGGACTGGTTGGATAGGCAGGGGTATATGATAAGGATCAAGGCAGGAACAGTCTTGCATTTTTCTGCAATTTCAAGAGAGTGGGTTTGTGTGCAGGGTCTTAGATAGTAGGTGTTTGGGTTTCCTATTCTTGAGGAGCCTGTCTGGTCCCTTCATCTTGCCTCAGGTGGTTCATTGGCTGCTCCTCCTTTGATTGGCAATTGTTTTGCCCTGTGGAACTCACGGAGAAGGCAATGGCAAGCCACTCCAGTACTATTGCCTAGAAAATCCCATGGATGGAGGAGCCTGGTAGGCTGCAGTCCGTGGGGTCGCTAAGGGTCGGACACGACTGAGCAACTTCACTTTCACTTTTCACTTTCACACATTGGAGAAGGAAATGGCAACCCACTCCAGTGTTCTTGCCTGGAGAATCCCGGGGACGGGGGAGCCTGGTGGGCTTCCGTCTATGGGGTCACGCAGAGTCGGACACAACTGAAGTGACTTAGCAGCAGTGGAACTCAGAGAAGGTCATGGAGGCTGGAGTCTTGCCTATAAGAAATTGGGCACAAAACGGCCTCCATGTGCAGGAGCCCCACAGGACCCTGCTTGGCATCAAGCTGAGAGTGAGCAGAGAAGAGTCCAGAGGCCTATGAACAAGTGCATCCAGGAAGCCACTGATGGCTTAAGTGGAAAGGAGAGGCAGATCACTTAGGCTGGGGTCTGAGTCAGGGAAGGTTTCTTGGAGGCATTTCAGCCTAGAAGAATCAAGACAAGTGGACAAAGATGGGTCAGCATATTCCAAGTGGCCAGCATGGTTGGCGCTTAGGCAGAAGCAGAGCGATTCATGCACTCTATCCTTCTTCATACAGGTCTGCTTCCTCTTGCCAATTTTCCTCTGATTGGCATTGGGTGAATCAAGCCTTACTACAGCTGTCTTCTTTGTTGGCCCCAGATGAGTTAGGGAGGGAGAGGGTGAGTCCTCTAAATTTGGATTTTAAAATAAAGGATTTTGATTATACGGTCTGAAGCCCTAGTATTTCAAGTTTATATTAAATATCATTGGGTAAATTGGTGCTGTATTTTTTTGATCATCAGATGATAGAGGAAATACTTAAGTAACTTATTTTCAAAATATAGCAGAAGGTTCTGCCTCACCTGTATATCCATTGAGAGACACTGTGAAGCCAAGACTAATGGAGTTAAGTATCACACTGAGAGATGCCTCTGAGGGATGACTGGGTGGTGCCACAGAGGACTATGTCATGCAACTATACTCCATACTATCCTCTCCCGTTTTTAAATCAAGGTCAGGGTCTACCTTATGAGATTAAATTCTGTAGAGTCATTGAATTGTGAGATAAATCATGCAGAGTAAACAACTTTAAGTATTGATGAAACTAGGGTGGTTCCTAAGTGTTTTATGGAGATCAGAGTATCCAAACCCAGAGAGACCAGTCTCATTAAGGACTGCAAGTGTGTTACTCACGTCTGAGGCTTTGCCTGAAGAAAGTAGCCAACTTCTCTCCCTCTTCCGTCTCCATATTATATCATCTTTGGACTAATAAAATGTTATCCTTATCAATAAGTAATAACTACCTAGTTTGTTTATTTACCAGGTACTATACAAATCATTATTATTGTGCTATACTTGTAATGACTCTAACACAGGAAAATTTTCTAACCACCCCGTAAGAGAAGCTAAAAAGTAGACTTCTTAAAGACTTTGTGATTCTTAAAACTCTTAAATTCCCTGTCCTTGCTCTTTATTTTTAAAAAATTTACTTCTTTAGTTTTGGTTGCAGTGGTCTTTGTTGCTGTGTGTGGGCATTCTCTAGTTGTGGTGAGCGGGGCTCGTTGGGGTGCATGGGCTTCTCATTGTGGTGGCTCGTTGCAGAGCACAGGCTCTAGGCATATGGGCCTGGTAGTTGTGGCCCAGGGGCTCAGTAGTTGTGGCGAACGGACTTTCGTTGCTCTGTGAAATGGAATCTTCTTGTATCAGGGATCCAACCCGTGTCCCCTGCCTTGGCAGGCGAATTCCTATCCACTGTAACCACCAGGGAAGTCTGACCTAGAGTTTTAAAAGTGCATGATTCTTAGGAAGATCTAGAATGGTGTCTTAAGTAATATTAGTAGTTTTGTTGAACTGGAGGAAGGAATTAGTGATTTGAGCTGGATTTTAGAGGTTTTAATGATTTCTTAAATTCTGCTGTTGGTGACTTACCATCTAAAAAGTCTGCTTGATTATTTAGCATCTTTCTGTTCTTTATAGCAGTTGCTTATTAAATGTCTCTTGAAATATTCTGAGTTGAATTGTTTAGCTGCTAAGTTGTGTCTGACTCTTTTGCAACCCCACGGACTATAGCCCGCCAGGCTCCTCTGTCCATGGGATTTCCCAGGCAAGAATACTGACGTGGGTTGCCATTTCCTTCTCGAGGGGATCTTCCCCACCCAGGGATCGAACCTGCATCTTCTGCATTGGCAGACAGATTCTTTACTGCTGAACCACCAAGCTGAGCCATCAGGAAGCAAGCCCTTGAGTTGAATACCCAATAGTTTAAAAAGCAGTGGTGTTAATGGTCTGAGATCTTTATCTAAAAGGCTTCCCTGGAACAAAATGTAAGTGCTACCATGCGAAGTTTGAACATAACAGTGTCAGTAATTATATTCCCTGCAAGGAGCTAGAAGAAAGACATGTGTGTTCTTATGAGTAGAAGGCTAGTTCTAGTCTTGAAATTCTGCTGATAAATTGACTTTTATGTATATCTTGGGGAAATCTTGGGATTTTTTTTTTGGTATGAGGAAGAACAAAACCTTAAAGTTAAACTCACCACAGGTGAAATTCCTTATATTTTTAAGGGGAAGTAATACTTTTTGGTTGCTAATACTTTTTGTTTCTTTATGTTTGCTTGGCTTTTTATGACCTTTGCTTACATTAAGGGAGAGGATGCTGAGGTCTCTCAGACAGCCATCATATCAGAAGAGGAAAAACCATGTGGATTGTTTCTTATTCTCTCTAGTCAAATTAGAAGGGTCTGAGAATAAGAAGCCTGTGAACACTGACTTCTTTTTATCTCTTCACAGCTTAATGTTGATTAATAAAGGAGATAATGTACAGCAGTGGTTCTCAACTGGGGGCAGTTTTGCTTTTTAGGAGGAAATTTGGCAATGTCTGTAGACCTTTTCTACAGCAGGGTTGTTGTCACAACTGCGGGAAAGGGAGGGTTGTTGCTGGCATATAGTGGATAGAGGCTAAGGATGCTGCTAAACCTGCTTCAATGAACAGGACAGCCCCCACAGCAAAAAGTTATTGGGCTGAAAATGTGAAGAGCACTGTGGTTCAGGAACCCAGGTGTAGAAGGATAAAAGGATAGTCATTGTCTTGTGTCACTGGTGCTGAAGGTTTTGTCCTGGGGTAGCTTTGATTTCTAATTTTGGAATCCTATTTTCAGTGAGATAAAATTGAGATAATTTTAACCAAAGCCCTGATGGGAGGGGTTGTTTAGAAGGTAGTTAAGTGGCATTCTATTATAGCAGTTATCTCTTGGGGTCACTTTCTCTCCTTGTGGTTACTGAGACCAGAGGAATTGGATCACGCCTCTCAAGTTACAAACTGTGGGGTAACTTCTAAAAGTATCCAGATTATTTTGTCAGTTGGAAATTAATTGAAGTAGTAACACAACATGTAACTTAGTAAGACATTTGGAAATTCCAGTTTGAAAACAAAGTAGAAAGCAGACATCAAGTCTAACTTAGTTTTTCTATAGCTCATCTTTGCATTAATTAAGCATTACTTTCTCTGTTTCTTTTAATGTTCTTGAAAGTTGTCATGAGCTTAGGAGATGTTGTGCTTAAACTTTTAGTTTCCTCAAATTCTTGGTCGAGTTGGGTAATTGACGTTATCAAGTCTAATACTAATACTGTTTGTTCGTAGGATTGAAGTTGAGTCATCTGACCCTCTCAGTTTGTCTTGGTGTATCCCACTGTAAAATAATACTGAGGTGTGTCTGTTGAAAGCTTGAGTGGACATTCAGAGAAACGGAGCTATGTAATCTTTGATTGAAAGGTTGTGTGGGAATGAGCAGTCCTTATTTGTAGAGAAATAAGGCCTTTACCATAGTAGAAATATTTTAGGTGGTTCTTATAGTTTCACATAAAGAAGTTTAGCTTAGATTCTGAAAGATTTTCTTGAAATCTTTTTTCTTTTAAGTTCAGTTGTTATTTCAGAGTTCCTTAGAGGTATACAGATACATGTATAATAAATAGAAGTGATTTTAAACCAGGCACAGTTTTCTTGTATATTAAATAGATTGCCCAGCCTCTTTCCCCAAAACAGGCCAGTGAGTTTTGTTTTTCTTGAAAATTTGTTAAGGTAGTAATCTCTTTCCTTGATGAGTTCAACAAGTATCACAGGAAGTAGGCAAGGTATCCTATGTTCACCTACTTGTCACCCACTTTGATGCTGTGCAGATCTGAACCTAAACTACTGTTATTTTGATTGCTGATATAGTGTGAAAACTATAATGGTACATTTACTTTTTGTTTAATAACATGTAAAAGGTACATTCAGCAAATTAGTTTTTACTGCTGTTTTTAATTTGCGTATTTATGATTAAAAAGTGTTTGGAAGTAATATTCACAAATAAGAATAATGAAAGTGTTTAATTCCCTAAATTTTTCAACTTTATTTTGTTAATCACTAAAATTATTGGCTGATTATTATTCTGTGCCAAGTGTAGGTGCTAATTCAGTTAGGGAGACTTGTTTTAATAATATACTAGCATTTTGGTTCTTTTTTTATTTGTTTGTTTTTGAAATGGAAAATTTTATTTGGGCCAAACTGAGGATTTTAACCCTGGAACAGCCTCTTAGAAAGCTTTGAGAACTGTTCCTTACTAGCATTCTGTTTTAGCATACGATCTGTATTCGAGGAGCAGATTCAGAGTTCCCAAGGTTTTTAATAAGGTTAGCAAGGTAACATTGGTGTTTCTCATCTTGCAACACTAGTGCTATAAAAGGATTCCAGAAATCTGTTACTGAGTGTGAATTAGTTCTCTGAACTTAAGTATTAAGTGATCGTCCCCCTGGCTGTTATTCAGGAAGAAAACCAATTTATAGAAACAAAAATCCACCATCAGGCCACAGTTTTTTAGTGTTATACAAAGATACCTATACAATTTAAATATTTGGAGAGCTGTGATTTGAGTTCCAGGCCATTAGAACTGCCTTTATTTATGGTCTTATTCCCTAAGAATAGTAACATTCACAACCTTCATCATTTTGTTCCTTCATTCCAGACCTGAAAGGTTGACATTATCAGGGATTCCAAACAGGAATGTATAATCAACCAACTTTCTTTGGTTCATTGTGTAACAAGGCAGAAAATCAGGTCAGGAGACAAAGTGTTACTTGATATAATTTGATCAGATGGACAAGAAGCCAGATTTTCTAAGGAAAAAAAATGGACTAAACTACAAGAATTATCAGAGATAAAGTTAACACAATGTAGGCAGAAAGGGTTTAGTTATAGTGTTCTTTGCTTGCTTACAGTAAAGGTAGCAAGAAGGGGAACAACTCAGTGGTATAGATATAAAATGGTAAATGATCCTAAAAGTTTGCCCTTAGTTCTATTGTGTACCATCATAGTCTGAGGTAAAACTTTGTCTTCTTACATTCAGTTTAGGCTGATAGACTCTTCTTACTTAAACTGACAACCTTCATTCAATTATATTCTTCAGCAATTATATTCTAAGCTCTACATTCTAAGCATTGTGCAGAAAGAAAAGCATACTTGGTGGGGAAAGAAAAATAACCTGGGATTAAAAGTCACTGAAATCACGTACAAAGTTTATGTTCTAATAATAAAATTCCACTTAGGGAAGTAAAGACATATAAAACAAACCTCTGTGAATATCCTAATCTTAAGTATGGTTGTTGTTCAGTCGCTAGGTTGTGTTCGCCTCTTTCACAGCCCCATGGATGTAGCCAGCAAGGCTTCTCTGTCCATGGGATTTCTGAGGCAGGAACACTGGAGTGGTTGCCATTTCCTTCTTGAGGGGATCTTCCCGACCCAGGGATAAAACTGGCAGGTGGATTCTTTACCACTGGGCCACCTGGGAATCCCCCAAATCTTCAGTATTACTTAACCTCAAAATAAGAATTGAATGAATGAGACTTCTTGTTTTCCTGAAGGAGAGTTAGAGGAGACAAGTAAATGAAGACAACATCTATGTTCTAATTTTACAGATGGAGAAACAGGTCTTCCCAAAGACCATGAACTGGTGGAACTGGGAATAGAACCCAGAAGTTCTGTTACTGACCTGGGTCTGAGGCCAGATGAGTTCAGGCAAGGCTTTATTGGGACTTGTGCTTCAAATAAGAAAGAGGTGCCCTTGCTCGTTTTCTGAGGTGAGGTGAGGTTCCTTAAATGAGGTAAGGGTAGGGATGGATGGGTGGGTTGGGCAGGAAGCATAGTTTAGGTGGTCTGCCCACCTCAGGTGATGCTGTGTGCAGGTACCATGTGCTTTTGTTCCCAAAACCACCTACATCTCCGAAAAGTCAGTCAGTTTGTGGCCTTATTGTATCTTACTGTTCATAATTGCCCCAACTTTGCGTTGATGGTGTTACTTTTCAGTTCAGTTCAGTCGCTTAGTGGTGTCTGACTCTTTGCAACCCCACAGACTGCAGCATGCCAGGCCTTCCTGTCCATCACCAACTCCCAGAGCTTGCTCAAACTCATGTTGATCGAGTTGGTGGTGCCATCCAACCATCTCATCCTCTTTTGTTCCCTTCTCCTCCTGCCTTCAATCTTTCCCAGCATCATGCTCTTTTCCAATGAGTCAGTTCTTCGCATTAGGTGGCCAAAGTGGTGGAGCTTCAGTTTCAGCACCAGTCCTTCCAATGAATATTCAGGACTGATTTTCTTTAGGATTGACTGGTTGGATCTCCTTGCAGTCCAAGGGACTCTCAAGAGTCTTCACCAACACCACAGTTCAAAAGCATCAATTCTTCAGTGCTTAGCTTTCTTTATAATCCAACTCTCACATCCATACATGACTGCTGGAAAAACCATAGCTTTGACGATACAGACCTTTGTCAGCAAAGTAATGTCTCTGCGTTTTAATACACTGTCTAGGTTTATCATAACTTTTCTTCCAGGGAGCAAGAGTCTTTTAATTTCATGTCTGCAGTAACTATCTGCAGGGATTTTGGAGCCTAAGAAAATAAAGTCTCCCACTGTTTCCATTGTTTCCCCATCTATTTGCCGTGAAGTAATGGGACTGGATGCCATGATGATAGTTTTTTGAATGTTGAGCTTCAAGCCAACTTTTTCACTCTCCTCTTTGACTTTCATCAAGAGGCTTTTCAGTTCCTCTTCACTTTCTGCCATAAGGGTGGTGTCATCTGCATATCTGAGGTTATTGATATTTCTCCCGGCAATCTTGATTCCAGCTTGTGCTTCATCTTGGCTGGTATTTCGTGTGATGATTTCTGCATATAAGTTAAATAAGCATGGTGACAATATACAGCCTTGACATACTCCTTTCCCAATTTGGAACCAGTTTGTTGTTCCATGTACAGTTCTAACTGTTGCTTCTTGACCTGCATAAAGATTTCTCAGGAGACAGGTAAGGTGGTCTGGCATTCCTATCTCTTGAACAATTTTTCACAGTTTGTTGTGATCCACACAGTCAAAGGCTTTGATGTAATCAATAAAGCAGACGTTTTTCTGAAACACTTGCTTTTAGTTCCTTAGTTTGTCCAGTTGTAAGCATTCCAGTAAAGGGTTCCAAGTCCCAGCCTATTTCAGATCTATTAACTTTGTTTTGGGGTTCACTTGATACTTTTAAAAAGGCAGAAAATGTAACCTGGATTGTAAAAGAGTAATCATGGGAGATTATGGAAAACTTAAGGGCTTCCCTGGTAGTTCAGCTGGTAAAGAATCCGCCTGCTGTGCAGGAGACCCCATTTTGACTCCTGGGTCAGAAGATCCCCTGGAGAAGGGATCGGCTACCCACTCCAGTATTCTTGGGCTTTCCTGGTGGCTCAGATGGTAAAGAATCTGCCTGTAATGCGGGAGACCTGGTTTTGACCAGGGTTGGGAAGATCCCCTGGAGAAGGGAACGGCTATCTACTCCAGTATTCTGGCCTGAAAAATTTCAGTCCATTCTAAAGGTGTTCATTGGAAGAACTGATGCTAAAGCTGAAGCTCCAATACTTTGGCCACCTCATGCGAAGAGTTGACTCACTGGAAAAGACTCTGATGCTGGGAGGGATTGGGGACAGGAAGAGAAGGGGATGACAGAGAATGAGATGGTTGGATGGCATCACTGACTCGATGGAGGTGGTTTGAGTGAACTCCGGGAGTTGGTGATGGACAGGGAGGCCTGGCGTGCTGTGATTCATGGGGTCGCAAAGAGTCGGACACGACTGAGCGACTGAACTGATACTCATATATAGTACATGGGGTTGCAAAGTCAGACAGGACTGAGCGACTTTCACTTTCTCTAGGAGAAAAGCAGTGTGGCTGATGTTAGAGATGTAAGTTGACATGAAATTCATGGTGTGGTGGGTTCTAGCCTAGGAAGGAACTGTAGTGTGTTTCAAACAGTTTGTTTTCCTAATCCTTCTGATTAGGAGTTGCTCAATAATTTGCCTTGTGATACTCTAGAGAATATGAACAGTGGAACATGACTGACTTAATATTGTGATCTTAGATTTGGATTCTGTCAAATTACACGGAAAATAGGCTTTTCTTTTAGCAAAAATAAAAAACAGACTTTGATTGTGAACACACAGAAAAACAAAGCTGTGGAATTAGAAAGTAAATATTAGGTTTTTATATTATATTTCTTATTATCAATAAACATTGGATATAAATTTGTATAAAGTTAAAGCTGAAACTCCAATACTTTGGCCACCTTATGTGAAGAGTTGACTCACTGGAAAAGACTCTGATGCTGGGAGGGATTGGGGGCAGGAGGAGAAGGGGACGACAGAGAATGAGATGGCTGGATGTCATCACCAACTCGATGGACATGAGTTTGAGTGAACTCCGGGAGTTGGTGATGGACAGGGAGGCCTGGCGTGCTGTGATTCATGGGGTCGCAAAGAGTTGGACACGACTGAGCGACTGAACTGATCTGAAAGGGTATATAAATTTCACAGTATGGGATTTAATATAAATAAGTCTTGGCTTGGAGGTTATTGTTTTACCAAGACCTCACATTTTGTGATGTTAGCCCATGAAATATAAGAAGGAAAATAAAATTATTTATCCTTTCCCCTGAAAACCACACACACAAAAAGAAAAACCCCAGAAGTCCTTTTTCACTTACATTCTGAGTGCTTTGTGTCTTCTAGGACTGTTCTTCTAAGTGAGTAAACATCAGGGCTAAGCTGCACTTAGGGAGTTGTCCCTGATTCAGACTACTAATGATGAAAAATACTTCTCCTTGTGGATATTTTTAGATGAAACAGGCAGTGGCTTATCCAAAGTAGTTCATTCAAGTGTACCTGCTACTGAATGTCTTCACTGGAGTTGCATATGGTAAATATTCAGACCCTGGAGGAAAGCAGTTTAGTTTGGAGACCTGCATAGTGCCAGACCTATAGTGAGCCTTTAATTCACTTTTATCCTTGCTTTTGCCCTCCCCTCCAAAACCTATTATGCTTAAAATTTAAAACTCTGTAATTTGGATATATCAGGATGATATACTAAGACCAAGGCTTGGGTGTGGGAGGAGTGTAGAGTCAGAGACTATGTTTGGTTCTTGTTTTATCTTCTTACAAATTCTCCTTAATTCATGGATGTTCCCCCAAAGTAAACTTAACATTACCTCTGAAAAAAAATTAGGAAAAATTAAAATGCCAAGTTAGCCATCTTTAGAAGAGACCCAAGAGATAAATACTTAAAATCTAGTCTGGTTGTAATCTCAGTGTAGGGCAGAACTAAATTGTGATTTGTAAGTAAGAAAATACAGCCAAGTAATTGTATTATATTCTAACAGGAGAAAGAATGTATCTGTTAGGAGAAGGTGTGGAAATTGTAGATCAGCAGTGAAAGAATAGAAAAAAGAGTCAGAGGCGAACATATGCTTTTTTCTTTCTGCCCAGAGGGAAAAGAAACACAGATCATTGATTTTGAGAATCTGGTTTATGCTGCTAGTGGAAATGGATATATTAGGCTATTTTAGCCTGATAACACAGGCTATATATTCAGTTACCTACTGTTCTGAGTCTCTGCTTTTTTAACAGGTGATTATAATCTGGAATAACTACAATAGCTATATTATATGTCTAATGTGGCAACCATTGAATTAGGTAATTTGCAAACAGCTTAACCTTTATAATAATACAACTAATAAATGGAGATTTGAGTTTAGAGTTCAGGTCTGTGATTCCTCTATTCGTGTCTTTCCTCTATGCAGGTAGAATTATTTATTGAGGAAGACTGTGCTGAATAGTAAAAGTAAATGAGCCACTTGGTAACTCTTTTCGTTGAAATTAAATTGGCATTCTGGTTTATATATACACGGCCTCTGAATTTGGTTTTATGTGAATCTTCCTCTTAAGAGACAGGTCTTCTCTAGGTGCTAGATTAAATTTCTGATCTTGTAAGATAGAAAGTTTCAGACCCTGGATTGTATGTTCATCAGGGTAATGCTCTCCTGTTAAGGGAAGGAGGGGGCTGGAAGGTTGCTGAATCTCCCAAGTTCTCATTTGGCCTTGACATAAACTTTTCCATTCAATCATCAGCAAATTATAGTTCCTATTCCTTTCTTTAAAAGAGTAATTATTGTCAGTCAGTGAGGTGTAATGAAAAGAGTATGGGGTTTTGAATTCAAAAAAGACCAGAATTCAAAACTCTTCATCCCTTGGTCAATATTCTGGTTTTCTGTTACTGCCTAAAAAGTCACCCCAAACTTTAGTGACTTGAAACGGTATTACCTTTCATGTTCCTATGGATTTATAGAATTCAGCTGGTCAGTTCTCTTGAGATCTTTCATCTGTTTGTAGTCCACAAAACTGGAAGGAGCCGTCTGAAGGCCCTACTGAGATGGACCTCCAACGTAGTTTTTCCCTCTTACAATCCAGTCCTTCTCTGATGTCTCAGTGCTTGTCTATGTGACCTCTCTGTCCAGCAGAGTTCTTGTTTAATTGCTAAGTCATGTCTGACTCTTTGTGACCCCGTTGACTGCAGCATGTCGGGCTTCCCTATCCTTCTCTATCTCTAGGAGTTTGCTAAACTCATGTCTGTTGAGTTGATGATGCCATCCAACCTTCTCATCTTCAGTTGCCCCCTTTTCCTCCTGCTCTCAATCATTCTCCGCATCAGGGGCTTTCCCAGTGAGTTGACGCTTTGCTTCAGGTGGCCAAAGTATTGGAGCTTCAGCATCAGTCCTTGCAATGAATATTCGGGGTTGATTTCTATTAGGATTGACTGGTTTGATCTCCTTGCTGTCCAAGGGACTCTCAAGAGTCTTCTCCAGCACCATAATTCAAAAGCATCAATTCTTTGGCGCTCAGCTTTATGGTCCAACTCTTACATCCTTATATGATTACTGAAAAAACCGTAGCTTTGACTATACAGACTTTTGTCGGCAAAATTAACGTCTGCTCTTTAATACGCTGTCTAGGTTTGCCATAGCTTTTCTTCCAAGGAGCTGCTGCTGCTGCTAAGTCGCTTCAGTCGTGTCCGACTCTGTGCGACCCCATAGACGGCAGCCGACCAGGCTCCGCTGTCCCTGGGATTCTCCAGGCAAGAACACTGGAGTGGCTTGCCATTGCCTTCTCCATCCAAGGAGCTAGTATCTTTTAATTTCCAGGCTGCAGTCATTGATTGTAGTGATTTTGGAGCCCAAGAAAGTAAAATCTGTCACTGTTGCCACTTTTTCCTCTTCTGTTTGCCATGAAGTGATGGGACTGGATGTCATGATGATCTTTTTTTTGAATGTTGAGTTTTAAGCCAGGCTTTTCACTCTCTTCTTTCACCCTCATCAAGAGGTTCTTTAGTTCCTCTTTGCTTGCTCTCCAGCAGAGTAACCCAGACTTGTGTGACTGCTCAGGGCTTTAAGACTCAGAAAGCAGAAACTGTTAGGCAGTGAAGAGCATTGTCTGGAATTAGCTCAGTATTCTATAGGTAAAGAAGTCACAGGGCTTTCCAGATTCAGTGATCTGGTTCTTAGAACTATGTCTGGGATCATAAAGAGAGAACTTGTACATTTCTCTACTCTAAATCAGTGTGATTGTTGCTTCAAGTCTCTCTTCTGTCTTCCCAATTATGATATCTACCTTCTGAAATTATTTTCTTTTTATGACAGTTTAAACATCATTGAAATTTCAGGATCAGTGTAGATGAACCTTTAAAGACCTCACTTACTCCATGGTGGGAATGTAAATTGATACTGTCACTATGGAGAACATTATAGATAGTGCTTGAAAAACTAGGAGTAGAATTGCCATATGACGCAATAGTCCCACCCTTGGGCATATACCCTGAGAAAACCATAATTGAAAGAGCCACATGTACCCCAGCTTTGATTGCAGCACTATTTACAATAGATAGGACATGGAAGCAACCTAGATGTCCATTGACAGATGAATTAATAAAAAGTTGTGGTACATACATACAGTAGAATGTTACTCAGCCATAAAAAAGAGTACATTCAGTCCTAATGAGGTGGATGAACCATCGTGTTTTAACACATATATATGGAATCTAGGAGCCTATTTGCAGGGCAGCAGTGGAGATGCAGACATAAAGAACAGACTTGTGGACACAGTGAGGAAAGAAGTGGGTGGGGCAAATCGAGAGTGTAGCTTGGAAACATAACTTACCATATGTAAACTGGACAGTGAAAATTTGTTGTATGATGCACCGAGCTCAAATCAGGTGCTCTGTGACAACCTAGAGGGGGGGATGGGGTAGGAGGTGGGAGGGAGATCTAAGAGGAAGGGGACATATGTGTACCTATGGCTGATTCATGTTGGTGTATGGTAGAAACCAACACAATATTGTAAAGCAATTGCTGCTGCTAAGTCACTTCAGTCGTGTCCTACTCTGTGTGACCCCATAGACGGAAGCCCACCAGGCTCCCCCGTCCGTGGGATTCTCCAGGCAAGAACACTGGAGTGGGTTGCCATTTACTTCTCCAATGTGTGAAAGTGGAAAGTGGAAAGTGAAAAATGAAAGTGAAGTCGCTCAGTCGTGTCCGACCCTTAGTGACCCCACGGACTGCAGCCTACCAGGCTCCTCCATCCATGGGATTTTCTAGGCAATAGTACTGGAGTGGCTTGCCATTGCCTTCTCCGTGTAAAGCAATTATCCTCCAATTAAAAAATTTAAAAATACATTATAATATTTCTATATATGCTTACTGTTGATTATGAAATAAATGTGATTATACAATAATAATTGTATAATTATTACACCACCTACTCTCATAGTTGTATCTTGGACTTTGTGATCGTCCAGAACATTGCTTCTTTTGAAATCTTAGGCTTCACTATCCCATGAGCAGGCCCCAACTTCTTAAACTTCCAGCTCTTTTAATTGTTTACTTTCACTCTAACCATTCTCTGATTGTATTAGATTCTGGTACTTTGACTCCGAGTTGTGAGGTGTGTGGCAAGTAATTTCATGTTTGTTTATTCAATAAATATTTATTGAATACCTGACTGTCTTAGGGATATAATGGTAAACAAAATTGATCTGAACCCTGCCTTTATGAAACTTAAAGCTTTCTGAATGGTTATAGACATTAAGAAAGCATTAAACAAATATATAATTATAAACTGTGTTAAGTGCTATAAAGGAATGAATTAGGAGCCATAAGGAGAAAATAAGAGGAGGGAACTTCCCTGGTGTTACAAGTGGATAGGAATCTGCCTGCCAATCCAGGGGACACAGGTACAATCCCTGGGCCAGGAGAATCCCACATGCAACAGAGTAGCTAAGCCTCCTGCACCACAACTACCGAAGGCTGTGTGCCTAGAGCCTGTGCTCCGCAACAAGAAAAGCCACTGCGATGGGAAGCCCATGCACTGCAACGATGAGTAGCCCCTGCTTGCTGCAACTAAAGAAAGCTCACGCACAGCAACGAAGACTCAGTGCAACCAAAAATAAACTCTTTTTAAAAAAGAGGAGGAAAGCACTTTAGATTGAATGGTGAAAGAGGGACTTTCCGACATGACCTCAAAATGCAGACCCAGGAGACTGGCAGTCCCTTGCCATGCAAAGAGCTAGGGAAATAGTGTTTTCAGTTGTAGGAGCAGAATGTGTGAAAGCTTGAGGCAGGGATCAGCTTGATGAGTTAGAATAATTGAAAGAAGGTCTTTGTGACTGGAATTCACTGAGGCAGGTAGCCTGAAATGAGGTAGGCAAGTTAAACAGGGACCAGCTGAATCAAGTTCTTACAAGTAATTTTTAAGAGTTTGATTTTATTCTGAGTGTTTCTGGAAATAGTTGAAAGGTTTTAAGATGGGATGATTTGGTCTGTTTTATGTTTTAGGAAGATCATCCTGACTTTATCATGCAGAACAGACGGGAAGAGGCTGGAAGAGAAACAGGATAGCACTTAAGTCATTGTTTAGCGCCAGTGCTGGCTTGGGTTATGATAGTGTGGCAAAAAGTCACGGAGTAGATTTTGAGAAATGTGTTCGCAGTAGAAGTACAGGGATTTGATGTTTGGATGTGGAAGATGACAGAGAGGGAGGAGTCAGGAGTGCCTCGTGAAGTTTTCCAGTATGAACAAATTTGATATGCCACCTCTTGCTAAGTGTGTGTGTGTAAGAAAGAAAGAGCATGAGAGAATACATTTGAGGATAAATGAATCTGGAGTCCAGAAGAGTGACCTGGGTTGGAAAGAACGTGTTTGGGAGTTGTTCCACTTAGAGGATATTTATTTATTTTTCATGGAAAGCAATGGGAATGAATGAGAGAGGAAGAGAGAAGGAGGATGGCCTGACAACTGGGATGCAAATCACAAATTACAACATTTTTTAATTGATTTTTTCTTTTTAACTTTAAACATTAAAAGAGATTTAAGGTTAGCCTTCTAAAGGCCATCTTACTTGCTTTCAGATAACTTTCTTTGTGGGAGAGAAAGGAATATAGTTACTGCTGCCTGAGAGGATAGGGGATGAAGGAGCAGAGGGAGGGGCTCAGGAATTTATATGTTCTCCAGATTATTTCCTGCCTGGAGTAATTCACAGGATGCCCATTATTAGTGTTTCTCATCTTTCATGTGTGTAGAGAAGAAAAAAGGTTGAGAGTTTCTGCTCTACAGGATAAATTTCATGGTAATCTGAAGTTTTCCATAGTCTGGTTTCAGCCTGCCTATTCACACTTATCATACTATTCCCCTCCAACCACCATGCATGCTGTTTTCTATTGTTATGATTTTAACTCATAATTTCCTTTTTTATTGATCAGATAGACTAATATTTTAAATCTCTTTTTCAGATAAAGCTTTCCCTGATTCCTTCAGGAGAATTTTGGTATTTGTTTATATTCCCAGTATGCATTGCTTAAAGCAATTGTTTTATTAAATTTAAATGTTTTTCTTGCATTGACTACTCACCAAACTAGTCTTCTTGACAGAAGGGATTGATTTTTTTTCTTTATGCCTCTTTTAAGAAAGCATTTGAATGTTCGAGTTACATTTCTGACTGCCTTTGTTTGAGTAGGCAAATACAGCTTACATTTCCTTTTGATAAGACAAACTTTGGGGTTTAGAAAATATAGTGAGCAGGAAAATAGTTGAAGATGTCTTTCCCAGATTTATTTTAATAGGTATTAATAGTTAAAATATACTTTTAAAAATTGTGGTAAAGCAACCTCTGAAGTATATTCTTTCTTATCAGCCCCAATGTTGTTCAGTCATGTCCAACTCTTTGTGACCCCATGGACTGTAGCCCACAAGGCTCCTCTGTCCATGGGATTCTCCAGACAAGAATTCTGGAGTGGGTAGCCATTTCCTTCTCCAGGGTGTCTTCCTGACCCAGGGATCAAACCCCAGTCTCCCGCATTGCAGGCAGATTCTTTACTGTCTGAGCCACCCAATTAGAGCCTTGGAGTGGAGAAATCCATCAAAGTAACCCAGAAGTTCTAGACACAGATAATTGGCCCAAAAGCTTAATATTTAATTAAAAGAAAGATTCCTGGTAGTGAAGGAAATAGAAGCTGGTCTAATGGAATTATTCTGGTTATTTGAATTAACATGTCTGTAGAATACCAGAGAATATTTAAGTTTTATTTGGAACCATTGATAATCAAAAAATAGGTTAGAAGTATTGTAAAACTTCACTGTAAATTCCTAGTCTACAAATTGATTTATTCTGTGATTCAGTTTATGTCTCTTGTCGTTGTTTAGAGCCAGTGCTGGCTTGGATTATGATAGTGTGGCAAACAGGCGAGGAGTGGATAAGGGAAAAACCAGCACTTTCTACACCCATTGAGTGTTATAGTCTGTTACTGCTCTGATACATCTCTTGGAGCTTTTTCACTGGATTTGAAGAGGAAATTATATAATGAACTCACTACAGTTAAAAAAAAAGTTCAAGTTAAAAAAACCAAACTTTGACATTCTTCCTTTTAGCTTTCAGTGGGAATCCCTTATGAAGCCATTCTATAATTATCACATGGAATTCGTTACTTGCTGGAGTATACCAGAAAAAACTATCCTGAGAGTAAACAAGTACAAACAATATTTCACAACATCAGCTTGTGTACTGCGTATTGTTCTGTAACTATGTACTTAGCTTGCTGGTGAAAGACTCTCATTTATGTCTTCCTTTCTTTTATAGGAATATACTTGTCCCAGATGTGAATCAGGTTTTATTGAAGAAGTGACAGATGATTCCAGGTACAGTACAAGCTCATGAATAAATCAAGCATTCTGTTATCAAAATTATGTTTTTTAGCATCAACTGAATGAATAGAAGGAAATTTGTTTTATAACTTACACTCTCTGCTGAGAGAGAGAGAAGAAAAATAGCAGAGCAAAGGGGGAGAAAAATGGGAAAATTAGAAAAATGTTGTGATAGTAGGTGTCTTGAGATCTACTGTGGCATTCCTGGGAAACCTCTGTATCCCTCTCAGAGTAAATTTGGTGAGTTTTCATATATTTTCTGAGACTTTGGGGTTTCTCTTGGGTAATTGGTTGGTTTTTAGTGACTACTCTGTTGCCTGAAGGTAGATTGCTCTTATACCCCTTTGGTGGGCTGGGGAGCAACTTCTGACAAGGATTACCCAGTAAGATAAACAGGCTATTCTAGGCAGGGAAACTGGGTTGTTATTCTTGAGGAAGCCTTGGGTCCCTTGTGCTGATTAGGATTATTGTGGGCAAACATACCATCTTGCCACTGTAGTAGTGTGTTGGTAATGCTTGAAATTGGTTCTTGTTATTCTTCCTGATGGTATAAAACCTCTAAGAGGGGGAAGTTATTTCTGAAAGTGACAATGTTATATATTCCTTCTTGGTTAATATGAGTAAAACTATGAAAGTGTAATAAAAAGTAGAATAGTGTTGATAGGAGGGCTTCTTTTAATCTTGGAGTGGCTTTGGGGGTTTTAATGGCAGTAAATAATTCCTTTACTGTTGATGTTGGCAGAATATAAAGTTGAAGTTCCCTTCCACAAGCAGGAAAAACTACACATTTTACAGTATGTACAATTAGTTTAACTTTATTAATGATCAGTGATTATATGTATAATCTGACCTGGAGCTTCTGGGGCAACGTATGGCATGAGGATCTAGTTTGCTACAAACACTTGATGTAATAATCTTGGTTTTAAATAACACAATACCAGCTCAATCTATAAGATTAGCATGATGGCAAAATTAGCAATTTTGTGTGGATGGCATGCTAACTTGGGATAGCTTTTTATTTGTGCTGTTATAATTGCATCATATACTTGTTTCAAGCAGGGTATTCTCTGCATGTGTTATGGAGCATGTTAGTTGTTTTTGGGGGGAGCATTTTTTTCAAAGGTTTTGAATACTAATCCTGGTTTCTTTAGCCATGAGGTTGGTGATTAACTATAAGATGAATCTTTTCTAGAAGGAATTCTGAATTCTATGGGTCCTGCTCTCACTTGACTTAATCTTTTATTTGTGGTTTCGTGAGTCAAAGGTTGTCTTGTACAGGTGCTATTGGTAGCAGATATTCAAATGCAAAGGTGATGTCTTTTGAAAGATGAATGTTTTAAATAGTTGAAGAAATCTTTGCTTAGAATCAGTGTCTTAGAGGTAGCAGGGTATTTATTCCCTTCTATAAAGTTTATGAACATTTGCTGATTTGAATACTTAGCAATTACAATGTTCAGTCAGTCAGTTGCTCAGTCGTGTCCAACTCTCCGCGACCCCATGAATCACAGCACGCCATGCCTCCCTGTCCATCACCAACTCCCGGAGTTCACTCAAACTCATGTCCACAGAGTCGGTGATGCCATCCAGCCATCTCATTCTCTGTCGTCCCCTTCTCCTCCTGCCCCCAATCCCTCCCAGTATCAGAGTCTTTTCCAGTGAGTCAACTCGTCACATGAGGTGGCCAAAGTATTGCAGTTTCAGCTTTAGCATCAGTCCTTCCAATGAACACCCAGGACTGATCTCCTTTAGAATGGACTGGTTGGATCTCCTTGCAGTCCAAGGGACTCTCAAGAGTCTTCTCCAACACCACAGTTCAAAAGCATCAATTCTTCGGCGATCAGCTTTCTTCACAGTCCAACTCTCACATCCATACATGACCACGGGAAAAACCATAGCCTTGACTAGACAGACCTTTGTTGGCAAAGTAGTAGTTTGTTAAAAATTAATGAGAGCAAGTCCTTGTGTGAACACTGGATAATGGGTTCCATTTGCTGTTAGACATTCATCTGGAGGAGCATCTTGTAAATTTTCTTAAGCTTTGTAACATTTCTCAGAAAAATATAATTGTTTTTATTTTCCCTTCTCTATGGTTAGCCCTATCATTCTTTTTTAAAAAATTATTTATTTATTTATTTATTTTTGGCTGTGCTGGGCCTTTGTTGCTGTACATGGGCGTTTTACTAGGTGCTGGGAACAGGGGCTACTCTCTAGTTGTGGTGCTCAGGCTTCTCATTGTGGTGGCTTCTCTTGTTGTGGACCAAGGGCTCTATGGCTTGTGGGCTTCAATAGTTGTGGCACGTGGGCTCTAGAGTCGGGCTCAGTAGTGGGCTCAGTAGTTGCAGCTCCTGGGCTCTATAGCATGGGCACAAGGGTTGTGGTGTACAGACTTGGTTGCCATGCTGCATGTGGGATCTTCCTGGATGGGGGATCGAACCCGTGTCTCCTGCATTGGCAGGTGGAGTCTTCACTACTGAGCCACCAAGGAACCCTAGCTGTATCATTCTTAATATCCAAAGGAATTTTAAGGAAAGGGAAGGCTGGGGGAGTTGCAGGGATAGAAGAACCCTAAAAGAAAGAGTTGATAGCTTTAATTACCAAAGATACCTGAATCCTTGACGCTATCAATATATGGTAAAGGCAATAAGAGCCTTGGAAGCCAGTCTAGGCTTGAACAATAAAATGGATCAGTTCAGTTCAGTTCAGTTCAAAATGGATACACAGTAGTAATTTAACTATTTATCTAGCATAAAAGTATTGCTAATTTGGGGCTTATTCTACATAGGAAGTGTTTTTTACAAAAGACATTTTAACTTTTGAAACAAATAACAGTTGTCAAATGGTTTCTAATCAGAGAATAAGGCTTGAGAATGATGCCATAGATAGAGAATGGCATTAGCGTTTGTTTTTTCACTTTTGGTTCCAGACTAACCAGGGTGTGTATGTTTTTTCAATGAGCTGAGTGCAGTGCCTGGATTGCTATTGTAATTCTGAAGTGAAAGCTGCTCTAGTAATTTGTGGACTTTATATCATTGGGGTGAGTGTGTGCATGCTTGTGTGCTAATGTGTGTACTTTTGTGCCTTTGTATGTCTCTTGAAGTAAAAGTGATATCCAGCAATTCTTGTGATTCTTTCCATCCCCTTTCTGTCAAAGTGTTTTAGCCAGTTTTCTCTCTTTGCAAATTTCATGGGGACAGTGGGATCTAATATTTTTTCCTGGTCTTTGGGAATTGGTTTACACATGCAATATTAATTCAGTAACGTTTACTTTTGAGTTATCAATGGAGGATATAGTAAAGCAGTGTTATCAAAAGTGCTGAGTGCTCTGTATAATGGCTGATACATAATAAATACATATATTTGTGATATTAATAAAATACAGTCTTTACCCTCTGAATTTTATGTTTCTGAAAGAAGGGTAAGAAGTAGAAATGGATGAAATAAGTTCTGCTGCTATAATACAAGGTCAAATTTAGAATCAAAGTCAAGAGTGCAGAGGGCTGTGGAAGAGTCTCGTTTGGTGAGTTTAGTAAAGTCTTAATGGAGGATGGCTCTGAGGGGTGGGTAAGATAATCATCATCAGAAGAAAAAATATTTATTGAGCCCTTTTATAAGATGCTAAATATTGTACCAGACCCCTTGTATTACTATATTTAATCATTTTTAGTAGTTTCAAATGTTGTGTGTTCATCTGACAGTTAGTGGTTTTTTAGTGAAATATTATTTGGATAATCTAGTTTTATTTAGCTTCTGAGAATAGATGTTTTTCTTCCTTTACTCAGATTTGAGTTGCATTGCTGGCGGTGGGTCCTTCTTCCTTCTCTGTGATGGCCCCTCTCTCTAATTTTTTACTTGGTTTAATCCTTGATTTTGTAGTTTGTTATAGTATTTTTCATAGATTAATCCACATGCAGGTTCTTCATAATTTCTTTTGTAGGTGTCACGTTGGAATGAGTTATTTTTCCTTATTGGGATTTGTTCTCATTGTACCATTCTATATTTAGGTTCTGGGAGGGAAGCTTACTCCTGGGAATAGAAAATAGAATCACTTCTCACTGCTTTTTCTCTTCAGTTTTTTAGGTGGTGGCAGCAGCACATCAACACAGTTTTCAGAGGTAAGTTTTCCTTTGGCTCTACGGATTCTTTAGGTAGGGGGCTCATGCTAAAACGGTGACAGATTTTCACTTGCAAGTGCAACAAAATCTCAGAATGTGTAAGGATAATGTAGGCAAGAGTAGTCTTAGAAGGATTTGTGTTCAGTGGTTGGGGCTATTTTTAGTAAACCTATGGTTAGGTGGTGTTTTTAGTTATTTTCTGCTTCTGTATTGTGTATATAGTGTGAGAATGTAAAGCATGTGTTTTTTTTTCTTTTAATAACTGTGTTGCAGACTCTTAGTGGTGTGACAGTCAAGTAAAGAGCAGGGGATGAGTTATAATTGAAGTCACATTGAGGCACAGTCTACAGTTTTACACAGAGGTACTGGTTTCTAGAGATTACCTTTAATGAATGTGGTAATTTGGTATATGTACTGGAATTTGGGTGCCAGATTAAGGATAAGATATTTACTTGCCTTCCAGGTCTCAAGATAGGACCTGTAGTTAATTTCTAGTTCTTTATATAATGTGGGTTCTCTTACTGTGAAGCACAAACTCTGGGGCATGTGGGCTTCAGTAGTTGTGACAGGTGGACTCAGTAGATGTGGCTCTCGGGCTCTAGAGCATGGGCTCAATAGTTGTGATGCACAAGCTTAGTTTCCATGTGACATGTGGGATCTTTCTGAATCAGTGACGAACGCGTTTCTCCTGCATTGGCAGGTGGATTTCCTAACCTGGAGCCACCAGGGAAGCCCTCAGGTGTATAGTTTTAAGTGACATTAAGTACTTTTTGTTTGTAAGCATTAAGAGACTATATCTCACAAGGATAGATCCCCTCTGCCTACAGAAAACACTGGTTTGCTTTTGCTCCTACTGCCATATAGTTTGGTTAGCCCTAGAAAGCTAACAGATGCTAAAAGAAAAAAAAAATTAAATCCCATAACGGAATTTCTTTGTATTTCAGGATCACATTAACCTTTTTTGGAAATAGTTCAAGTTTTGAGAACAATCAAAACTTCTTAGTATTTATTTGTGTATAAATTAAAACTGTATTTGCAGGTGTGTTTGAAAACTGGTATTCAGTAAGAAGCCGATAAAACCCTAAGCTTCTCTCCTTTATCCTCTGAAAATTATTTTAAGACTTGCAGCTCCCAGACTTTTTTTTTTTTTTTGCCACACTGTGCAGCTCGTAGGATCTTAGTTCCCAACCTCGTTAGTTCCTTAGTTCCTCGAGCAGGGATTAAACCCAGGCCCCAGTAGTGAAAGCACCGAGTCCTAACCACTGGGCCACCAGGGAATTCTCAGCTCCCCAGATTTTTTATGTTATTAGATTTATAGTCAAGAAACTTAATGTTTGGGTAACAGTCCTGTTTTATTAAGGGTATTTTCTTTTACTTATGGTCTGTGGTACTTCCCAATATCCGGTATTAAGCTTTTTACTTAACTCTGAACTGACTTGGTACATGGGTTGGTTAGGTGATTCAAGATAGATTATGTCTTTGAACTCCCATTTTCTTGTTTTGATGGATGAAAATACATTACTTAAAATTGATTCTGCTCAGCAGGCCTGAAAGCCTTTCCAGTTTTAGTATGTTTTCTTCCTTGTGTGTGCTATTCCTGATAACACAGGTTGTCACTTACTGGTTATATGTATGCAGAGGAAAAACTTCATCTGATTTTCCTTAAGTGTTAGTTCTCTTTTAGGAGATGGAAATACAAGTTTTATAGTTATGACTCACTAGGAGAAGATGCATTCAGAGGAAAAATAAATATATGTATTTAGTCAGTTTCCTAACTTTAGTAATGCTAAATCTGACACTGCATGAGTTATCCTTCAGGTGTTGAAGTAATTTTGCCTAGTTAGAGCCTGTGACGTCATGTTCTTCAGGATTTGTAGCAAGGGCATGATTACACCCAGTTTTCCCTTGTCATCAGAGGGAATATTTCAGTTTTCTCCTTTTAAAATATTTTGCACTTATATAGAAAAAAAACCTGTCTTTTAATGTTGTAGAAGTTGGCAAGGATTAAAAAAAATCAGCTAAGAAGTATATGTTGAGTGCATTTCCAGCACTCTGCTAGAAGTTCGGGCAAGAAACAAATGTTACAGTTGCCTTGAGTGCAAGGAACTTATAGTGTAGTTGGGGAGCAAGTGCAAACATATGAAACAAGTATGAATACAAGAAAGAATGTACAGAGGGTATAATAAACTTATTGTGGGGTGTATGTGACAGACCGTAGAAAGGACAGATTAGGTACGCTGCCGTCTTTGAAAAGACTAAAATGTTTAGAAAAAGAGGTCAAATGACATAGTGATATGCCCAGATCCAGATTGCCTGAGTTTAAATCCTGGGTCTACTGCTTACTGACTAAGTAACCTGGACAAAATTACTTAGAATTTTTCAGTGCTTCTGTTTCCTCCTTTGTAAATCGGGGAAAATAATACCTACCTCAGAGGGTTGTTGTGAGGATTGAGTTGATACATGCCAGGTGTGTGGGCCAGTGTGCCTGCCGTATAGTGAGTGCTTAATAAATTTTAGCTGTTATTAATACTTCATGGAGAAGGTAAAACAAGTCTTCAAGTACTAGAACCTTAAAGGGTAGGTGGAATTTAGATAAGCAAAGAGATGAGAAAACACACTTTTCCTCTAGACAGTGTTCATAGGCTTTAAGTTCATAATTATACCCATATCCCTAGAGGAAAAACTTAGAAAGAAAATGGTGTTTGGAAACAAGAGTTGTTTTTCTTTTCTATATTTCAGTTGATAATTCCAGCAAATGCTTATGCTCAGTTTTGCTCTATTTTTCTTCAGAGTTGCTTGTACAGTGAAGAGATTATTTTCTTAATTAGTATTTGTTAATGCTGGATTCTTAAAACACTAGATATATTAGAAGAGGCTTAGTCCAAGCATGTCTGTGTGTGTGTGTGTGTGTGTGTGTATTTGTATAGTTTTTCCTAAATGAGATCTGGGGTGGGGGAAACAGGAAGAGTGGATGAGGATGGATAAGAGTTGCCAGTGAAATGGGAACTATGCTTGAGTAATGTGTGAGGGTTGGAGGAGAGTGAATTTAAAAATGTTGCTAACAGATTGTAGAGAGAGAGAGGACATAGCTATACTGAGGTCCCTGTTGATAATCTGGGGAATTAAGCCCATTGCTATCTGAGCATTTCATTGATTACTTGAAAGCTTCTGACCGTGACCTGGTGCCAGTGAGACATCTGATCTGAAAGTCTCAGCTTTCCTGAGTATATCCCTTCAGTGCAAGAGTGGCTATAGCTTCTGCCTCATATTAGCAGAAAATAAGATAGATAGTTTTCTAGAGAAAGAACTCCCAGGTTTGCAAGAAGGCAAGGTACTCTGAGCAGCCTGATTTATATTTATTTAAATAAAACTTGTTTTGATACATATGCAGCATTGCATTGGGCAATAAAGAAGGTGTTAAAATACATCTGGACTTCCACTACTCTAAGAGCCGCCTTTCTTTATATATCTCCTTTCAGGTTTTGTCCTGAGGCATAGATACTGAAAGATATTATAACAACATTAAGAAGATTTTTAAAAAGTCTTCCATATTATCATTACCGTATTTTTTATTTCGTCCTTTCCTTCCCTCCCTTTCTCGTTTTCTTTCTTTCTTTCTCATACTTTGCATTTCTTACATTCATGCTTCATAACTGTTTTCAGATATAATCATAGAATATGCTATGTTGTATTTATGATTTTTAAAATTTACTTAGGATTATACCATAAATTTTTTTATCTCTTCATAATTATAAGAGTTATATATTTTATGACTTCATATTCTTTCATGCCTTCTCTATATTAAACTGTTATCTTGTATTAAAACATGTCTGGCTATACATGATGGTTGATCATTGATCATACCTCCTCACTTCATCTCAGAGTCTAGAACATGTTAAGAAGTAAAGCATAGATGCTAGGGAGATGGAAATTAAGATTTAATTTTTATTCAGTGAAATTGGAAACCGTATTTAATCTGTGGCCAAATGGACATCCTAAGTCTGCACAGGCTGCCCCTCCTGAGAATTAGAGGCAACAGAGCAGGCACAAATACTCAGAACCACTTCTTTGGCCTTTGTGCAGAGTCCTTATACATGAACTCTATCAACTGGAGAAATGTGACTTAGCAGATGTTAGGTTTCTGCTACTTTCCAACCAGATGTGTCATTCCTCAGGTAGGAAAGAGTAATGAGGAATGAATAAAGAGGTTAGAAGTGGACGTGAAGGCTCTTGAGTCTTCCCTTCTCACCTTTGAGTTTAGTAATTGAAGTCTGTAGTTAGCAAGGATCTGGGACTAGTACCTGTGGCAGTTAGGCGAGGAGATGAGTAGTCTGGGAGGGCAATATTATGTCTACCTTCATGAAGTCTCTCTCCAGTACCAACTGTGCTCTTTTGTGTATGCTCCTGGGACCTGTGGAGAAGCCTCTGAAGTAATTAAGAACAACACTAAATTCAGTTCAGTTCAGTTCAGTTGCTCAGTTGTGTCTGACTGTCCGCAACCCCATGAATCACAGCACGCCAGGCCTCCCTGTCCATCACCAACTCCTGGAGTTCACTCAAACTCATGTCCACAGAGTCGGTGATGCCATCCAGCCATCTCATTCTCTGTCATTAAGCTGAGCTAAATAAAATTGTTGATATTCTATTGTTTTTGACCTACAAAGATGGTAATTTTAAATTATTAAACCTAGTAAAAAAAAGTTAAAGATGCCAAATCTTTAACTTTCTTTTCTCAAGTAAGTCTTCCTTTTAGCTGTTTGCTGTTCTTCTCAGTCTTAGCCAGAGGGCTTGTACTCAAATGCCAGGTAGAGTTTGGATTCTTTGAGCAGCTGCAGCCTGGATGTGATCTTAAAGTTTGAATTAATTCAACCAAATCTTTCATCTGTCTCACTTTTTAGTATAAAGAGTTAAAAGAGCTCATTTCACAGTGCTGCCTACTTTACATCCAGTCCATTTGGAAATATCAACTCTAGAACTCTTCAGCAGTTGGTCAAAGAATAACTGTGTTTCTCTAATTTAGTACTAAGTTCACACCAGTAATTCTGTTGCCAAGCAAAGAACCTAATGTAAACTCAGTGGTAACTGAAGGAAAGAGAATGAAACAGAAAGTAGTTTTGGTGTCAGCCTTGGCAGTTTTTTGTTCAGTGCCTGCCAGTTGACCACATCTATAGCCTGTAAGCTTAAACTCATTTGGAAAAAGGTGCTTTTCAAGAGATAATTTCTGTCACAGTGTTTACATTTTAAGTGGTGGGTGGGCACTGGACATCATATTTTTTTCTTTGTGAATAGCATTTGAATACTCTGTATTTTTATAAAATTTAGGAATTTTATATTTGATTGAAAACTTGTATCCAGGCTATGTGGAGATCTCTTAAAATGGAATGATGGGAAAACAACCCATTTTTAGAAAGTTACAAAAGATTTAAACAACCTCCTTTACCAAAGAAGGTGTATAGATGGCAAAAGAAATCTCAGCTTCATTAGTTGTTTGTTGTTGTTGTTCAGTTGTTTAGTTGTGTCTGATTCTTTGTGACTGCATAGACTGCAGCATGCCAGGCTCCTCTGTACCCCACTATCTCCTGGAGTTTGCTCAAATTCATGTCCATTGAGTACTTAGGAAAACGCCCATTAAAACCACAAGGAGGGAATTCCCTGGTGGTCCAGTCGTTAGGACTCTAGAACTTCCACTGGAGAGGGCATGGTTCAATCCCTGGGTGGGAAACTAAGATCCCACATGCTGCGTGGTATGGCCAAAAAAAAAAACCCAACAACGCACCAAAGTGAACTGCTGCATAGTTATTAGGATGGCTAAACTTTAAAAGACTGACGATATTAACTTTTGGTAAGGCTGTGGAGCAACTGAAATTGATTGTAAAAATGGTTCAACCACTTAAGCAAACAGGCTTTTTTTTTTTAGAATTATCAGCCATATGATTTAACCATTGTATTCCCCTAAGATATGTACATAATTGTGCCTAGCAACTATTGTAATAATCAAAATTAGAAATATTCCAAATGCCCATCAACAGGTGGATGGATAAACAAATTGTGGTATATCCATAGTATGGAAATACTACTCAGCAATATAAAGTATATGGAATGTGACTCAACATAAACCCATGATTCATGTAAAAATTAGAATGAATCTCAAAATAATTAAGCTGAGTGAAAGAATACATATAGTATGATTCCCTTTACATGAACTCCTAGAAAGTATAAAATTCGAGAAAATGCAAATCACAGAGTGATCAGTGGCTGCTTGAGGGCACGGAGGGGCAGGAGGAGGGGATTACCAAGATGCATTAGGAAACATTTGAAGGTGATGAAAATGTTCTGTATCTTGATTTAGTGCTTTTGTAAAATTGCTTGTGAACTTTTTTCAAAATTGCATTTCTTAAGGTAGTAATCGACTCGATGGACATGAGTTTGAGTGAACTCTGGGAGTTGGTGATGGACAGGGAGGCCTGGTGTGCTGTGATTCATGGGGTCGCAGAGAGTCAGACACGACTGAGCGACTGAACTGAACTGAATTTTGAAATCACCCTCAGCTGACTCATCTCTGTAGATCATAATGGGTTTTTTTTTGATATATAATTCAAATTCTGTGTAAAGTATACATTTTGTGGTTTTGGTGTATTCACAAACTTAAATCAACATCCGTTCCGTTCCGTTCTGTCGCTCAGTCGTGTCCGACTCTTTGCGACCCCGTGGACTGTAGCCTACCAGGCTTCTCCGTCCATGGGATTCTCCAGGCAAGAATACTGGAGTGGGTTACCATTTCCTTCTCCAGGGGATCTTCCCGACCCAGGGATCGAACCCGGGTCTCCCGCATTGGAGGCAGACGCTTTAACCTCTGAGCCACCAGGGAAGCCCAAATCAACATCACCACTATCTAATTCTAGAACTTTTTCATCACCCCTGGAAGAAACCCTATATCCATTAGTAGTCACTCCGTTTTCTCTGCAATTCCTCAGCTCTAGGAAACCATCAGTCTATTTTCTGTTTCTGTGGTTTTGCCTGTTTAGGACATTTGATATAAATGGAATGAATGATAGATACAGTATGTGACCTTTGTGAGTGACTCACTTAACATAATATTTCCTTGACATATCTATGTTTTATAGCATGTATCAGTATTTAATTCTTTTTTATGGCTGCACGATCTGCTGTATGGATATAGCTCATCAGTTGATGGACATTTCCATTATTTACATTTTTTAACTATTTTGGATAACATTACTGTGACTATTTATAATTTTTTTCTGTATGTATTTTGTGTGTTCTCAACTATAAAAGTAGGAGGGAAGTTGCTGGGCCATATAGTAACTCTTTAACTTTTCAAATAATTGACCATAGTGTTTGAGGTGCTCATATGATCATGGTTCAGTTCAGTTGCTCAGTCGTGTCCCACTCTTTGCGACATCATGGACTGCAGCACGCCAGGCTACCCTGTCCATCACCAACTCCTGAAACTTGCTCAAACTCATGTCCATTGAGTTGGTGATGCCATCCAACCATCTCATCCTCTGTTGTCCAATTCTCTTCCTGCCTTCAGTCTTTCCCAGCATCAGGGTCTTTTCCAAGGAATGAGTTCTTCACATCAGGTGGCCAAAGTATTAGAGCCTCAGCTTCAGCATCAGTCCTTCCAATGAATATTTAGGGCTGATTTCCTTTACGATTGACTGGTTGGATCTTCTTGCAGTCCAAGGGACTCTCAAGAGTCTTCTCCAACACTGTAGTTGAAAAGCATCAGTTCTTCGGAGCCCAGCCTCCTTTATGGTCCCAATTCTCACATCCATACATGACTACTGGAAAAACCGTAGTTTGACTAGACAGACCTTTGTTGGCAAAGTAATGTCTCTGCTTTTTAATATGCTGTCTGTGTCTAAGTTGGTCATAGCTTTTCTTCCAAGAAGCAAGCGTCTCTAAATTTCATGGCTGCACTCACCACCTGCAGTGATTTGGAAGCCCAAGAGAATAAAGTCTGTTACTGTTTCCATTGTTTCCCCATCTGTTTGCCATGAAGTGATGGGACTGGATGTGTGCCATGATGATAATTTTTTGAATGTTGAGTTTTAAGCCAGCTTATTCACTCTCCGCTTTCACTTTCATCAGGAGGCTCTTTAGTTCCTCTTTGCTTTCTGCCATAAGGGTGGTGTCATATGCATATCTGAAGTTATTGATATTTTTCCCTGCAGTCTTCATTCCAGCTTGTGCTTCATCCAGCCTGGCATTTCACATGATGTACTCTGCATATAAGTTAAATAAGCAAGGTGACAATATATACAGCCTTGACATACTCCTTTCCCAATTTGGAATCAATCTGTTGTTCCATGTTCGGTTCTAACTGTTGCTTCTTGACCTACATACAGATTTCTCAGGAGGCAGATAAGGTGGTCTGGTATTCCCATCTCTTTAAGAATGTGCCACAATTTGTTGTGATCCACACAGTCAAAGGCTTTGGCATAGTCAATAAAGCAGAAGTAGATATTTTTCTGGAATTTTCTTGCTTTTTCAATGATCTAACGGTTGTTGGCAATTTGATCTCTGGTTCCTCTGTGTTTCCTAAATCCAGCTTGAACATCTGGAAGTTCGTGGTTCATGTACTGTTCAAGTCTTGGTTCAAGTCTTGCCTGGAGAATTTTGAGCATTACTTTGCTAGCGCCTACTTGACAAGTTCTGTCTTGAAAAACTGAAAACATTACTCTGCATTGGAGGTAAAAAGATGATGCTTCAAAAAATATGTAGGCTGAAATACTTATATGTTTTAATATAAAAAAGATGGAGTGACTTCCTTGGTGGTCCAGTGACTAAGACTGTGCTTCCAATGCAGGGAGCCTGAGTTGGCTCCCTGGTCAGGGAACTAGATCCCATATGCAGCATACATCCTCGCTTGGAAAATTTTGAGCATTACTTTACTAGCACGTGAGATGAGTGCAACTTCTGTAGTTTGAACATTCTTTAGCATTGCCTTTCTTTGGGATTGGAATGAAAACTGACCTTTTCCAGTCTTGTGGCCACTGAGTTTTCCAAATTTGCTGGCATATTGAGTACAGCACTTTCACAGCATCATCTTTTAGGACTTGAAATAGCTCAGCTGAAATTTCATCACCTCCACTGGCTTTGTTCATAGTGATGCTTCCTAAGGCCCACTTGACTTCGGACTCCAGGATGTCTGATTCTAGGTGGTTATCTGGGTCATTAACATCTTTTATGTATAGTTCTTCTGGTTAGCTTATATAATTGTGGTTCAGTTCAGTCGCTCAGTCGTGTCCGACTCTTTGCGACCCCATGAATCACAGTACGCCAGGCCTCCCTGTCCATCACCAACTCCTGGAGTTCACTCAAACTCATGTCCATCGAGTCAGTGATGCCATCCAGCCATCTCACTCTCTGTCGTCCCCTTCTCCTCCCAACCCCAATCTTTCCCAGCATCAGAGTCTTTTCCAGTGAGTCAACTCATCGCATGAGATGGCCAAAGTATTGCAGTTTCAGCTTTAGCATCAGTCCCTCCAGTGAACACCCAGGATTGATCTCCTTTAGAATGAACTGGTTGGATCTCCTTGCAGTCCAAGGGACTCTCAAGAGTCTTCTCCAACACCACAGTTCAAAAGCATCAATTCTTCGGCGATCAGCTTTCTTCACAGTCCAACTCTCACATCCATACATGACCACTGGAAAAACCATAGCCTTGACTAGACGGACCTCTGTTGGCAAAGTAATGTCTCTGCTTTTTAATATACTATCTAGGTTGATCATAACTTTCCTTCCAAGGAGTAAGTGTCTTTTAATTTCATGGCTGCAATCAGCATCTGCAGTGATTTTTGAGCCCAAAAAAATAAAGTCTGACACTGTTTCCACTGTTTCCCCATCTATTTCCCATGAAGTGATGGGACCGGATGCCATGATCTTAGTTTTCTGAATGTTGAGCTTCAAGCCAACCTTTTCACTCTCCTCTTTCACTTTCATCAAGAGGCTTTTGAGTTCCTCTTCACTTTCTGCCATAAGGGTGGTGTCATCTGCATATCTGAGGTTATTGATACTTCTCCCGGCAATCTTGATTCCAGCTTGTGCTTCTTCCAGCCCAGCGTTCCTCATGATGTACTCTGCATAGAAGTTAAATAAGCAGGGTGACAATATACAGCCTTGACGTACTCCTTTTCCTATTTGGAACCAGTCTGTTGTTCCATGTCCAGTTCTGACTGTTGCTTCCTGACCTGCATACAGGTTTCTCAAGAGGTAGGTCAGGTGGTCTGGTATTCCCGTCTCTTTCAGAATTTTCCACAGTTTATTGTGATCCACACAGTCAAAGGCTTTGGCATAGTCAGTGAAGCAGAAATAGATGTTTTTCTGGAACTCTCTTGCTTTCTCTGTGATCCAGCGGATGTTGGCAATTTGATCTCTGGTGCTTCTGCCTTTTCTAAAACCTGCTTGAACATCTGGAAGTTCACGGTTCACATATTGCTGAAGCCTGGCTTAGCTTATAGCAAATTTTGCTAATTGTCCATATCATTTATTTATTTTGCTGCACCAGATCTTAGTTGCAGCATGTGGGCACTCTTAGTTGCATGTGGGATCTAGTTCCCTGACCAGGGAGCCAACTCAGGCCCCCTGCATTGGGAGCACAGTCTTAGTCACTGGACCACCAAGGAAGTCACTCCATCTTTTTTATATTGAAACGTGTAAGTATTTCAGCCCACATATTTTTTGAAGCATCATCTTTTCACCTCCAATGCAGAGTAACATTTTCAGTTTTTCAAAATAGAGCTTGAATTATTAGGCCGTTTCTGTGAATCTTTTGAATGTTTCACCAAAACTTTATAATGGTATTCTTGTGATAACCTATGTGAGAAAAGAATCTAAAATAAACTGAATATCTGTTTTTAACTTGTCTTGAATACCCGGTTTTATTGTATGAGCTATTTTTTTCTCTTAGGCTTAAGTCCGCTCAGAGGCAAATGACCTGAAGCTATTCTTATCCTTAGTGTTGATTTTGTATAAATTTGTGTGGTGTGCTCTTTTTATCAGGTACTATGTGGTCAACATATAGTAGTATCTTGGGACAAATACATTGACTACTACTGTCTGTTTGCACTAATTTGCAGTTTCCAAACAAGTAGAAAATTGCCTTATGCTGATGTTGAAGCTGCTTCTAAGCTTGGGTTCCTTCAGAATTTTTACAAATGTTAGATGCAATAATTCATGTGTAATTATCAATGCAGATTATTGATATTATGAGTTTGGTGCTTAATTTTTCTTCTAATCAAAAATTTCAAATATTTATCCAAAGAAGACATATATATAGATGACCAATAGGCACATGAAAAGATGCTCAGAATTACTAATTAATACAGAAATTCTAATCAAAACCACAGTGATAGCTTTCACAAACAAGTCTACAAATAATAAATGCTGAAAAGGGTGTGGAGAAAAGGGAACACTCCCACACTGTTGATGGGAATGTAAATTGGTGCAGCCACTTTGGATAACAGTATGGAGATTCCTTAAAAAACTAAAAGTAGGGCTTCCCTGGTGGTCTAGGGGTTAAGACTCTGCCTGTCAGGGTAGGGGACATGGGTTTGATCCCTGGTCTAGGAAGATCCCACATGCCGTGGGCTGAGTAAGCCCTTGCACCACAACTACTAAGGCAGCCCTCTAGAACCTGTGAGCCACAACTACTGAGCCCGTGCTTCATAACTCCTGAAACCTGCGTACCCTAGAGCCTGTGCTCCTCAACAAGAGAAGCCTCCGTAATGAGAAGCCCGTGTACTACAGCTGGAGAGGAGCCCCTGCCGTCCACAACTAGAGAAAGCCTGTGCATAGCAACGAAGACCCAGCACAACCAAAAATAAATAATCTTAAAAAACAAAAACCAAAAAACTAAAAATTGAATTACCATATGATCCAGCAATTTCACCTACTCCAGTGTTCTTGTCTGGAGAATCCCAGGGATGGGGGAGCCTTTTGGGCTGCCGTCTGTGGGTTCGCACAGAGCTGGACACGACTGAAGCGACTTAGCAGCAGCAGCAGCAATCTCATTCCTGGGCATATATCTGGAAAAGACAAAAAATCTAATTTGAAAAGATATATGCACTCCAGTGTTCACAATAGCACTATTTACAGTAGCCAAGACATGAAAGCAACCTAAATGTCCCCTGACAGATGAAAGGATAAAGAAGATGTGAGATTCACACACACACATACATATGCACAATGTAGAATATTACCCAGCCATTAAAAATAATAATGCCATTTGTACCAACATGGATGGACCTAGAAATTTTCATACTAAGTGAAGTAAGTCAGACAAAGACACATATCATGTAATATCACTTATATGCAGAATCTAAAAAAAGATATGAGTGAACTTATTTACCAAACAGACCCACATAGAAAACAAACTACCGAAGGGGAAAGGATAAATTAGGAGTTTCGGATTAACTGATAACACAGCTATATATAAAATTGATAAAAAACAAGGAGATATATATATATATATATATATACACACACACACACACAAACTACCGAAGGGGAAAGGATAAATTAGGACTTTCGGATTAACTGATAACACAGCTATATATAAAATTGATAAAAAACAAGGAGAGATATATATATATACACACACACACACTCCGTGTATATATATATGTACAAGGAGATATATATATATACACATATATAACTGAATCACTTTGCTTATACCTGAAACTAACACAACATTGTAAATCAACTATACTTCAATAAATTTTTTTTCAAATATTTAGTTTTTACATTAACAGAGCTCCAACCATCAACACAAAATTGGATTAAAGATTTACTGAGCGTGGCCCCACCCATCAGAACAAGACCCTGTTTCCCCCTCAGTCTGTGTCTCCCATTAGGAAGCTTCCATTAGCCTCTTATCCTTCTCCATCAGTGGGCAGATAGACTGAAAACCACAATCACAGAAAACTAACTGATCTGATCACATGGACCGCAACTTTGTCTAACTCAGTGAAACTATGAGCCATGCCTTGTAGGGCCTCCCAAGACGGATGGGTCATGGTGGAGAGGTCTGACAGAATGTGGTCCACTGGAGAAGGGAATGGCAAACCACTTCAGTATTCTTGCCTTGAGAACCCCATGAACAGTATGAAAAGGCAAAAAGATAGGACACTGAAAGATGAACTCCCCAGGTCAGTAGGTGCCCAGTATGCTACTGGAGATCAGTGGAGAAATAACTCCAGAAAGAAAGAAGAGACGGAGCCAAAGCAAAAACAATACCCAGTTATGTATGTGACTGGTGATGGAAGCAAGGTCTGATGCTGTAAAGAGCAAAACTGCATAGGAACCTGGAATGTTAGGTCCATGAATCAAGGCAAATTGGAAATAGTCAAACAGGAGATGGCAAGGGTGAAAGTAGACATTTTAGGAATCAGCAAATTAAAATGGACTAGAATGGGTGAATTTAACTCAGATGATGATTATATCTACTACTGTGGGTAAGAATCCCTTAGAAGAAACGGAGTAGCCATCATAGTCAACAAAAGAGTCCAAAATTCAGTACTTGGATGCAATCTCAAAAACGACAGAATGATCTCTCTTCATTTCCAAGGTAAACCATTCAGTATCACGGTAATCCAAGTCTATTCCCCGACCAGTAATGCTGAAGAAGCTGAAGTTGAACGGTTCTATGAAGACCTACAAGACCTTCTAGAACTAACACTCAAAAACCATGTCCTTTTCATTATAGGGGACTGGAATACGAAAGTAGGAAGTCAAGAAACACCTGGAGTAAAAGGCAGATTTGGCCTTGGAGTACAGAATGAAGCAGGGCAAAGGCTAATAGAGTTTTGCCAAGAGAATGCACTGGTTACAGCAAACACCCTCTTCCAACAGCACAAGAGAAGACTCTACACATGGACATCACCAGATGGTCAACACTGAAATCAGATTGATTATATTCTTTGCAGCCAAAGATGGAGAGGCTCTATAAGGCAGATTTGGCCTTGGAGTACAGAATGAAGCAGGGCAAAGGCTAATAGAGTTTTGCCAAGAGAATGCACTGGTTACAGCAAACACCCTCTTCCAACAGCACAAGAGAAGACTCTACACATGGACATCACCAGATGGTCAACACTGAAATCAGATTGATTATATTCTTTGCAGCCAAAGATGGAGAGGCTCTATACAGTCAACAAAAACAAGACTGGGAGCTGACTGTGGCTCAGATCATGAACTCCATATTGCCAGATTCAGACTTAAATTGAAGAACGTAGGGAAAATCACTAGACCATTCAGGTATGACCTAAATCAAATCCTTAATGATTATATAGTGGAAGTGAGAAATAGATTTAAGGGACTAGATCTGATAGACAGAGTGCCTGATGAACTATGGATGGAGGTTCGTGACATTGTACAGGAGACAGGGACCAAGACCATCTCCAAGAAAAATCAATGCAAAAAAGCAAAATGGCTGTCTGGGGAGGCCTTACAAATAGCTGTGAAAAGAAGAGAAGTGAAAAGCAAAGGAGAAAAGGAAAGATATACCCATTTGAATGCAGAGTTGAAAGAATAGCAAGGAGAGATAAGAAAGCCTTCTTCAGTGATCAATGCAAAGAAATAGAGGAACACAATAGAATGGGAAAGACTAGAGATCTCTTCAAGAAAATGAGAGGGAAAATTTCAAGCAAAGATGGGTACAATAAAGAACAGAAATGGTAGGGACCTAACAGAACCAGAAGATATTAAGAAGAGGTGGCAAGAATACACAGAAGAACTGTACAAAAAAGATCCTCACAACCCAGATAATCATGATGCTGTGATCACTCACCTAGAGCCAGACATCCTGGAATGTGAAGTCAAGTGGGCCTTAGGAAGCATCACTATGAACAAAGCTAGTGGAGGTGATGGAATTCCAATTGAGCTATTTCAGATCCTAAAAGATGATGCTGTGAAAGTGATGCACTCAGTATGCCAGCAAATTGGAAAGCGCAACAGTGGCCACAGGACTGGAAAAGGTCAGTTTTCATTCTAGTCCCAAAGTAAGGCAATGTCAAAGGATGCTCAAACTACTGCACAATTGCACTTATCTCACACGCTAGTAAAGTAATGCTTAAAATTCTCCAAGTCAGGCTTCAACAGTACGTGAACAGTGAACTTCCAGATGTTCAAGCTGATTTTAGAAAAGTTAGAGGAACCAGAGATCAAATTTCCAACATCTGCTGGATCATCGAAACAGTGAGAGAATTCCAGAAAAACATCTATTTCTGCTTTATTGACTATGCCAAAGCCTTTGACTGTGTGGACCACAGTAAACTCTGGAAAATTGTTCAAGAGATGGGAATACCAGACCACCTGACCTGCCTCTTGAGAAATCTGTGTGCAGGTCAGGAAGCAACAGTTAGAACTGGACATGGAACAACAGACTGGTTCCAAATAGGAAAAGGAGTACGTCAAGGCTGTATATTGTCACCCTGCTTATTTAACTTCTATGCAGAGTACATCATGAGAAACGCTGGACTGAATGAAGCACAAGCTGGAATCAAGATTGCCGGGAGAAATATCAATAACCTCAGATGTGCAGATGACACCACCTTTATGGCAGAAAGTGAAGAACTAAAGAGTCTCTTGATGAAAGTCAAGGAGGAGAGTGAAAAAGTTGGCTTGAAGCTCAACATTCAGAAAACAAAGATCATGGCATCTGGTCCCATCACTTCATGGGAAATAGATGGGAAAACAGTGGAAACAGTGTCAGACTTTATATTTTTGGGCTCCAAAATCACTGCAGATGGTGACTGCAGTCATGAAATTAAAAGACACTTACTCCTTGGAAGAAAAGTTATGACTAACCCAGACAACATTAAAAAGCAGAGACATTGCTTTGCCAACATAGGTCCGTCTAGTCAAGGCTATGGTTTTTCCAGTAGTCATGTATGGATGTGAGAGTTGGACTATAAAGAAAGCTGAGCACCAAAGAATTGACACTTTTGAACTGTGGTGCTGGAGAAGACTCTTGAGAGTCCCTTGGACTGCAAGGAAATCCAACCAGTCCATCCTAAAGGAGATCAGTCCTGGGTGTTCATTGGAAGGATTGATGTTGAAGCTGAAACTCGAACACTTTGGCCACCTGATGTGAAGAACTGACTCATCTGCAAAAACCCTGATGCTGGGAAAGATTGAAGGCAGAAGGAGAAGGGTACGACAGAGGACGACAAAATTGGATGACATCGCCGACTCAATGGACATGAGTTTGAGTAAATTTTGGGAGTTGGTGATGGACAGGGAGGCCTGGCATGACTCAGTGCGTGGGGTCTCAAAGAGTCGGATACGACTGAGCGGCTGAACTGAACTGTACCACGAAGGCAGTGAGATAACATATTTAAAGTGCTGAAAGAAAAAAATGGCCACCTTGAAATTCTAAATCCAGTAAAACTGTCTTTAAGAATGAAGGAAAAATTAAGGCATTCCCAGATAAACAATAGCTGAGGGAGTTCATATGGTTTATACCATCTATACAAGAAATGCAGAAGGGAGTCTTTCAGGCTTACTGTAGACCTGTTGAGTTTACTCAACAGTTCTTCTGCAGTAGGATAGAAAAATATACATTTAAAAAATCAACCCCCTATTGATTCGTATACATAGAAAACAAAAAGAGAAACCTCTAGTTGATATATATAAGTGTTCTCTGTATTGAAGACTGGTAAAAACTATTTTTAAAAAAGTCCTATTATCAAGTGTTTGCCAGGATTTGATCCAGTGGAAACCCTTCAACACTCATGGTGGATGTGTAAATTGGTTCAACCACTTTGGACAACAATTTGGCATTAATATAGAACATATATAAAGTTGTATGGACCACTAACAGAAACCTCCTATCTCTGTAGCAGAAAACATGTATAAGAATGTTCACACTGGTTGTTTGTAATGGCAAAAAACTGGAAACAGTATATCCTTAGGTTTATTGAGGGAAGAAAAGATTTTAAAAAGTGTAGCATAAGGTGTGTGTGAAAATGTATCATGTGGAGACAGAAAAGCAAGTGCTTTCATTAGGCACTTTCATATTAATTCATAAGGCACATTTTATTTATGGATGTGTTCATTTGTGATACAACTATTTAAGGAATGGTAAAGAAAAAATTGAGGGTAGTGGTTATCCCTGGAGGTTGGAGGAGGGAGGAACATACAGCTTCAGTGGTTTTGGTCATATGAGCTAAGAGATGGTTACATGACCATATGTTTTCTTTTTTAAAAAAGAAATATTTTTTAAAAATTTTTTAAAATTTATTTTTAATTAAAAAATTATTTTTAAAAAATTGTATTTATTTTTACTTTTTAAATTTATTTTTACTGGGCCTTCATTGCTCTGTGCAGGCTTTCTCTAGTTGATGGAGAACAGGGTCTACTCTTTATTGCGGTGCACAGGCTTCTCATTGTGTTGGCTTTTCTTGTGGAGCACAGGCTCTAGGGCGTGTGGGCTTCAGTGGTTGTGGCGCATGGACCTTGTTGGTCCACAGCATGTGGCACCTTCTCAGACCAGGGATGGAACCCATGTTCCCTACATTGGCAGGTCGATTCTTATCTTCTGTGCCACTAGGGAAGTCCTGTTTTATTTTCTTATACTTCATTTATTGTGTTATTTTACATGTGTCAAATACCATATATTATAATAAGAAATGTTAAAGACTATATAAAACATAAAACATCAATACTGTGCCATTGTTGAAAAGAATGATATGCCTTTGTGTGTTCTGAGTTATTCATTGCAAGGCTTTTTTTCCTTTCATGGCAGTTTTATTTCTGGAGGGAGGCTGAGAGTATTTCTCTTCCCACTTGAAAATGAAATCTGTTAGGGCACAAATTCTTATTTGCTTTTCAACATCTTGTTAACTGCTGTATTCTGATCATTCCCAGAAAGTGATTGGGGCATAGTACATGCTCAATAATTTGTTGAATAAATGGGTGTGTATGTTTTTTTAATATATTATCTAGGTTGGTCATAACTTTCCTTCCAAGGAGTAAGCGTCTTTTAATTTCATGGCTGCAATCAGCATCTGCAGTGATTTTGGAGCCCCAAAAAATAAAGTCTGACACTGTTTCCACTGTTTTCCCATCTATTTCCCATGAAGTGATGGGACCAGATGCCGTGATCTTTGTTTTCTGAATGTTGAGCTTCAAGCCAACCTTTTCACTCTCCTCTTTCACTTTCATCAAGAGGCTTTTGAGTTCCTCTTCACTTTCTGCCATAAGGGTGGTGTCATCTGCATATCTGAGGTTATCGATATTTCTCCCGGCAATCTTGATTCCAGCTTGTGCTTCTTCCAGCCCAGCGTTCCTCATGATGTACTCTGCATAGAAGTTAAATAAGCAAGGTGACAATATACAGCCTTGACGTACTCCTTTTCCTATTTGGAACCAGTCTGTTGTTCCATGTCCAGTTCTGACTGTTGCTTCCTGACCTGCATACAGGTTTCTCAAGAGGCAGGTCAGGTGGTCTGGTATTCCCGTCTCTTTCAGAATGTTCCACAGTTTATTGTGATCCACACAGTCAAAGGCTTTGGCATAGTAAATGAAGCAGAAATAGATGTTTTTCTGGAACTCTCTTGCTTTCTCCGTGATCCAGCGGATGTTGGCAATTTGATCTCTGGTGCCTCTGCCTTTTCTAAAACTTGCTTGAACATCTGGGAGTTCACGGTTCACATATTGCTGCAGCCTGGCTTGGAGAATTTTGAGCATGACTTTACTAGCATGTGAGATGAGTGCAATTGTGCGGTAGTTTGAGCATTCTTTAGCATTGCCTTTCTTTGGGATTGGAATGAAGACTGACCTTTTCCAGTCCTGTGGCCATTGCCAAGTTTTCCAAATTTGCTGGCATATTGAGTGCAGCATGCAAGGAGATCCAATCAGTCCATTCTAAAGGAGATCAATCCTGGGTGTTCATTGGAAGGACTGATGCTAAAGCTGAAACTCCAATACTTTGGCCACCTCATGCGACGAGTTGACTTACTGGAAAAGAGTCTGATGCTGGGAAGGATTGGGGGCGGGAGGAGAAGGGGATGACAGAGAATGAGATGGCTGGATGGCATCACCGACTCTATGGACATGAGTTTGAGTGAACTCCGGGAGTTGGTGATGGACAGGGAGGCCTGGTGTGCTGTGATTCATGGGGTCGCAAAGAGTCGGTCACGACTGAGCAACTGAACTGAACTGAACTGATGTTTATAAAACCTGGTGAATGTATGTACACATAGATAATTAAAGATCTGGAATTCTAAAGCTTTACCAGTGAGAATAGGGGAGTGTCATCATTGCTGTGCTGGCCCACCGTGAAAGCGCATGCTATCAGATGTCACAGAGTGGGTGTTCCACTGCCCCGCTTATTGCCCCCCTCAACCCCCCATCACTTGGGGCAAGGGCTTTAGGGCATAATTTTAAAAGGAGGACCTGAATCCAAACAAAGACATAATCACAGCCTTTTATTGACTGAAAGGCTGGAAAGTGACTTAAATTTGTCTTACCATTTTTTTGCACTGTATTTTAATGTTTTGAAGTTTTATTTGCTTTCATTTCATTTGTGTTTGTTTAGTTTTTGCAGTTGTTAATATAGGACCTATTTGGGGGGATGATTTCTCAGAGGTAAACTAAGTCTTTTCATAAACTAAGGTAAACTTTTCATAAACTAAGTCTCTTTATATTTCTTTTCTAGTCATTGTGTGTATTCATCAGATAGTTCTGTCTCTATGTCCTATCAGTTTCTATTAGTGGAATGGTGCCTATGTTCTAGAACTGTAACAAACAACAGCAACAAAGTCATAAAATATAAAAAGGAAAACAAAAGATAAAAATTTAACAATTCCCTCTCAAGAAAAAAAAATCTGGAATTCTGCATACCATATTAACCTCTAAGTAGTTCTTTGAAATTAGGGGTAGGGTTTGGTCACAGCTGAGAGAATGGAAGCTATATTGTACTTTGTATTTTATATTCTGCACTTGTATTTTTATAATTTATATTTATTGTATATTTAACTAAAAAGGGAGAAAGCATCTTTGAAAATAAAGCAGAAATTATAAATTGGAAAAATTAGCAAAAAATAACATTATTGACAAACCTAAACAAACCCCTTAACTTCAAGAATTGATGTGACAAATTATTGGAAGGTAGATTGAGACTAGAAATGCTCCTGGAATCAGCTTAGCTTAATGTGCAACTGACCTGCTGACGCTTCTCGCTTCTCTGAGTATTTCTAAAGGAGGCTGTTGGTAGTATGGGTTTCTGAAAGAAAGATCAGTCTGGGGTGGAGGAGCTGTGAGGATTTTAGGACCTAAGGTCATGTACTGAGTAGTTTAATATTTTAGTAACATACTAAAATACAATAATGAGGTTATTTTTTACTTGATTTAAAACTTGAAAACAACATGAAAAGACCAGGATGTCACCAGAGTTATGTACTTGGTTGGATGGAGTGAAGTAAGTTGTGTCCTGTGGAACTCTTGAAATATCTGATGCCCAAATAAATAAAATTTAAATCATTTTAGAGGTAACTTGGATTTTTTCCTCTTACTCTTTGTTTAGTGATTCCTTGGCAAAACCCAACAAACACTCCCCTTCCCCCTCACCCCTAGACATGCCTGTCCCATGCCAATACACTTTTAGTAAAAAGTATGTACAGTAGAATGGCCTTATCTAAGACATTCTTGCACTGCTTTGGCACAGTTTTGACACAGCTTTCTCATGCACCTTCTATAAGTTAAGTATTTTATAGACATCTGTCTTCACTTTGTAGTATTGATGCTTTTTATTCCCCACAAGTGTATACATCCATTTTATTTAATCTTAGGTTATTCTGTGGTAGAAATGTGGATGTCATTGTTACAACACACAAGGTTATAATGTTGATCTAGATGATTGATTGTACTTAGGACGGAAGTTCATGATCAACCTTTGGTTCATGTTTTTAATTTTAGTGTGGGAAACTGGTCAGAGCCATGTGGCTATGAGCTCAGTATTAAGGTCTGGCCATTGGCTTCTTTTTCTATGAAGGGAATTATTTCTTGGTATACAAAATTTTCCCCCTGTGCTTATACTTGAAAGACTTCTCCTTTTTCCTCCATGAAATTGGGAAGCATACATTTTTAAAGTTTGGAACTGCTGAATTTTGAAGTCTTAAAAGTTAATCCTCTCTTTTTTTCAGTATTTTTTCATCCTGTTTCCTCTGTCGCCTTTTCTTGAAACAAGTAACATGTTGTTTATTTCTGGTTTTTGCTAGTTCTGGGACCGTTTGGACCCCACGATGTTTTTCCAAGACTTTAGACCCTTTCTAAGTAGCAGTCTATTGGACCAAGATAATAGAGCCAATGAGAGGAGTCACCAAACTCACACCGACTTCTGGGGACCAAGTCGGCCTCCACGGCTGTCAATGACTCAGAGATATAGATCTCGAGGAAGTACTCGTCCTGAGAGATCCCCAGCTTTTGAAAGGTGAGTGCTAAGCTGTTATTTAAATTCTTTTTAAGGGTAGTTTCAGTGAAGGGCATATTGACATAATCTAATTGACGTAATAAGATTTTCATACTTACTATCTTTGTGAACAAGATGAGAATATATATGCAGAATGAAAATGAAGCCAAATTGAATGTCTATACTCAACTAGTACCACTTTACCAATGATGATAAACTGAAGGATGATAAAACGAATGACATAGGTCTCTAGTTAACATTTTTATTAATATTTCAGATAAATATCTAGGTGGTATGTTTATCAAAGTTTCAGAAGATACTGAAAGAGATAGTGGATATATTGGATGACATTAGGATTCAAAAAGACCTCAACAGATTGGAATGATGGAGTTAACGTGAAATTTAATAGGAATATAGAGTCTTGTGACTGCAAAACATTCACTGAACAAATACTTATTGAGTGTCTTTTATGTTGGGATACTTTACTGGATACTGGGGATATGATGGTGAGCAAAACAGATAGTGGTCCTTGATCTCATGGATACCATTTAGTAGGAATGATAAACACTAAATTTTTAAGTGTTTGCCATATGCATAGGATTGTGCTTTGTGCTTTTTCTACTTATCTCTCACTTAATCCATGTAAAATGGTAGGTGTTGTTGCTGTTCTCATTTTGTTATCGTTCAGTTGCTAAATCATGTTTAACTCTTTGCCACCCCATGAACTATATAGCATGCCAGGCTTCTCTGTCCTTCACTATCTCCTGGAGTTTGCTCAAACTCAGGTTCATTGAGTCTGTAATGACATCCAACCATCTCATTCTCTGTCGCTCCCTTCTGCCCTCAGTCTTTCCCAGCAGAAGGATCTTTCCCAGAGTCAGTTCTTCATATCAGGTGGCCATGTTTTGGAGCTTCAACTTCAACATCAGTCCTTGCAGTGAATATTCATGATTGATTTCCATTAGGATTGACTGGTTTGATCTCCTTGCTGTTCAAGGGGCTCTCAAGAGTCTTCTCCAATACCACAGTTCAAAAGCATCAATTCTTTGGCTCTCAGCCTTCTTTATGGTCCGGCTTTCACATCCATACATGACTACTGGAAAAGCAATAGCTTTGACTGTACAGACCTTTGTCACCTAAGTGATGTCTTTGCTTTTTAATATGCTGTCTAGGTTTGTCATAACCTTTCTTCCAGGGAGCATCTTTTAATTTCTTGGCTGCAGTCATCGTCCACAGTGATTTCAGAGCCTAAGAAAATAAAATTTGTCACTGTTCACTGTTTCCACTTTTTCCCCATCTATTTATCATGAAGTGATGGAACCGGACGCCATGATTTTAGTTTTTTGAATGTTGAGTTTTAAGCCAGCTTTTTTTTAGCTTAAAGCCAGAAAAAGACAGTTTTTAAGCCAACTGTCCTCTTTCACTTTCATCAAGAGGCTCTTTAGTTCCTCTTCATTTTCTGCCATTAAGGTTGTATCATCTGCATATCTGAGTTTGTTGATATTTCTCCCAGCAATCTTGATTCCAGCTTTTAATTTATCCAGCTTAGCATTTCGCAAAATGTACTCTGCATATAAGTTAAATAAGCATGATGACAATACACAGCCTTGATGTACTTCTTTCCCAGTTTTTGAACCAATCTGTTGTTCCATGTCTGTTTCTAACTGTTACTTCTTGACCTGCATACAAGTTTCTCAGGAAACATGTAAGATGATCTGGTATTCCGTTCTCTTTAAGAATTTTCCAGTTTGTTGTGATCCATGCAGTCAAAGGCTTTTACATAGTCAGTGAAGCAGAAGTAGAGGTTTTTCTGAAATTCTCTTGCTGGAGTATAAAATTCTGAGAGAAAGAGCTGGGTCAAAGGATATGACCATTTGAAAATTGATACTGTCCAATTTCCTTTCTGAAATGCTATAGCATTATATTCTCACCAACAGTATTTGAAATATATGGAACATCCTTATCAAACTGTTATCAGTCTTTATCTTTCATGATCTGATAGACAAAAATATGCTAGTAATATGTTAAATATTACTTTTTATGTCTCTTTAATTTTTTCATTTGATTAAGCTTATTTTCATATAATTATTAGGTATTTATATTTTTCTTCTATGAATTATTAATATCCTTTGCTTGGTTTTCCTATTATGAATTAAAAAGTTGTTTTATAGGAGTTCTCTCTATGTAGCAAAGATCTTAATCTTTTATATATTGTTTATATATTACATATTTTAGATTTCATACCATACTTAGTGTCTTTCCTTATTTCATGGTTTTAAAATATTCCCATATTTTCTCCCAGTATTTTCTTATCTAGTCCTTTTTGGTTATAATGGTCAGAATTCTCTTGTTACAAGCAATAGAAATTCAATTTAATATAACTTGAGAAAATTAGAATGTGTTGGTTCATATAACTCAAGTGGTTCTTGGCCATATCAGACCCAACATCTCTCCTTTTTTAGCAAATGTGGTATTATTTCTTATTATCCTGATTTGGAATTTATTTATAATATAACCTATAAAATATAATTAAAACATCTATGCCTATATTATTATTCTCCAGCTAATATAAAAGAGAACTAAAAGTAATACATAAAAAATATGTTTTTAAATTTATAAATACTTGGCTATGACTGATTTGGAAGACTGTGAAATACCAGATGCTTGGTTCTGTGTGAAGAATCACTGAGAAAGTGATAGTGCCTTTCTGTCTGGCAGCAGCCATTAGGTAAGCCAAGATGGGTGCTTGTATTGGTTCGAGTATTAATACATCCAGGAGCTATAGAGGAAGAAGCAGTCGATGTAAGTGCTGAGAGGAAGCCCTTTGTTCTCAGGGTACAGTACTGCCAGCTTTCAGAGCTCTGTAAGACTGCCTGCCCCACTTGTCTTGATAAAGTGCACAGACTAGGATACAAGGCCAAGTGAGATTATGTTGTATATTGGATTTGTGTGTATTTTAGTGGCTGTAAATGCACATTTCCTAAGGATGTATCCTATGGCAGGCCTGTCCATCAGGATGTTAAGCAGTGAAAATTTGCTCAAAGCCTTCAGTGTATTGCCGAGGAGAAAGCTAGATGCCATTGTGGGGCTCTGAGAGTCACCACATGCAAAAGAATGAAACTGTCTTATACCATCCACAGAAATTAACTCAAGATAGATTAAAGGCTTGTACATAAGACCTGAAACCATAAAATCCCTATGAGGTAACATAGGCAGTAAGCTCCTTGACATTGATCTTGGTGATGATTGTTTGGATCTGACTCCAAAAGCAAAAGTGAACAGTGGGACTACATCAAAGGATAAAAAGCTTCTGCATGGCAAAGGAAATCATCAACAAAATGTTTAAAAAATGGGCAGAAGATCATCTGAATAGACATTTTTCCAAAGAAGATATACAAATGGCCAGAAAGGACATGAAAGAATGCCAAGCATCACTAATCATCAGAGGAATACAAATCAAAATCTCAATGAAATATCACCTTACACCTGTTAGAATGGCTGTTATCAAAAAGACAAGAAATAATAAGTGTTGATGAGGTTGTGGAGAAAAGGGAACAAATCCCTTTACACTGTTGGTAGGAATGTAAATTGGTGTAGCCACTGTGGGAAACGATATGGAGGTTTCTCAAAAAAATTAAAACTGGAACTACCTTATGATCCAGCAATTCCATTCCTGGGTATTTATCTGAAGAAAATAAAAACACAAATATGAAAAGATAAATGGCATCCCATGTTTGTTGCAGCATTGTTTTCCATAGCCAAGACATGGAAACAACCTAAGGAGCCATTGATGGATGAATAGATTAAAAAAAATTGTGATACACATATATATGTGTGTGTATGTTATTCAGCCATGAAAAAGGATGAAATTTTGCCATTTGCAACAACATGGATGGACCTTGAAGGCGTTATGCTGCATGAAATGAATCAGACAAAGACAAATACTGTATGATCTTATAGGTGGAATCTTAAAAAAAATTCATTAATCAGGTTCATAGATACAGAGAACAGATTGGTGGTTGCCAGAGAGATTTTAGGGTGGGAGGTGGGTGAAATGGGTGAAGGGTATCAAAAAGGACAGATTTCCATTTATGTTATAAATAAGTCATGGGAATATAAGGTATAATGTGGCTGCTATAGTTAATAATGTTATTGCATATTTGAAAATTGCTAAGAGAGTAGGTCTTAAAAGTTCTCATGTTAAAAAAATTTTAAACTGTATGGTGATGAATATTAACTAGACTTATGTGATAATCATTTCACAAATACATACAAATATCAGATTTAAAAAGCTCTTTAATTTGTTAAAACATTTTCTGCAGATTGCTTCATGAATGCATTGGGAAATTATGAAAAAGTACATTAATGTTAGAAGACTCTTAAGTGATAGTGTGTTTAATAAGATGAACAGTTTTATCTTTTACACTCCTTTATTTATTTATTTAAAAATACATTTTCATGGAAATAGTTCTAAGAAGTAGGCCAGGAAATGGGGCCTGGGGGCGACATTAACATCATCCATACACTATTTAACATGATCAAAGCCTGACTGACAGCTTAATCCTGAGACTGTAAAGAATTAAAAATCATGTGGAAGCTGCTCATCCCTGGCTTTATAAACACTTTCATCTTTGCTTTATCTTATTAGGGAGTTATATGTCAGTGCTGTGTGGTATGAGAGGTGTGAGATAAAGTCTTCAAAGGAGGGGTGTAGAAACTACCCCTGTATTTTGTTAGCGCATATGATGAAATGTACAGCTTTATTGAGGGGATGCAGTGCTCTGCTGGTTTATTCTCAAGTAACTTTTATAGTTTGGCAAGGACAAACTTTCAAATTACATTTTGATTAGAAATGTGTTGAGTGGGAAGAGGGATCTCCTAACCTTTGGCCATGATTATATGTAGAAAAATAATGAAAGTTGACCAGTGCCCCTATTTTTAGGTTTAATCTGCATCCCATTTATATAACTGCTCCTTCTGAAAGGAGAAAAGTTTAAAAGGCCACCATTTTTAGTAGAATTAAATAGAACTGTTGCAGGAGGGTTCTCTTACAAATGAAACAAATCCTGGTTAACCTGGTTAGCTCAGTTGACCTCAGTCTTCACAATGCCTGTGAATTTCACGTAAAAGATGAAGGCTTCTCATTGAATTCCATGACTCCATGGGGTCTATGGAATCCTGAATTATATGCAAAGTAGTCAGTAGTGGTATTCACAATGGTATGTATTGAAACTGATGGAAATTGAACATTAGGTAATGAGGTCCACCTTTGTTTAAAAGTACATCATTGCTCAGTTCAGTTATCAGTATAAGTTCTGATTTGCAATCTTACATTACCTTTTCTGTACCTATTTTTCTCATCCCTACTCTCAAAATCCTTACCATTCCATAAACTTGACACAAGCCATCAATTGTGTCCTCCTTAAAAGCATACCACCAGGAGTTCCCTGGTGGCCTAATGGTTAGGATTCTGGGCTTTCACTGCTGTGGCTTGGGTTCCATCCTTGGTCGGTGAACTGAAATCCCACAAGCCACATGTGTGGCCAAAAAAAAAAAAGCACGCCACCATCTTCTGTTGAAATTTATTCTGTTTGCATTATGTCTTCCAGTAGAGCAGGCATCTCTTTGCTAGGGTAAATCTGAGCATGTTGGAAATATAGAAGAGTATTATCCCAGTTCTTTCCAGTTCTGGATGTATAGAATTAAGAATAGGTAGTTTGATTTCAAAATCTAAGTGCTGATTTTCTTGAACCATTTTTTCTTCTGTTTTGTTCCAGAGTCTCAAAAGGCTCAGTTAAGTGATTGCCAGAAAACATGTTGCAGGCTCATCAAAGCTCTTGAGACCGTGGATTCGTTTCCACTAAAAAGAAATCTTAAACTGTATATTCTGATTATGTGTATGGATTTTTCAACTAAAGAATAAATGTCTATAATTTTTTTAAAAAAAGAATATGATAGGCAGATGGTATGGGAGTGTAATATCTACCATCTCTGTCTGCCACAAACAGCATTGCTTGAGTTGTGTGCATCTGTATGTGCTCAGTCATGTCCGACTCTTTGCGACCTCCTGGACTGTAGCCTGCCAGACTCCTCTGTCCATGGGATTTTCCAGGCAAGAATACTGGAGTGGGTTGCCATTTTCTTCTCCAGGGGATCTTCTCAACACAGGGATCAAACCCATGATTGCTAGTGTTAGGATTTTCCAAAGTGTTGAAGACTTCCTGAGAAAGTACTGGCGGCGGGAATGTATAATTTTCCCTTGATTTTCACAGTAGATGTGTTACTAGAAAATTCAGTTAATTCTAAACAGACATTCCCCAAATGAATGTCCAGGCAGGATGTTCACAAATTACGCATGTTGGAAGACAGTTCCGTGTTGGTCCTGGCCGTCTTCCCATTTCTTGACAGGATGACTAGTACTGCTCCTTCCTATCTATTGAGTATGATTGGTACTACACCATTTATTGTATCTAGCAAAACCATCTCTTTGGATTTCTCAATTGCTGTGTGGGGACAGTATTGGCCACTGATGTAAATTAGATGTTCTTAGATGGATCTAAGTGGTTGGTCAGTATGTTATCATCATCTGTCTGTCTCTGTCCTCTCTTTGTTGTCATCATTATTAGATAGCTCTCCTATGTAAAGTGAAAGACAGCTAATGGTAGTTCCAGGTTTATAAGAACATTAGAGCATTCATCCCAGTGGATATGTGCCTCTATGCACTACCAGGGAGGATTTCTGTGTTTTGTGCACACACTTCTGGTACTGAGTGGTATTATTCTTGTGCATTTTTTGAGTTAATATGTCCCCTCCGAATATGAGTATATAGTTATTTCACATTATCATTTACTGAATAATCCATCTGACTTGAAATGTTACCTTTGTTATGTATACAGTTTCATGTTCATCTCTGGATTTTGTATTATGATCTGATATTTTTTTGTATGCTGCTATGCCTATGTCTTCCTGATTTACTTTCTATAATTTTATAGTATGATTTGATACCTAGCAGTGAAAGTCTATTTCATTATTATTCCTTTTTAAAAACTGCTGAATGCTTCTCTTACATTTACTCTTTCAAATGAATTTTAAATGTAATTTGTCAGTCTCTGACCTCTCTTATCCCATTGGAATTTTGACTGGAATTTCATTTATTTGGGGACAGTTGGTACTTTTTATAATATTGAAACTTCTCATCTGGACCCACGCCTCATGTCTCAGTTTGTATGGTTCTTTTTTGATGTATTCAGTAAAATTTTATAGTTTCACTTAATTTTTAAACTGTTAGATAGATTGCTACCCAACACCTTGCTCCTTAATTTAGTTGTCTTATTAGCTCTAATAGTTATTCATTTTATTTTCTAAGTTTTCTAGATTAACAGGTGTATCATTTACAAATATTGATTATATTTTTTCCCTGTGTTTATGCATCATTATTTTTCTTATCTGTTGCATTGACTTTATTATCAAAACAAAGTTACCTAATAATTATCTTTGTCTTCTTCCTGACTTTAGTAAGAGTGAATTAGTCTTTCTTTATTAAGCATATTTGCTTTTGGTTCCTAATATGTGCACTATCACATTTATTTTATTCCTGATTTATTATGGGCTTTCAATTGAGGATGGAGAGTGATTTTATCAAATGCTCTTTGCAGTCCTGTGAAGATGGCCCTTATAGTTTTTCTCCTTTAAACAATTAGTACATTTTATTCAACTAATGGATTTTCTAACGTTGAATGAACACTATGAATTCATCAGACTTTGATTAAAAACTACTTTGTCAAAGAAGCATTGATCTTTTAATGCATTGTTGGAGTTGATTTCTTCCTAATCTTGGGATTTTTGCATCAATTCATAAGGAAGTTGATAATTTTCTTGTATAATCTTTATAAGGGTTATTTTAGTTTGGTAAAATAAACTTGGAAATCTTGCTTTGTTTTTATGGTCGAAAATAGTTTAAATCAGGAATTATCTATTTTTTAAAGGTTTGATAAAAGTTATCTGTAATTTTTATCTGGGCCTAGCATCATTTGGGGGACCAGATCTGTTACCACCTTTTCAGTTACTTCTGGGATCAGTGGTTTAGGGTGGCATTTTATTCATTTTTGTATTCCTAGCTTCTAGTTAGTGTCTGTTTTGTAGTGAATACTGTATATATTTGTGTTGAATGAATATTCTGGAGAAAGAAGTGATAACCACTCCAACATTCTTTCCTGGGAAATCCCATGGACAGAGGAGCCTGGCAGACTCCAGTTCATGCATTCACAAAGTCAGACACCACTGAGCACAAACACACAACACGCACACTATGCATTTGTGTTGAATGAATGAATAACTGTAATTTTGTTTCTAAGAGGTATATGGAACATATGGATTAGTAGTAATAATAGCTAAGAGTTTGTGCCATATAGTAGTTTGAGTGCTTGACAATTATTTGTTTAATCTTCCATCTTACAGTAGAAACTGAGGCACAGAAAGGTTAGGTAAATTGCCTGAAGATATGAAGCCAGTTAAATATTGGAGCCAGGATATGGCAAAAATGATGATATTTGCAGTTGGTGGGATTATGAATCTTTCAAAATACTTAAAGAGATTTTAATAGTGTTTTATAGTCTTCACAATTAGGGAAAAAAAAGAAGCATTTGCCTAACTTTCTCAAAAATTTTCCTTCTAAGGGACACATATCAGTGTGTCAGTAAGTAAAACTTAGGAAGTTTTAAGTTCAATTTATTTTTTCTTTTTGTTCATGTAAGTTTAAATGGAACACATCTTTGGGGCGTATTGCTCTGCCTTCTTAGCAGGTCAACCCAGATTGTTCCACATGATTGTTATTACTTTACAGTAGTTATCATTACAATGTTGCCCAGTGTTTTGAAAGTACTGTACAATTTCATATAAGTTTTTTTATTGATTAAATTTTGGTTTGGCTTCTTCCTGATAACAGTTTGTCCTGTTGATTTGAGAAGTAGTATAACTTTTTATCCTGCTTATCAGGTTTTCCAGAGAAGGCAATGGCAACCCACTCTGGTACTCTTGCCTGGAAAATCCCATGGACAGAAGAGCCTGGTGGGCTGCAGTCCATGGGGTTGCTAAGAATCGGACATGACTGAGCGACTTCACTTTCCCTTTTCACTTTGATGCATTGGAGAAGGAAATGGCAACCCACTCCAGTGTTCTTGCCTGGAGAATCCCAGGGACTGGGGAGCCTGGTGGGCTTCCGTCTATGGGGTCGCACAGAGTCGGACACGACTGAAGCGACTTAGCAGCAGCAGGTTTTCAACCTAGAATATGTTCTCCTGAGGTTAACCCTAGGTTATGGGACCATTGTTTACTGACCACTACTCACAACTCAAATTTTGAGAATTGACTTTTTTTGTTATTTAAAAATAGTAGGTTTATTTACTTATTTATAGCTTGGATTGAAAAAACAGCATTACCCAGAAATTAGCCACAGTAGTTTCTTGATACGTAATCATGTAGACCTTTTACATACATATATATGAGATACCTACATCTACATCTGTAGAGTTGAAAAGGAATCATACTATACCTATTTTATAATCGCTTTTTTTAATCTTCATAGATTGATTATATCTTTCAGTGACTATCTGATTGGGCCCCATCTTGAGGTCTCTTAAGTCATTCAATAAGCATTTGTGTATTACTGCCAGGTGCTATTCAGGATGTTGGGCATACATTAGTCCACAAAACAATTAAAAAAAAAAACATTGCCCTTGTGGAATTTAAATACTAATGGGGGATGACAGACAAGCAAAATAAACCTAATCAGGAGTGTTAAACAGCAGTAAATGATATGGAAAAGAAAAAGGGGATGGAGTTTGGGAATGTGGGAGAAGTGAAGCTTCAAAAAGTATAGTCAGCAAAGGCCTTATTGAGAAGATATTTGAATAGACATAAAAGTAGTGAGGGAATGAGCCAAGAAAGTGCCAACAAGGAGAGTCTAACGTAGAGAGAGCGGAATAAGTGAGGGGAATAGTAGGAGATGAGGTCACAGAGAACTTGTTGGGGCCGGAGATCAGGAGGTGAGTCTGAGATCATGTAGAGACTGGTAGGCTATTATAAAGGCTTTTACTCTTGAGTGCAGTGGAAGTCCAGTAGTAATTGTAGGATAGAGGAATGACATGGTCTAAGTTACACCTTTAAATGATCGTTGTAACTGCTATGTTGATAATAGAATGGCGAGTGGTATGTGTGTGTATGTGGGGCATGGGGGCAAAGACAGAAGCAGAGAAACCAGTTAGGAGGTTGTTGCAGTAAAGTTAGAGATGCCAGTGGCTTGGATGAGGGTTAGTTTTTTTTTGTTTTTAAAGTTGGATTCTAGGTAAAGATTGACATTAGGCATGATAGGATTTGCTGGCAGATTGGATATGAGGTGTAACAGAAAGAAGAGTTAAGGATGACATAAAGGTTTTGTCTGAACAAATAGAAAAATGGAGCCACCATCAGTTAAGATGGGGAATGCTAGAAGAGACGGGTTTTGGGGAGAAGATCTAAGAGTTCACTTTTGAACATAATAAGTTTGAGGTGCTTACTTCACATTCAAGTGATGATGTTGAGTAGGGAGGGGTCTTGGCTGGAGATAAAACCTGGAAGTTATTGCCTGTATATGGTACTTAAATATAAAACTAGATGAAATTGCCAAAAGAGTCAGGATAGAAAATAGATGAGCTCAGGGAATTGAGCTCTGAGCCCTCCTTGATTAGAAGTTTGGAAGGTAGGAAGAATAAGTAGAGAAGACTGAGAAGGGAGCTAGGAGGAAAACCTAGAGAGAATACAGCGCTGGAGACTAAGCGACTACTTTTATCTGATTTTAGCATGTATCTTCCCTTCCAGACCCTGTGGATTTATTTTTCTCTTCTGTGGGTTGCTAAAATTAAATACATAAACCTCTTCCTCCACCCCTTTTAGCTCCTATTACTTTAACAAGAAAGTGTTAGTTTTAAAAAAGTTCACTGTAAGTACTGTGTATGTATCTATTGAAGATAATTTCCTGACATCAGCTCATACACTTACTGGGGTCACCTTGAGCTGCTGAGATGGAACCTGCATCTCACTTCTGGAGAGTAAGCAGCTGATAAAGGCAAAATCAGCAGCTGATCCCCTGAGGTGTCCCTGGCAATTCCAAGTATTTACATAGGTCTGCTTTAGAGCCTCTGGGAACTAGAGTCTTTGTCTCTCTCTCAAACTTGATTATTACCACTTAATTATTGGTTAGTTCAAGTATGTGATTAACTGTTCTAGTCAGTCATCCCTCAGTATCTGTCAGAGGGATTGGTTCCAGGACACCCTGTGCCCCCCGCTGGTACCCAGCTCTCAGAATTCACATCCCTGATATAAAACAGTATTTGCAAATAACCTATAGTACATCCTTTGGTATACTTTAAGTCATCTTTAGGTTACTGTAACACTTAATACAATGCTGTGTAAATAGCAACACTTTATACAATGTAAATGCTATATAAATAGTTGCTGGTGAACCGCAAATTCAAGTTTTGCTTTTTGGAGCTTTCTTGAGTTTCCCCCCTCCCCTCAGTAGTTTGCAGATGCAGAATCTGTGGGTACAGAGGGCCAACTGTACAGCTCCCCAATTTTCATTGCACTTTGCTTTATTGCACGTAGCAGATAGTGCCTTTTTTACAAATTGAAGGTTGGTGGCAACCCTGTATCCAGCAAATCTGTCGGTGCCATTTTTTCAACTGCATTTGCTCACTTCATGTCTTTGTGTCACATTTTCATAATTCTCGTAATATTTTAAACATTTTCATTATTGTATTTGCTGTGGTGAGCTTTCATCAGTGGTCTTTGGTGTTACTACTAACTTGCTGAAGGTTCAGATGATGGTTAGCATTTTTAAACAAAATATTTTAAAATTAAGGTATGTACATTGTTTTACGCATAATGTTATCAAACACTTAGTAGACAACAATAAGTGTAAACGCAACTTTTATATGCACTGGGAAACCAAAAAATTCATATGAGTGATTTTATTGCAACATTTGCTTTATTGCAGTGGTCTGGAGCCACACCTGTGATATTGCTGAGATATGCCTTTACTAGCAAGCTTGGATATACTAGTCATTTGTTGCTGGATAAACAGACTATACCAGATTTAGCAATTTATGATAGATAGAGTCATTGCTCAGTTGTGTCCGACTCTCTGAAATCCCATGGACTATAAAGTCCATGGAATTCTCCAAGCCAGAATACTGGAGTGGATAGCCTCTCCCTTCTCCAGAGGATCTTCCCAACCCAGGGATCGAACCCAGGTCTCCTGCATTGTGGGCGGATTCTTCATCAGCTGAGCCACAAGGGAAGCCCCAAAATATTGGAATGGGTAGCCTATCCCTTTTCCAGTGGCTCTTCCTGACCCAGGAATCGAACCAGGGTTTCCTGCATTGCAGGGGGATTCTTTACCAACTGAGCTATCAGGGAACCCCATAGCAGCTTTTAACAACAGACATTTATCATCTCATCTCACAGTTTCTGAGGGACAGGAATTTGGGAGAAACTTAGCTAGGTGTTTTTGGTAAAGTTTTTCATGATGTTGTAATCAAAATGTCTGCAGTGGCAGCAGTAATCTGAATACTTACCTGGGACTGGTAAGATCAAGATGGGTGAACTAACATTGCTGTTGGCAGGAGGCCTCAATTCCTCACTGTGTGGACGTCTCCATAGGATTCTTTGGTGTCTTCATGACTTGACTGCTGGCTTCCCCTAGAGTAAGTGATCCGAGAGAGAAAAAGGAAGAAGGGAAAACCTTAATGCCTTTTATATCCTGATCTTAAAAGACAAACACTGTCACTTCAGCCATATTTTATCTGTAAGAAGTGAGTCACCAAGTCTAGCCCACATTCATGAGGAGGAATATTAAAGAATTTGTATACATGTTTTTATTTACAAAATTAAAAAAAAATTCTTTTTCCTTAATTTTTTGGCCATGCTCAATGGCATGTGGGGGTCTCAGTTCTCTCACCGGGATCGAATCTGCGCTCCCTGCAGTGCAAGCAGAGTCTTAACCATTCGACTGCCAGAGAAGCCCTGGACATATTTTTTTTAAAACTACCATAATTTAACCTTTGGCCAGAAATTTCTCCCATGTGAGAAATACACTCACCTCCTCTCAAGACCCACCAGAAGTCTTGTCCCTTTATAGCATCGACTTGAAATCCAATCCAGGTGTCATTTACTTAGGTCTGAGTATGGATGAGGCTCTTTGGGTATAGACAGAATTCCTTTTGATGTGGAGATCTAGAAACCAAAGACAAGTTTTTTACCCCTCATATACAACATAGAGTGATGGGACAGGCATATAATAAACAGGTATAGAGATTTCTGTTTAGAAAGGGAGAAGATGTAAGGCACACAGAAGCTACTGATTCGTAGCAGTTTTGATGTTTGTCTGGATAAATGTTGGATGGTCCTTGATTAGGACTTTGTTCTACTTCTGCCCAGGAATGCTTCTCTATGGCTCTTGTTTCCTCCTTCCTGGCTCTCGATTCCACCCTGTGAGTCATTCTTTTCTATGAAAAGTAGTCCAGATTTGCAGCTCCATAGTTTTCTTAGCCTGCATCTTGCCAGTAGAATTTTGAGGGCCTGAAAGATCTCTTTTCGTTTTGTACTGCCTCTGTACTTTTCAACTTAAGCTGGTAGTGTTTCTTTTTAAGACTTTGAGTCTCCTCTGAGTATTAGTAAAGTTCATGCCGTTAACAAAAGCAACGCTCACAAGTCTTTTTTAGATACTCTCTTTTTTACCGTGGACTTCTGCTGGGATTGCTGAAGGACAATACTTGTTGAGGGTAGACCTGTATACTCCAATGTTCCAAGTCCTAATTTCCTATCTTAGCTGTGAATATGATCTTATTTGGAAATAAGGTCTTTTATGTGTGTGTGTGCTCAGATGCCTCAGTTGTGTCTGACTCTTTGCAACCCTATGGATTGTAGCCTGCCAGGCTCTTCTGTCTATGAAATCTCTCGGCAAGAATACTGGGTGGCCATGCCCTCCTCCAGGGGAGTCTTTCCAACCCAAGGATCAAATCCACATCTGTTATGTCTCCTGCATTGACAGGTGGATTCTTTACCACTGAGTCACCAGGGAAGCCCCTGACAGCATCTTAATTTCAGATTTCTGACTTCCAAAATTATGAGAGAATAAACTCCTGTTTTAGCTACCCAGTTTGTGGGAATATGTTATGGCAGCCCCAGGAAACTATTAATAATATGACATCCACAGTTGTTTAATTGAATAGTTCTCTAGGCACTATCTTTCTGAGGTCTTCACAAAGAATTTTTATAGCCACACTCTTGGCTTCTTTAACTGTTTTCTTTTGGCAATGCCCATGATTTGATCTTTGCTTGAAAACCATTTCTTTCTTTCTTTTTTTTAAAAAGCCATTTCTTAATTTTAGTATCATTTGCCATCTGGAGAGGCTGGGAATTTTCAGAATGATCCAATCTCAACTCCTTTTTAAGTAGTCTTCCTTTAATGTATTTCTCTTTTGCATTTTAATGCATCAAGATGAAACCAAAAGGGACCTTCAACATTCCTGTCTGTAAATCTTATTAGCTAGATTATTATCCCGTTCATGAGCCATAACCTACTTCCCATATGATGGCAGGCTTTTGCCACTACATAACAAGGATCTCTTTCCCTCCTGTTTTCCTCACTTTCTCTTAAGTACTCACTCTTCCTCAGAAGCCATCATGCTTCTGCTATTTCTTCAAGGCTTTTCAAACTTTTACTCACTCTCCTCAAAGTCCTTCCAGCTCTGCCCTCTGCTGTATTCCAGAGCTATTCCCACGTTTTAGGTTTTTTTTTTTTAACAGCAAGCTTCCCAGGTGGCCCAGTGGTAAGGAATCCACTTGCCGGTGCAAGAGACATATGTTTGACCCCTGGGTCTGGTAGATCCCCTGGAGTAGGAAATGGCAACCCTCTTGCAGTATTCTTGCCTGGAAAACTCCATGGTCAGAGGAACCTGGCAGGCTACAGTCCATGGGATTTCAAAGAGTCGGACACAACTTAGTGTGCATTCACTCACTTCTGGGTATCAAAATCTGTATTAGGTATCTATTGCTGTATAGCAATTACCCCAGAACTTAGAGGCTTAAACAATAAACATTATCTTATAGGTTCAGTGGGTTAGGAATTTGAGAGCAGCTTAGCTGGGTGGTTCTGGCTCAGGATCTCATGAGCTTACAATCAGTTCATTGGCCGTTGCTGTAGTTATCTGAAGAATCAATTGGGAATTACTCAGATTTTGGCAAGTTTGTTCTGGGTATTGCCAGGAAGCCTTAGTTCTTTATCATGTGGGCATTTCCACAGGATTGCTTGATATGGCACTTTTCCAGAGAAAGTAATCCATGAGAGGGTGCAAGGAAGAAGCCACAATGCCTTTTATGACCTATCCTTGGAAAAGGAAATGACAACCCACTCCAGTATTCTTTCCTGGAAAATCCCATGGACGGAGGAGCCTGGTAGGCTACAGTCCATGGGGTCACAAAGAGTTGGACACGACTGAGCGACTTCACTTCCACTTTCACTTTCACTTTTGGAAGTCAGTTATCCTGTTGTATTCTATTGTTAAGAAGTAAGTCACAGCTGATACTGATATAGGCAGAATCACTGACCAGATTCTGTCTGGAACAGGAAAGCAGAGTAGCTGGAGGACAGGATGAGATCGGAGTAGTTAGCTCATAGAGCTAAATGCTCATCTACTCCAAGAGGAAATCAGTAAATCAATAAGTGAATGACTACAGCTGATTGGTCAAGGGACAAATGAATCATGATAGTACTTAGGAATATGAAGTATTTAAGAATCTCAGAAGCAACCACAGAAAGTGACTCCCTCCCGGGAGCAGAAACGGGGGGTTCGATAAGACAGAATCTTTTGTAAGAATCTGTTTAAGCCTTTGTGTCTTATTTGACTTCCTTAACTTTGGTAATGAAATAAATTTAATTTTTAATAATAATAAAAAAAGACATAAGTCACAGTATGGTATTGGCATAAAAATAGACATCTAAATCAAGGTAACAGAGGGCCAGAAATAAATCTATGCATATATGGTCAATTAGTTTATGACAGACGAGCCAAGAATATACAGTGGAGAAAGAACAGTCTGTGTAATAAGTGGTGTTGGAAAAACTGGATAGCCACAGGGAGAAGAATGGAATTGGATCAGTGTCTTAGGCCACACAAGAGTGAACTCAAAATGGATTAAGGACTGGTACATGTGTCCTGAAACTGTAAAATGCTTATAAGAAGACAGGCAGGAAACTCCTTGACATCAATCTTGGTGATGATTTTTTTGGATGACTCCAAAAGCAGAGGCAATGAAAACAAAAATAAACAGGTGGAACTACATCAGACTATGAAAAGCTTCTGCATGGCTAAGGAAATCAACAGAATGTAAAGGAAACCAACTGAATTGGAGAAAGTATTTGCAAATGATATATCCAACAGGAGACTAATATCCAAAATAATACAAAGAACTCATGCAACTCAGCAACAATAAAAACAAACATCCGAATTAAAAAACGTGCAGAGGACTTGAATAGACATTTTTCTGAAGACATATAGGTGGCCAACAGGCATGTGAAAAGATGCTCTGCCATCACTAATCATCAGAGAAATACAAATCAAAGCCACAGTGAGCTATCACCTCATACCCATTAGAATGGCTATAATCAAAAAGATAAGAAATAACAAGTGTTGATGAGGGTGTCAAGGGAATGAGCCCCCTATACACTATTGTTGGGAATGTAAATTAGTATAGCCAATGTGGAAAGCAATATGGAGGTTCCTCAAAAAAAAAAAATAGGACTACCTTATGATCCGGCAATTCCTCTTCTGGATATTCCTCTGAAGAAAACAGAAGCACAAATTTGAAAAGATACATGCATCCCATGATCATTGCAGCATTGTTTACCATAGCCAAGACATGGAAACAACCTAAAAGAAATTATGGTACATATATACAGTGGAATATTATTCAGCTCTAAAATAGACTGAAATCTTGCTATTTGCAACAACATGAATGGAGTGAACTCCGGGATTTGGTGATGGACAAGGAGGCCTGGCGTGCCGTGATTCATGGGGTCGCAAAGAGTCGGATATGACTGAGCGACTGAACTGAACTGAACTGAATGGACCCTGAGGACATGCTCAGTGAAATAAATCAGAGAGAGAAAGACAAATACTATATAATCTTATAGATGGAATCTTAAAAAAAAAGAATTCAGTATCCAGATTCATAGATTAAAAAGAGAACAGATTGGTGGGTTGCCATAGGCAGGGGTTGGGGGATAAGTAAAATCAGTGAAGGGGGTCAAAAGATACAAATTTCCAGCTATAAAATAAATATTGGGGATATAATGTAAAACACAATGACTGTATTATCAGGGAAATGTAAATGAAGCTGACAGTGAGATAGATTATGGTTCATTACTGTTAATTACAGTACAGTATTGTTTTAATACTGTATTGCATATTTGAAAGTTGCTAAGAGAGTAGATCATAAGTAAAATTTTATAACTATGATGCTAATGAATGTGAATTAGTTTTATTATGATGATAATTTGCGATATATACAAACATCAAATCATGTTGTACCTGAAAAAAAAATACAACGTTATATGTCAGGTGTACATCAAAAAAAAAGAAAAGTCATTAAGTCTAACCTACATCCAAAAGAGGAGTATAAAATAACTTGTGAACGTCTTAGTTAGCTCTCATGAAATTTTTTTTTAAAAGGCTCTTTAGGGCTTCCCTGGTGGCTCAGTGGTAAAGAAACTGCCTGCCAATTCAGGAGATATGGGTTCCAATCCCTGGTTTGGGAAGATCCCACATGCCATGGAGGAACAAGCCCGTGTGCCACAACTATTGAGCCTGTGCTCTAAAGCCCTGGAGCTGCAACTGCTGAAGCCTACATGTCCTAGAGCCTGTGCTGTGCAATAAGAGAAGCCACAAGAATGAAAAGCCTCTAGAAAACAGCACCACAACTAGAAAAAGCCCGAGCAGCAAAGACAACCCAGTGCAGCCAAATACAGGGGTCGGCGGAGGTGCCGTACCTTTCATAAAAATGGAACTACTCTTGTTGCAGGGAGGTGGGTCCAGAATCCCACTGGCCTAGCATCTCTTTAAGCCTCCCATGTTGCTGCCAAGCATCCAGGAATTGTAGTTTGAACACTGACCATACAGTCAGAGTCCTTTCCTGCTTAATTCATAAAAATCTATTGTTATATAAGGCAGCATAGCTCAGAAAGACAGCCATAATAGCATAGTAGCAGTCCACCAGGTAGCAGACTGATTTCTGGTGCTGTTGTGTACAGTGAAAAGCCACTGTGTTATGGGGAAGGAGTTGGTGATGAGTCTGCCATGGGTATCTGCAGAGTACTTTCATGAGTCTGTTGTCTTACCTAATTTTTTCCCTTCAACAGAGTGCTACAACAGATCATTGCAGGATTCATTCCTGGATCCCCATTTTCTTGGTAAGTAACTAGTTGCCTTCTGTCTCCTGGAGTAGCATAATTTCCAGTACTGTAGTATCTGTGCCGTAATGAGAGACAAAAGGAGCTGCACGGGTGAGTGTATAGGTGTGATTGGCAGGCTGTTAAAGACTGCTGTTGTCTGCTGAGCCCAAACTTAATCAGAACTTATTTTTGTATAGTTCAGGCTGGTGAGGGCTATCCTGGTCCTGCAGGGTGTCTGATTCCATTCTTAGGTCTGAGGGTTGTGCTGAGGTAGGGAATGAGGTGGTCCCTACCAAGTTTGTTGTCTGATTTGTGAGTTTCTCTTGGAGATTATATGGGAAGATTTTATTCCTTAAGAATTTCTGAAATTGAAAACATTGCTTCACTTCCTTTTCTCAAAGTAAGAAGGTTTTTTCAGAAGAAACAAAAGGCTTAAATTCAGTAACAGAGTGACAGTTACTTATGGTACAGGTTAAAGATGGAATGTCTTCTTGTCTGGACAATTATTTGCCACTTCTGACTCTACCCCAGAAGGCTTCTTTGCTCAGAGGGACCTTGGTCCTTCCACACAGTTACCCTGTTTTCCAGCCTCTAGTTTCTTTAAGCATGTTCCAGCCAAAGAGTCTGGATATCTGTCATGCAGGGTAGTACACCAACAGCTCCAGAAAGAGGTGCTGCCAAATCCCTTTTGTAACTGCTCTAAGTTGTGATTCAGAGACACTGCTATGGCTGCTTCTCTACTTGAAAGCGGCTCATTTTGTAGGACCAAGGGCTGCCCCGTAGAATGAGGGAACTCTGCTGTCAGTTTTGGCCACTCAGGAAGGGAAAAATCTCCTTAAAAAGCAGCTCCATCCATGTTTAATTTAAATGGGCACAGAGGAGACAAACTTTTAACCAACAGGCAATGAGTCACTCTTTTTGCTCTGGTTTGTCAGGTTGTATTTTAGGTAGCTTCACATTTTATGTTCCATACAGTTAAGCAGAAATTCCTGGAGAATGAGAGACTGCCTCTGGATAATCTGTTTGACCTTGAAATCACTGAGAAATTCTTTGCCACTTGGTTCTAGAGAACTAGTGACTTGCCAGCTCTGAGAGAGAGCAGGATTCCTCTGCCAACTTTTTCTGTGGTGTAAGGCGGAGCCTGGTCACTCCATCTAATGCTCTCTGTCTCATCTCATGTATAGGAGCGGGATGCTGCACTCCAACCCTGGGGACTATGCCTGGGGTCAGACAGGGCTTGATGCCATTGTAACCCAGGTGAGGAGCTGCCTTTTGAGGGTGTCTGTACAGTGTGTCTCATGGTTCCACAGGCTTCCTGCTTTCCTTCTGCTACTTTCTGAAATGGCAGTCACTCTGCTTTCCCTAATATTTTGAGCTTGTGGGTTTCTGTTTTACTGAAGAGATAAATGGTTTGTGGGTTTAGCTCAGCATCCATGTACTACTTTCTTGGTCCTAGGGACTTTCTAGAAGATAGCTTCAACTCCAAAGGAATAAACTTCTATAACAAACAGTCTTTTCTGTTTTGGCCTCTTGTTCATTCCTATGAGGATTCTATTGACAAGTACTTCACAAAAAAGAAAGGTCTCCTCACATGTTGAAGCAGGATTTCTGCTAGATGGAGCAAAGTAGGGGAAGGAAGCAGAGAAAAAGGTATTCCCATGCCATGTATAATTGCTTCCACTTGTTTATGTTTATTTTAATTTAATTGGTTTTTCATTTTCCTTGTGGATTGCTGAGACTAAAAATCATGTCATTTATATCCAGGTCTTCTTGTAGGCAGTAATTTACCTATTTCTTGGCTTACCTTGTGCTACTTTCCATACTCTCACCTTTTTCTTTCTTTCAGCAAAATGAAGTTTTTGAACTGGTTAAGTATCACTTTCTGTTAAGGTGTAGTCTTATTTGTGACATCACAACCCTTTTGCTGCCTCCAAAGTTGCTTTATGCCCAGAAGTGAGCCTTGCAATGATGGATCTGTCTGTAGGCTTATACTAATGTCACTCTAAAATTGTAAAGCAATTATTCTGGCAGCAGGAAAGGGCAAACCCAAGCCTCTCAGAGCCTTGTGGAAGCAAAAGCAACTAACATTTCTAATGTCTGCACTGTTCTCAGATGGAGCAGCTCCCTCCCTAGGATAGTTCGATGTCTGCCACTTCTTCTTTGCCTTTTTTTTTTTTTTGGTAGCTTTTAGGACAACTGGAAAATACAGGGCCTCCCCCAGCTGACAAGGAAAAGATCACATCTCTTCCAACAGTGACAGTAACTCAGGAACAAGTTGGTAGGTTCATTTTCATATGTGTGTTGTTGTTTTATTATCTCTGTTCAGAATCTGAGCCATGTACTATATTAAAAACCTCTGTGAAACTGTAGCACTCCTAAAGTTCCTGCCTGTGTGCCAGATATGAAAAGTACCTGTCCCTTCATTAGAGTTAGTCAACAGGTAATTCCTGAGCAATTACCATGCTATTTTTTTTAGCTGCCATGCAGGAAATAAAGAAGTGCAAAGGTATATAAAACTTGATTTCTTGAAGAACTTGCTGGAGGAAGCAAAACTCACCGAATGATTAGACATTATTATAAAAAGAACTTGAGCAAATGATACTCTGGGGGAAAAGGAAGAGAAAAAATAGGAGGCTAGGAATTTGTTTCACATCTACCCTATACTTAGATACATTAGACATAGATATTTTTTTATTTATAAGCATGAAAAGAACTTAGTGATGAGGGACATTAGTTTGGACTTGGAGTTTCTTTCCCCATGAATTCTACTTTAGAGAGTCAGAAGATTTTAAAAGACAGGATGGGCCATCTGAGAGACTGTTCTGTTTATGGCAAAGTATGAACCAATGAAGAATGTCAGTATGAACGTGGAGTCTGAATTAGGTATAAGGAGTGTAACCTCATTAGATCTGAAATAGAATCTAATTTGTGGGGTGATGGGAGGTATCTTTGAATTGGAGGTGTAATTGGATAGGTATGACTGGATAGGTCCTTGTTGCAGAGGACCCTGAAACTGGCAGAGGAGTTAGGGCTGGATATTTTAGGTAGTAGGTAAATTTTGTAGGTTCCTAAATGGAGGAATGAGGGAATTTAAGTGATCTTTGGGGAAGATTAGTTTGGAGGGTAGTATCTGAAATAGATTGGAAGAGGGAAGGAGCAGAAATATTCTTAATGGGCTGTTGCAGCATTCTGATGGGGTTCAGGTGATGGTGGCAGTGCTACAAAGGAAAGGGTAGACTCATAATTTTTGAAGAAAGACTTTCATCATTGATTGCATAAGGTAAGGAGGGGAAAAGGGGAAAGATGATTCTAAAGTTTTGCAACTCTGTAACTACAGAGGTGGTGCTGACATCATCAGGGATGGAAGAATTGTGAGCAGGCCGTGGTTTGGATGAGGAGGTGATGTGATGTTTTTAATTTTGAATTTGTTGATTTTGGGGATCCCAACTGAGAATCCAAGAAAAGATGAGCTTGGAATTGCTGTGGAGCTGGTATTAGGGAAAACTAACTGGTAGCAAAGTATAGGATATATTTGGAAGGCCTGGAGTCAGGGTTGTTACCCAGGAGGCTATTGCAGTAAACTAGGCTTGAGAAGTAAAAGCTGAAATTAGGGCAAAGGTGCAAAGGTTGTGGGAGTAGAGAGGAGGGAGTGAATCTTTTAAGCGGTATTTTACTCCAAGTGCTGTGAATACTGTGGAGCATGTAGCATACATACCCCAGCTGCTGGAGAGATAGACTAGCTGGTGTTATTAGCCAAACTTGGGAAACTTGGAGTTTGCTGCTTGGTAATCCTAGTTCAGTTTGTAGCCATTTTCTCTCAGATTTCCTGTCTCTAGACTTGGAGCCTGAGTTACCCTTGGGCCTTGCAGTTCTGTATCAGCACCTCCTGGTACAACTTTTAATAAACAACTTGTAAAAAGGGCTTTAGGGTAACCATGATGAAACAGGATGTGTAATGTCAAAAGTAGTAGAGTGAAAGTGGCTTGATGTGAATGAGAACTGCTAAGGTTGTCGAGATGAATCCTTTGGTTGTGGTGGACAGATTGCCAGTGTTTCCTAAGTAGAAACTGCCAGAAGGCTTTCACACATTTGAGAAGATGTTTTTCCTGTTTTGCTTAACAGATAATCTAAGCCCAGTTCTTCCAATTCTTTATGTTGAAAAATAGGCCTCATTGAGTTGCTGTCTGGACCTTATTGGAATGGGCCCCTTCATCAGTCCTTTTCATATTCCTGGCTATTACCACCTCTGTCCCAATTTTGAAGTAAAATTCTGCTTCTTCTCTGCCTCCACCCTAGATGCACTTTGTTTTTACTTTGTATCCCTTTGGTTGGTAAAGACATTAGGCTAGGTTTTTTTCCTTTTTGCTTATTTTAAAAGGCATTTCCTCCTCTAACAGATAAGGGCTTAGAGTGTCCAGTATGCAAAGAGGATTACACAGTTGAGGAGGAAGTCCGGCAGTTACCCTGCAACCACTACTTTCACAGCAGTTGTATTGTGCCGTGGTTAGAACTGGTAAGTACAGACAGCTGTCATCTGTGATGGGGCCCCTGTGCCAGTCATGTCTTGGGGGAGTCAGTGAGGGCATAATTAACAGTTAGTGGAGAGCCAAACAAATCAAATTTTAGTTTCTGGCTAACTCCTAGTAGCACCATTACTGTGTTTTAGATTATTAATCTGTTTAGAACTTCTCTGACCAGGGGTTAGCAAACTACAGCCTACAGGTCTCTGTGGCCTGGCACCTATCTTTGTAAATGAAGTTTCATTGGAACACAGCTATACTCATTTGTTTACAGATGGTCTATGTCCTACTTTTGTCCTCCTCAGCAGAGCTGAGTAGTTGAAACATTGGTGGTATGGCCTGCAGAGTCTGAAATATTTACTATTTTTTCTTTAACAGAGCAAGTTTGCTGACCCCTGCTCTAGACCATCTCAGGTCATTGTTTCTAATTCTGTTTGATAGTATGTGTTAGCTATCGTTAAGTTGCCGCCTCAAATTCTTTGTCAGTTCTGTTAAAAGTTCTATTTGGGAGATGTCCTGGGGTTACACTTGAAGCCCAGCGGGTACTCTGTGAGAATGCATGCCCTTTTTGTTTATCTACCTGCTAACTGTCAGGCTTTCTTAAGTGTTTAGTTAGTTCTTCCAGCTTCTTGGGTCAGGCTGTTCACATGGACTTTTATCTTTCTTTTTTTCTTTTTTCTTTTTTTTTTTGACATATCTTTCTGTTTCAGCATGATGCGTGTCCTGTATGTAGGAAGAGCTTAAATGGTGAGGACTCTACTCAGCAAACACAGAGCTCCGGGGCTTCTGCAAGCAACAGATTTAGCAGTGACAGCCAGCTACATGACCGATGGACTTTCTGAAACTAAAGACCACGTCTGAGCCAGGGCTATGGTAGACCTCCTATCACAGCTATTAATTGTATCAATGCAAAAAAAATAGTAGGTGGATTTAGGAATCACTTAAGAAACCCCAACTCATAATATTAATTCACTGAGTGTTTTTCTTCTCTAAATTTAGTGTCTACAGATGGAATTGTATCTAGAACCAAATGCCTCTTATTCCTGAATTCAGAGTGATAATTTTGTAAGTGTGAAACTTAATTAAATGGGTTTCCCCTGCCAGAATAGAATTGGTTCCTTAAAGTTTACCTAGGGTCCTGCTGTCTGTCATGTTACCTTGTGACGGTTGTTTCCACCTCTTTCTTCAACCTCCACCGTCGTTAGTGTACTTTATAGTAAACACAGTGGAACCAGAGCCCTAAAGTCCTGCTGATAAAGTGCTTCTGTTTTAATTGTACAAAAGCATCTACTCTTGGTCACGTTAGCCACGGAGTGAGGTCATATTAAATCAGGATTATGAGACTAATGATTTTTTTTTTCCTTAAAACTTTAGAGAGCAAATCAAAACAAAGTTACAGTGGGAAGGCTTCTGATTGTACTCTTTGGTTTTCTCATTTTTTATTTAAAGACTACTTTGTAAGATGCAGCTTCTGCAGAAACCAGCATGACAAATGACATGTCTTAAGAGTCTTGCGTTGATAGGAATCTGATTCTGGTTCCTTTTTGGGAATAAGTTTGGCAGGATAAAGGCATGGAAAGACAGATGTTTGAAATCTCTGGTTCTAAGGTTTTTTAGTGATTCTCAACTCATTGTTTATCCTGGGAACCTTAAAGTAATTTCCCTCACAGAAATAGGATTATTTTATTACTGCTTCTGCAGCTGATTCATGTTTTTTTATAATTCATTGGTCTTCAGGAATTGAGACTTTATGTTGTTTCATTTTAATTTTTAAAGTCCATTTATCATCTCTGAAACCTTTTTGTTTCCTTGGTTCTGGCTATACTTGGAGTCATGTTGATTTTTGTGATCATGCCGAAACAACTTGGCCTAGGAGAGATAGGCCTTCTTTCTTCAGCCTGTGTCCCATGTACATGCACATGCTCTTTGGTGCATTTAAGTGTTTAAAGTTGAATAAATGAAGAAGCTTAAGAATGTTGTTGGAACTTCAAAGTCTTAAAAATAAATGATGGGAACATGTAACCAAAATTGGTGCACCAAAACAGGTGACAAGAAGGGCACCATTGGTGTGGTCTTCTCAGCCCTTCATGGTTGGAATAATCAAAACAAGAAGGTGAGTCTTTGGTGAGTCTCTTTCTTGGCTAGGAGTCTGTCACACACTGGTTTTGGGCATGAGGGGTGGGGTTAGAGATATCTTTGTAATTTAGTAGAGGATAGAGGAGTAGGGGAGGGAAGAGAGAAAGTGGGAGAATTTAATGCTGAATTAATAGCCTGCCTCTAAAAGTTGTGATCATAAGGTATGATTCAGGTTGGGCCCAGAGAGAATGAGGTGTTTTCTTATATGCCTCTTATGTTAAACCTCTGTAAAGAGAGTGTTTTTGGAGAATGTGAACTGTTTACTATGGTTATTGGAATGTAACTCAGAGATATACATTGGCTTTGAATGGGGAGAGGTGATAAGTCTGAGGGGACATAAGAGGTATATTGTCAATGGCCATTGCTTAGGTTGAGATGGGCTCGACTGAAGTTGGAACATGTTGTGGTTTTCAAGTAAAACAATATTGACAGCATCAGCTGTCTCAGAAAAATGATGTTAGCCTGGAAGTTTTGTTATAATCTGGATATGCCTGGACAGAAATGGTAGGGGCCTAACAGAAGCAGAAGATATTAAGAAGAGGTGGCAAGAATACACAGAAAAACTGTACAAAAAAGATCTTCATGACCCAGATAATCATGAAGGTGTGATCACTCACACTCAGCTAGAGCTGGACATCCTGGAATGTGAAGTCAGGTGGGCCTTAGGAAGCATGAACAAAGCTAGTGGAGGTGATGGAACTCCAGTTGAGCTATTTCAAATCCTAAAAGATGATGCTGTGAAAGTGCTGCAGTCAATATGCTAGCAAATTTGGAAAACTCAGCAGCAGCCACAGGACTGGAAAAGATCAGTCTTCATTCCAATCCCAAGGAAAGGCAATGCCAAAGAATGCTCAAACAAATGCACAATTGCAGTCACTTCACACGCTAGTAAAGTCATGCTCAAAATTCTCAAGCCAGGCTGCAGCAATACGTGAACCATGAACTTCCAGATGTTCAAACTGGTTTTAGAAAAGACAAAGGCACCAGAGATCAAATTGCCAATATCCGCTGGATCATGGAGAAAGCAAGAGTTCCAGAAAAACATCAATTTCTGCTTTGTTGACTATGCTAAAGCTTTTGACTGTGTGGATCACAATAAACTGTGGAAAATTCTGAAAGAGATGGGAATACCAGACCACCTGACCTGCCTCTTGAGAAACCTGTATGCAGGTTAAGAAGCAACAGTTAGAACTGTACATGGAAAAACAGACTGGTTCCAAATAAGAAAAGGAGTACATCAAGGCTGTATATTGTCACTGTGTTTATTTAACTTATATGCAGAGTACATAATGAGAAATGCTGGTCTGGAGGAAGCACAAGCTGGAATCAAGATTGCTGAGAGAAATATCAATAACCTCAGATATGCAGATGACACCACTCTTCTGGCAGAAAATGAAGAAGAACTAAAGAGCCTCTTGATGAAAGTGAAAGAGGAGAGTGAAAAACTTGGCTTAAAGCTCAACATTCAGAAAACTAAGATCATGGCACCGGTCCCATCACTTCATGGCAAATAGATGGGGAAACAGTGGAAACAGTGGCTGACTTTATTTTGCTGGGCTCCAAAATCATTGCGGATGGTGATTTCATAGTGATTGCAGCCATGAAATTAAAAGACACTTGTTCCTTGGAAGGAAAATTACGACCAACCTAGACAGCATATTAAAAAGCAGAGACATTACTTTCCCACCATAGGTCCGTCTAGTCAAGGCTATGGTTTTTCCAGTAGTTATGTATGGATGTGAGAGTTGAACTATAAGGAAAACTGAGCACAGAAGAATTGATGCTTTTGAACTGTGGTGTTTGAGAAGACTCTTGAGAGTTCCTTGGACTGCAAGGAGATCCAACCAGTCCATCCTAAAGGAGCTCAGTCCTGGGTGTTCACTGGAAGGACTGATGCTAAAGCTTCAATACTTTGGCCACCTGATGCGAAGAGCTGACTCACTGGAAGAGACCCGGATGCTGGGAAAGATTGAGGGCAGGAGGAGAAGGGGACGACAGGATGAGATGGCTGGATGGCATCACCGACTCGATGTACATGGGTTTGGGTGGACTCCGGGAGTTGGTGATGGACAGGGAGGCCTGGCGTGCTGCGGTTCATGGGGTCACAGAGTCGGACATGACTGAGCAACTGAACTGAACTGAACTGATGCCAGGACAGGCAGGTGTATTTTTACTTACAACTAGAGAACTAGAATGATGCCAGTTAAATGATGATGCTGTTAAGGTGCTGCACTCAATATGCCAGCAGGTTTGGAAAACTCAGCAGTGGCCACAGGACTGGAAAAAGTCAGTTTTCATTCCAATGCCAAAGAATGTTCAAACTACTGCACAGTTACACTCACCTCACACGTTAGCAAAGTAATGCTCAAAATTCTCCAAGCCAGACTTCAACAGTACATGAACCATGAACTTCCAGATGTTCAAGCTGGATTTAGAAAAGGCAGAGGAACCAGAGATCAAGTTGCCAACATCTTTTGGATCACAGAAAAAGCAAGAGTTCCAGAAAAACATCTACTTCTGTTTTATTGACTATGCCAAAGCCTTTGACAGTGTGGATCACAACAAACTGAAAAATTCTGAAAGAGATGGGAATACCAGACCACCTTACCTGCCTCCTGAGAAATCTGTATGCAGCTCAAGAAGCAACAATTAGAACCGGACATGGCACAGCAGACTGGTTCCAAGTCGGGAAAGGAGTACTTCAAGGCTGTATATTGTCACTCTGCTTATTTAACTTACAGGCAGAATACACCATGTGAAATGCCAGGCTGGATGAAGCACAAGCTGAAATCAAGATTGCTGAGAGAAATATCAATAGCCTCCGATACACAGATGACACCACCCTTATGGCAGAAAGTGTAGAAGAACTAAAGAGCCTTTTGATGAAAGTGAAAGAGGAGAGTGAAAAAGGTGGCTTAAAACTCAACATTCAGAAAACTAAGATCATGACATCTGGTCCCATCACTTCATGGCAAATAGATTGGGAAACAATGGAAACAGTGAGAGACTTTATTTTCTTAGGCTCCAAAATCCCTGCAGATGGTGACTGCAGCCATGAAATTAAAAGTCGCTTGCTCCTTGGAAGAAAAGCTATGACCAACCTAGACAGCATATTAAAAAGCAGAGATATTACTTTGCCAACATAGGTCTGTCTCGTCAGAGCTATGGTTTTTCCAGTAGTCATGTATGGATATGATAGTTGGACTATAAGGAAAGCTGAGCACCAAAGAATTGATGCTTTTGAACTGTGGTGTTGAAGAAGACTCTTGAGAGTCCCTTGGACAGCAGGGAGATCCAACCAGTCAGTCCTCAAGGAAATGAGTCCTGAATATTCATTGGAAGGGCTGATGCTGAAACTGAAGCTCCAATACTTTGGCCACCTGATAAGAAGAACTGACTCATTGGAAAAGACCTGATGCTGGGAAAGATTGAAGGCAGGAGGAGCAGGGGACAACAGAGGATGAGATGGTTGGATGGCACCACCAACTCGATGGACATGAGTTTGGGCAAGCTCAGGGGGTTGGTGATGGATACCCCTATCTGCAGCCTGGCGTGCTGCAGTGCATGGAGTCACAAAGAGTCAGACACAACTGAGCGACTGAACTAATCTAAACTAGACAACTAGAAAGACTCTTGAGTGGCTTTACAAAGGTATGCAACAAAGTGCTGGATAGGGATTTAACTTTTCAATATAGGAATAGCAGATAGCATCAATCTAAGTTATCTGAAATTTCCTTCACTTTTTTTTTATTCTTTTAGATAAAGGAGATAAATCTTTTTGCTGTTTCTAAGACCCCTCCTACTTAATGAATCTGTAGTGTTTCTTCAAATAATAGGAAATGTCTCAGACTTCCAGGTTAATTTAGGTAAGGAGTGTTTTAGGGTTCTCCAGAGAAACTGAACTGTAAAGTTGTGTGTGTACATGTGTACAGAGATTTATTATAAAGAATTGGGCCACATGATTATGGATCCAAACACAGTTTGATACAGTGCCCAAAGCAGAAGTCTCCATAACCCAGACTTTTCAGGTGTTCATTCCTTTACACCCTGAAGGTTTACTGACTCGGGAAACTGGATCTTTACTAGGAGTCAGCCTTACTAGGAGAGATGATTCAGCTTTCCCTCATTATCAAAGCAAATAGAAGAAAGTTGCAATTTCAAATCTTAGGCATTAGACTTGAGCCTTTACATTTGGACTAAATGGCCTACCCTTTGAGTTCCATGCAGAGATAAGCAGATTGTTTTCTCATTCATAAATATCTTTTTTTTCTTAATCTTTTTTCATTATAATTTGAAATAAGAGGAAATAAAACTTTGTTAGCACATAATTAGGAGACTTCCTAGAAATTGGTAGACTTGAAAGTTGAGAGGTTATGTAGGTCAGCTTCGTGCTGGCCTCTGAGTGATTATTGCTTCTTGGGTAGTTTCCAGATGAATTAGATCTGGGCAGCTGGGTGGGCAGAGCAAAGTGATGAACATTTATCTGTTACCTTCAACAGAGAGAAGGAATAATCCTGGTATTAACAATTTTCCCTTAAAATTCCTCTTATTGCCAGTTCTCTGTAGAATCGAGAAACCTGGAGAGTCCAAATAGCTTCTTTAGTTGTGAACATTTGCTACATAACAAATGAGCAAATACTTGTTAAATGTTTTCCTTAAGCAGTACTCTGGTCCGATAGTTACTTCTCAAGTTAGAAGGAAGATTTGGTGAGAAGAATTTGTTTCCCCCCCAACAAGTCTCACTTGGATTAAATAATTATTAGAAAAATTCCTTGTTTATGTCTTTATATTGAACATTTGTGTGTGTGTGTGTGTGTCCATAGGCACATGCATATATGCACATTTCACTCCAGAGGAAGAAGGGATTTGGTGGGCACTGAAATAGATAAAGTGAGGGCTGGGGCCTCGCAGTCTGATTGGCTCACTGTACCTGCTCACTGTACCTGCCTTAGGTCCGTGTCTGTATAATCCTCTATTATGGGGCACTGTTGGCTTGGGCAGGCGTCCTGTTATGTGGTGTGTGGCAAAGGGTTTCACTGGAGCTAAAAGTCTGGTTTTCATTTTTGAAGGTTGAGAATAAATGGCTTTGAGGAAAGGGTGTTCATTATCCGTTTTTCCTGTATTATAATTAGGTGAACTCTAACACAGTTGTCTATTGTTTTTAAATTTTCTTTCTTGATAAATTATTGATGACAAATTGACTTCTCACATGACCTTCTGTGTGCTTCAGTTTCATTCTTCTTGGTGTCCAAGTGCTATTTCTCAAGGAATACAGGTATTTCAGAACTTACCAAAACTAATCAGGAGGGGATTGTAATTTGTTTTAAGCAACAGCAGAACAGCCTCTGGGGTTTGGAGAAGTGAGAGACACCACCTCAGAGTTGATTTTTAGAGCTGATCTAGGAAGGCCACTGACATCTGTGAAGGAAGACAGATTTAGGAGAAGGAGCAGGGCTGATGAATAGATATTTGATTGTTAGGGGAAATCCTGTTGGTCTCTGTGGTAGAGAAGTAGGAACATAAAGGTGCTGTTTGCAAGAATTTACCAGTGGAGCTTTGGGAGTTTGAGGGTACTAGCAGGAGAGAGTACTCTTACTGAAAGTTTCCAAAATGAATGTAGCATAAGTTCTGATGTAGGGAGTTGGGGGAAAGATTTGGTGGGGTAAGCCAGGGGTTCTCAACCCCTGAGCCATGGACCAGTACAGGTCTGTGGCCTGTTAGGTACTGTGCCACACAGCAGGACGTGAGTGTCAGGAGAATGAGCGAAGCTTTGTCTGTGTTTACAACCAGTCCCCCTCACATAACCATCTGAGCTCCGCCTCCTGTCAGATCAGTGGAGGCATAATAAATTGTACCGCTCTTGAATCATCCTGAAACCATCTCCCCACCCTTATCTGTAGAAAAATTATCTTCCATGAAACTAGTCCCTTGTGCCAAAAAGGTTGGGGAACACTGAGGTAAAGGTATCACAGGTGTCCATCCTGTTGGGGGCGGGGAATTGTAGGTTGCAGTAATGTCAGCATCCCAGCAGGCTGTGCCATGGGTTTTAAAATAGAATGTGTAGAATATAAAGTGTACAACCAGAGATCTTTTCCAGGATCAAGAGAGGATCAAAATGTCATCCAGTGGACATTATTGAGGTTTTGATCTCTTATATACCTGCCAAATAAGTGGAATTATAGGCACTCAAGTTTCAAATTTTTTACATATAAACTTTGTGTTTTGCTGAATTGTACTTAAGGTGTCCCCAGAAGTGAAGTCTATATGTTACCTTTCCTCTTTCACCTGAAACACTTAATATCTATAAATCATGAAATATAAGCTTATGATTCTTTTTCTAATAAGATGTATCATTTTTGAGGTCGATTCCCTCCCATCAAGATTATAATTGTAGTTTTAGTATCTTTTGCTGGAACAAACACACAGCAAAAAGCTGCTGTGCTTTCAGTAATGCTTTTAAATAAATTTGTCTTTATTAGTCACACAAGAATCTACATCCAGTTGAAGAGAAGTATTACTTATTTGTAAGATATATTAGAGATAATACAGACACAGATTTCTTATGTAACTGCATGGCCTTACAGAGGTTCAAATTCCTTGGGTTATGAATCACTCATATAGATTGAAGTTTAGATGTGTGTCCAGAAGAGTACTTATTCATGCATGGAAATTTATAGGCTTATTTGAAGTCAGTGGAATTAATACACTTTGAAAGTCAAGACGTAAGTATTTCAAATTTCTGTTTGGAAAACAGAAATCGAAAAAACTGTCTTGAAATAAGCAGAATAAATAAATTCTTTAGAAGTGGGACCCCTGACTTACTGTTGGCTTTGTTTATTCTGCTTGGTTCAAGTCAGAGTTAGTAGTCTAATGCTCTTGAATGTCTTGATAAACTTGGCCAGTAATCATGTGTCCTTTCTGAAGACTTTTTAAAATGTAGGCTATAATTAGCACAGCACAATGGATAAAAACTTTTTCTATAGTTGGATATGGCTTCTTTGTGAGACTTCCAGCGATTGTATAATATGGAGTAGTTTCAGAAGAGTCTTTGAATAATAAAAATGTAAAAGACATCTCCACTCATGTAAACTTAAAATTTAGTTAAAAGAACAGCACTAGTACGTAAGACAGGTCAATAAAGATTAAAGTGAGTGTACTATAGTGAAGAAAGCTTTGGAGACTTCAGAGTCAGAATTCCAGTGGTTGTGGGTTTAAAATCCAGAATCTCATTTGATTCTCAGAGGAATCCTATGGAAACAGATGATAAAGTAGGAAATATGCCATTTAACAGATAAGTAGATAGAAATAGTACCTGAAAACTTCATTTGCCCAAGGACACATAGACACAAAGCTTGTATTTTGCAGAGTCAGAATTTTAATTCAGGCCTTTTGACTTCATACCTAGTCTTTTTACCTCCATAAGACAACAAAACCCCAAATCCTTAGTTTGAGGTTCAGTGCTATCACTAATAAAGGTCTTAACCCATCTGTTTTCAGCCTTTCTCCCTCTGTTCCTATAAACTTTAGCTCCCACATTTTGCAGGTCCTGACCAAGAATCACAGGTAAGGTGTCTGTTTCCCTTTGATGGTTTGCCATTTAGCCCTGGTTGAATTGTGTTCCCACCTCTTTATTCATATAGTTCCTCCTATCAGGAATATCTTGCTCCCACCTCTCTGCTTAACTATGATAAGAGGTTATCTGTCCAAAGAGAGACAAGAGGATTTGTGAACTTAGGGAGAAAAGAAAAGGCTGCGAATACTGCTTTGAAGTTGATTTAAAAAGAGAGAGAAATGATCAGAGAGGTTGTCAAGTACTTCATTGAAGCTGGACAGTTAGGATCTGTGGTGCACCTGGCCTACACAAATAAATCTTCCTCTTCCTCCAGCACCACTGCATGGATGCTGTTCAACACCAAAGTCTGTTTCCTCATTTTCTGCCAAGTCAGTTACTGGGTCTGGCGTTCTTCTCCTGTCCTGTGTTTGCTTGTTTCATCTACCTTCCCTTAACAGTGTCAAATAAAATTTCTTCCAAAAACATGGGTGTTCTCATTTTGTTTGACTTGCTTGTTTATTTGATTTTGTTCAGAGGGCATAAAGGAAAAGTTCTTCCAGGGTACAAAAACACAACACACTTAGCCAGTATTGGAGTGAGAACTATATACCAGCTGCTTTTGTGAGAGCTGCTCTGTTCACTGGTGACTGAGGTGGGAAGAAAGATAGGTTTGCTCTGGCAGGGAGTAGGGGAGGTGAAGGAATACATTTCCTTGCCCATCTTATAGTTCCCATATTCTTGGCATATTTAGCCTCTCTTCACCTGTTCCCTGTTGTTTCCTTCTCTGCATACTGTGATGTGAAAGATACCAAGCTAAAGAAAGTCAGTTTTCTCTTGCTGTAGCTTTTTTAAAAAATTTCTTCTGGCACAAAGCTTATAAAGCTGTAGAAAGAAAAAGGAAGGTTTGTATTATGCTACAAACTTAAAAATAGCAACAAAATACCTGATGTACTTCATCCTGGGATGTGTGTTTGATAGACCCTTATGACTGGAGGGAATGGACAAAGAAAGGGAAGAAAGTCTTACATGTGTTGTGTCTTACTGCTTAAAGTTGCAATTGTGATCTTGTGAAATCTGCATGATCCTGATGGAAGTGGGGAAGAAGCCTACCTTTTGATCTCTCCTTGCTGGAAGGTAGGACAATCAAAGAAGAAATAGATGCCATTCAATTTCAAGGTAGGTTTTCCATGTATAGCAGTGAATGCCTGGCACAGTGAAAGGACAGGGACATTTACTGAAATTAGCTTCCTGAACTGAGGGAGGCATAGAGATCCAGCGAAGTTCCCTCATTTTTGTCACATGTATGCATGGTAACTTGACCTACGTCATTTCTCTGGGTCTGAGAAAATGTGTGTTTTTGTTTTACTGAACACTACCACATCCATAATTCTGATGAGGCTTGAGTTGGGAGAGAGGGACAAAAGGAATGAACTATCAAAGTTCATTCTCTTCACCTGACTAGAAAAAGGAAAAGAGTTTAGAGATTTTTTTTTCCTCTAGCATAACTTGGGAGTCAGAGGTAGTAATAAATGGTAGTAGGTTGTATGGCTAAAACAAATTTCCTCTTTAAAGTTTTTAATCTGTATGAATAATTAAAATGTATTTTGCCAATGAAATAGCCATCTGAGGATTTGGATTCAATAAAGAATTATGTCTGAAGGGTCAGACTGCTTGATATTCACCAGTTTCCTCCTGAAAACTGGCATAGGCTTATATTTGGCAGATGCTTGCCAAGGAGCACAGATTAGGTCTTTGTTTTCTTTTGACAGTTCAGGTTAAGGGGTGAAGTAAGAGTGTTAGGTGGTCCTGTTTCTGGAAATGGGAGGAGGCAGTCTGAGAATGGGGAGAGTGGTGATGGAGTTGAGAGAGAAGTTGCTTAGCATGTAGTAGGTGATCACTGAGAGCAAAGATTTTAGAGTGAGACGGTCCTGTATTAATTCCTGTGCACTGGGGCAACCTTTAACCTCTTTATACCTATTTGCTGGTGAGTAATCAGGGAATATTTACCTGGAAAGGTTGTGTGAGGTTAGAAGCACCTTGTAAAGCCTAGTCCATCATACAAATTCTTTAAACAAATTTATTAAGAGCCTGCTATGTGCCTGATACTGTTTTTTTGTTGGGGTAAAAGAGACAAAGTCCTGACCATGTTTATAGAGCTTGCATTCTGGTTGCACTTGGAAAGCATTACTTACTGATTTGAGGAAGGCCTCAATAGGCTTGAAATTAAGGATGTCAAAGAGAGGCAAAAACCTGTATCAGTTACCAATTATGCAGACATGAAATGGTAAATCATTGCAAATTTCAGTGTCTTTTTTTATCTAATAGGGAAAACTGATTCACATTGATGCTCAGAGGACTCAACTGCAAGTGTTTTACGTACTCAGACTGGCCATCATCCTTTGCTAAAGAGCTACATTGTTTAAAACCCACCGTCAGACCAAGTCTGTTTCTTGCCTTTCTCACCTTCATGCTGTAGCCAAACATCTGTTGCCTCCACTTGTAGCCTTCTGTTCATCCAGTAAGTTGGGGGTGTTTGCTTGCCTCTCCCACAGGCTTTCTCTCCTCACAGGTGTGACCTCCTACCCGATGGAAAGTCTGATTCATCTACCTCCCCTAGTTAGTATGAAGTCACTAGTCCATTTGGACCAGTTTTGCCCTCATACTGATGTTGTGTTTTCTCGTGGACAGCCAGGGCCTGGGGAGCATTTCACTGTCCCTTCTGGGCTTCCTTTCCACTCTCCTCCTGGAGAGGAATCAAGATGTTAAAGGTATAGGACCCTCATTTCTTGTGGCGCTTAAGGCTCATCTGAACATCCCTTGAAGGGTCACCAGGCTGGTGAACAGCATCATCCAGACTTCTTTTCAGGAAACCTGAGCTGAGAATACATTTACTTTGGCCAAACTCAGGGTGTCCTCTGTATTTCAGTACCATCACTTCAGTTCAGAAGAGAATCAGTGGATCAGGAGAAAGTTTTGAAAATACTTCCTTTTGCATAATCTAAGGACATCTTTTTCATGATCTCCAAGGATACCTCTCAGTATAATTAGTTGCCCACATAAGTATTTTTTAACGTTTGTGGGTGGTGATGATGACGTACTTAAGCAACAGTACATAAATATAGAATCTATGTGTGTCACAGTGGGGATGCAATTTGGCCTACCTTAAAAGAACTCTAAAGGCCAGAGAGACAGCTAAAAAAGCTTAGTTACCTTAGATTTGAGTGTCCCCAAATCTCATTTCAAAACTATCTTCTGGAGTGAATCAAGTAGTTTAGTCTAAGTTAAAATCTTGGGTTTTGTAACAGATCTGGATTTTTATTTACCACTGTTTACTAGCTGAGTGAACTTACATGGATTACCTTTGAGCTTGATCTGTCACATGACAAGAATACTGCCTACCTCAAAAGGCCATGAAGATTAAATGAAATAATATATCACTTAGCACAATGCCTGGCACACAGTAAACACTCAGTAAATGGTAGATATTGTTTATTGGTATTATCTGTTACCTCTTTGGCCTTATTTCACCTTCCAAAAAGAACCTTATTTCCACATTTGATGAGCATCCATATTTACTGACTAGTACTTAAGTATGCTGAGAAGATGAGAAAGGCTTTCTATCTTAAGGAGAACCGTCACAAGTATTAATAGAAATACTTAAGGGGTATTAGGAGAACACAAATATTGGATTATAAGGACAGTGGCTTCCTTATACTCCCTTTCTATTCTCCAAGGCTTAGCACTGTGCCTGGGATATGTAATCAGTCTGTTCAGATGAATAAAAGAGTTTCCATTAGGGAGGTTAACGAGAACAGTATTCACATTAGTAGAGTGAAATTTCATAGAGCACCCCCAGGGCCAGGCTAAACTAATTCACTCCTCATGACAGTGAAAGACCATCAAAACTCTGAATGGTGTGTAGTTTGTACAAATTCACAATTTAGATGTCTGGTGGCAGTATGGATTAGAGGTAGAGATCGTATTTAGAGATGATAGACCAGTTATCAGGCAGCAGCTTAGTGCCAGGCCCTGAAGTAGGTGTGGGACGTTAAATATTGAAAAAGACATGGGCTGATTTGAGATCTGGGGTTTACCACTTAGGAGACTGTACTAACTGTGAGATCTTGAAGACCTGGAAAACACCTTTGGAAAGAAAGGAATGAATGTAGGAAAGAACTAGTAGTACTTACCAGATAGGGGAAGAGGAAAAGGAGGAACCAAGGTTATGACTGTGAATCATGGACAAAAATACGGTCTCAGGTTCGATATTGAGTGAGGAAATGGTAGGGCATTCAAGAACAAGGAGTCCAGTTGTCAGGGTAGATTTTTTAGTTGAAACTTAGGAAAGAGGTTAGAGTTGATTTGTGGGTCAGTTGCAGAGGGTTGTAGGTTTAAATCATGAGGGTAGATGAGAAATTGGGAGAGATAGTAGAAAAGGTTGAAGGAGTGGGGAGTGAGTCTTCAATGAATTTTCACATTTGAGAGGTGGGAGGAGGAAACAGGCAGAGGAAAGGAAAGAACAGCTAGAAAGGTAGAAAAACCAGAAAACAAGTCACAAGAGCCAGTAGAGATGAAAGTTTAATAAGGGAGAGAATGGAAGTACTGAATATTAAGCTAGTTATGTCAGATGGGAAGACACCAGGAAGCTAGGAAGAAAACAAATTCCCTTAGGCTGAAGTAGAAAATTTGGATTAAGTAGTAACTGTAGGTGATGATGAAAATATTTGTTAAAAGGCTCTGGGATAGGTTTTTATTTGTGGATGAAGTGTTAGTTAGCCAGTTGTGTCTGACTCTTTGTGACCCCATGGACTCTAGCCCACCAGGCTCCTCTGTCCATGGAATTCTCCAGGCAAGGATACTGAAGTGGGTTGCCATTCACTTCTCCAGGGGATCTTTCCGACCCAGGGATCAAACCAGGTCTCCTGCATTGTAGGTAGATTCTATTTGGGGGTGGGCAGGTATAATTTTGGAGAAGGCAATGGCACCCCACTCCAGTACTCTTGCCTAGAAAATCGCATGGACAGAGGAGCCTGGTGGGCTGCAGTCCATGGGGTCGCTACTAGTTGGACACGACTGAGCGACTTCACTTTCACTTTCACACATTGGAGAAGGAAATGGCAACCCACTCCAGTGTTCTTGCCTGGAGAATCCCAGGGACAGCAGAGCCTGGTCGGCTTCCATCTATGGGGTCGCACAGAGTCGGACACGTCTGAAGCGACTTAGCAGCAGCAGGTATAATTTAGATCTATTTTTCTTAAAGTCAAAAAGATAGTATGTGAAAGTTCATAAATATTAGTGTCCTTTTATCTCCAGAGATGACCATTATCAACTCTTTGAGGTGTTTTACCATATTCCTACACAAAACCCTAAGGCTGCCATTTCTTGATGATAAAGTTTAGACATTGTGTACTGACTTTGTGTTATAGAAAATGAGGATATTGTTCTCTTAAACCTCTACCCTTCTCTGTATCTTTCAAAAATCATTATATCACAAATTTTAGTTTATTTTTACATAATTTGGATTCTGTAATTGTTACTTATTACAGAGCCAGATTGTGAGCTACAATTGTGTTTCCTTTTGTGAAATTTAGTGTTTACCCTAGAGATGACCATCTTAAACAGGCAGAGTTTTCCACATCCATATCTTTAATCCTTTATCAGATCTGTCATAGACCTTCAGAAAGATGATCTGTCAATTCCATTTCACCCCCTAGAGATCATTCCGAGCCCTCTATCATTTGCTTTCTTCACAACTAATTACCCTTTTGGGCCCTTTTTCATTTTAGAATTTCTTTATCCCCTTTCCCCTATTAATTTTCCCATTTCCTGGATTCCATTTTATCCACTGTACTGATTCACCTTCTTGGTTTACTGAAGCACTTTTTTTTTTTTTTTTGAGTCACTGTATGTCAAACAGTTCATTCTTTCCTTGTGTTTAACTGGTAGTTTGGTTGGGTATAGAATTCTAGCTAGAACATAATTTACAGTTTTGAAGACTTGCTCCCTTGTCTGGGAATAGGAGGAAGTCATATATAAAGCTGAAGTTGGAGTGACCATATTTAGGCTGTGCTAACGCCTGGTGACTCAGTGGTAAAGAATCTGCCTGTAGTGCAAAAGACGGGAGTTCCATCCCTGGGTTGGGAAGATCCCCTGGAGGAGAGCCTGGACACCCACTCCAGTATTCTTACTGGGAAAAATCTATGAACAGAGGAGCCTAGCTGGCTATGATCCCTGGGGTCACGAAGAGTAGGACACGACTGAAACAACGGAGCACATGCACACAAAGTAGTAACAAAGCAGGGGAACATACATGAAGGAAATGTGCAGAGATGAGAGGGCTTCCTACCCCAAAGAGATTGAGACAGTAACTGGGGTTCTGTTGGTTTTCTGGTTTCTGATTCCAGAACTCATGAGGGCTTGCTGTACTTATTATTATTTCCTGGCCCCCAAATCTATGACAATTTGAGTGGGTTTCTGTTTCTTTTTTTAATCTTTTTTTTCTGATGAAAGTTCTTAAGATTTGTTCTTTAAAAAAAATTTTTTTTTTTTGGTTGTGCTGGGTCTTTGTTGCTGTGTGTGGGCTTTCCCTCGCTGTGGTGAGCAGGACCACTCTTGATTGCAGTGCACAGGCTTCTCATTGTTGTGGCTTCTTGTTGCAAAGCGCAGGCTCTAGGCACACTGGCTTCAGTAGTTGCAGCACAAAGGCTCAGTAGTTGCAGCTTGCAGGCTCTAGATTGTGGGCTCAGTAGTTGATGCACGTGGACTTGGTTGCTCTGCAGCATGTAGGATCTGCCTGGACCAAGGATCAAACCCATGTCCCCTGCATTGGCAGGTGGATTCCTAGCCAATAGCGGCAAGTCCAGGTTTCTATTTCTTATGACTAATTGCTCTTCAAGACACCTATCCATTTATAAACTAAAGACAAAATGGGATACCTTTGTATCCATGCTTTGAGGAAAGGCAGCTTTTGCCAATGGGAGTGATGGCAAAGGATCTAAGTAATGGGAAGGACTCTTTTTCCAACGTTACTGCCTATCCAGGACCTGAAATAACTACTTTTGTCTCTAGCTGTGACCCTGCTTACTATCCCACCTGGTGGCGTTGGGATGATATCAGAAGCTCAGCTATGACTCACATAGACAAAAATGGCCCTGAAGGTGGATATCTAGCTTCCGGCTTCTGGCACAACATTGGTAGGTCTCACTGTCCAATGGAATGCCTTGGTTTACGGTGAACACCAACTGAGATGCTATTTCACTAATACCATCTCTCCCAGGATCCTATTTAAGTCTCAGTTGCTTCAAGCTTGTCTCAGGGGAACAATCTCAAAACTTGTCCTTGCACAAAAAACACTATTCCCGCCTCAGTCTCTTCTTTCTTAAGCCATAGAGTTGCTTTCCCTCCTGGGAAGTTGAACTGAGGGTGTGCATTCATTCCCGAATAGGAAGGAAAGTGTTAGCCATGGAATACAGATATACACATGGTTAACTCAATCCACTCACATAAAAATGTTGAGGCAGAGATGGGGCTGCTCCATAGACACTCTGTTAGAAGAGTAACCTACAGACCATACCTGTATCTGAGGGAGGTCTACAATCCCAGTTCCTCATTAATTCTGAAGTGGTTTATATTTTATTTCTGTTCTTCAACTGGAACTTCTATAGGCCCCTTAGTGTTGGAGAAGACTCTTGAGAGTCCCTTGGACTGGAAGGAGATTCAACCAGTCCATTCTAAAGGAGATCAGTCCTGGGTGTTCATTGGAAGGACTGATGCTGAAGCTGAAACTCCAATACTTTCGCCACCTCATGCAAAGAGTTGACTCACTGGAAAAGACTCTGATGCTGGGAGGGACTGGGGGCAGGAGGAGAAGGGGACAACAGAGAATGAGATGGCTGGATGGCATCACTGACTCGATGGACGTGAGTTTGAGTGGACTCCGGGAGTTGGTGATGGACAGGGAGGACTGGCGTGCTGTGATTCATGGAGTCTCAAAGAGTCGGACACGACTGAGTGACTGAACTGAACTGATGGTATATAGTCCTAGAGACAGGTATTATTTTTCCCATTTTACAGATAAACTGAGGCACAGAGTGATTAAGTGGTTGCTGAAGTTGACAAATACTGGAGTATCTGGATATCAAACCTGGATTTTATAAATTTACAGTATATAAGAGCCTAAGGGCCAATTACCAGGCTTTTTTTGCAATATATAGCAGAGGCAGATGTCTGATGGGAAGGGCAATAGTATTAGTTCTTAAAAAAAAAAGAAAACTATATTTTTCACCCTTTCATTAGTGTCAGGAAAAATGGGTCCTTTTCTTCCCCACCAGAAAAAAAAAAAAATCATGGGTTCCATCCCTCATGAACCCAGGGTTCTCCCTGATGACTGTCTCTGCTCTGGGGATCTTTGGATGGGCTGTGCTCACCAGGAAGCTGCTGCTGCTGCTGCTAAGTCACTTCAGTCGTGTCCGACTCTGTGTGACCCCATAGACGGAAGCCCACCAAGCTCCCCCTTCCCTGGGATTCTCCAGGCAAGAACACTGGAGTGGGTTGGCATAGCTAGATGTCCACAATTGCCAGAAGAATGGATAGGGCACAGCAGCCTCTTCATCAGCATTTTGCATGTTGTCAGCAGCCCCAGGAATAGCAGATGTTGGCTCTGCTGGTGTCCTTGACCTCACTTTTCCTGAAAGCACAAGGGGATCTCCTACACAAGGCCTGACAGAGATCCAAGACCATCTCCCTGCTTCTGGCAGCAACCTTGCTTGGTTAGTCTGATGGAGGTTTCCTAAACCCTACCTTGTACGTGCATTATTTTGTTAATGATGAATCTCTAGAAATGGCATTGCTGGTCAAAGGGTGTATGCATTTGCAATTCTGAGAAAGTTGCCATATTGTCCTCCACAGAGGTTGCACCAGCATACCTTTCCACCAGTGACATATGAAATGCTTCCTCATACCCATGCAAACAACATGATGATAATTTGAGAAGTGAAAAATGGTCTTCATACAGTTTTAATTTACAGTTATCTTAAAGGTTAAGCACATTTTATATGTTCAAGAGACATTTGTTTATCCCTTTCTGTGAAATTGCTCATCTCCTATAGGGTTGATGTCCTTGGTCCATCCATGTTGCTGTAAATGGCATTATTTCATCCTTTTTAATGCCTGAATAATATTCCATTGTGTTTACATACAACATCTTCTTTATCCATTCCTCTGTCGATGGACATTAGGTTGCTTCCAAGAACATGATATTCCTTACCATTTTTAAAAGTCTTGTGTTTTGATATGTGTGTCTCTCAGCCATGTTTAGAAGTTTCTAAAATAAAGGTCTTGTCCATTTCTTAAGTTTATTTCTTAGTATTTTGTATTTTATGTCAGTATTGAAAATATTATCTTTTCCCATTGTACCCTTTATGTTTGTCATTTTAATTTTGTTATCATTCATTATATCTTTTATCTCTTCAGTGTTTTTCACACCTGAAAGACTTGATGATTATATATTAATTTCATACCTAGTTACTGTCTCTTACTCAATTCTATAATTGTTTTTAATAGTTTTTCAGTTGATTCTCTTGGATTTTCTAGTCATCTAATCATCTTATTTCTAAACAGTGATAATTACTTCATTTTCTATTTTTATATTTCTGATTTCTTTTTCCTGTCTAATTGTGTTGGCTAATATCTTCAGAAAATATTAAATAATCGTGGTGATAATGAGTCCTGTCTTTTTCCTTAGTTTAATGGGGGATTCTTCAATTGTTTCCTTATTAAGCATTGTGCTAGGTATTTTATTACGTTAAGGAATATATGTTTATTTCTATTTTATTGAATTTTTAAGATATCAAGAATAAATATTGAATGCTTTATTAATTGCCTTTAAAAAAGTTTTTTTTTAAAAAAAACATCAAAAAAAAGTTCATTTGTACCATTTTTATTTTTAGATTCCACATACAAGTGACATCATATGGTATTTGTCTTTCTCTGTGTTGATGTTAAAAAAATGCACAATTGTGAGAGTTGTGAGTTTATTTTACTTGGAGCAAAATGAGGACTGCAAGCCAGGAAACTGCACCTCAGATAGCTCTGAGAACTACTCTAAAGAGGCAGGGGGGAAGAGGCAGGGAAAATAAGTTATTTTGGTGAAGAGAATACATGCAATCAAGCACATGTTTTTCCGGAAGATTTCTGCTTGTCTCATGAAGCTTTCTGCTAGTCATGAAGAAAAGCTGTCACCATGAAGGATTTTAGTGCTTTCCTAGATTTGAGGAGATACAAGAATTGGACTCATAAAATCAACTCCTGAAAATATCTTACTATCTGTTAAATAGTTAGGAAGACCAGTTTATCCTTGAACTTACAGTGTCTCGTTTCTGCTCTCCTCCATGAACCCCTTTCAGGGGGTGTTGAAAATCAGCAGCTGCAGCAGCACATGATTTAATCCTTGTAGAGGTAGATGGCAAGTGCCAATTTGTGGTTGACATCTGTCTGACTTACTTCATTCAGTATGACAATCTCCAGATTCATCTGCACTGCTGAAAATGGCATTTTTTAAAAATTACTGTAATATTTCATTGTAAATATGTACCACAACTTCTATCCACTCCTCTGTCAGTGGACATTTAAGTTGATCCCATGTCTTGGCTTTTGCAAATAGTGCTGCCATGAACTGAGTTGCATGTGTCTTTTTGAAATATGTTTTTCTCCAGATATATGCCTGGGAGTGGGATTACTGGATCACATGGTAGTTCAGTATTTAATGTTTTAAGGACTTTTCATACTGTTGTCCATAACAATTGTACCAATTTATATTCCCACCAACGGTGTAGGAGGGTTCCCTTTATTCCACACCACATCCAGCACTTATTTTTGTAGATTTTTTCATGATGGCCATCCTGACTGGTGTGAGTGATACCTCATTGTGGTTTTGATTTGCATTTCTCTACTAATTAGTAACATTGAGCATCTTTTCATGTGCCTTTTGGCCATCTGTATGTCTTTCTTGGAGAAATGTCTATTTAGATTTTCCATCCATTTTTTGATTGGGTGTTTTGTTTGTTTTTTATATTGAGCTATGTGAGTTGTTTGTATATTTTGGAGATGAATCTCTTGTCAGTCACATCATTTACAAATATTTTCTTTCATTCTGTACATTGATTTTTCATTTTGTTTATGGTTTCCTGATTTGAACTCTTGATGACTGTTTGCTTGGCTTGTCTCAGGTCTTCCCCTGAACTTTATTTCCTGATTTGTAAGTGAGGAGGCTGCATACTTATAAATACTGAAAAAAACAAACACAGATTTGAACCTGGCTTTCTCCCCAGTTGAAAGATTTCAGTGACTCCATGTAGTGGATGTTTGTCATTCCTCTGGCTACTCAGTAGTGTCTTTTGATGGAACCAGCTGCATCCTCCTTTCTCCCCTCATTATCTCCCTGTGAGAGTGTTGGTAGAAGGCAGAGCCCCGATTTGCTTCCAGGAGCCCAAAAGACCAGATACACCTTTTCCCCACCCTCTGAAAGATGGAATTGGACTAATAGGATGTCCTCATAAGGCCTTTGGCTCTTGAGGGTATGCTGCAAGAATGAGGTGACAGTGGAATAGTACTCATTGGTGAGATTTCTTCAAAGTCTAGTACCTGCTCACTGTCCTACCCTTATCATGATGATGTAGCCAAGTTCAGTTCAGTCACTCAGTCATCCGACTCTTGGCGACCCCAGGGACTGCAGCATACCAGGCCTCCCTGTCCATCACCAACTCCCGGAGTTTACCCAAACTCATGTCCTTTGAGTTGATGATGCCATCCAACCATCTCATCTTCTGTCGTCCCCTTCAATACTCCAAAGCTATTTTACAGCTGCATATTTCTGTCCATGATGTTTACTTCTCCAGAGATACTTTCCTTTCTTTCTTTGCCTGTAAACTCTTAATTATCCTTTAAATTTCAGCTCATGGCCCTATGGGGGTGGGGAACACAATAAAATAAAAATAAACTAGTTGAATAAAAGGAAAAAGAAAGTAAAAATTAGGAATAAAAAATCATAAATATCAAAGGAATTAAAATTTATAAAGGGTATTTTTCTAGCATTTTATACTGACAAGTTAGGAAAACAGAAATAAATTTCTATAAAATGCAAATAACGAAAGCTGAGTCAAAAAGAGGGAAAAAACCCAAAAGGCCAAATAACCATGGGAAAAATTGAGAATATTATTTGGTACTATCTTTTCAGAAAGCACTACTCTGGATTCTGATGCTATTCAAATTGGCAGCATAGAAAAAGGAAGAAATCTCATTTCTTTTTACTAATACCTTCCTTGGTGACTCAGAAGGTAAAGAATCTACCTGTAATGCAGGAGACCTGAGTTTGATTCCTGGGTGGGGAATATCCCCTGGAGAAGGAAATGGCAACCCATTCCAGTATTCTTGCCTGGAGGATTCCATTTCAGAGGAGCCTTGCTGCTGCTAAGTCACTTCAGTCGTGTCTGACTCTGTGAGACCCCATAGACGGCAGCCTACCAGGCTCCCCTGTCCCTGGGATTCTCCAGGCAAGAACACTGGAGTGGGCTCAGAGGAGCCTGGCAGGCTACAATCCATGGGATTGCAAAGAGCTGGACACAATTGAGTGACTAACACTTTCACTTTTCACTTTCTAATCCTAAAAGAAAGCATATAAAGGTCTACAGACCAATCTCACTTATTCATGTGAAAGTACTAAATATTCACCTGGAAATACAAAAGAAAAAAATAACAAACCAATTCAGCAGGATATTAAAAATGTAATGTTAGTCATTCAGTTATGACTCTTTGGGACCCTATGGACTATAGCCCACCAGGCTTCTCTGTCCATGGAATTCTTCAGGCAAGAATACTGGAGTGGGTAGCCATTCCCTTCTTGAGAGGATCTTCCTGAACCCAGGGATCAAAGCTGGGCCCGCCTTGCAGGTGAATTCTTTACTACTGAGCCACCAAGGAAGCCTGTTGTGTCTCATTACCAAGCATTATCTGATTGGAAAAGAAAGATAAAGAGGACTGCAGTGATTCTTTCCACCAAAGGATGTGGTTAAGTCCAGCAGCTTGTGTTCAACTCTTGATCCCAAAATTTACTTCTGTGACAAGTAAATTTCTTAGGCTCCTGGGACAGGCACTACACTAAGTCCTTAAGAAATGAATACCTTTGACAAACCTGAACACCTATGATGTGTCAGGCAACACTGGACACAGAGAGGTAACTAAAATGCAGAGACAGACTATTTTAGTGGTTAAATGCAGCTGGTAGAATCAGGACAGGTTTGTGATCTAGCTTGGACAATTATTAGCTGTATAATGTTGGGCAAGTTTTTAAACCTTTCTGAAAATCAGTTTATTGATCTATAAAATGGTGATAATAATATTATCTTCCCATATTTGTTGTGTGGGTTAAACAAAGCAACCTGTGTAAACTACATGTTATAGCACCTGGCATAGAGTAAGGGCTCAAAAAATGTTAACCATGATTATGTTTTTTAATGGTTCCTCACATTGAATTTACAGTGTCTCAAGCATACACACATACATGACTGTGTTGTTAACGTTACATTTAAAAAATTAAAAAATTTTTGGCTGCACTGGGTCTTCGTTGCTTTATGTGGGTTTTTTCTAGTTGTGATGTGTGGGCTTCTCATTGTGGTGGCTTCTCTTGTTGCTGAGCACTGGCTCTAGGGTGCACAGGCTTTGGTAGTTGTGATGAAGGGGCTTTAGTTGCTCCGCAGCCTGTGGAATCTTCTTGAACCAGGAGTTGAACCCATGCCCCATGAATTGGCAGGTGGATTCTTAACGTCTTAGACCACCAGGGAAGTCCTGTGTTTGGTTCTTATCAGACACTGAGGTATTATGGTTATTTAAAAATTTGTCATTTGAGCTAAAGCAAATGGAGGCTTAGAGAGGCATTGTGACCACTTTAAAGTCACAGCTTCTAAATAGGGGAGCAAGGAGTCTAACTCCTAAGTTATGATGTCTTTCTCTTGGAATTTTCTTTGCCTCTTTTCTCCCACCCATCCAGCCATTCAGGAATAGCTGCAACACAAGGGATCTGATAACAATAATAAGGTTGTAAAGTGTATCAAGGAATAGGGAAGGAGAAATTCTAGATGAGGGATCTGGAAAGGCTTCAAGGTGACAGTGATTAGGGCTTGATAGATGTTTGCTGGTGCCTTATGGGTACATGGTGATTGGACTAGGGGAGATTTGGCTTCCAGACCTGGCTCTGCGCTGGGCTTTCCTGATGGCTCAGTGGTAAAGAACCTGTCTGACAATGCAGAAGACACAGGTTCGATCCCTGGGTTGGGAAGATCCCCTGGGGAAGGAAATGGCAACCTATTTCAGTATTCTTGCCTGGGACAGGGAGAATACTGTCCCCTCCCCTCCCACGGACAAGGGAGCCTGGGAGGCTACTGTCGGTGAGGTTGCAAAAGAGTCCGACAGGACTTAACGAATAAACAACCTGGCTCTGCACTAGCTGGCTGTGAGATACTGAGAAGGTCATATCCCTTTTCCAGGCGCGTTTCCTAAGGGACTGGTGCAGCGGGACAGGAGGGGGCAGTGTAGGGACTGCTTCCAAGAAGAGAGCAGCAGACAAGTTTGGCAGGCATGCCGGAGCTGATACAAGAGTCACCGGGCTTCGTTGTGCCCAGGGCGAGCTGGAGCAGAGCGAGTAAGTCTGTCTTGAGCCGTTATGGAGGGCTGTGGGTAGGCGGGGGCCGTGGGACAAGGATGCTCTTGGAGTAAGTCACCTTGGTGCTTGTGAGCATTCTGGTGTGATGCAGGCGGAGCCCTGCTGGTTCTGCACTCTGACCGCTAGAGGGCGCTGCCTTCCGGTTGAAGCCTTCCTGAGCCCAGGCTTTGGCCCCCTGAGCTGGGCGCGGGGTGGAGCTTTCGGGTTCACCCCGGAAAACCTAAACTAGAGGCAGAGATCTAGGGTAGGGATATGTAATTCTACGCCTGATGGGTCCTGGGGTCACAGCCTGTATTAGAGTTGCTGCTGCTGCGTCACTTCAGTCGTGTCTGATTCTGTGCGACCGCATAGACGGCAGCCCACCAGGCTCCCCCGTCCCTGGGATTCTCCAGGCAAGAACACTGGAGTGGGTTGCCATTTCCTTCTCCAACTAGAGTTGCAGCTGGCACTAAATAGCAGGAAAAGTGGTGGGGCGGCATGTCGGGACATTCTGGGTCCACCACGTGTGTGGGGACAAGTCTTATCTCCCTCATAGAGCAGAGCGGGCAAAGACATGGATGCTGACTACGTTGGCACCAAACTGGCACTCTCACCTTTTGGCCTTTTCCCGGGGTTTCCTAAACTCCCTTGGCTGCCTAGGGCCTGTGGACTCTCAGTAAGGAGTGACCTCAGCCACAGCCAGCAGAGCATGGACTCCTTTTCAAATGGAGACGGCTGAGTCCTGGATTGAGATGCAAGCTTCCTGTGATGGAAGGCACGTTCCTAAATCAGGCTCACATTCCTCTTGTGTTTCAAGCTGCATCATGGGAATGTGATGATTAAATGGCACGTGAGCTGTATCCAAGGTTTTCTGGGATATGTGGACTGTTATTGGTTGGGACAAGATTGTAAGGAAGAGGCTCCAATCTCTCCTCTACCAAAGCCCAGACCTAGCCTCTCAGAGGAGCTGGAAGGTTAGCAATCCAGTTCACAAACACCTCTGTTTGCAGATTTCCCACAACATTGAAAAAAATGCGTGAGGCCCAGAGACAGGATTTCATCAGTCACCACAACTTCCTTAGAGTAGAGGCAGAGTTGTAAGTCAGCCAAAGTTCAGTCAGGAGACCCTTGGATCACTTGTCTGCTTTCTCAGGCCTCCCACTCTGACCCGTCTCAACACACTAGAGCAGGGCTTCTCAACCTTAACATAAATGCACTATGAACACTTCTGTTGTCTGGTGAAGCCTGTGGATCTTCTCAAAATAATGTTTAAAAATTCATGAAATAAAATATATAGAATAACAAAGGAAACAAATTATATAAAAACAGTTGTCCAAACATTGGAAGAATGTGTGATAGAGTAGTGTATGGGCTTCTTTAGAAGTAGCATCATTCTAAATAAATAATTGTAATTTTACAGAAGTGATGAGCATATACGACATATTAAAAAATTTACGACAACTCTAAAGAGATTTGTAAATAACTATAATTTCTATTGATGGTGAATTCTAATGTGGTTTGTTGCCTACATTCATAATGGAAGCAAATGCTAACTTTCAACTAGAGACTGGTAAAGATAACGATGTAATGTTTCTCCCTAATTCACAATCCCATGAGTGAATCCATGCACTCCCCAGTTAAGAGGTCCTGCAGGACAGGCCTTATTTTGCCTGTGGGGAAACTGAGGCAACCAGGTCTCCTGATTCCTAGGTGAAGGGTCTTCCCACTAAAGTGAATAACTCTGGAACTTGGGGAGAACTATCTCCAAACCAATATTTTCACCCTGGAATTTCCAGGTTTACTCTGCCAGAAACATGCCAGTGGCCAAAGCCTCCCTTGTTTGCATCACCCCCAGAGCCTACATCTGGGATGTGAGCTCCCCTCCACGCACCTCACAGGGCCAGCTCCAAGCTCCATGGAGCCTAGTGTCTTTTCCCAGGCTAGGCTTGGGATCCAGAGGAGAACTGATTCAAGCCTTGGTAACTTTCCTCTGCTAACTATCTCCTTTTTATTGATAAGAATGACCCTTTGTCACTCATTCCTCAAGACTGAGTGAAGAAAGGAGCCGGGAGGACTCAGACCTCACGCGACGACGCGCTGACTCACTGGAGAGACTGATGCCGGGAGGAGACGGGGGCGGCAGAGTGAGGCGGCTGGATGGCATCCCCGACCCGATGGACGTGGGTCTGAGTGGACTCCGGGAGTTGGCGATGGACAGGGAGGCCTGGCGTGCTGTGGTTCATGGGGTCGCGGAGAGTCGGACACGATGGAGCGACTGAACTGAACTGAAGCAATTTAGACTTTGTCAGGTACAGCTGCTTCAAGGGGTCAACTGGCTTTCCCTCCCGTGGACACACAGTGTGGTTCTTTCCCGTTCGAGGAAGTTGTCAGGACAAGGTGTGCCCCAAATGCCTCCTGGAGAAGATTGAGCACACTGGCTTCGTGGCCATGAGGAACACTTCTCTTCCCAGGCTCTTGAGGGCAAAGAACATTTCAAGACATGGGGCTTCCCTGGGACCTCACTGGAAGCCTGCCCTTGCCTGACCAGTCCTATCGACTCCCATCCCTGCTCGCAGGCCCCAGGTCCCCAGTGGGCCTCTTTACCTCAGGACAGAAGTTCTTCCCTGCTCTCAGGCTGGGGGCTCTGGTGAAAGCTCTTTGAATGAGCTCTCAGCCCTCAAGTTGCTCTTCGTTTTTGTTGAAACCCCATCGCCTTCTCTGTCATTGCGGGTGCCCTCATTACTAGTGTATACGGCCTTTTAACGCCAGAGTGAGTTCTTTATTAGCAGTCATGGGTCTTCGTACGTTTCTCCTCCTCCCCCAGCCCCACTGTGAAATCTTTTCTTCTCTGCATCCTCCTCCTCCTTCTCTACCACTTTCTCTGTTTCCTCTGTCTTTGTGTGTGTGTGTTAGAAATAGACTAAGGTGCTGAAAAGGCCGAGAAAAACCACTCTTTGTTTTCTTCACCTTGAGGGACCAAGATTTTTCACTTGGTAGCTCACTATAAGGATAAGACTGAAATGAGAATATCTTAATATCTTGACGCTATAAGGACAGAACGTGCCCTCAAGTATAAAGTAAAGTGCCTAGTCTTTTTGAGAGAACACTTGGCTTAGGAGTAGGACACTGAGGTCCTGATAAAGACACTGGGATCTGGGGTCAGTCTCCCCTGGGAAGGCCCTTACCAGGTTATTCTTTCTTCTCCCTCAGCTGTGATTCGTGGGCGCATCCTGACCCAGACTAAGTGATGGCATTTTTATGTCTTTATTCTCTATGCTTTTACTTTCCAGATGGGCCTGTTAATCTGTGTGGGCCTGCTTCTGCTGACTCAAAAAATCCTGAGTCTGCCATTTGACTCTCTAGACAATGCCTTCCTGTCCCGGGCTCATTCCTAAGCCACATTTCACAATCAGTCTAATTACTGGGTCTTGGCTCAGATGGTAAAGAAACCACCTGCAATGTGGGAGACCTGGGTTCGATCCCTGGGTCGGGAAGATCCCCTGGAGGAGGTCATGGCAACCCACTCCAGTATTCTTGCCTGGAGAATTCCATGGACAGAGGAGCCTGGTGGGCTACAGTCCGTAGGGTTGCAAAGAGTCCAACATGACTGAGCAACTAAGCACTGCACAGGACAGAGAACAGAGCTGCTTCAGGATGAAGGGGAAGGTGGGCCAGGAGTGATACAGGGAGGCTGGGGGAACAAGGGAGATGAGGGGTGATGGCGGTCAAAATGGTCCTATTCGTAGAGGTGAGGGGGTGGGTGACTGACCTTTTTTCTTCACTCGTGACCCCCTCACTCATTTCTGTTCTGTTCTGTTCCTCCTTGGTTGTTGAGGGCCGAGCAGGCTGTGATGATTATTCATAAACTCCAGATTGTGTACTTTGCTAGAAAGAGCATTGGTCTGAGAATGACTAACTCTGGGCTCTAACCTCTGCAAGGCTGGGCCAGGCCCTGTGCCAGAGGGGACCCAGCACAACAGGAAGTCCCCTGGTTCTGCAGCAAACTCTACCATGATTGCGAACCAGTGCTGGGCTTCCCAGGAGCCCTAATTGGGTTGGGGGAAGTTTTTCATGACTAGAGTCCCTCTCCACTTGTGTGGACAGGGAATTCCTGTTTTGTAGCACTCTGTACCTCACCCCCAAATAGTAATAGGACTTCTGGAGTTTGAGGTCCTTTCAATGGACAAGGAAACCATTGTCTGGGCATTGTCAGGTGAGACATACATCAGGAACATCTTGTTATTCCATCAAAGTATTCAGCTTTCAGTATTCAGAATGAGTCAATTCCAGGAGCCTGCGGTATAGAAACCCTTGTTGAGAAGGGGGGTTTTTCATCCCCTTTCCATGTCTCACCAGCATCCTGGTCACAAGGCCAGCCCACCACGGCCCACAGGACACCTGGCCCTGCTGTCCAACTCTTAAATTGGACCTGGTATCTGGTAACCCAATAGCCTTCTTTGCTGTCCATACAATAGTGGTCAAATTTATGACCTCCTTGTCCCCTAAAAAGGAGATTTGTCCATGCTTGTCTCTGTGGGGTACTTAGAAGGTTGGCTGTGAGGGCATTCAGCGTTTCTCATCATCCAGGGATTATATAACAAAGATTGTTATGAACATGAAGAGGAGTTGAACATAACAGGGCTGTAGATGCATGAAGGTGGGCCCCCTGAGCCCCAACAGCATAGATATGTATTCACACTGGTTACTGCAAAAACCTCAAAGTTCTGCAAAGACCTCAGGGCTAGAAACTGAATCATAGAGGGCTTCTTTCTCACAGTGAGGTGGCATCTGTGCCTCTTGTAAATAGTTGCCTAAATCATTTTCCTAAGATGCTGCTTCTGATCCCTCCCCACTGAGCATCATTGTATGGTAGGCACTGGGGGGTTGACGTGCCTGAGTGCCGGCCTCCTCTGAGGAGTACACGCTCTGCTGAGGCCCCACCCCTGTGAGCCAAAGCCGACCGACTGCACCAGGTGCTGCAAGTCTCCCAGAAGTGAGAGGACACCCAGGAAGGAAAGCAAGAAGAGAGACTAAGCCGTGCACCAGATACTGTTGGGCACTTTCATCAACATTTGAATTGAGCTTTTAAAGAAGAGACAATTTCAAAAGGTAAGTGCTTTTCAGATAGAAGAACAATAGGAATGAACAAGGAGTGGGGATACTCGGGGCTTGTTTGGAAACCAGTGAAGTGGCTGAAGTGGCTAGAACGTAGGTTGCTTGCTGGCTGGAGGGGCAGCCCCATTGCCCACAGTCTCCCAGATATTTATCTTGTCAGCCTTCACGTGTCTGAGGTTCCTGAGTCCAATCACACAATTTAACGGCTGATATATTGTTTCCAAGAAATTACTGTAAAGTGCTCCATGTTAAAAGAAAATCTGGTTAGTTGTTAAATCATACTTGTATCTCACGTCTGTAGAACTGTGAGATGTAAGGGACGAACCTAGTCATCTAGTCCAGTCCCTGGCAGGGTGTAGAAACTTCCTTGTCAGTGGTTCTCAAAATTGAGTGTGTATCAGAATCACCTGGATGGTTTGGTAAAACACACATGTCTGGGCCCAGCCACAGAGTTTCTGATTCGGTAGTGTTGCGGTGGGGTCCAAAGATCTGGGCTTCTAAGGTGCTGTTTTTGCTGTAATTCTTGACAACTGTGTTATTTAATACTTCTTGAATCCTCGGCTTTCATCTCTAGTTGTGTGTGGCTCATGACCACTCACAGCACCCACCCAGTATTCTTTGTTGAACCCTCCAGTTGTTTGAAAATTTTCCCTCCTGTTGCCTTCAGAACTACCTTCCTTTTACTTCCACTCAACCATTGCTCCTAATTCTGCTGAGAGCGCCACACAGAACATATCTGTGGATGGTGGTTGAGTCACAGGCCTGGGCTCATCTCCTTACTCTCCCACTAGGTATGTGACCTTGGGCAAGTCTCTCAGCTTTTCTGAATTTTCCTGATCTGTAGAATGGAAATAATATGTTTCTAAAATATCTAAATAAGGTGTTTAGATTAAATGAGCAAGTGTATATAAAATAATTAGCTTGTTTTTTTGGCACATAGTAAGTACTCAATAAATGTTGAGTTTTAGCATTACCCGGATTTCCTTCTCCATGTGTGTGTGTGCTTAGTCTCTCAGTCATGTCTGACTCTTTGTGACCCGATAGACTGTAGCCCACCAGGCTACATTGGGATTCTCCAGGGGGAATTCTCCAGGCAAGAATACTGGAGTGGATTGCCATCCTTCTCCAGGGTATCTTCCCAACCCAGGGATTGAACCCAGGTCTCCCACATTGCAGGTGGATTCTTTACTGTCTGAACCACCAGGGAAACCCTTCTCTATGTGGGATCTCATCAAATCGCTGAAGAAGGTTAATCATTTTAGCGAACATTTCTGCTTTCTGGGATAAATATCCTTAGTTTCTTCACCTATTCCTTGTGGCACAATGTCAATATTTCCTTCATTTTTGTTACTCTCCTGCAAACAGAGTCTGGTTTGTAAAGTCCCCCTGTGTAGTGTGCATGGGGCTCAGACCTGCCACCAGCCTCAGTGTAGTTGGAGCCTAGCATACTCACTGCCGCCAAAGATCACTTTAGCTTTTGTGGCTAATTTCCACATTTCACTTGACCCCATCAGACTTTTAGGCAGTGAAATGCCTGAGGCCACATCTGCACATAAGGAAAAATTTGTTATCCTGTCACATTTCCCCTTGAAGCTCCCCTGGCTGCCTCCACATGGGGCTCTTACTGTGTGTGGGGTGTTGGTTGGGGAGATCACTCTGATCTTGGATCTGGCCTGGGGCTTACATTTGCTTTGTGACTGCTGTGAGAGCAACCTGGGCAACAGGCCATGTGAAGAAGCATTTCAAAGGCTGACAGAGAAGCCTTTCTCTACTTCTTTTCTCTGTCTTGGCCTCTGCCTCTCCCGGCTCCATGGGCCTGGTGGGAGACCCAGTGTCTCCCCTGGGGAAGGGTGAACTGACCCCTTTGGTACAGCCAATAGTTTTCTGGAAGGAAACCAAACTTCAGGGCCAGAGGGCATTTAGAGCAAAGCTGTGTAGGCATTTCAATCCCCACCCCCTGCCTCTGTCTCTACTGGCCTCTTGCCCAGAGTCCTTGGTAACAGCATGAGAGAGTCAGGGCTGTGTTTTATGGGGATGGCGTGGCAGCTTCAGGGGTGTAGGTATTAGGGTGACAAGGAAGGCTCTGAGAGCAATGCGTCTCACAGTTTCAATCCTAATTTCCAGTATGTAGTGAATGGCTTACTGGGAATAATGACCTCAAGTTTTAAACTGAAGGCAGAAAAAATCTGCCCAAGTCAGTGGTGTTCAGGAGAGTGTCTGACCTCTTCCTGGTCACAGAGGACACCAGTTCCTTTGCAGCTAGGCCTCCCTCCTGCAGAACTGCTGGCTCGGCAGCCTGAACACTGCCACCTGCTCCACATGCTGATCCATATGGTGATATACCAGGTTTTTTCAGGATACAGCAGCCTGGTGGCAGAAATGGCTGCAGTCACAGCTCCGTGTGTCTTTTGGGCTGGGGTGCCCCCTCACTGCCACCACAAAGCCACACTGTGCCATGTGAGCAAACAGGAAGACGGCTGCTTTCTGCAGTTCACTGCCTATTAGACAGCTAAGTCACATAGCACATGGCTTTGAAGCTGCAGATCCCCATCTTTCTCTGCTTATGGTCTCTTGACAGCTGCCCCGCAAGTGGCAGGTGTGAGTTCCAGTCCTGAGCTCTGTTGTAAGGCTCCTGGCAAGCTCTGTCTTTGGCCAAAGGAGTCGAGGAAACTAGCCTCCTGTATTTTGTGACATCTGCACTTCTTCAGCCTTCCTACAGCCCCTAGGAATCCCAGGCCTCCTGATGCCCAAATCTTTGAATCAGGGACTTAACATTTGGTCCTCCGGAATATTTCCAGGCTGATCTAGGGGAAAGGAAAAAGATACTGTTTAGCAAGAGATCCACTGCTGAGGGTAGGATTTCAGCACTCCTGTAGCGGGGGGCATAGAGGCTGTATACCACCTTATGGCATATCAGCTGGGATCATCTTTAATCTGACTGGGGCTTCTGAGAAGAGGTACTTTCTTCAGTGGATAATGAAGGTGAGTATTGTGTGTGTGTGTGTTTCTGGCGTGTTAAAATTCTAAGCAATGGGGAAAATAGCATGCACATGAATTGGCTGGTTCTCTTAACTAGAGTGTCAAGAAGTCCTGAGGCCATCCTGAAGGAGGCAGTGCTTTGAGGCAGGGGTGTCCTTTAAATCATGCCAGACTTGGGTCCATTAATCTGTTCCTTGTCTTGATTCTCTCTCACTGGCCTTTCACTCCTGAATGGGATGGTCCTCAGTCTCCCTGTGAGGGCTGGAGTCAGGCTGAGGCTGTGGCCTTGAAGTCTCTGGCACTTTCCTTGTTTACCTGTCCCTAAGCTTGTCCCTTTGGAGCCCCTGAGAAGCTGGAAACTTCCCAAGGACCATTGATCCTCCATTTCTGTGTCTTTCAGAAAGAGGTAAGGATAGACCCTAATCGGTATTCCAAGAGTGCCCAGACTTTGATACATTCAGGAACTGAGGACATGGCCTGTTCTTGCTCTGCACCTCAGTTTCCCGCCCCCGCCCCCACCAGTGGAAAAGTACTGTGTATTCTGACCCCTCAGCTGGGAAAAGGAAGAGGGAGGGAATAGCTACTAAAGTATCCTTTGTAGCCAGCTTGCAAGTATTAATAAGTCACAGCTCTCTAGGGGTCCTCAGACCTGCCTTGACCTGTTACCTGGTTGCTGAAAAAACACTAGAAAGTTTAACTCAGCAATCACGTGGAGCCACAGTGTGTGAACCAGCTGAGGACCATGACTTTGCCCTTCTTCCTGCCCATCGCCTGGTACTGCTGTAAAACATTTATCTCAATTCTGTATCTGGACCCTGGCCTAATAAATTCCTCCAAAGGTATGCAGACTAAACAGAATGCTTCTTCAGGTGTTGGATGAGGCCAGAGTAATCTAGGGAGTAACAGAGGAGATTGTCATAAACATTGACTCAGTCAGGGGCAGAAAACCGCTGGAGCTTAAAATATCAGGCTCTGGGTAAGTTAATGAGCTACTAAAAAGACAAGGATAATCAGATCTGAAGTTGGGGTAAAAATATGAATATATCAGGGATATATCTGAAATGTAAAGGGTGGAGGCTAGAATCTTGTACTAAGCCAGGCAGACTGGTGTAGTAGAAGGATATTGGCCTTGGGTTTATTTTTTATTGAACTATAGTTGATTTGCAATATTAGTTTCAGGTATACAACATAGTGATTCAATGTTTATAGATTATATGCCATTTAAAGTTATTGCAAAATAATGGCTTTATTTCCCTATGCTGTACAATATATTCTTATTGCTTACTTATTTAATACATAGTACTTTTAAACTTTTAACCCCATACCCTATCTTGCCCCTCCCCCCGTCCTCTCCCACCTGCAACCACTAGTTTGTTTCTACATCTGTGAGTCTGCTTCTGTTTTATTTATTTGTTTGTTTTAATTTTTAGATTCCACATATAAGTGATAACACACACAATTTGTCTCTCTCTGTCTGACTTATTCCACTAAGCATAATGCTCTCTAGGTCCATCTGCACTGTTGCAAATGGCAGAATTTCATTCATTTTTCTGGCTAGGATTCCATTTTATATACCACATTTTCTTCCTTTGTTCATCTGTTGATGGATACTTTTTTTTTTCAGTTTTATTAAAATACAAAGCACAATGCCAAAAACATTAACAGTTAAAATTTCACCAAATAAAAAAATACTATAGAATACACAGTTGTAAAAAGCTACATTAAGTTTACAACTGCCTCAAGCTGCAAAAAGAAAAAAAACCCAATAACATACCTAAGTTATTCCTCTCTCAAAATAATGCCATTTATGTTATAAACCATGAGCAACCCCATCAAAAGACAGGAACTGCTTTTGTTAATTCATAACTGAACTGAATATATATATATATGACTGTATCACTTTGATACTTAAGTTGATTCCATATCTTTATTCTTTTTGATGCAATTTTGAATAAGATTGTTTTCTTACTTTCTCTTTCAGATAGTTCATTATTAGTGTATAGAAAAATAGCAAATTTCTATATATTTACCTTGTATCCTGCAACTTTACTCAATTCATTTATTGGTTCTAACAACTTTCTGTGAAGACTTTAGGGTTTTTAGTGTCATTTGTGGTCATCGTTGTTCAGTCTCTCAGTCATGAACCATTCTTTGCAACCCCATGGACTGCAGCACGCCAGGTTTCCCTGTCCTTCACTATCTCCTGGAGTTTGCTCAAACTGACATCCATTGAGTCGATGATGCCATCCAAATGTCTCATCCTCTGTCACCGCCTTCTCCTCCTGCCCTCAATCTTTCCCAGCATCAGGGTCTTTTCCAGTGAGTTCGCTCTTCATATCAGGTAGCCAAAGTATTGTCAAAGTATTATCTAAGTCATCTGCAAATAGTGAATTCTACTTCTTCCCTTCTAATTTGGATGCCTTTTATTTCTTTTTCTTTTCTGATTGCTGTAGCTAGGACTTCCAATACTATGTTAAATAGAAGTGGTGAGAGTGAGCATCCTTGTCTTATTCCTGATCTTAGAGGAAGGGCTTTCAGCTTTTCACCATTCAGTATGATGTTAGTTGTGGGTCTGTCATAAACGTCCTTTATTATGTTGAGATATAGATCCAACCAGTCCATTCTAAAGGAGATCAATCCTGGGTGTTCATTGGAAGGACTGATGCTAAAGCTGAAACTCCAATACTTTGGCCACCTCATGCGAAGAGTTGACTCACTGGAAAAGACTCTGATGCTGGGAGGGATTGGGGGCGGGAGGAGAAGGGGACGACAGAGAATGAGACGGCTGGATGGCATCACCGATTCAGTGGACATGAGTTTGAGTAAACTTCGGGAGTTGGTGATGGACAGGGAGGCCTGGCATGCTGTGATTCATGGGGTCGCGGAGAGTCGGACACGACTGAGTGACTGAACTGAACTGATAGTCCCTCTATACCAACTTTGATGAGACTGTAAAATGAATGGATGTTGAATTTCGTCAAACGTTTTTTCTGTGTCAATTGAGATGATCATGTGATTTTTATCCTTCCTTTTGTTAATGCATTTTATCACACTGATTGATATGTAGGTATTAAACCATCTTTGTATCCCTAAAATCACAAGTTTTTTATCCATGTCTCTGCTCTGAACTTGGGGTTAAGTGACTTGGCTAAGTCACTTCATCTCTTTGAGTCTTTTTGCATAGTAAAAAAATTGAATTGGTACAACTCAATAACAGAAAATCAAGCAATCTGATTAGAAAATGGGCAAAGGACTTGAAAACACATTTCTCCAAAGAAGATATACAAAAATTTAATAAGCACATTTCTAATCTTTCAGAAAATACAGATCAAAACCATAATGAGATGTCATTTCACACCCATTAGGATGACTATTTTTTTAAAAAGTACAGAAAATATCAGGTGTCGGTGAAGATACAGAGAAATTGGAAGTTTTGTGCATTGTTGATGATAATGCAGATAGAGCAGCTGCTGTGGAAACACAGTATGGCAGTTCCTCAAAAAATTAAACATAAAATTGCCATATAATCCAGCAATTACACTTCTGGGTATATACTCAAAAGCACTGAAAGTAGGAACTCGAACAGATGTCTGTACATTCATGCTCATAGCAGCATTATTCACAATAGCCAAAAGTAATCCACTCAACACTGAGTGAATGAATACATAAAATACGGAGAAGGCAATGGCAAGCCACTCCACTCTTGCCTAGAAAATCGCATGGACGGAGGAGCCTGGTGGGCTGCAGTCCATGGGGTCACTACTAGTCGGACATGACTGAGCAACTTCACTTTCACTTTTCGCTTTCACACATTGGAGAAGGAAATGGCAACCCACTCCCATGTTCTTGCCTGGAGAATCCCAGGGACGGCAGAGCCTGGTGGGCTGCCATCTATGGGGTCGCATGGAATCGGACACGACTGAAGCGACTTAGCAGCAGCAGCAGCAGCATACACACAATGGAATATTATTCAGTCTTGAAAAGGAAAATTCTAATACATGCTAAACATGGATAAACCTTGAAGATATTTGCTAAGTGAAATAGGCCAGTCACAAAAAGACAAATACCATGTGATTCCACTTGTACAAGGTACCTAGAATAGTCAAACTCATAAAGACAAAGAGTAGAATGGTAGTTGGCCAGAGCCCCAGGGGATGACAATGGACAGCTGTTTAACAGACGTGTAGTTTCAGTTTGTGAAGATAAAGAGGTTCTGGAAATGGATGGTGGTGATTGTTGCACAACAATGTGAAAGTACATAATGCTTCTGACACTAAAAAATGGTTAAAGTGTTAAATTTTATGTTGTGTATACTTTTAACACAATAAAAACAATTGAGGTGGAGAGAGCCAAGATTCTTGAAGTATGCCAATGCCAAGATACAGATCCCTTCCCATTGTGGATACTGCGTTGCCACCTGAGCAGGCATCACTCCAAGTTCTGACTGCTGTTTGGACGTTACATAACAGAATCCCAGGATGAAGACAAATGAACTACAACTACACAACGACATGGATGAATCTCACAAATATCATATTGAATGAATGAAATAAACCAGACCCAAAAGAAGTACACCAGAGCAATTTATTGAAGAAAGACCTGCCTTTTCCTCTGTTTTTGTCATATTGCTTCTATTTGTATGGGCCTGTTTGGGGGCTTTTTAGTCTGCACCAGTGTTACAGTTTACCTTGTGACTGCCGTATTGTAGTAATTATTGTCTCTCTAGTATCTTGCTACCCAGGAGAACAACTCCTTCCTTATTTTTCAGAATCAGCTTGTCGAGTTTCACTGAAAAACAAACATATAACCAAACAATCCCTGTGGGAAATTTGATTCAGTTCAGTTCAGTCGCGTCCTACTCTCTGCGACCCCATGAATTACAGCACGCCAGGCCTCCCTGTCCATCACCAACTCCCGGAGTTCACCCAAACTCATGTCCATAGAGTCGGTGATGCCATCCAGCCATCTCATTCTCTGTCGTCCCCTTCTCCTCCCGCCCCCAACCTTTCCCAGCATCAGAGTCTTTTCCAGTGAGTCAACTCGTCACATGAGGTGGCCAAAGTATTGCAGTTTCAGTTTTAGCATCAGTCCGTCCAATGAACACCCAGGATTGATCTACTTTAGAATGAACTGGTTGGATCTCCTTGCAGTCCAAGGGACGCTCAAGAGTCTTCTCCAACACCACAGTTCAAAAGCATCAATTCTTCGGCGATCAGCCTTCTTCATAGTCCAACTCTCACATCCATACATGACCACGGGAAAAACCATAGCCTTGACTAGAAGGACCTTGGTTGGCAAAGTAATGTCTCTGGAAATTTGATTAGAAATACAGTAATCTGTAGATGAGTTTGGAGAACTATCTTAGTGCTGAAGTTTCAATCAATGGATATGGTAAAATCTTCATTTGCTTAATTTTATGTAGTTGCTCTCAATGATTTTTTAAGATGCTTTTCTTTATTTTTTGGCTGTGCCGGGTCTTCAGTACTGCCTGGGCTTTTCTCGTTTGCAGAGTGCAGGGCTACTCTAGTTGTGGTGCACAGACTTCTCACTGTGGTGGCTTCTCGTGTTGCAGAGCACAGGTTCTAGGGGGTGTGGGCTTCAGTAGCTGTGGCATGTGGGCTCAGTTGTTGCAGTTCCTGGGCTCTAGAGCGTAGGCTCAACAATTGTGGCACATGGGCTTAGTTGCTCTGTGCCATGTGCGATCTTCCCAGATCAGGGGTCCAACCTATGTTTCCTACATAGGCAGGCAGAGTCTTTACCACTGACCCACCAGGGAAGCCCTCAATGATGTTTTCTAGTTTTCTACAAACATACTCAAATATTGATCCCCTCACCCTCTGGGGAGTCTGGGCACAGCTTGGGACAGTTGGCCCTAGGCAGGTCACTCCAGTCTTAAAAAGCCTCATCTGTTTACCCTAGTGATGAGCTATGCAACTGTTACCAATTTCTCCATGTGACATGATAGGGAAAAAAATGGAAAGCATTGGGATGTCTTTTTAGTTTTCTGTTCCTGACCACTTGCACAAAATGCTGTGTTGTGTGGGCAAAAATGCCATCCATGATGCCCCAAACATTCTGAACTCCCGAACAGAGTTGCCCACTGTGTACTTCTAGCCCGTTTATTTCCATGAGCTTGGTTGTACAACATGTGCCCACAAATTAAGAGGTTTTGTTCTTGCAAAAACCACAATAATGTTATTTTCTATTGAGGGTTCATCAGGTGCTGGGTGATCTACAAATGTCTTTTTAATTCTCCAAGAAATACTCTAAGGTTGTTATTATCTGTACTTCATAGAAGAAAAAACTGGAGTTTTTTTAAAATGAATTTTTAAGAATTGAAGTATAGATGATTTACAGTGTTGTGTTAGTTTCTTGTATACAGTGATTCAGTTATATATATATCTATCTCTATGTAATTATACATATATAATTTTCACATTCTTTTTCCTTATAGGTTATTAGAAAATACTGATTATAATTCCTTGTGCTATTCAGTAGGACCTTGTTAATTTTATATATAGTAGTGTACTCCAGTGTTCTTGCCTGGAGAATCCCAGAGACGGCAGAGCCTGGTCGGCTGCTGTCTATGGGATCGCACAGAGTCGGACATGACTGAAGCGACTTAGCAGCAGCAGCAGCAGTGTACTCCCCACCTCTTAATTTATCCTTCCCCCCTTTCCCTTTTGGTAACTATAAGTTTGTTTTCTATGTCTGAGGGTCTGTTTCTGTTTTGTAAATAATTTCATCTGCATCATTTTTTTTAGATTTCATATACAAGTCATATACGATATTTGTATTTGTCTGACTTACTTCACTTAGGATGATAATCTCTAGGTCCATCCTTGTTGCTGCACGTGGCATTATTTCATTTTTACTTTATGACTGAGTAATATTCTATTGGATATATGTACTACATCTTTCTCCATTATCTGTTGATGGATATTTAGGTTGCTTTCATGTCTTGGCTATTGTAAGTAGTGAAGCTATGAATATTGGGGTATATATATCTTTTTTTGGGGGGGAGTTGTATGCATCTTTTTTAATTAGAGATTTTTGTCTTTTCCGGAGTCAATGCCCAAGAGTGGGATTGCTGGATCATATGGTAACTGTGTTTTCAGTTTCTTTCTGGCAGCACTGAGTCCTCATTGTCGCTTGTAAGCTTTCTCTAGTTGTGGCGGAAGGTGGCTACTCGCTGATTGTGGTGCGTGGGTTTCTCACTGTGGTGGCTTCTCTTGCTGCAGAGTATGGGCTTCCGTGGTTGTGGCACATGGGCTCTAGAGCATGGACTCATTTACCCCGTGGCATGTGGAATCTTCCTGGACCAGAGATCAAACCCATGTCCCCTGCATTGGCAGGCAGATTCCTAACCACTGAAGTACCAGGGAAGTCCTATTTTTAGTTTTTCAAGGAACCTTCATAATGTTCTCCATAGTGGCTGTACCAATTTACATTCCTCCCAACAGTGTAGGAGGGTTCCCTATTCGCCACACCCTCTTCAGCTTTTATCAGTTGTAGACTTTTTGATGATGGGCATTCTGATTAGTATGAGGTGAAACCTCATTGTAGTTTTGATTTGCATTTCTCTAATAATTAGTAATGTTGAGCATTTTTTCATGTGCTTTTTAGCTATCTTTATGTCTTCTTTGGAGAAATGTCTATTTAGGTCTTTCACCCCCCGCTTTTTTTATTGAGCTATAGAAGCTGTTTGTATATTTTGAAGATTAAGCCCTTGTTGTTTGCATTCTTTGCAATTATTTTCTCCCAGTTGATAGGTTGTTTTTTCACTTTGTTTATGGTTTCCTTTGCTATGCAAAAGTTTATAAGTTTGATTAGGTCCTATTTGTTTATTTTTACTTTTATTTCTTTTGCCATGGGAGATTGACCTGAGAAAACATTGCTATGATTTATGTCCAGGAATATTTTGCTATGTTGTCTTCCAGGAGTTTTATGATATCATATCTTATATTGCAGTCTTCAAGCCATTTTGAGTTTATTTTTGTGTATGGTGTGAAGTAGTGTTCTAACTTCATTGATTCAGCTGCCTGGCTTTCCAAACACCACTTGCTGAACAGACTGTCTTTTCTCCATTGTATAGTCTTGTCTCCTTTGTTGAAGACTAATTGACCATCAGTGTGTGGGTTATTTCTGGGCTTTCTAACCGGTTCCTTTGATCCATATATCTGTTTTTGTGCCAATATGACACTGTTTTGATTATTGTATGTTTGCAGCATTGTCTAAAGCTGACGTTTTGAGAGGCAAAGTAATGCTAAATGATAGAATCATTTCTGGAAACATGACAGACTAGAAAATCTGAAATCCCTTTCTCTAAAAAGTTCATGGAAATACTGGGTAAAGTATATTAAAAAAATTGTTTTCAACTAGATAGTTGAACTTGGAAAAAAGGAAAGAAATTGCTAAGGTCCAGAAGTGAAGAGAAAGTGAAGTGGAAGAAAGTGAGGAGAAAGCTGAAAACCAGTAAGCAAGTAGTCTGTTTTCCCAGGGTCACTTTGGGACAGGAGTTAAGACCTAGGAACTGAGACCCTGCTTGGAGCCCAGAATCTCAGAAGGCCACAATCTCAGTGAAAGGGTGGGGTAAAAACCAATCCTGTTGGCAAAAGGAGATTCATTTCTTCACTCACTCATTCATTTTTGGAAAGTTTGCGATAAGCTAGACTTATATTCTAGGCTCTTGGAATACAGTGACAAAACAATTACAAATCTCTATCCCTGGGGAGATAATATTCTGGTGGGGAAGGGACAGAATATAATTAATAAACATTATATAAACATGATAAAAGGAGATAGGTTTATGGAAAAAACAGAACAGGGTAAAATGGATCAGGAATAAGAAGGAAACCATCTGTCTTGGCCTGGACTCTGAGAAGAAAAAGAATCTTCTCTTGCAAGCTCCTGGTCATGGATCTGCTTTCAGGAGTCGCTGGTGCTGTGACTGGCGTTCATTATTTGCACAATCTAGAAGCACTGCAGCAAGCAACCAACATAAACGGACCCAAAGTTTTTCGTGTCTTTCTTCACCATTCTTTGTGTATGGAGAAGATCTGCTTGACAAAAACAAAACGGAAAACCCTCCACCCTCCAAGCTGCCAGGTGTTCCACAGATAAAGCCCAGGCAAACTTAAGCTCACAATAAAAAATATAAAACTGTTAATGGCAGATTTAAGATTCAATTCAGCATCTGTTTGATGCCAAATTCCATGCTCATAACTCTTGCCCCTACACACACCAGGGCAGGATTCTACTACATCTTCATGGGCAGGACCCACAGCATTTAGGCTCACAGAATCTTAGAGTTGGAAGCAACCCAAGAAATCACCTACTCCAATACCCTAACAATGCAAGACTTCTTTGTGTAACATGACACAGGTTATCGTCAGCCTCTTCTTGAGTACCTCTAGGGAAGGAGAGCACATTCCCTGGATAGTGGGAGGCCTTATTGTAGAGGAAAAACAATTCTACCTAAGGAGACAGACAGGCTCTGCAAGCCTTCTGAGCCAGGAGATCTGATAGGATAATTAACTAGATGGATTTAAAGGCTTCTTGTCTGTAAAATGGGGATATTGTCTCATAAGATCATGCTGAGGTTTAACAGAATAATAGATATAAAGGCTTACCAGGCACACACAATAGACAATGTAATTTTCCCTCGTCTTTAATGTCTAGATCTAAGTAATTGATTTAAATAATCAGCAAAAAGACCTACTCTGCTTTGCATTAACCAGATTACAGCCACTTATTGCCATGAGATTTTTTAAAATCCAAATTTTAGTGAGGGCAAATCTCATTCAGTTCCACAAAACAGTAGGGAAGAGTTTTGTCATTAAAACAAACAATTGCTCATTTCTATTTAATTTTGAACCAATAGTGTCTCTGTATATCATGGCCTCTTCTATTTCTAGTTTCCGGGCTATTGCTATCTATCCCATCTGGCCTGGGGTGAAGAGTAAGTCTGAGAAGTCTCTGAATACAGACCGAGGGTAAACTGCACTGTGAAGTTGCCTTTTCTTTTAATCATCCAATTTTTTAAAAAATTATAGAAATTTCAAGAATAATTCTGCTGGCTTTGGCTACTTTAAAAATTAAAGAATTATCTCATTGCAACACAATCCACTTGTAAGTGTATAATTTGCTTGGTCATTATAGACAAAACCCACACTCGAGATAAAGAACTAATTCCCTCACCTCCAAGTTTCCCCTTTAGGCCTTTGATTTTAAGAGGGATGTTGACAGGCTGGGATCCAGGGCAAGAAGTATTGAAGTCATGGCAAAGGCAGACCACCTGAAGGAATGAAGGGATCCATTGACTCCCAGAAGAATGAAGGCTTATGGGGGATACGGCGTCCCTGGTAGCTCAGTGGTAATGAATCTGCCTGCAATTCAGGAGACCGGGGTTCTATCCCTAGGTCAGGAAGATCCCCTGGAGAAAGAAATGGCAACCCACTCCAGTATTCTTGCCTGGAGAATTCCATGGACAGAGGGGCCTGGCGGACTATATTCCATAGGGTCGCAAAGAGTTGGACATGACTGAGCGACTAACACACACATGGGGGATACATCAGCTTTCAAATATTTGAAGAGCTGCTATGCAGATAAAGAGTAGACTAAGTGTGTATCTCAGAGGAAGCCATGAGGACTCAGGGGCAGAAGTGAGAGGTTTTGATTTAATATAAAAAAACTTCTAAAAACAATGTTATAACAACCATGTACCTGATGAAAGTAAGTGAGACTCAGAGTTAAAAATTAATTCCTCAAGGTTTCTTGGTGGTCCAGTGGTTAAGAATCCACCTGCTAATGCAGGGTACATGGGTTCAATCCCTAGTCCAGGAAGATCCCACATGCTGCAGGGCAACTGACCCTGTGTGCCACAACTACTGAAGTCCACACACCCTAAAGCCTGAATTCCATAACAAGAGAAGAGAGGCCACCTCAATGAGAAGCCCATGTATCACAGCTAGAGAGTAGCCCCTGATCACTGCAACTACAGAAAGTCTGACTACAGCAATGAAGACCCAGGGCAGTCAAAATAAATAAATTCCTCTAGATCAAACACTTGGTAAGTGATGGAGTCAGAATTTGAATCCAGGTGTTCTGATCTTACATCCAGATCTTTCCCCTTCTACTCTCCACTTTGGAAGACATGTAGGAGGCCCAGGTAGATGTGAAGGTGGAGATGACCTGATATGAGCTAGCTACTCAGATGTTTGTCATTGTTGACCATTTACCCTCTGGCTCCTGCCATGCCTTCGCCTGAGAGCAGCCAAGGCCCAGCAAAGACAAGAGGCCCTTGGAACGCAGGTGGAGGAGGGCGAGGCCACCCTGTCCTCAGCCTGTGGTTCTCTTCGCTTCACTGCTCGGAGCAATCTCTTGCCCTGATTTCCAGTGTGGGCTGAAGATCCAGGTCAGTGAGAAGCCCAGCAGTGGGTCTGCCTGTGTGGGTGCTGCTGATAGGGATCAGCTGCTCGGGGCTGGGAGCTGAGCTCAAGACGCCACTGTACTTCCCAGGTGCTGGCCCAGGAGCTTGTGGAAGTGCCTCCACCCGTCCAGGAGGGCTTGCCTGAGAGGTTCTGAGCGTGGACGGGGAAACCGGTTGTCGGAGAAGAGAAACAGAGCACCCTCAGGTGAGACAGAGAAAGGAAAAAGAGAGAGAGGAGAGAGTGTATGAGGAGAGCAAAGGAGCTGGGAAATAAGAGCAGGGCTTTACTGGCTCAGCTTCTAGGGGGCCTGCAAAGTAAGAATGCCAGGTGGAGAGGAGGCAGGGTGGGCATACACGGAGCTTTGCTCCTTTTACCAGGACTTCTTGGCCTGTGGCCTCCTATGGGCGAGGTGGCACACGTACTGCTCCCCAGGAAGACCTCAGGGTGCTCAGGTGCTGGTGATCAGCGCTGCCCTTGGCCTGGGGGACAGTGGTGGCTCTGAGGCTTCGGTATTGCTTGGGTGTGACTGAGACATCTGCCAAGTGGAAGGCCCCTCTCCATGGCTTCCCCTCCCGCCTCTGAGCACCTCTCTAGGCAGGTGGGCCCGAGCCTTGGGTTTGCTGAGTTTTCCAGGTTTTCCCAGCTCAGAGCCCAGCCAGCTGACAGCAAGCTGGACAGAGGTCATTTGAACTCAGACCACACATCCCTGTTAAATATATCAGCTTTTAAATCAACCTTTGTTCAAAGTCCAGTGAGTTCCAGCTAGAGCTCACCAGCAGAGAGAGAACTGCCTGGTGAAGCCAGTGGCTCTTCTTCCTCCAGGACCTAGGTAAGAACGGACTCGGGGTCCCCGTGACTGAGGGCCCTGACCACCTAGGCAGGCCCAGACCCTCTTCTTTCTTTTTCTTTTTCCATTTCTATGTAGTAGCTGGCTGTCCAGGGCAGAAGAGAGTCTGGTGGGGAAGAGGCCAGGCAGGCCCCTTTGGTGATGGTGGGATTGGGGGGTGAGGGATTCTCCACACTCAGGTTCTCTGTGCATGAGACACCCGGACCTTCACAGGCTGGGGTCTGCTTCACGAGAATAGGTAATCTGACCCTCAGAGCAAGGTTTCCCAGGGTTGCACGGGCGTTTGATGTAGTCAGAGGGAGGGAGACAACAAACTTCACAGATTTACAGGGAAATTCTCTTCCCACTGTTCAAGGGCTTTGGGTAGTAGAGATTTTCTTTTGGAAGCAGCCGTTAAAAGATACAACCTAACAACTTTCTCACTGGATAATAAAAATGCTTTTTATCATGTTATAGCTCTGAGAAATAAGAAAAGTCAGTGGATTTTTAGGCTGACCGAATTTTAAGACAGATCCCCGGACTTTACCCTCTGGAGTGTCTAGTTCTTTGGATCTTGTGAGGCCATGAACATTTTTTTTTTCTTCTTCTTCAACATCCCTTCAGATGATTCTTGTGGGAAGGGACGTTTGGGAGCCACTACTTAGTAACTTATTTCCTAAGCGGAAGTGGTCAAGGGACTTAAGTGTGACTGTAGTCTCGGGGCTCCCCAGCAGAGGAGACTCCTGGTCTTGGCTGGCTCTGCAGGAACCTCTTCACTTACAGTTCCTGCAACGTTGCAGCCATGAGCAAACTCTCAGTCCTGTTTCCAAAAGGCACAGGGGCTCTTTGTCTCAGGCCATGGTTGTCTAGTTACTTGGAGTCACATGTTCTTCCCTGCAGCAAATACCTCAGGGACTTTGAGTCTCTGTGTTATGACAAAGTAAATTGTTCTTATCTTTGACTCTTTTGTTTGTTCTTTGCACCATAAACTATGAAGTTGCTAGTAATGATGTCTTACGTTCATAGACCACTGGTTAGACAACTCTTTCTCATCCCAGGGAAGGAACATGGGACTGGAATACAAATAACTTGGGCTTTGATTCAGTTGTTAGTGACAGGCCATTAGACAAGTCCCTTTGCCAACTGGATCCTCAAGTTTATTGCCTATCAAAGCCTCTCATCTTTTCCCCAAGGCTGTATTGAAAATAAAATTAGAAATATGTGTTCAAGCATAACCACAAATGTGCTTACATTTCAAATATGTGTCTCCAAAGGCCCTGTGGAACAGTGCAGCAGCCTTGCGGTTAGCTGGGAGATCTTGTGTTTTAATCTCATTGAAAGTGAAAGTGTTAGTTGCTCAGTGTGTCTGACTCTTTGTGACCCCATGAACTGTAGCCCACAAGGCTCCTCTGTCCATGGGATTTTCCAGGCAAGAATACTGAAGAGGGTTTCCATTTCCTTCTCCAGAGAATCTTCCCAACCCAGGGATCAAATCCAGGCCTCACGCATTGCAAGCAGACTCTACCGTCTGAGCCAACAGGGAAGTCCTTAAGAAATGTGGAACGAATTTGCATATCATCTCATTGAGTCTCTGTTTACTCATCTATCAATAAGGGGCTGAGACTAGATGATTGCTGGTGTCATTTTCAGCCCCCGAAATATGATAGATACTGGAGCTTTGAAGGCTGGCTCCTGCTTGTCATCTGGGTATGAATGGGAATGTCATCTTCCCAGGAATGGCTTTTAAATTCAGCTTCCTCCTTCCACCTCACCACCAGATCTCATCATTGTAGCCTTTATCATCAGAAATCATCTTGTTTACTTTTTGTCACCTTTGGCAGATGTTAAGCTCTAGAGAGCAGGGGTCTTGACCTTTGTGTTACCTGCTCTTAGAACAATACCTGGCATAGAGTAGATGCTTAGCTTCGCCGATAAATGGAAGTTAGTGTGGCAGGGAGAGAGCTGCTAGAGTCAGTATGTTTGGATAATGCTTTTATCAAGGAGGAGGCTGAAGAACTCTGATACTCTCTCAGGCACTTAAGGTCCTTGCCTGTGTGCACGCTAAGTCACTTCAGTCGTATCCAACTCTGTGTGACCCATGGACCGTAGCCCGCCAGGCTTCTCTGCCCATGGGATTTTCTGGGCAAGAATACTGGTGTGGGTTGCCATGCCCTCCTCCAGAGGATCTTTCTGACCTAGGGATTGAACCTGTGACTCCTGTGGCTCTTGAATTGGCAGGCGGGTTCTTTACCACTAGTGCCACCTGGGAGTCTCTAAGGTCCTAAATCTGATGGAGTGGGAATGGACGTCTCTGGACATCTTGGTTAAATGACTTTCATATTTGTTGCACAAGAATTTGATGACAGTGGCGAGGCAGAGCTAGAACTAGACATATTTTCCTAAGGAGTTCAGCATCTCCTTTCCTTGCTCCTTCATGATAATCTCTTTGCCTGGTGAGCATCATCAATAAATGATTAAGTATTAGAAGCCTGAATTACAGAGCAGATGTATTCTTACTCTCATGAGGAAATGAGGAAATTGCTTATTTTCTCATCTGTCAAATGGGCGTAATAGAACCTACGAGAGTTATGAGAATGAGGCTGGAGAAGCACACAGTGCCTCTTGCACCTTAAGTGCTACTATTCTGATGATCAGCAGACAGTTTTCTGATGGGCATGACCCCAAGGAAGGAAGGAACCCAAGCAGTGGGGAGGAGTTTTGATAAATATGAAAGATAGCTCCTACTCAACTCCATGGCAGCTGTGGTCCGAGATTCACCATTCGTGAACATGTGTGCTTGCTTAGTCACTAAATCATATCCAACTCTTTTTGCTACCCTATGGACTGTAGCCCTCCAGGCTCCTCCGTCCATAGGATTTCCTAGGCATGAATACTGGAGTAGGTTGCCCATTCCTCCTCCAAGGGATCTTCCCTGCCCAGGTATTGAACTCACATCTCCTACATTGGCAGGCAGACTCTTTACTGCTGAGCTACCAAGGAAGCAGCCCCCCCAACCCCCGCCCATTCGTGAACCTGCCTCTGCTATTCCTTTTGCCTGGAATGCCTTCCTCCTCCCAGTCTAACTACTTGGGTTCCTTAACACAGCCCTCATGGTCGGGAGGCTGGGCAGGTGGTGGGAGGAAACCAGATTCAACTGAGTTTAAATCCAGGTTCTGCTGCTTATCCAAATACCCATGGAAAACCAGCTTACATTTTCAGGGACTTTTCTCTTGTGAAGCGAGCGGACCATTAGGATTAAGTGAGAACTCATAAAATGTAACCTAGGCAGGTGCTTGGAACCTAGTAGGAGCTCAATAACTGTGTATAACAATAACAGACGTTTTCTTTTCTAGTTGAAGTTTAGAGGCTGGAGTGATTCCTTCAGACTGTAGTGGTCAGGCAAGGATTTGTATATGACCTAAAATTTGAACTGAGCCTTGAATATGGTTAGGTCTTTAATTCATCCACTTGGAAAAAAATGTGACCTACTATAAATAAATAGTCGGGGGTGGGGGCTGGAGGTGTTTCAGGCAGAGCATGTGGGGCGAGCAAAGGGCGGGCTGGGTGTGGGTGACTACCTGTGTGCCACTGAGAGCAGAGGGGGATAAAGCTGGGCTTGGTTATGTTGTGCCTCGAAGCCTGATCAAGGAGTTTGGACTTTCAGGTTCTTTTTTTTTTTTTTTAAACTTTTTATTTTGTACTGGAGTATAACCAATGAACAATGTTGTGATATTTTCAGGTGAACAGCAAAGGGATTCAGCCATATAGATACATGTTTCCATTCTCCCCTAAACCCTCCTCCCATCCAGACTGCCACATAACATTGAGCAGAGTTCCATGTGCTACACAGAACGTCCTTTTTGATTATCCATTTTAAATATATCAGTGTGTGCACGACCTTTCCAAACTCCCTAACTATCCCTTCCCCCTATTCTTCCCCATTTCCTTGCAACCAAAAATTTGTTCTCTGTTTGTAAGTTCGTTTGTATCATTTCTTTTTGACTTCCACGTATAAGGGATGTCAAATGCTATTTCTCCTTCTGTCTGACTGACTTCTCTCAGTATGACAATCTGTAGTGGATTTTAGGTTAAGCGTTATTTTGGGGCTTCCCTCGTGGCTAAAAGGGAAGGTTAAAGGTTAAAGCGTCTGCCTCCAATGCGGGAGACCCGGGTTCAATCCCTGGGTCGGGAAGATCCCCTGGAGAAGGAAATGGTAACCCACTCCAGTATTCTTGCCTGGAGAATCCCATGGACGGAGAAGCCTGGTAGGCTACAGTCCACGGGGTCGCAAAGAGTCGGACATGACTGAGCGACATCACCTACCTACCTACCTAAGTGTTATTTTTAGAGACTAACATGGTGAAAGAAAGATCAGGCAATTTGTCTTGAGGCAGGGACTGGGAGAGGCCAGAGGACTTTAAGTTACAGGGAAAAAAGCCAGGGGGCAGAAATGCAGTTTCAAAAGGTATTGAAAAGCAAGATACCTACTTTGGGAGACACTCTCGTTCTGGTCAGTCCTCAGGATAGTTTGGCTATTTTCAGGTACCAGTTCTGTCAGCAGCACAAAGTATCCTTTCTCTAAGGGCGACTCTTGTTTCCACATGATATTGACTTCGTCTCTCTCCCAACTTGCAGAACTCTTAGATCAGCAAGTAGAGTGGGGAAGGCCTTGAACTCCAACCAGGAGTCCTGTCTTCTAAGACAAAGTATCATTCATGATGGGTGGGTGGAGGGAGGGGCATTCAGTGCCAGCAGGCCAAATGAATTTCAAGATAAGAAGATTCCATTCCTTATCATAAAAGAGAAACAAGAATCACTCACTGGGCCTCTGAGCACTCTTCTCTACTGGAACACATTTCATTAATTTCCCATACTTGAAATTTATGGCTGCCTTGGTGATGGACAGGGAGGCCTGGCGTGCTGTGATTCATGGAGTCATAGAGAGTCGGACACGACTGAGCGACTGAACTGAACTGAACTGAATACCAAACGGTGGGGGTGGGAGGAGACGGGGATGACAGAGAATGAGATGGCTGGATGGCATCACCGACTCGATGGACATGAGTTTGAGTGAACTCCGGGAGTTGGCGATGGACAGGGAGGCCTGGCATGCTGCAGTCCATGGGGTCTCAGAGAGTCGGACACGACTGAGTGACTGAACTGAACTGAATACCAAACAGTAATCTTTACAGTGGGAAAGTAAAAACATATCTTGGGGCCCCACTTATTTTTCTATTTTTGATACTAATTTAAAACTAATACTCTTGAGTGTTTTGAATTTCCACACCTCTTGCTTTTTAAAGGAGGAATCCAGCTGACTTAAATATAATCTGCAGCAAAGATACTGGATCTGCTCTAGGTAAAATATTTTTGAAGAAGAATGAAATTGAATTTCATTTATCTCCTCCTTGCTTGAGACATCTGTCAATACCAACTGAGATACAATAGGATTTCTTTTATGTTGTTGAAAGAAACAGTGTCTCCCAAGGCTCTTAGGCAGGCTGTGAAAGAAGGCAGACACACCTGGCCCAGCACAGAAGCCCTTGATCAGGGCTGTCAGCTACAGAGGATTCTCTGATGGTCTATAGGTGCTGACATAACATCACCAGTCTCTACCAGTTGTAGTTTTCCAACAAAAGTCTGTGTTAGTCACTCAGTTGTGTCCGACTCTTTGTGACCCCATGGACTTGCCTGTCAGGCTCCTCTGAGCATGGAAGTCTCCAGGCAAGAAATCTGGAATGAGTTGCCATTTTCTTCTCCAGGGGATCTTCCCGACCTAGGGATTGAACCCAGGTCTCCTAGCATTGCAGGCAGATTCTTTACCAACCAAGACAACAGGGAAGCCCAACAAAAGTCTAGTGATTTCTTTGTCTAACCCATTACACAGAAATGCTGAAGAGGCAGCATTTCTCACAAGGGCATGATGTGTGGATATGCCTGGTTGAGCTTCCTGGGAAGGTTGCTTTCTTCTTGCTGAAGTTCAAAGTGTTCTATAGACCAGCATGGAGTTTTAGGGTAAGTTCAGTTTGGTTCAGTCGCTCAGTTGTGTCCAACTCTTTGCGACGCCATGAATCACAGCAAGCCAGGCCTCCCTGTCCATCACCAACTCCCAGAGTTCACTCAAACTCACCTCCATCGAGTCGGTGATGCCATCCAGCCATCTCATTCACTGTCGTCCTCTTCTCCTCCTGCCCCCAATCCCTCCCAGCATCAGAGTCTTTTCCAGTGAGTCAGCTCTTCGCATGAGGTGGCCAAAGTATTGGAGTTTCAGCTTTAGCATCAGTCCTTCCAATGAACACCCAGGACTGATCTCCTTTAGAATGGACTGGTTGGATCTCCGTGCAGTCTAAAGTGAGTAACATTCAGTTTGAATGTTAGCTGAGAGTTCCTGCCCTCTCCATTTCAGTGAAACGGAAATAGTTTACTCTCTGGTTACATCCTAGGTTATACAAACATCCTCCTACAGTTGCTGTAACTAGGATTAAACATTATTCCCCACTATCTTGCTCAGCTTTTGTTTGAGTTTTTCATGCCTTGGGTGTTGGTTATAAGTGCCTTGTAAGGAGAGGTTGGGTTTTCTTTGCAGTCTGACACTGTCTGAACCATTGATTCCTAACCATTTTCCTCTTATAAAATAGATGGAGTATCTATTTTATTCCATCTTATCTAGATAAGATGGTGGTTGGTCCAAAGCACTCATGACTGATGGTAGTAGATTACTGTATTGCTGGAATGATCCACTACATCCTAGATTTGAGGAGAAAGACAAAGAAGACAGTGCTGGGTATTTTCTTTCCTGACAGTAGTCATTGCCCCTGGCTGTCACTGACTACAGCCCCTTTCTGATTTCCCCTCCAAGCAGAAAGCTGTTTATCCCACATCCTTTCTCTAATCTTTTGGAAATCCAGTGACGTTGGTCCAGTGAGTGGACCTGTTCCCTGGTCACTCCCCTGTGACCACGATCCATCCAGACCTCAGCATGTCAGTGACACTTCCCTTGCTCCATCTTCTCCACCCTTGTATGTGGGTCCCTTGGCTGCTCTGACTTGTACTCACATCTGTTAGAAATCATTTTCTCCAGATGTTTGGACTCTCGGCCAGCTTAGTTCTGTAAAATCTCCCCAGAATCTTTTACCTCCTTAACACATGACATTTGGTTCCATTTTGGTAATTCCCTAGCTTTCAGTATTACATGGTAGTTCTTAGGGAAATCGGAGTTCATTATTTGAGCTTGATTTCATGGGGGAACAAAATCTTCAGCCAACTTTCAGCAGCTAAAACTAACTTTGCAGAGGTGGTCCAGAGTGAGGAGACAGAGACTCTCTGACCTGACAATTAAGAAGCCTGCTCATCCCTAGTCCATTTCTCAATCTCTTGTCTGCTTCACAAGGGAAATCAGAAACACTGCTCAAATGTCATCACAGGGAATGGGATTCCCATGGACTGAGGACTTCCACCAGAGAGCAGGGAATATGGTTCACCTGGAGTGGGCTTCTCTGCTCCAGCCACTGTGCTTAGATTGCTCTATGCCATCCATCTTCAGTGATCTTGGCCCGGTGCATTGATCCCTGTACATTTCCTATTTCTGGTGTATTTCTATATCCAGGTCAAAATTAAGGAAGCCACACATGTTCTCATAACTAGCAAGTGGTGACAATGGAATTAAAAAGTGGGTTTAGCTTTAAAACTCTGGTTCTTTCTAATGTACTTTATCCAGACTGGAATGCTCAGGGAAGATGGAAATAAAAACAAACTCCCTTCACATCAGCCACATACCTATGTTTAGATTTTTGGACATGAGTTTGGGTGAACTCTGGGAGTTGGTGATGGACAGGGAGGCCTGGCATGCTGTGATTCATGGGGTCGCAAAGAGTCGGACACGACTGAGTGACTGAACTGAACTGAACTGTGTTCTAAACATTGTTTAAGATGACTTTTCCTATGTCAGCCGCTTAATTTTCAAAACTGTTCCCTCAGTCCCCTCCTCCTCCCTCTCCCCATCATCCTGCCCAGCCGGAACACTAGAACAGAAGCGAGAACACGTCATCTTTCCCATCACTCCATCTTTGTAGTTCAGCGCTGCATGCATGCTCAGTCGTGTCCGACTCTTTGTGGCTCCAAGGACTGTAGCCCGACAGGCTCCTCTGTCCATGGAATTTTCCAGGTAAGAATACTGGAGTGGGTTGCCATTTCCTACTCCATCAGATCTTCCTGACCCAGGGATCAAACCTGAGTCTCTTGTGTCTCTTGCATTGGCAGGTGGATTCTTGACCACTAGCACCACCTGGGAAGCCCTCATGCAGTTTCTCTTCCTCACAATTCACCACAGCCTCATAGTCTCACGTTTTAATAAACTCTGGGCTCATTGTAAACATAAAAACCCTCACCTCCTAGCTGTCTGTTTTTAAACATGTCATGCTCCAACCTGGGGTAAAAGTGACCACTTTCTTCTTCTATGCTTGATGTCTTGGGTAGGCCAAAAAGTTTGTTTGAGTTTTACCATAGGCTCTTATGGAAAATCCTGAACGAACTTTTTGATAAACCCAATACATAGTGAGAAAAAGCCCTGAGAAATCATGCTGATTGGTCTTGTATAAATTCATGAGATCGATATCTGTCTAATGAAAAAAATATATTTTGGCCTAAGTTGTTACTTAGAAATTTTTATTCAACGTGTTGCCTGTTTATAGTGAAACAATGCTGAGGCTTTGGATAGCCTTTTTGTCAAGATTATAAACTGCAGCCCAGAGGTCCAATTCTGTTTACTTTACATGAAGTTTTTTTTAAAACTTTGAAATAGCTGCCTGTTTTTAAATATGGGGACATTTCACATAAATCTGGACTTTTAAGTTCTCTTGAGAGATTAGAAGATCCAGCATACTGGGCTCTTGTTTCCTGATAGCAGTGGCCTTTGGAGGTAAATACTGCTAATCCACACTCCTCTCGTAGCCACCTGCACTGATTTATCAGTCTGGGGCCCAGTGGAGAATGTGGAATGGTCCACATTCTCAGAGTTCCTCATTTGTCTCCGTATGTTGACCTTATCTTCCTGTTTGTCCCATTTCCCCACTCTTCTCCTGCCTCAGTAGGAGTATTCCGTCTTATCAAGGCCAAACCCACTTTCTATCTGTCTGTATCATCCCTTGAGATACAAACGTTAAAAATAAACCTGTCAAAAATAAATAAATAAATAAACCCGTCCACTAACCCTGCTTCCCCTCAAACTGCTACCCCAGTCCCCTCATGATCTGCTTCAGGGTGCATCTGTCCTCCGCCTCTGTTATTTACGAGGGTTCACTCGCTTCTTAGTCCCTTCTCTGCCCTGAACTTCCATTTTCTAAACTTAGTGGCATTTTCTGTTTCTATTCTCTTTACCGCCTAGCAGGGTTTTGCATTGTTAGCTATGTTGTCTTGAAATTCCTCTTTTAGATTGGACTGTACAATCTTGGCCATCTGATTATTCCTTCTCAGGTTCCTTTTTGTCACCTAGATATCAGTATTGCCCAAGGCTTTATCCTTGGCTCCGCCACTTTCATGTTCTTACTCCTGGGCGTCACATAGCATTGCTGTGAGGATTCTAGGCCACCATTGCCCGAGCTCCAGGTCCACACTTCTGTCTGCCTACAGGATGTTCTACCAAATCCTCTGATTTTTAAAAATTTTTACCTTTTGAAGATTTATCCCCATATTTTCTTCTAAGAGTTTAGAAGAAACAGTTCTAGCTCTTAATTTTTTCTTTGATTTTGAATTAATTTTTGTGTGTAAAGTGAAGTAGATATTCAATTCCTTTTTTTTTTAAGTCCTCTGATTTAAAACCATCTCAAACTGACTTTGCCATATCATTCTTCATGACTATACCATCTTTTAATGGTACAACTTATCAGTCAGTCACCAAGGCATGAACTTGTGGGTCTTTTTCTTTCTTTTTTTTGACTTCTCTCTAACACTCAGCCCAAGTAGGCAGTGTTACTTGGAAGATGAATTAGTCTCCTAGCTGTCATAACAGAATCCTTTGTTTCTTAAACAGAAATTTCTTTCTTCACAGTTCTGGAGGCTAGAAGTCCAAAGTCAAGGTGCCAGCAGGGCTGGTTTCTCCTGAGGCCTCTGTTGCTGGTTTGCAGATGGCAGCCTTCTCACTGTGTCTTCACGCGGCCCTTTCTCTGCATATATGCTTTTCTGTGTCTTCTTATAAAGATGCCAGACCCACATTTTTGGACCTCTTTTAACCTTAATTATCTCTTTACAAGGTTCTATCTCCAAATAGTCCTAAGGCTTCAACATATGAATTTTGGGAGTGAAACAATTGAGTCCATACAGATGGGAAGTCTAAGGCTTGAAGTAGAAAAAGTATCAAGGGTGAAGTGTTAGTCGCTCAGTTGTGCCCAACTCTGGGACCCCACGAACTTCAGCCCACCAGGCTCCTCTGTCCATGGGATTTTCCAGGCAAGGATACTGGAGTGGGTTGCCATTTCCTTCTCCAGGGGATCTTCCGACCCAGGTCTCTTGCACTGGAGGCAGATGCTTTACCGACTGAGCTACGAGGGAAGCCCGGAAAAAAACTGAGCAAGGGCGATAAGTCCAGGGAAAGTATGCCGCCTGTGGGGAAGCAGACAGAATGAGAAAGTGACCACAGGATCAGGGCGTTCTGGCAGCTCAGAGCTGAGAGGAGTCAGAAGCACAGCTGTGCTCACATTGGGCAGTGGCCTCAGAAGACAGAATTGTGCAGGCACCACTCTGTGCAGCCTCTGGAGAAGAGGATTTCGATCCAGGGCCAGAGACTAGGCTTGACCACTGGAGCTTTTTGTGTCACAGAATTTTATTAAAGTATGAATGAGAGGGAGAAAGCTTCGGACATAAACATCAGAAGGGAGCAGAAAGAATGCCCCCTTGCTAGTTTTTAGCAAGGTGTTTTTTGTCTGTTAGAAAGCTGTTAATCAGATAAGAGAGACACCTCAAGGCTGAGGGAGTTTCATTGGGCCCCTCTCCCACAATATGAGTTTTATCTCCCGGTCATAAAACAACTTATATAAATACTGGTTTGTTAAGCCATTATCGGAGAAGGCAATGGCACCCCACTCCAGTACTCTTGCATGGAAAATCCCATGGACGGAGGAGCCTGGTAGGCTGCAGTCCATGGGGTCGTGAAGAGTTGGACATGACTGAGTGTCTTCACTTTCACTTTTCACTTTCATGCATTGGAGAAGGAAATGGCAAGCCGCTCCAGTGTTCTTGCCTGGAGAATCCCAGGGACGGAGGAGCCTGGTGGGCTTCTGTCTATGGGGTCGCACAGAGTTGGACACGACTGAAGCGACTTAGCAGCAGCAGCAGCAGCAGCAAGCCATTATCAGCTCAAGGTTTGAGAAAAGAAAAAGTCAGTCTTAGGCAGAACCATTTTGAAGAAAGGCAGATTCCAAAGCAAATACATAGTTTCATTAACATAGCTTAAGAAAAACGTTTCCATAAGAAAAATGCATTGGTTATCTCAAGGCAGAATCAGGTGTAGTCAACACAGGTTTAAAAGAAGCCTCTTTTAATTTTGTGTAGAGAAGGAAAAAAACTGTCACTTACAGTTTATTTCCTCCTGCGCCTTGGGGACCTCTGGCCTTCTGCCTGTTACCCTCTCAAATCCAAAACAAAATTGTGTGTGAGTGAGGTAGGCAATTGGGGAAGGCACTGGCGACCCACTCCAGTACTCTTGCCTGGAAACTCCCATGGACGGAGGAGCCTGGTAGGCTGCAGTCCGTGGGGTCGTGAAGAGTTGGACACGACTGAGCAACTTCACTTTCACTTTTTGCTTTCTTGCATTGGAGAAGGAAATGGCAACCCACTCCAGTGTTCTTGCCTGCAGAATCCCAGGGATGGAGGAGCCTGGTGGGTGCCATCTATGGGGTCGCACAGAGTCGGATACGACTGACATGACTTAGCAGCAGAGGTAGGCAGTAATTAGGGAGAGTCACCGGGACCTGGTGTATCTCATGGTCAGTGTAAATAAATGTTGTGTACACCTGTGTTGTTGGACCTGTCCTGTCTGAGGCCGTCTCTGTACGGAGAAATCTGAGAGGACAGGATTGAAGACTTAATACCACATGTGGCTCAGTCCTCTCTAGTTCCTCCAGCTCTTTCACCTCCATTCTCATGGAGAGGTGCGGGGTCAGGCTGCACATGAGGGGGATTAGTACAACAGCCTCTTTCTTACCTGGCTTACCTCCAGGGTGTCTTTCCTCCAGGCCATCCCTGCTACCACCCATGGAGCCCAACTCTAATCCTGTCCTTCCTCTGCTTATAAGCCTCGCTTCGTCCATGCCTGAGTGTGTGCTAAGTCACTTCAGTTGTGTCCGACTCTTTGCGACCCTATGGACTGTAGCCTGCCAGGCTCCTCTGTCCATGGGATTCTCCAGGCAAGAATACCGGAGTGGGTTGCCATGCCCTCCTCCAGGGAATCTTTCTGACCCAGGGATTGAACCAGGAATCTCTTATGACTCCTACATTGGCAGGTGGATTCCTTACCAATAGTGCCACCATGGAAGCCCCTGCTTGGTCCTTCAGTTCAGTTCAGTTCAGTCGCTCAGTCGTGTCTGACTCTTTGCGACCCCATGAATCACAGCACGCCAGGCCTCCCTGTCCATCACCAACTCCCGGAGTTCACTCAAAGTCATGTCCACAGAGTCGGTGATGCCATCCAGCCATCTCATTCTCCGTCGTCCCCTTCTCCTCCCGCCCCCAACCTTTCCCAGCATCAGAGTCTTTTCCAGTGAGTCAACTTGTCGCATGAGGTGGCCAGAGTATTGGAGTTTCAGCTTTAGCATCAGTCCTTCCAATGAACACCCAGGATTGATCTCCTTTAGAATGGACTTGCTGACCACCAAATAAGGCCAGATCCCTTGGACTGTTACTAGAGGCCTTTACAGCCTAACTTGTCACCCATGACAAAAGGATGTGTTGGCTGTCCTCCTGTTGGCTGTTCTTCAGTCACTTTGGGTTTTTAGCTCTTCTTTGACTATCCCCAAGAACTTTGCCACTTTCATGCCTGAGGTTCATACTATTCTTTGTGGCTAGAATATTCTTTTCCTACTTCTGTCCTATTGAAGTCCTACCTACTCATCTGTTGTCAATGTCTGAACTGAGAAGCTTTCCTTAATGTGTCTCATGTTGTAGGTCTCCTGGCATTTATACTCTGCTCATAGTGGTTGCTTGTTCTGTACTAAAATTTTCTTCACCCCTATTTAACTATAAAGTCCATGAGGCTATAGGTGTTGTTTTACTTTATTCCTTTAGCCACTTAACAGTGTTTTACACATCATCAGTTCAGTTCAGTTCAGTCGCTCAGTCGTGTCCGACTCTTTGCAACCCCATGAACCGCAGCACGCCAGGCCTCCCTGTCCATCACCAACTCCCTGAGTTCACTCAAACTCATGTTCATAGAGTCGGTGATGCCATCCAGCCATCTCATTCTCTGTCGTCCCTGTCTCCTCCTGCCCTCAACCTTTCCCAGCATCAGGGTCTTTTCAAATGAGTCAGCTCTCCACATCAGGTGGCCAAAGTATTGGAGTTTCAACTTCAGCATCAGTCCTTCCAATGAACACCCAGGACTGATCTCCTTTAGAATGGACTGGTTGGATCTCCGTGCAGTTCAAGGGACTCTCCAGAGTCTTCTCCAGCACCACAGTTCAAAAGCATCAATTTTTCGGCGATCAGCTTTCTTCACAGTCCAACTCTCATATCCATACATGACTACTGGAAAAACCATAGCCTTGACTAGATGGACCTTTGTGGACAAAGTAATGTCTCTGCTTTTTAATATGCTGTCTAGACTGGTCATAGGTTTTCTTCCAAGGAGCAAGCATTTTTTAATTTCATGGATGCAATCACCATCCGCAGTATGAGGCAAATATTTGTGGCATGGACACAGTGAAATCAGATTTGGGGCAATATGTCTTCTTGATGTTCAGTAGAATTTTGAGGGATCTTTGTTCATGATCCCAAACAAGTTGCATGTACTCTAGGATGCTCATTGGATAATCTAGTTGTTTGGCCTCAGACAGGAATGGAACTTAGGTTGCCACCCATTGGATGATGGAGGAGGAGAAATGGCCTCAACTCTTTAAAAAAAAATTATTTAGTCGGTACTGGGTCTTTGTTGCCACATGCGGGCTTTCCCCAGCTGAGGCGAGCGGGAGCTGCTCTTCCTTGTGGCGCTCGGGCTTCTCATGGAGCCGTCTTCTCTTGTCGTGGTGCACGGGCTCTAAGGCCTGCAGGCTTCCGCGTTGCAGCATCACTGCACGCGGAATCTTCCTGGACCAGGGGTTGGACCCCTGTCCCCGGCATTGGCAGGCGGATTCTTAACCACTGAACCATCAGGGAAGTCCCAGCCTCAACTCTAAGGTGGTTAGGTTTAGCGGGGCTGGAAAGGGTCCCCTCAGACTTAATTCACAGAACAAAGAGCCTGTGGGAGCTATTAAAGTCTGTTTTCATCTGCTGGGTTCTGTTTGCCTGGGGCAGAACTAGAATGTGGTGGGAAGCAGAGGCACAGGCTTTAGGTTGCCACATACTCCTGTGCTGCAGGTCAGGCGGGACCGTGGGCAGAGCAGGATCCTGAGAACCTCTCCTAACCAAGCTGCCACCTTGGTTTCTCAAGTTGAGTAAAGGTGAGCTCAAGGTAGCTGTTAATAGTTCACCCAGCCTTGACATTCTCCTCTGATCCGTGAGGGTGTTATCCCAAGGCTGACGGGGAGAGAAGGGGAGCTGGGAGCAGAAAGAGCACTTTTGAGCATGAGTTTGTTAAACTCATGGGGATTCTAAACATGCCCATGTTCCGGTTTCAAGCCTGGACTGAGTCAGTAGATCTGAGGTGGGGCCTAACTGAGCATCTGTTTTTATAAATCTCTGTTAGTGATTCTGCGGGCCAGCTAGGATAGAGATTAAACATGTAAGGTGATGGTGAGGATTAAATGACATCATGTAGCATGCCTGAATATAGCATGGTGAGCTTTAAATGGTAACGTGATTTACTATTATGGGCATCACCTGATGGTCTATAGATTCATGCTAACCACTGAGTAAATCTGTTCTGTCAGAGGAAACCAGCTGCTGCCTTTAGGCAGACAGCTCCCAGGACTGAGGAGATGAATGAAGATCCTCTAATTCTTGCTGACTTCACTTTTCCAGGAGTTATCTTTTCCTTCCTCAGAAAAATTTGCTCTTCCCTGACTTGTGTTTGATCTGATCTGTAGCAGTTTGGGGATTCTTTTTTTTTAAACTTTTATTGGAGTATAGTTGATTTATAATGTCTTGTTTGTTTCAGGTGTATAGCAAAGTGAATCTTATATACATGTATATATTATATACATATTTGTTCTTTTATATATATATATAAAGTATATAATATATCCGTTCATTATTGTAATATATAATATATCCATTCTTTTTCCATATAGGTTATTACAAAATATTGAGTGGAGTTCCTTGTGCTAAACAGTAGGTCTTTATTAGTTATCTATTTTATATAAATGTATATATATATATATTTATATATAGTGAAAGTGAAGTCGCTCAGTTGTGTCCGACCCTTAGTGACCCCATGGACTGCAGCCTACCAGGCTCCTCCATCCATGGGATTTTCTAGGCAAGAGTACTGGATTGGCTTGCCATTGCCTTCTCCGGGATTTATATATAGTAGTGTGTATGTATCAGTCCCAATCTCCTCATTCAGCACTTTCCCTCACTTTCCTCCTTTGGTAACCAAAAGTTTGATTTCAAGATCTGTGAGTCTGTTTCTGTTTTCAGGATTCTTTCGTAAAATAATACCTGTAAACTAACAGGAGTTAGATAACTGCTTTAGAGTGGGAAGTAATTCGGAAAACCCTGTGTTTTCCTTTTGTTTTGGGAGATGCTTTGTGTTCTTGTCAGGTTCCCACTGACCTTGAGATGCTCAAATATTTCTTAGGAGACAAGGGATTTTGATAAACTAAGTATCTTTAAAATCCCCTCACTTCTAGTCCTCCCCTGCACTGAGTGGAAGTGGAGGTCTTAGGAGCATTTATGCCCATGGTATTTTTTAACTGAACCTTTCCACTTACAGCAACTATCATGGAATAGACGGCTTTTTGAGGTGCCAGTGACAAGGCAGCGGCACTTCGCTGCTGGCGATCCCGCTGACCTGGGGATCAGTTAAAATGGAAACTCACTCTTTTCACATACTAGCCTTGTTGGGGGAAGTCCTGCAGGTTCTAGACGCAAACACACAAACTGAGGGGAAAATGAGGCTTCCTCCTAGCCTTGGCCAGCTAAGCTGAACCCTTCTGGTGGTTTGAGTTTCACTTTTGTGGTCACGATCCTCTCAGGAGCAGCTCCTGCTCAGACTTGTGGCTCTACCCAGCCCTGCCGGGAGGGTGGGTGTTCCCTTGGGACCGGGTATGGGTCCATGTTGATGGCTGCCTGGACCTGGGAGACCTTTGCCTGCCTTGGCCTTGGAAGAGTCCCCTCGGTCCTACCAGCTATTTCTCTCCTGTGGAAAATCACTTGGTGGCTTCAGTTCTTTCTCTGGCCACCTTCATAGGTCCTACCTGCCCTCCTCTGCTGTCATTACCTAGCCTTCCTAACTTCTAAGATGTACCTGCATTTTCTCCTTGACCATGGACATATTATTCCCTTTCTTGGTAGCAATAATCTAATCCTTTTAGAAAGTGGGGTCTAAAGGTACAATTAATAATTAAGTTTGATTAAAAAAAACCTCTTTGGCTCTTACCTGGAGTCTTTCCTACCTACCAGCTGGCACTTTGTTCTCCTTTCCACAGATAAGCAACTTTGTTGCCAAGAATTGACTTTCCTCAGAGCTCAGAAATGGTTAGAGCTTTCTTTTATTTCCAGTATTTTATCTTGGCTATTTAAACTGGGGAATAAAGCCAACTGAGGGTTTGATGGACTCGTTTCAGACAATTGCTCATATGATGTTGTAGAAATCCACGGGCCTTCACTAATTACGTATCTATCTACCATAGGGCTCTGATCCCTGTATTCTCAGGAAGTGGAAGATGGGGGTAAGGGCTAAAGAAAACAGGATTTTTTTTTTTTAAATCATTACCTTTACTTGTTTTTAATTTTTAAAAATTGAAGTATAGTGATTTACACTATTCTGTTTCAGGTGTACAGCATACTGATTCAAAATTTTTATAGACTATACTGCATTTAATTGAGACCCCATGGACTGTAGCCCACCAGGCTCCTCCATCCATGGAATTCCCCAGGCAAGAAATACTAGAGTGGAATAAGTATTTCTTGCCTGGGGAATTCCATGGATGGAGGAGCCTGGCTACAGTCCATGGGGTCTCAAAGAGTCAGACATGACTGAGCAACTAAGCATGTACATACTCCATTTAAAGTTATTATAAAATATTCACTGTATTCCCTGTGCTGTACAATATATCCTTGTAGCTAATTTATTTTATACACAGTAGTTTGTATCTCTTAATCCCCAACCCCCGTCTTGCCCCTCTCCCCTTCCCTCCCACCACTGTAACTACTAGTTTGTTTTCTATATCTATTTTTGTTTCCATATATTCATTTTATTTTTTAGATTCCACAGGTAAGTATTTGTCTTTCTCTGTCTGACTTATTTCACTAAGCACAGAACCCTCCAGGTCCAGCCATGTCGTTGCAAAATTTCATTCTTTTTTGTGGCTAAGTAGTTTTCCGTTGTTTATATGTACCACATCTTTATTCGTTCATCTGTCCGTGGACACTTGGGTTGCTTCTGTATCTTGGCTATTGTAAATAATAGTGCTATGAACATTGGGGTGTGTATCTTTTCAAATTAGTGTTCATTGTCTTTGGATATATACCCAGGAGTGGAATTGCTGGGTCATATGTAATTCTATTTTTAATTTTTTGAGGACTCTTTGTACTGTCTTCCATGTACCCGTTTACATTCCCACCAAGTGTATGAAGGTTTCCTTTTCTCCACATACTCATCAACACTTGTTAGTTGTGGTCTTTTTGATGACAGCCATTCTGATCAATGTGAGGTGATATCTCACTGTGGTTTTGATTTGCAAGAAAAGGAGGAAGAAACAGGGAACAGTACTTTTAAAAATGTATTTCTTAATTAGGGGATAATTGCTTTATACTGTTGTGTTGGTTTCTGCTATACATCAATGTGAATCAGCCACAGGTGTTCTTGTGTCCCTCCCTCTTGAGTCTCCCTCTCACCCCGACCCACCCCACTCTTCCGGGTTGTCACAGAGCACCAGGCTGAGCTCCTTGCATCAGACAGCAGATTCCTGCTGGGTATCTGCTTTACATATGGTAATGTATATGTTTCAATGCTACTCTCTCAATTCATCCCACCCTCTCCTGCCTGCACTGTGACCACAGGTGTGGTCATGTCTCCACTGCTGCCCTACAAAGAGGTTCATTAGTATCATTTTTCTAGATTCCATACATATGCATTAATATATGATATTTGAAGAAACAGCATTCTTATACAAAGGTCCTTCCTAGCTCAGCCCCAGGTTCCATAGCCCCAGGCATCCTCATCATGGAGCAGTGACAGTCTTGCTAAAGTGAGGGATCCCAGCCCTGCTTTAGGGACCCATGAAACACCAGGATGTGGACTGGATCCATCGGGACTGGATCTGTGCCAGAGCCCATCCTCCTGACTCGCAGCTGAGCCGTCTCTCTACAAGATGGCAAAGGAGACAGGTAGTTTCAGGGCTCTGTGGAAGTCCAGGCTTTGGAGGTTTGATTGGCTTTCTGCATTGATACAATTAAAAGTGTTAAATATTTCATCAGTTTGAGGTGGGCACCAGCATTAATCCTTTAGTGGTTGAATTGTGGGAAGGGCAAACAGGGTGGAAGGATGTAACCCGGGGCTTGGAGCAGTGGCTGTTTCCCCATCAATGTGGTAGCGTTTCTATCAGTACTTTTATCGTTGTGAACTGGCTCTAATTCTCTGGGCTTCAACCATAGATGTTGAAAAGAAACTCTGACCTTGAACACCTGACCCTTCAAAGACATAAGTGCAGATCTGAGTAATTACTCTCTGGCTGTTTGAAACTTAAAACAAACAAACAAACAATCAAAACAACTTGAGATTTTGCCCAGAAACGCATTTGTGTTTGCTTTTATTTCAGACTTTCAGGTCTCTATTGAGATACAGGAAAGCTTTGCTATTCTCTCCCCAAACACTAGACTGTCCTGCTATCAAGGAAGTTTCACTTTCCATCCTTGAGAGAGTAAGATCCTGTGGTTGCCACTGCAGAGTGTGAGATGGCTGAATTTTAGGGGTGGGTACCTTAGAAATGTGCGGCTTCCTTGGTGGCTCAGTGGTAAAGAATCTGCCTGCAATGCAGGAGACTCTGGTTTGATCCCTGGGTTGGGAAGATCCCCTGGAGAAGGAAAAGGCAACCCACTCCAGTATTCTGGCCTGGGCAATCCCATGGACAGGGGAGCCTGGTGGGCTACAGTCCAGGGGGTTGCAAAGAGTTGGACATGACTTAATGACTAAACAACAACGTTATTACTTTTTAAAAATTATTTTAATTGGAGGCTAATTACTTTACAATATTGTAGTGGTTTTTGCCATACATTGACATGAATCAGCCATGGGTTTACATGTGTTTCCCATCTTGAACCCCCCTCCCACCTCCCTCCCCATCCCATCCCTCAGGGTCATCCCAGTGCACCGGTCCTGAGCGCCCTGTCTCATGCATTGAACCTGGACTGGCGATCTGTTTCACATGTGATAATATACATATTTCAATGCTATTCTTTCAAATCATCCCACCCTTGCCTTCTCCCACAGAGTCCAGAAGTCTGTTCTTTACATCTGTGTCTCTTTTGCTATCTCACATACAGGGTTATCGTTACCATCTTTCTAAATCCCATATATATGTGTTAATATACCGTATTGGTGTCTTTCTTTCTGACTTACTTCACTCTGTATAATAGGCTCCAGTTTCATCTACCTCATTAGAACTGATTCAAATGCATTCTTTTTAATTGCTGAGTAATACTCCATTGTGTATATGTACCACAGCTTTCTTATCCATTCATCTGCCGATGGACATCTAGGTTGCTTCCATGTCCTGGCTATTGTAAACAGTGCTGCGATGAACATTGGGGTACACATGTCTCTTTCAATTCTGGTCTCCTCAGTGTGTATGCCCAGAAGTGGGATTACTGGGTCGTATGGCAGTTCTATTTCCAGTTTTTTAAGGAATCTCCACACTGTTCTCCATAGTGGCTGTACTAGTTTGCATTCCCACCAACAGTGTAAGAGGGTTCCCTTTTCTCCGCACCCTCTCCTACATTTATTGTTTAAACAAACAACTTTAGAAATGAGCATTCATATGTTGATCACAAACAGCCTCATCTCTTGATGAAAATATCTCATCTAATGGTCTTTATTTTGAATAATTATAAGGATATGTTTAGAATTTTGTAGGATTTGGATGAAGATTCTCTATAATTACCTCCAAATTTCAGAGGGATTTTCTTTCTTTTCCTTCAAGAGTTTTCAGGCCTATGGAACTGAGAGCTGATAGGAATCTAGGAGTAAGTTTGGACATAGCTGTGGATTCAAGTTGGCAAATGGAATCGATGCTTGTGGGATAGATGATCAGCAGAAAGAGAAGCCAAAGGTCAGAGTCAGAGGGACCACACACAGATGCCTGTGTGTGAGAAGCCCCACTCTGGCGCTGCCCTCTTCTCCCCTCACTCCCTACTTCCCCCCTATCCTCCCAAAGCAGCATCTTCCTGGTGGCTGGTCCTGATACAGTAGAGCGGCTAACACTCTCCCAAGTGTGGTGGCAACCTTGGTGATTGTGTCTTCACTTTTCTCTGCCCTTGGTCCTCAGTGTGGTGAGCTTAGCCGTCGGGCCCTCTTAAGACATTACTTGAAACACTGTTTCTTGTTTCCTTGGCTGCTTAGTTATCCACGCCCCTGGTGGCTTGTCTGCCAGACTCTGCAGAGACCTAGTGAGGCTTTCTGCCGCACGTGTACTGTCTCTGTGGGCATGGAGGTCAGAGATGGCCAACTGGAAACACCATGCGTGGCTTCTAGGGAGCCTGGAGCACTTTGTTGTCGCTCATTCACCCAGGCCCCCCGCCGCCGCTCCATACCCTGTGCAGTCTTCTGCTCCTGTCCTTCCAGGAGAGACGGATGGTTTATTCTGAGTTACCGGTGGGGAGCTGTGACAAGGGGAACATAAGGGTTTGCCCAGCAGGCAGTTGACCCAGCAGAGTCTAGCCTCTGCTTTACACACACCAGCAGTTCTGGCCTCTGTTCTCAATCTCCTATGGGAAAAAAATTGCTTCCACCAGGAGGGGTTGGGGACCCCTGGCAGGAAATTTTTTTTAAAAATTTTACTGATGTATAGTTGATATACAACGTTGTGTTCATTTCTGCTGTATAGCAAAGTGATTCACTCATACATATTTTTCATATTCTTTTCCTTTATGGTTTATCACAGGACAGTGAATATAGCTTCCTGTGCCTGGCAGGAATCTTACACTTAATGACTGGGTGATAGGGCTCCAAGCTTTTACACTTTTCCTTTCCTCATCCTGTGGCCCAGGACCTCGATCCTACATGGGGTGAAAGAAGTAGCAGGATGGGTGGAAAAGGAAGGGGCCTCAGGAGGGATAAATCTGACCTGGCAGTGGGAACCCTCTCTCTGTGGGGGAATCCCTATTCCTCTCTGACTAGAACCTCACGGTCCTGGAAACTACTTTTCTATTTCCAATGTGTCATGTCAGCTCTAAGGTCTGGCTTCTCTGATTTTTAATTGCTTGAGGTCTTCCTTATCTTGTCCCATCTCACCACTCTGACTAATTCTTCAGGTCTTGGAAAAGTCATTTCTCTAGGAAGCTGTACTTTATTCTTCCCACCTCACTCCTTGCTCCCAAGACTCTGTTGTATTCTCCCTTATCACTCTGTTCTTCCTTAGTAGATCATTCACCACGTTTCTGTAAAAACATGTTCTCCCTGACACAAGAGGAAAAGTATAGATCTGTCTTGTCCACAGATTTATCGTCAATGCCTTGAACTTGGCAAGCTCTTCAGATATTTAAGTGAAAGTGAACTTGGATTTTCTTAAAAATTTTAGGTAACATATTTGGAACTAATTTCTTTTGGTCAGGGGACCAAAGGGAATTTGGTTTTGGAACTACTGAAATTGTGTCCAGTACCTAGCTGAATACATGGGTCTGATACTCAAGTGAAAGGTCATCTTTGGGGAGGAATAGATTTGGAAATCACTAGCAAGTCCTGGAAGGTGACCTCCCATACCCCAAATGTTGCCACCTGAACAGCCGGGAGCTGGTGTGATAAGAAAAGATGTATAGGAGATGGAGTACAGATTTCTCACCCCAATTAGACTCTTTCTCGAAGATTTACCCATTCGGTTTTCATCACAGAAATGGCCTCCACCTTCAACCCTCGAGAATGTAAGCTAACCAAACAGGAAGGGAAAAGCTATGGCTTCTTCCTGCGAATTGAGAAGGACACTGACGGCCACCTGGTCCGGGTGATTGAGAAGGGTAGCCCAGCAGAGAAGGCGGGTCTCCAGGATGGAGACAGAGTTCTTAGGATCAATGGTGTCTTTGTGGACAAGGAAGAGCATATGCAGGTAAGTGGGATATTTGGAGTTCTTTGAGGATCTCTTTAGCCCCTATATCTCTGATGATTTTAGTTCTGGGTGTTAGTGGCGCTTTCCTGGCTGCCACTGGTAGGGCAGGACACCTTTACAGCTATATTTTGCCAGCTAATCAACTCTCCTATGATTACCCAAGAACTGTAAAAGTTACTCCTAGGTTTGAATAGTGTCAGGTCTCATGTGCATTGCATATTTGCTATGTGAACAGGACTATACTAGGCAATTTCATATTCATTATTTTGTTAAATCCTTGGCACAACCCATGAGGTACCATTTCACAGTCGAGGAATTGGAAGCTCAGACACCTTAGCTTGCTAATGTGTTCACACAGTGAACATATGGGAGCGTCTGACCTCACCCCATTTTACCTGCCTCTAAATGGGTGCTCCTTCCACTGTACTATGCGGTCTCCATAGACTCAGGAGGACCTGCTGTGCTTCGGGGCAGCATTCATCCCGGGAGAAGACTGGTCCTGGTAAAAGTTCCCTGGGCTGGGCTTGGCCTGCACTCGAGTCCAGTGGTGCTAAAGGCCCAGCCTAATCTGTCCCTGGATCTTGGTGGGGCCCAGGTGGAGATGGCTGGGGGATGATCTGCTGACTACTCGGATGTCAGGGGTCAGTTGATAGAATCTCCAGAGTCAGATGGTGAGCACTGCTCTCTCACCCACAACCCCGGTGGTTGACAGAGGGTTATTGGTTAATCTTTTTCTTTCTTCCTCTTAGGTTGTGGATCTGGTCAGAAAGAGTGGGAATTCAGTGACTTTACTAGTTCTGGATGGGGATTCCTACGAGAAAGCCATGAAAAAGCAAGTAGACTTGAAAGCGGTGGGTCAAAGTCAGGAGTCGAGCTTGAACGATAAGAAGCCGCCCTCTGTGATGAACGGAGGAGCACAGACGTGGACGCAGCCACGGCTCTGCTACCTGGTGAAAGAGGCGGGAAGCTATGGCTTCTCTCTGAAAACTGTCCAAGGTGAGCGTGAAGGTGGGGCAGGGACCAACAGCTTTCTGGAAGAGAGCGATTGGCATCTGTTAACGGCTTCGTTGACTAACTTGTCAGTTGCTACGGAGATTCAACAGCAGCCTCTCTCCCTGGCCCTTCCTTTGTACAGGTGTGCAAAGAAGGATCAGGATGTTGGACAACCGCACTGTGGAGGGACACTGGGCACTCCTGTCTCCCTGTGTGTGTTAAGCTCGAGGCCAGAGGGTTAGAGGGCGGATGCTTCTTTGCGGGTAAAGATGGAGGACAGAATGGAGAATAAGAGGCAAGAAAAAGGAGACTCTCCATGAGCTACTTTTGAATTAGAATGATATGTCTTTTCATCTCTGAGTGTCCAGGTGGCCACTTATTCAAAAAATCCTTGAGCACCTATTTATGTATCAGGTGCCGTTAAGAGTTGCTGCAGGCACAGCCAAGATCCCCACCTTCCTGTGGCATCGAGATAGTGCCCTCAGCTGTGGCTATGCTCTGAGATGTTTCCCTGACCTCTAGCTGAGAGGTGCAGTGATTTGAGAAACGCCAACCATCAGAAAATGCGAGAACTTCTGTTCCTAGAATTTCAGAGTTGCAGGCTGACCCATGAACAGTTGACCGTGGTTTTCTAATGGTTTCACTGGGATTGAGGTTGGAACCATTGCTGAGTTAGGGCTTTGGTTCCACCTCTAACGTTGCCCCTTCCCTGTTCTTTCTGTACTAGAGAGGCAGTGGTGGTGGGTCATAGTTTGGTTACGTAATAAAGAGCTTCCCAGGTGGCTCTATTGGTAAAGAACCTGCCTGCCAGTGCAGGAGATGTAAGGGATGCATGTTCGATCCCTGGGTCGGGAAGATCCCCTGGAGAAGGAAATGGCAGCCCACTCCAGTGTTCCTGCCTAGAGAATTCCATGGACAGAGGAACCTGGTGGGCTATATATAGTCCATGGGGTTGCAAAGAGTTGGACGCAACTGAGCAACTAAGGCTTGGCTTGGAAAGAGCGGACCAATACTAAACATGGTTTCTAAGGCTTATTTAACCTGTTAGCAAGAGAAATAAACTAGCTATAAGAGATACCTCTTGAGTTTGTCAGTTGTTAAAACACAGTGATATAGGTGGTCAAGGGAAGCTTGGCACTTCTCAGAGGTTTATTATCAGTAATATGGTAAAAAAAGAAAAGAAAGAAAGAAATTGTAGTTCGGACTCTATTCGTTTGGCCTTGTGTAATGTCTGTGGTGAAAGGTTTAAATTAGCTTTATGAAGAAAATGTTTTCTTCATGACAAACATATAAAAAGGTAATAGAGAAATGCCAAGTATTTAAGAAAGCAGAGTTTAAGTTATTATTATTCTTTACAAATGGTTTATATAGTCATAATGAAGGTACCCTTTGCCTAGGCTGAAATACTATCTTGAAAGAACTGACAGCATTTCTTTAAGAAGCACCTAAATCATACTACCAGCTGATCCAGACTGACCGTATGTGTGTATGCTTTCCTCTCTTCCTGTGCCTGTTTTCTTTAGCCTGCATCAGTGAGATTTATTCAGTCCACTGCGGTGTGGTAGTTGGTGATAGTTTTAAAGAGGACAGAACAGAGCAGATGCTGTCTAATTCGACACATGCAAAGGAAAAGGAGTATGACACAGTGATGCAGAGTGGGCATGATTTGCAACTTTCTGGTTCAAGAGGCCTATGCCACTTGAGAGTCCTTCTCCGTACTTAGTTGGGCTCAGAAATCCTATTCAAATCAGTAAAAACCAACTGAGTAATGGCTGTGTCAAGGTTGTGCTATGAGCTGTAGTTGTCATTCTGTATCAAAGTCTATTTGAGTTAGCCCAAAAATGCAAAGTTCTAGTTTTATATTATTGGGGAAACCCTTTGCTGGTAGACTTTCAGTGTAATGGAGCTGTGACACTCGTCTACCCACTACTGTCTTTCAGGGAAAAACGGAGTGTACATGACTGACATAAAACCTCAAGGCGTGGCTATGAAAGCTGGAGTCCTGGTTGATGACCACTTGATTGAAGTGAATGGAGAGAATGTAGAGGATGCCAGCCATGAGGAGGTAGTTGAAAAGGTATATCCCAAAGGAGTACTTTTCTCACCTTTAACTTTCAGTCTGCTCTCACTGGAAGTGACAGGAAGACAGGAATGGTAGTTTATGATGGGAAGACTATGATAATGGGAAGCTAAATCTTTGTATTGAGAGCAAACAGACTCACTAGTGGTGTAAGCAGTATTAACAGAGGGTTTTAGAATAAGGCCTTTGCTAGTTTCATGTTGTCTTGAAGAAAAGTGTTCTAAAGAACCATTATCTTCTGGATCTTATATGTAATTTACTGGAATCACTCTTTAAACTTGTAATAAATTCGATGTTGAACCAATGTTACTAAAGTGTTTTAATACAAGCTGGAAGATGACCAGTGTGGGGGATGAATATCGAGTTATACATGAGGAGTATTTGATGTGTTATACCCCATATCTTACGCCCAGCATGATTCCACGATGCATGGAAAACACTCAGAGGTTTTCCTTTGGGGTCATATGGAACCTTGAAAATTGACCAACTTTATCTTTTCGTGGTAGAATGATATTTCAAAGTAGACCTTTACTTTCTTTTCCAAATTCCTTTCCTAGTCTTCACCTAAGTACCTTTCTGGGTTTTCTGAATTCCAGCTTTCACTTGGGTTCAGTTAGCACCTGTGTGGATGACGTCATACTTAACAAAGGGAAAAACAACTGTATAAGGGGAGATAAATAAATACCAGTGAGGTGGTACAGAACAGTATCACAGCTTAAGCTCAGGATTTATATCCCATGTATCCTGTTTAATCTACAGACTGTGTGCCTCAACACAGAAACTTTCCTGTTTCCCAGCATCTTTCTTGGAGACTGATGTTGGTCCTCACCTGTGAGTGTTGTTGCAGGTGAAGAAGTCTGGAAGCCGCATCACATTCCTGCTTGTGGACAAGGAAACTGACAAGCACCATAACGAGCAGAAGATAAAAGTCAAGAGAGAAACAGCCAGTCTGAAACTGCTACCCTGCCAGCCCCGTGTTGTAGAGATGAAGAAGGGAAGCAATGGCTATGGTTTCTACCTGAGGGAAAGCCCAGAACAGAAAGGTAAGGCACTTGAAGAGCAGAAAACTTGGCAGTGTAACCATCCAATTCTTCATCCCAGTCTGACTCCAGAGTTCCATTAGGCCCCCCAGCCCCCCATCAGGGTATCCTTAGGTTTTCATAGCAGAATTATAAGGCAGAATTTTGGATCTGAGCAGTAGCATGCCAGTAAATTGGCTCTCTGGAAAAGAAAAAAAGCCCTAATATGTAGCATGTGTTGTTTCGTTGTGGTGTAAATACTCCCACCATGTCTGATTTCAAGCTACAACATGCTGTCATAGAATGCAAAGTTGAGAAGTATTTTCATGAGCTGGTGTGCGACAGCGCCAACACACCACTACATCTGAGGCAGGGGTGTGGGTGGGGGCCTGGGACATGAATAGAACCAGGAGTCTTTCTGATTCCCTGTAATTCAATAAGAATTAAGGTCCTCCTACACAAGCTGAATACATTAGTAAAAAAAATGTAGGTTCAGGCCATGAAAACTGTTATTCACCCAGAAGTTGCCATTTTCTTTCCATCATATATATTTATATTAATTTATGAGACATTAATTTGGCTCTTATGATATAAAAACATCCTCAGGATCTTTGAGAATATCAAATGAATGTGATAAGAATTCTTCAGTCAAGAAGACCCCTATTTACTAGGAGAGATAAGACACTTATGTCCATAACTGAAGGTAGATGGTGAGAAATATCTTAAAACAGGGCAGGTAAGATACTATGGAAATTCAATGTTGGAGCAAGTTTTTCTCACTAAAAAGGTACTGGGAGGCCTCAAAGTAAAGGTAGCACTTGAGCTCTGGCTTTGTAGTATGAATAGAATTTGGGCAAGTTGATGGGGTAGGGACAAGTAAGTCCAATCCATGAAGATAGGATTGTGTGAATAAAGCAGGAAGACACAGGCTCAGTTTGGCTGCCATTTAAAGTGTAGCACAGAAAATCAAGTTAGAAAGGTCAGTTGGAGAGACGTATGATGGACTGTTAGTGAACGTTGAGGAGTTTAGACTTATTTCCAGAGTTAGTGGAAAGTTATTTTTTGAACAGTGTGAGAGAGAAGAAAAATGAAGCCTACATTGTCTTGGTGGCTTTACACATCTCCAATTACTCCTAATAATTTTGCAAGACTTGCTGAAACTGGGGACTTGAAGAAGATACAATTTTTATATGGTCAAATAGTTCTAGTACAGCTAGGATCAAAATTAGGTCTGTTTAGTTCCAAAGCTCACACTCATGCTGTTATGCTGGGGAGTGACTCGCTCAGACATTGCATCAAGATGAATCTGAAGGCAGGTCTGTACTAGAGAAGGCAAACAAGGAGGGGAGAGCAACTGGTAAGGCAGCAGTTTAGGAAGAATTCAAGGCAGGAATGAATACAAACTGCATTTCAGGTAGAGGAACTAGGGCTCCAGAAGAGATGTGTAACGATATTAAGGTAGCATCGAAGGACTTGGCTGATTAGACACAGGGAGTGGATGCTGAGGAAGAATCATCCTACATGTCAGTGACAGGAGGATGGTGCTCACACTAACAGGTGACCAAGAGATGCCAAGCAACTAGCTGGAAAAGTCAAATTGGAGCTTGTTAAAACTGTTTGAGGGGCAAAAAAAAAAAAAAAAAAAAAGGGTGAGAGATCTGAAGGCTTCTTGTGAAGATGGTTCAATTCCTGAAGACTCAACACCCATCTGTGTGGCATGCACTCACAAATCCATTCACAACCGAATCTGCCCAACTGCTACTAAAAGGCTAGCTTGGGTTTCCTGAGGTCTGAATTCTTCGGTTTTGTTCACCATTCTTCCCATCCTCTCCTCCCCTTTTTTATGGTTTAGCTTCTACATAAGCATACAAATATGCACACTGACTTCCTGGGACTTTGCTGACCCTTACTGCTTAGCATGCTGTTTTGTCAAGATTGAATCCCAAACACTTTTAGTAATAACATTCTTTTCAAGACCCTTTCATTATTAATGACTGTGTTTATTCCTGGAATGAGTTCTGACCAAAGATCGAGGTGGATAGGATGCATATAGATATCCTAGTGGGAAGGACAGGAGATGTATTCAGCATGCCTTTTATATCTATTTTATAAGGGCTTTAGGCCCCAGCAGAAATCTCCCAGTTTGTTTTCTAGGGATCTTTCTGATAATTCTATTTAAATTTTTTTTGGGGGCGGGGTAGGTCAAATCATCAAGGACATAGATTCCAAAAGTCCAGCAGAAAAGGCTGGCTTGAAGAACAATGACCTGGTAGTTGCTGTCAATGGCAAGTCTGTGGAGTCCCTTGATCATGACAGTGTGGTGGAAATGATTAGAAAGGGTGGAGATCAGACCTCTCTGTTGGTGGTAGACAAAGAGACAGACAACATATACAAACTGGTAAGTAATACAAGGTCACATATTCATGAATTAAGGCTGGGTCCATTCACTCCTGCCCTCAAACTTCAGTTAAGTTACCACTTTGATCTTCATACTGGAAGAGGCATAACAATCATCATTTAAGCTGCACTGAAGCTCAAATTGGTAGCTAAGAGAATGTGATGGGTTCATGAGGTTTAAGTCCTTGGAAATAAGATTTTTGAAAGAATTTGCAAATATAACTGCAGAATTTCTCTTGGTGACCTGGGAAAAATCTCTGAACAATAGCCTGGAAATAAACAGATGTAGTCCTAACGTTCCCAAATAGGGAATGACTGGAGTTTAATCTATAGACCAGTGTGTTCTGTCAACCGCATGGAAAAGCCTAGAAGGGATTATTAGTTTATAAACCTTTAGCAAGGGAGTAGAAACACAGATTCACCAAGGCTAAGCTGTGTCAGACTAACCTTATTTCATCTCTTAGTCACAATAGCTATTGTCTGCATATTTTAAGGTTTTTTATAACAATTTTATCACAAGAACTGAGGTTCACTCTAGCTTAGCAGACATTCAGGGGCCTTCTAAAGTATCATCTGCCTTGTTGGGTGTTGGTCACAAAAATGAACAAAGATGAACTTGTTCTATGTGATATACAATAGAAGCATCCAAAGGTGTATAAATGATATAGAGGGAGGAATATTATGGGTGGTAGAATTAGCCTCAAAAAAAGTTGAAGCTTAGAGAGACTAAGTGATTGGCTAAAATCACCCATTTTAGCAAAGACTGAAGACAGTATTTGAAAGCAAGTTTTAATTTATTATGCCATACTCCCTCCCAGCACATTTTGAATAGATATTTCAAGACATTTATGTAAAGAAGACTAAAGAGTGAACTGGATGATAGAAAAATTAATGGCTTTTTAGCTAGTTGAACAACCATACCTAAGAGTATTTGATACTGGACCAAATGTCAACCCGGACAGATGTCTAATAGCGTGCTGTTTATTCCTAAGCTAGTATATTATTAAATGTGGATGGAGACATGGAAAACATATTTAATATACTTAAGTCATACAGATGACTTAATGTGTTGCTGGATGATTACTAGAGACTAGTACTTAAAATATCTAGTCAAGATAGAAGAATAAAAACTAGTAAGTTTAAAGTTTAATCAGGAATATATTTCAAGTACTAAACTAACTTAAAAGTAAATTCTATAAATACCAAATGGTGAGGTCTGAACTGATGACTATAGAAAAAAGTGAAGAAAACTTGATGACACTTTAAGTAGCTGCCCCGACCCAAAAAACTCAATTTAAGGTTATATTAATTGACACTTGGCTTTTGAAGATGATAGTATTACTGTTCTGAGTTGATCAAACTATACCTGAAATTACCAGTAATGTAATTCTGGATAAATTACCCTTCCTGTGCCTGTTTCCTTCATTGTAAGGTGGGTGTATCTATGGTAAAGGGTGGTTATTGTGTGAAATGAGTTAATCAACAATGAGTCCAGTCCTGACAACCTCACTTTAGGCCAGTGTCAAGAAAAGTAACCAGGGAAGAGGTTTTGTAAGACATTATGTGAATATTTAGTTTGAACAACCATAGGTTTTGGGGAAGAAAGGAAAACATTGTCAAGAATTTAAAAGGCTAAATGGTAACTATGTAAGGTAATGATCTGTTAATTAACTTGATCGTGGTAATCATTTCACAATGTATATGTCTAGCAAATCATGATGCGTACACCTCAAACATATACAACTGTAACTGTCAGTTATACATTGTTAGAGATGGGAACGGAGAAGGCAATGGCACGCCACTCCAGTACTCTTGCCTAGAAAATCCCATGGATGGAGGAGCCTGGTAGGCTGCAGTCCGTGGGGTCACTAAGGGTCGGACACGACTAAGCGACTTCACTTTCACTTTTCACTTTCACACATTGGAGAAGGAAATGGCAACCCACTCCAGTGTTCTTGCATGGAGAATCCCAGGGACGGGGGAGCCTGGTGGGCTTCTGTCTATGGGGTCACACAGAGTCGGACACGACTGAAGTGACTTAGCAGCAGCAGCAGAGATGGGAAGATACATGAAGCAAAAATTGATGAAACTGCAAAGAGAAATACAATTCTACAATGATAGTTGGAGACTTCAATAGCCCATTTTCAATACTGGATACAACAACCAGACAGAAGTAAGGAACTAGAGGACTTGGAACAATGCAAACCAGATAGATCTAATAGTCATACACAGAACACTGTACCCGACAATGGAATACACATTCTTCTCAAGTGCACATGGGATAGTCTCCAGAACAGACCGTGTGCTAGGCCAAAAATCAAGTCACAAGAGCCAAAAGATGGAATCAACCCAAGTGTCCACTGACAGATAAATGGATTTAAAACAAATAACACACACACACACGAATTTGAAAGGCTATTACATGTGAGAAGTAGCCTTATTTTTGAGGTGTCCTATGGGCCACAGCTTCACCAAATAGAGAAGGCATAAGGAGCTAGCTTTTGGCTTAAAGACAACCAAAGCTACCAGGAAAAAACTCTGCAGAGTGGGAAGCTCCCAGTTGGAGGAAAAAATCAAACAGAAGTCAGAAGGTCACTGCAGTAGCTGCTATAAAGGGAATTCAGGCATCAAGTCCTCTTCATGCATGCTTGCTTGTGTACTTGCTGAGTTGCATCTGACTCTGAAGCCCCATGGACTGTAGCCTGCCAGGATCTTCCGTCCATGGTATTTTCCAGTCAAGAAAATGAGTGAGTTGCCATTTCCTCCTCCAGGGCATCTTCCCGTTATCAAGCCTGCGTCTTCTGTATCTCCTGTACTGGCAGGCAGGTTCTCTACCACTAGCACCACCTGGGAAGTCCCAAGTGATTTTCAAAGCCTCCTAATCTTACGACAGAATGACTTAACTATAATTTTGATTAGTATGAGAGAAATTGGATCTAAAAAGATGCCTGTCTCCATCCTCTTCCTCCCACTTCTCTCCCCAAATAAGTTCCATAGATGGGTAGGTGCATGATTTTTGGGTCTTTGATATATATATCAGTGAATAAAACAAACACCTAGACCAGTTCTTGGCACATACCAGACATCCAAATGTTTGAATGAAGAATGAGTAAAGACTCATTACTGTCTTCTGCCTCAAGATTAGCTGCTACTGTCAGATACAGTTGATCTGTAGTGATAGCAGAAGTATTTTTGCATGTGATGAATCACTCTGACAATTTTCTGTATTTTAAAAAGAAAGAAATGTGGGAAGACTTGCAAGCATAGCATTGAAAGATCTGAGGTTCATTGAATTGGGTAAGTAGGAGGTTCTGTGCTGGTGCTACTCTTTAAAAAAAATTTATTTTGGGTTGTGGTGTGCAGGCTTCTCATTGTGGTGGCGTCTCTTGTTGTGGAGCACAGGCTGTAGCACACAGGCTTCAGTAGCTGCAGCTTGCGGACTCTAGGGAGCACAGACTTGAGTAGTTGTGATGAACAGGTGTAGTTGCCCTGAGGCAGGCAGGATCTTCCTGGACCAGGGATCAAACCCATGTCCCCTGCATTGGCAGAAGGATTCTTATCCACTGTAACATCAGGGAAGTCCTGTGCTGGTGCTACTCTTGTTTAGAAAGGAAGATGTGGTCTTGGGGTAAAACAGATGATACTAGGACCCCAAATCCAGTTTTAGCCAGGTTGTTGAACAGGAAGTAGATCATAAGCCTAAACTCTGCAGGCTGGCTAAAGGAGAAGATGGCTATGGCTTTCACTTAAACGCGGTTCAGGGTCGGCCAGGCTCAGCTTCAATTGCTTGATTTTCTACTCATTGCCTAACAAATGTCCTGCACACCTGTGGGCCGTAATTAAATTGCTGATCCAAGATCTTACCATATCCAAATATACAACTATATAAAATATACAACTAAATGAAATAAAGTTTTAATTCTCTTAACTAAAACCCAGTCAGCTAAACTCTTCATTCTGTAACAAAAACTAGCCCTATGTTTCCTGTTTCTCTGCCTTTTTATATTTAAGACCATCACTGCCTTCTTCACGGGACAGTCTGGGAGTTGAGATGGATTAAAAGTATTTAAAGATAGTGAGGAGTCTGGATGGGAGGGAGTTTGGGAGAGAATGGATACATGTATATATATGGCTAAGTCCCTCTGCTGTCCACCTGAAACTCTCACAACATTGTTAACCGGCTATACTCCGATGCAAAATAAAAAGCATAAAAAAAAAAGATAGTGAGGAGTCTAGCATAGCACAGTATCAGCTAATAGTTATATCAGCAAATAGTAAAACAGAGTACAACAGACACAGGACTGGAGCGGGGCGTGGGAGAAGCTAGTAGTAAATGACTGGAATTGATTTTTGTTACCGTATGTGACTCTGTGAATGCCAGCTTCCTCTACCCACTCCCCCAATCAATTACTGAAATTCAAATAGTGACAAAAATATCATCTCATGGTTCACTTTCTCTAATGTGTTTAAGGAGCTCTGAAGAGTTCTGAACACAATCTTACTGAGGGAAAGGGTCAGGTGAACCTCCTCTGCATGAGGTACTGGGCAAGTCACTCAATGTCTTACAATCTCCCAACAGGGAGACTGCTGACAAGTGTGTTCAATGACTTGCTCACTATCATGGAATCAGAATAAACTAGCAGTTCTGTTAGATTTGGATCCTTGTACAACATTCCGTACTGCTTTTATCTTATGTGTATGTACATTTTCTTGCATGTTTATGCTCATTATTCTGTAACTAAGCTCAATCTTCCTTTATACCATTTCTGTTTGGGGTAGTAGAGATATTTTACAGCCCACAACCAGATGTATCTGGAAGAGGAGTGGAACATAGAGGATACCTTATAAATTAAACCAGCACATTTAATAAAATGTAAATTCTCATACTTATCATTAATGTTTTTTTCTACTTTATTTTCAAAAGGCTGGCTTTTCTCCATTTTTCTACTATCAAAGCCAAGAGCTGCCTAATGGTTCTGTCAAGGAGGCTCCAGCTCCTACTCCTGCTCCTCTGGAGGTCTCAAGCCCAGAAACTACAGAGGAAGTAGGAGATCATAAGCCTAAACTCTGCAGGCTGGCTAGAGGTGAAGATGGCTTTGGCTTTCACTTAAACGCGGTTCGGGGTCAGCCAGGCTCATTCGTCAAAGAGGTATGGTGAGCTGGTTCCAGCAGCCACAGTGAGGAGACTCTCAGTTCCTCCCACTCACTAATGGCTTAGTAAAAAGATTATACCAAAGGCCTACACTGAGTGTCTCATGTGGGTTCAAGTAAATACTGGTCTCAAACCCTTTAAGAAAGCTATGAGTACATCAAAGTTCACATCATTTGTTTCTGAAACATCTGTGTGTCTCTTTAGACATTTCAAATTAAATAGTGAGCTGACATAACTGTAGTTGATAGTCACTACTAACAACTCTTGTCTGGGAGTAATACTTATTTGCTTCTGTGTGTCTGGCATAATGCCACTACCCTGCAGGGACTGACAGAAGACTATCTCTGTAGCTCTCAAGTTGGGAATGAAGAAGGGGGACCTATGGAATCTAATGCCTTCACCCTGGAAAGCACCGTATGAAAGATATACAATAGGATATTCAACCACTGTGAACACTATTCTTTTGAGTAGCACTTATGAAATTGTAGCTTTCATAAGCAGAAAGTATTAGGGCACCATTTTAAACTTCTGTACCTCAAGGAGAAATGTCTATATTCTCAACATGACTGAGAATAAATTCTCAAAGCCTCATCTCTCCTCTGAAGAACTGCTAGTCTAGCACTCTGTGGTCTCTGTTTGAAGCGGTAATGCAGAACTCTGCTCACAGGTGCAGAAGGGCGGCCCTGCTGCCCTGGCTGGGCTGGAGGACGAGGACGTCATCGTTGAGGTGAACGGAGTGAACATGCTGGATGAGCCCTATGAGAAGGTGGTGGACAGGATCCAGAGCAGTGGCAAGACTGTCACACTCTTAGTCTGTGGAAAGAAGGCCTATGATTATTTCCAGGCTAAGAAAATCCCTATCGTTTCCTCCATGGCTGACCCACTGGATGATGACCCTGATCCCAGTGAAGGAAGGCTGGAACAATCAGAGCAAGACTCACACACGGCAGGAGAACGAGAACGAGTGAGTGGTGATACAGTGCTTTTAGTGATCTAACTAACCAGAGTATGGTAAAGTCCTTAACAAGTGTACCACGTATCTATGTTTACCACAGGTTTCCTAAAACACTAGAAACTTACAGTGTAAAGAGAACTAGCATATTCAGTTACCATGGGTAAGAGGAGGTAGTTTAAACTTATTTTTCATAGCATGGAATTGACAGTAACTTATCAAAATTATAATGAAAACACCAGAAGAACCCAAATCAGACTGCTGCTGCTGAGTCACTTCAGTCGTGTCCGACTCTGTGTGACCCCATAGACGGAAGCCCACCAGGCTCCCCTATCCCTGGGATTCTCCAGGCAAGAACACTGGAGTGGGTTGCCATTTCCTTCTCCAATGTGTGAAAGTGAAAAGTGAAAGTGAAGTCACTCAGTCATGTCCGACCCATAGCGACCCCATGGACTGCAGCCTACCAGGCTCCTCCATCCATGGGACTCTCCAGGCAAGAGCATTGGAGTTGCTTGCCACTATTTACATACAAATTCTGGAATTGCCATTTATCACTCTTGGGTAATAGTCTGGGTAATTTACCAGCCTCGGGTAACAAGTAATAGAAAATAATGGATTTATTCTCTGTGCCTCAGTTTCCCCACCTGTTAAACAAAGATAATTTGTAGGAGTTATCAGGATATATTAAGACTGTTAAAGTCTTTGAACAGTGCCTGGTTCATTTCAGAGCATGAAAATGAATGGTGGTGGTTAGAGACAATATTCTTTTTAAAATAACTGGCAGGTATTCAAGTTTCATTACTGGGGAAGAATAAACATTATTCTGTTTGTATTTCATTTAGATAAATTCCTTGACAAGTCTCAACTTCTCTTCGTAGATGAACTTGAGGTCCAAAAGTAAACTATCCAAGTTCATAAAAGAAATGTATGACAAAGCCAAGACTCTAAATAAAATTTTTACAACTTTTTCATTACATTATTTCTGCAGATTGGTAATCTAAAAAGCAAGTACTCATTTTTAATGACTACAAGCTGTCTTAGTCTGTTTGGGCTGCTAAACACAATACCATAGACTTGGTGGCTTATAAACAACAAACATTTATTTCTCACAGTTGTGGAGGCTCAGAAGCCCAAGATCACAGCACTGCCAGATTCAGGGTCTAGTGAAGGCACTCTTCTGGGTTGCAGACTGCTGACTTCTGGCTTGCCTTCATATGGTAGAAGGAGCTAAGGAGTTCTGGGAGGCCACTTATAAAGGCCTAATCTGAGTCATGAAGCTCTGCTCTCCTGACCTAATCACCTCTTCATCACCTTGGGAAACAGGATTTCAACCTCTGCACTTTGGGGAGATACAAACATGCAGACCATAGCATACATGTTGCCTTGTATCCATACATATAGCATGCTTTGACCTTGTATCCTGTATTGTTTTACAAAGAAAGGATTCTAGATGTCTTTAAAAAAATTCTATAACAACTCTATAGAAAGTCAATTATAGTACTATGCTAGTTTATAGAAAAGAAACATGTATATATTATAGATATTAAAAGGAATGTGTCGAACAGCAAGCTGGAAATGAAGCCAAGTGCAGAATTCTGGTCACCAAGCTTCTAGTGAGTGACTCTTCTTCTTGACTCAAGAGGTGCAAATCTAAAATGGATCATCCATCTCCTTAAGTTCACTCTTACCACTTACACATCCTATTTTCTTTTGCACAGGCCCACAGTACAGCCTCCCATTCTTCTTCCAATTCTGAAGACACAGAGATGTGATGAGAATAAGCACTGGCTTTGGCTGACAGCTGTTTCTGGGTGTTTAATAGCAATCCTTTCCCAAGGAATGAGCTGACATCCGTTTACTGTCTTTGTTAGAGAAGAACTCCTTGGAAACCAGTTCATCACACGTGATTGTCTTCTGCTGTCATCTGTCTCAGCGGTGGCTACTGCAGAGAGCTTATTTATGGCCAACTTAGGAAAAGTTAATATACGAGCCAGATGCTTTTTGTGCAATCTCTTTCAATCTTCAACTTAACTACTCTTCTCTGTTTGATGTTATTTCTTCTATAGGTTCCCAGAGCACCAAAGATGATTCATAAATCTGTATATGTGAGAACTGCTAATTAAGGTATCTGAGCAGATCAGCCTATTAAAACTATGCTTTTGTAAGAATGTTGTTGTTGCTGAAATAAATGCCATCAAAAATGCCTTTTGAGTATGCTTGAATCTTCCCTGTTGGCTGATAGAACCTTAATAGTGCTTTTGTTTCTGGTAAACTTTTTATGTTTTAACTTTCATTTTGCCTCTAGAAACCCTCAACACAACAAAACTCAGAATAAGATCTCAGGAACAGAGACTTCCTGGTAATAAAATTCAAGATTTTCTTAAATTGCATTTCTGAGTGTCCTACAAATTTTCCAAAAGCTTCCTATTACAGATGAAGACACTGAGTCCTAGGATAGGAAAGTGACCTATTCCAGTTAAGTTATTCATTGTTTTACCCCACAACCCCACAAATGGCAGATGAAAAGAAAAAATGACATATCATCAGTGACTTGAATTTAGAGTAATTCACTCTTAAATAATACTAGTGAAGTGAAAGTGAAAGTTGCTCAGTCGTGTCCGACTCTTTGCAACCCTATGGACTATATAGTCCGTGGAATTCTCCAGGCCAGAATACTGGAATGGGTAGCCGTTCCCTTCTCCAGGGGATCTTCCCAACCCAGGGATCGAACTAAGTTGAAGGGAAATCAAGAAAAATGTCATACTCTGAAGTCTCTCTTGGGACACTCTATTTCAGTTGCATACCACTCCTTCCGCAGCACAGATGAACTTTTGGTAATTTGAAGGGGTAAGGGGATGGGGAGGAGGGCTGGGATGCCTATTAAAACTCAAGCATGATACCAAGCTATCCCTGATAGAATGACAGTAAGGCCCAAGTGTTAACAATCTCTGATTTTAATGACAGTCAATCTCAAGGGAAAGTCATAACCTCCTCCATGGGATCCTTGATTTAAACAGAATCTCATGTGTTTAACCAGCTACCTTACATTTCTCTTACCCCAGAGTTCCAGTGTATTTTCTCCCTTTAGTTTCTTGGCTCCTTTTAGCCTCACCACCTGGCATACTCCACCAGCCTCAAACCAAATAGGGTACTCTTGGCTGAGTGCTAGCTTGAGTTACTTCTCTCTCTCATATAAACGAGAAGCTGAAGCTACTCATGATTACAGTATCATCTGAAGACGAAGGCGTAAGCTGCATGTAGAATATGCCATCACAGCACTATGTTGTTTTAAAAATGTTAGGCCCTGGCCCCTCCAGTTTTTCCCTCTTATATCCAAATTCTGACACCACTGGCCTGTAGCAGTCTGTAATAGGCATGAGTTCAAGGTGCCATATGCTTCTCTGGTGCCTGTTTGTGGGCCAGATACAGGAAGAGTATGCTGGAGAGAGCACTGACCAGGAAGATGACATCAAACCAGCGGTGATAGAAGTTGAACTGCAGCTCTCCCAGGACTTCGGTGATGATGGTGCGGTACTCCAGAGGCATGCTCATTCGGATCAGCAGCACAGATGAGACGAAGTACATGCCCTGTAGGTCAAATGAATCCAAAAGGGGCTTTGAATGCAGTGACAGACAAAGGAAATTGTTAAAATATTAAAAAGTATGAAACATTTCTGGTATTTTATGGCTCTAGACAAAAAGCTAGTTCATTAAACTTACCATTATCTGTGCTAATAGCAGGACAATGACATTGGAGGACTTACTGCTGGAGATGGCATAAAAGAACTGTCAAGAAAGGGAGGAGAGATGATTATACAGTACTTCTAGATTCCTGTGTCAAAAACATTAAGTAGTATAGTTAGCATGTAAATAAGTGTTTTTTCCATGCCACCATCTTGTGTAGAACCGTTCATAAGATTAAGGCTATAAATAAAACATTTAAACAGACTGCCCAAAAGGATCCACTTATAGTTTTCCCATATGGTTAAGTATGGGAAAATATCACTACAAACTAGTAATATCACTACTAGTGATGCTTTGTAGGAAGCATGACTATGAACAAAGCTAGTGGAGGTGATGGAATTCCAATTGAGCTATTTCAAATTCTAAAAGATGGTGCTGTTAAAGTGCTGCACTCAATATGCCAGCAAATTTGGAAAACTCAGCAGTGGCCACAGGACTGGAAAAGGTCAGTTTTCATTCCAATCCCAAAGAAAGGCAATGCCAAAGAATGCTCAGACTACTGCACAGTTGCACTCATCTCACAGGCCAGCAAAGTAGTGCTCAAAATTCTCCAAGCAAATTGAGTAGTGCTCAAAATTCTGCAACAGTATGTGAACCGAGAACTTCCAGATGTTCAAGCTGGATTTAGAAAACACAGAAGAACCAGAGATCAAATTGCCAACATCTGTCAGATCATAGTTAAAAAGCAAGGGTTCCAGAAAAACATCTGATTTATTGACTATGCCGAAGCCTTTGACTGTGTGGATCACACCAAACTGTGGAAAATTCTTCAAGAGATGGGAATACCAGAACACTACCTGCCTCCTAAGAAATCTGTATGCAGGTCAAGAAGCAACAGTTAGAACCGCATGTGGAACAATAGACTCCTTTCCAAATTGGGAAAGTAGTACGTTAAGGCTGTATACTGTCAACCCACTTATTTAACTTATATGCAGAGGACATCATGCAAAATGCCGGGCTGGATGAAGCATAAGCTGGAATCAAGATGGCCGGGAGAAATATCAATAACCTCAGATATGCAGATGACACCACCCTTATGGCAGAAAGTGAAGAGGAACTAAAGAGCCTCTTGATGAAAGTGAAAGAGGAGAGTGAAAAAGCTGGCTTAAAACTCAACATTCAAAAAACTATGGTCATGGCATCCAGTCTCATCAATTCATGGCAAATAGATGAGAAAACAGTAGAAACAGATCCAAAATCACTGCTGAGAGTGACTGCAGCCATGAAATTAAAAGACACTTCCTCCTAGGAAGAAAAGCTATGACCAACCTAGACAGAATATTAAAAAGCAGAGACATTACTTTGCCAAAAAAGTTCATCTAGTCAAAGCTATGGTTTTTCCAGTAGTGATGTATGGATGTGAGAGTTGGACCATAAAGAAAGCTGAGCACTACAAGAATTGATGCTTTTGAACTGTGGTGTTGGAGAAGATGCTTCAGAGTCCCTTGGATTGCAAGGAGATCAAACCAGTCAATCCTAAACGAAATCATTCCTGAATATTCATTGGAAGGACTGAAGCAGAAACTGAAGCTCCAATACTTTGGCCACTTGATGCAAAGAGAAGACCCTGATGCTGGGGAAGAAGGAGGGCAGGAGACGGGGGCAACAGAGAATGAGATGGATGGATGACATCACTGACTCGATGGACATGAATCTGAGCAAACTCCAGGAGATAGTGAAAGACAGGGAAGCCTGGCGTGCTGCAGTCCATGGGGTTGCAAAGAGTCAGACTGGAATTAGCAACCGAACTGAACTGATATGGATAAGTTGGTGGTTTTAAGTATTATAACATGAAAAGATTCCCACTTACCAGAAACCATGTGATACACATGATTTTAGCATCATTATATAACATTAAAGCAAATTATATCAGGCTACTCCAAGCCCCTGCAGTTGTTTATGGGCTCCTAAGCTCTTCCTAACGGAGAAGGCAATGGCGAGCCACTCCAGTACTCTTGCCTAGAAAATCCCATGGATGGAGGAGCCTGGTAGGCTGCAGTCTGTGGGGTCACTAAGGGTCGGACATGACTGAGCGACTTCACTTTCACTTTTCACTTTCACACATTTGAGAAGGAAATGGCAACCCACTCCAGTGTTCTTGCCTGGAGAATCCCAGGGACGGGGACCCTGGTGGGCTTCTGTCTATGGGGTCATGCAGAGTCGGACACAACTGAAGTGACGCAGCAGCAGCAGCAGCAAGCTCTTCCTAAAACTGTGCTGAATGCTTGCAGAGCCCTTGCCCCCTTCCAACCTCTTCGCTCCTTTCATTTCAACAGCTCTTGGATTTTGAAATCCCACCTCTTCTACCAGAGAATTTACCTTCCAGTTCCATGAAACCTTCCTATGTTGATCAGAAAACAGCCCAATATTCAGCTTCTCCTACTTTCATATTCTCTTTACAAGTGACTCTCCCAGTTATTCATCTCACCTCAAATACTTCCTCATTTATTCATTCCAACTATCTGCTCAGTGTCTACCATGCACCAGGTTCTGTTCTAGATGCTGGTGATGCAGCAGTGAATGAAACATACTGTGATCTCATTCTATGCCCTTTGGTAACTACTTATCTGTCTGGTGTATGATGTAAATACATTATCATCAATTTATGTGCTAGTCTAACTTTTTCTTTTATTCTGTGGCATGTCTTTTACAAATTTGCAGTTGTTGTTTAAGATCTCAGAAGGCAGAAATCTTAATTAGGTAAAGTTATCTCACAGTGCCACATGTAATTAAGTACTTTTCAACTCTGTGATACAACCTACCTTGGTAAGAGTGATCAGCAGTCCTCTGATAGATGTGACTATGATTATTCCAACCAGAATGAAGGAAATGTGTTGGGACCAGAACTTCACCTGTCAAGACAAGAGGAAGAAAAAATATTTGTTAAATCTCTGTTCAGAGATGGGAAAGCTAAGACGATACATTATTATCACTTATGCGACTGTGAGAGGGAACTTCATTAGCAAGTAAGTGGCAATAAAAAAATGGATATGAAGACTTCAGTGGGTATCTCTTAATTAGCAGACCTAAAACTTAAGGACAGAAGACAGCAAGTGCAGTGAAGTGATGAAAATAATACTAAAAAATCAGAAGAAACACAAAGCCAATAACATAGCTTCAAGTAAAAAGCATGAATTAAAAGGAAACTAAATAGCAGCCTGATAATTTTTAATATTTGTGAATGACAGTTCTCTGATCACCCAAAACTTAAATAATAATAGAGTATATAGACATTCTCAGCTATGGTCTAGGAAGTAGTTGACCTTTATTTGAATCACAGGATGATACCTTTTTCTTCTCTTGGATTGCTTCAGAGTGAGATGCAGCTGTGATACCCTGTGCTTGATTCAAGGCTGAAAAGCATCAGAGGGGAGCTGTATTGCCAACATCTGAGAGATGTTATTCAGGTTTATGAAATGTGGAGTGGTGTGCAGATGAGTTACAGATGGAACACATATACATGCACAGCAACCAGCCCTAGAAAGCACTAACAAACAAGGGCATTTCTAAAAGTTCACCCCAGTAAAAAAATTTTAAAAGGAAAATACATATGAAATATGAGTGAAGCATGCTTTACCATATAATTTATATACTATTTGAAGGAAATAAACCATGCTCCTTCACATGAAAAAGGATATACTATTGATTTATCATCTAAGAAATGTGTGCCTTCAGTTGTTTCTCAAGGACTGGAGCTCAATTTGCTCTGGTGTATTTTCATTTTATCCAGCTACCAGGGGGCATGTCCAGCTGAGGGTTATCATGCAAACTATGGCCAGGATCATAGAACAACTAAATGGCACTCATAAGGACTAAGAATGTGACACTAGTTTTATTACCAAAGTGCTAATCAGCTAGAATCACTGGCCATATAAATACCTGGAAAATATACTATTCTACAAATAAAGACATTAAACTTAAATTGGGACAAGACTGTCCCAATTATAAAACAGGTAGAAGATTAAAAAAAATTTTGTGCACAGGTGACAGTTAAACATTTTTAGCTCAAAGCCCATATGAATTGATACAGATAATTTTTTATAGCAGAAATCATTTTAGTTCTAACATAAAAACACTAATTAGTAGTTCATTTTCTACCACAGGAATCAAAGGTGAGTTATATGTTTGAAGATATCATCAAGTATCACAGACAGAAGTATTTGAAAATTTGGCAGGGAGAAGTTGGAGAGTGGTAGTCGTGACTGAGAAGAGAAGGAACTGTAGAAATGATCACTATCCCTGAAAAGAATAATCGCGGTTACTATAATCATGGTTTTAGGCCCTTTACGAATCTGCTGTGTGAATATGCCAAAACATAGGAGAGGGAGAAGAACGAAAGCAGATCAAGTACCTAGAAGAAGGACGCAGAATCGAAACAGAACAAACAAAGATTCTGATACAACTCTTACATCAAACTGGATCCCCAGATAATTCACAGTGATTTCAATGCCTCTTGTGACTGGATCAGTTTTCCCAACTCGGTCAAAAACGATATTGATGGTTGCCTACAGAGACACAGACCTTTACATTAGAATATCTCAAAGATCAGTTTAAAAAAATGATTCAAAATAATGAATCACCAAGTGTTTCTTATAGGTGGATATTCCTAAAAATGCAATTCTACTTTCAATCTAAATCATACATAAGAAATATATTTTGGCTATTCATACATTGGCAAACAAAAGTCCCTATCTACCCTATCTTTCTCTTCTGTAGAGTATAAAGGGGGATAAGGCTATGACATATACACCTCAATTTATTAGGATCCAAAAAGGTAACATTCTGGTAAAACACAAAGTAAGAGAATCAAGCGTTTCCAGGGTCATTCCCTATGGTTATTTTCTGAAAGCTCTAATAAGAATCACTAAAACAACAAGGAGAGTTATTATAGCTGACGAGCCAACAAAGAAGATCAAATGGAATTATGAAAAATAATCGATTAATCCAAAAGAAGGAAGACAAAAGGAAAAAAGAACACAAGACAAATAAAAACATACAGCAACAGGGTTGCTCAAGCATAACAATAACACATTGAATATAAATGGTTTACTACTGTATAGCACATGGAACTTGTGTTACGTGGCCTGGATGGAAGGGGAGTTTGGAGAGAATGGATATATGTATGTGTATGGCTGAGTCCTTTTGCTGTTCACCTGAAATATCACAACATTGTTTGTTAATTGGCTTTACTCCAATACAAAATAAAAAGTTTAAAAAAAATATAAATGGTCTAAACCAGAGGTTGGCAAACTCCGCCACGGTCATATGACTGTGTAGATAAATGGACTTGGCTGTGTTCCAATCAAATTTTTAAAATAAAAGCAGGTGGTGGCTGGATTTGGCCTAGTGGCTGCAGATGGCTGACTCCTGGTCCAAATATGACAAATAAATGGCAGGGACCATTAGATATAAAAGCAAGTTGTTTACAAGAAGCCCACTTTAAATATAAAGAAACAAGTAGATTAAAACTAAAACAATGGAAAAAGATATATTATGCTAATGATAATCAAAAGAAAGCTGGAATGTCTATATTAATATCAGACAAAGTAGATTTCATAGCAAAATAATGGTGCCAGAGACTAAAAGGGTCATTTCATAATGATAAAAGAATCATTTTATCAAGGGGTACATAGTGACCCTACATGACATACATGAAGAAAAAAAATGATATAATTAAAAAAAGAAATAGGCAAATCCACAATAGGTGGAAATTTCAACATCCCTTTCTCAATAATGAAGCAGTCAGAAAATCAATAAAAGTATAGAAAAACTTAACGATCTTATCAATCAGCTTGACCTAAGTGAGACCTGTAGGCTATTCCACCCAACCAGAGTAGAATACACTTTCCATTCAAGTGCACAAAGAACATTAACCATGGTTGACCATATTCTGGGCCAGAAAACAAGCCTCAATAGACTTAAAAAGATTCAAATGATACAAAATATGTTCTCAGACCACATGAAATTAAATTAGAAAGTAGTTACAGAAAGATATTCAGAAGATGCCCAAATATTTTATAACATACTTCTAAATAACTGATGAGTTAAAGAAGAAATCAAAAAGTAAATCAGAAAGTATTTTGAACTGAATGAAAATAAACATATCAAAAAAGTTGCATGTATGAGACACAAATAAAATAGTGCTTAGTAAGAAATTTGTAGCATTAAAATGCTTATATTTAAAAAAAGTTTCAAATCATTGATCTTAGCTTCCTCTTTAAGAAATCAGAAAAAGAAGACACCCAAAAAAGCAGCAGAAGAAAAATAATAAAGATCAAAGCAGGAATCAATGAAGTAGAAGCCAGAAAGATAGAGAAAATCAATTAACCTAGATGCTGGTTCTTTGAAAATTCAATAAAATTGATAAACTTCTATCTAGACTGATCAGGAAAAAAAAGAATGAGAGATATCAATTCACATCTACCAAAATATTGAAAGATATACCCAGTTGAAGGCAGAGTTCCAAAGAATAGCAAGGGGAGATAAGAAAGCCTTCTTAAGTGAACAATGCAAATAAACAGAGGAAAACAATAGAATGGGAAAGACTAGAGATCTCTTCAAGAAAATCAGAGACATTTCATGCAAAGATGGGCACGATAAAGGACAGAAATGGTATGGACCTAACAGAAGTAGAAGATATTAAGAAAAGGTGGCAAGGATACACAGAAGAACTATAAAAGAAAGATCTTAATGACCTAGATAACCACTATGGTGTGGTCACTCACCTAGAGCCAGACATCCTGGAGTACAAAGTCAAGTGGGCCTTAGGAAGCATCACTACAAACAAAGCTAGTGGAGGTGATGGAATTTGAGTTATTTCAAATCCTACAAGATAATGCTGTTAAAGTGCTGCATTCAATATGCCAGCAAATTTGGAAAACTCAGCAGTGGCCACAGGACTGGAAAAGGTCAGTTTCATTACAATCAGTTTCATTACTGGCCAGGTAAGGTTTACTCCAGGAATGTGAGGTCAGTTTAATGTTCAAAAATTAATTTTACTATATTAACAGACTAAAAAAGAAACACCATATGATCATCTCCATAGATGCAGAAGTGACAAAATCAAACATGCTTTCATGATTAAAAACACTTAAGAAACAATTAATAAAAGAAAATTCTTCAATCTGATAAAGGGCATCTAGGAAAAACCAACAGCTAACACCATACCTAATGGTGTAAGACTGGATGCTTTCCCCCTAAGATGAGGAACAAGATCGGGGACTGCTTTACTTAATTCTGTTAATGGAGGATTTGGTCAGTGCAGTAAGGCTTGAAGAGGAGGAGAAGATAGGATGGAATTGTCCACATAGGAAATCCTATGAAATTTATAAAAAGCTTCTAGAAACAATAAGAGAGTTTTAGCAAGTTAACAGAATACAAGATCAATATACAAGAATCAATGGTATATCTATATACTATTAACACCTGAAAATGAAAATTATAAAAACATTGTCATTTATAATAGCATCTAAAAATTAAATACTCAGATAAATCTGATGAAAGATGAGAAAGATCTGTGCACCAAAAACTATAAAACACTGCTCAGAAAAACTAACAAAATCTAAATAAACGAAGAGTTGTACCATGTTCATGGATTGGAAGACATATTGATCAAGACAGTGTGGTGTTGGCAGAAGTAAATATATAAGATACATATAAATCTCAACAGAAAAAAAGAGAATATAAACAGACCCCTATACATAAAGTCAATTAGTTTTTGACAAAACTGCAAAACTGCCTCAATGAGAAAGGATACTCTTTTCAACGAATGGTGCTAGAATGCCTGGATATCTATGTGAAAAAAATGAACTTGGATTCATACTCCAATATCATATTAGAAATTAAACTTAGGATGGATCACAGACCTAAATGTAAAACCTAACACTATAAAATTTCTATTTTATATTTTTCATATTAAGAAAATATATGAAAAAAAATCTTTGTGACCCCAGGTTAGACAAAGATTTCTTAGATACAACACAAAAGCATAATCTATAATAAAAAAAGGATAAATTGGACATCATCGAAATTAAGACCTTTTGATTTTTGAAGGATACTGCTAACAGAATGAAACTGTTACTGATGGAAGTCACTGATGGAAGAAAATATTTTAAAATCACATATTTGATAAAAAGTTACCAGAATATACTGAAAAACTCTCAAGCCCAATAAAAAGAAAACAATCAACCTATTTAGAAAATGGGCTTCCCAGGTGGCTCAATGGTAAAGAATCCACCTGCCAATACAGGAGATGTAAGAGATGTGGGTTTGATCCCTGGGTTGGGAAGATCCCTGGAGGAGGAAATGGCACCCCACTCCAGTATTCTTGCCTGGCAAATTCTATGGACAGAGGAGCCTGGCAGTCTATAGTCCATGGGGCTGCAAAGAGTCAGACATGACTGAACAACTGAGGACAATTAAAAAACTGGCAAAAAATCTGAATAGATACATGACCAGAGAGGATACACAGGTGACAAAAAAGCACATAAAAGTTGTTCAACATCATTAGGCATTAGGAAAATGCAAATTAAAATGATTTAGTACCACCTCATATCTATTAAAACATCTAAGATTTAAAAGACTGACTACACAGTGTTAACAAGGATGTGGAATAATTGAAACTCTCAAATACTGCAGGTAGGAATGTAAAATGGTACAACCTCTTTGGAACAATTTAGCCATTTCTTCCAAAGTTAAACATATGTCTGCCATATGATCCAGCCATTCTACCCATGAATGCTTTCTCCCAAGAGAAAAGAGAACACATGTCCAAACACAGACTTGTAGACAAATATTCACAGCAATTTTATTTGTAATATTCCCAAATGGGAAACAAATATTGATCAGCAGGTGAACATATAAAAAAAATTGTGGTGCATCCATACAGTGGAATACTACAAAGTACAGAGAGACAAAGGGGCCTGAGGAGACGTTTGGAAGTGACGGATGGATATGTTCTCTATGTTGATTGGATGATGGCCGTTGCACAGGTATACACATATATCAAAACTTACCAAATTGTATATGTTAAACATGTACAGTTTACTGAATGTCAATCACATCCCAATAAAGCCGTTAAAAAGTGTTACACTCTCCTAAAGGCTGCATCTCAGGGAAAACCTTTAGTAGCTTAATAATCTGAGTACTTAATAACTGAATACACTATCTTCATTTGTCCTCTCCCACTGAAGAAGATTTAAAATCATCTGAATGGGTATTAACATCAATTTTTTATAACATTTAGATCTGTTAAATCTAGAATCCTCCATTCATCTACACTGATCAAAATTAACTAACAAGCTGACAAAGCTCCTCTTTGTGCAAGCACAGCCTCAGTGGGAAAGTCATCAAACCAAAAAGTCAAATCAGCCTTTTTTATAATCACACTGAAATCCATTAATACCTGCAGATGGGTCACAAGTAAAGACAAATAAAGCAGTGCATAAAATGCTCAAAGAATAGAGCGGGAGGGCAAGCCACAAAAGAGTAAGAGCTGAAAGCACAGAAGATGAATTTATCTGTAGGAATATGTTTTAGAATTTACTTTTTTGGGTATATACAGATTATTAAAAAGGACAGGTGGTTTCTATTCTGAGCTGAAGGTTGGAGTCATGTTACATACAGTCACATACTCATGGGTAATATGAAGAGTAGGGAGTAAAACAGGACACTTCTATAGTCACTTCATATATTTCACAACCTTAGAACTTACTAATGATTTCTGACAGAAGAAAAATGCAACCTCCCTTTTCTAGGTGACCCAAAAAGAAGAGGGGGAAGAGGCTCAGATATGTGAAAGATGACATGCTCTGTTGATGCAGTTGGATTTGGAACTTAGTTCATGGCCTTAACCAAACCCAATTTTCTCTCTGCCATTACTACAGAAAATTATCTACCCCGACAATTAAAAAAATATACTTACCATGAAAATTTTCCAAACACAGTAAATAGAGAAGAAATAACCCAGAAAATTAAAGTATTTCCCTTTGAAAGTTTTGGAGTATTCTATTCTCTCCTGAGGGAGAACAAACACAAAACATGGTTAGTCTTAGCAAAATGTATATTTACATTCTACAAAAATATTTCTGCCTTTATGAATCACTGTTCAGGCTAAGGATTAAAACCACACACGATAATAATATTAAAATAACAATAATAGTAGTAGTGGGAAAATTTATTGAAATCAAAAATGAGGATAAACACCTTACATGCAGTATCTACCTTAATCTTCATAACTCTTATGAGATATGTCCTTTTTAATTTTACAGATGAGAAAATGAAGGCTTAGAAAGGTTAAATAACTTGCTTAAGGACACATAGCTAGTGAATAAGGGAAGTTAGGCTCAGGTCTACCTGTCTCCAAAGCCTATGTTTAGCTCTATCCTATGCGGCTATTCCTGTGAAGTGATCCTCAAAACGGATTAAAATAGTTTGAACAACCTTAAATAATAAATTTTGCACGTTTAAATTATATGCATTTTAGGTGTACATAGGAAAGTTTCTTCTTGTAGTTAGGTTCCTTCTTAATTTGGCTCCTTTAAAATAGAGCTAGAACACAGCAAGGGCTCCCCTAGTGGCCCAGTGGTACAGAATCCACCTGCCAGTGCAGGAGACTTGGGTTCAATCTCTGGGTTAGGAAGATACCCTGAAGAAGGAAATGGCAATCCAGTCCAGTATTCTTGTCTGGGAAATCCCATGGAAAGAGGAGCCTGGCAGCCTATAGTCTATGGGATCACAAAAGAGTCAGACATGACTTAGGGAGTAAACAATAACAACAGACCATGGCAGATGGATGTCTTACTAGTAATATTGTAAATATTACTAACTTGCAAGAGAATAAAAAACAATCACAGGAGCTACCATAGGAGCCACCCTCTTGATCCTGGCCATCAGTAGAAAGTGATGTGTGTGAGCTTCCTAGATGATTAAAAGCTTCTTCTGACTATTCCAATAATTTCCATTTTTGAGAGTGTTCCATTAAGGGTTTTGCTACTGGTAGGAGCAATGTCACAAAGAATCCAGGTATCAATGCTTCATGACTGATACTGAAGCTACTGAGGTGCCTCTTACATGGCTTGGCCATAGAGGATGCTAAAAAGCTTATTTAGTCTTGCTCTCTCTTCAATCACATTGGTAAAAACCATACTTCAGTTTCCTTGCTCTGTACCTTGGTAGCATATAGATCAGCTGTTTCCAGAAAAAGTTGCCTGCTTAGTTCTTCCAAAGCATCCACTTCCTGTTGAATAAGAGTAAGATCTGGCACAAAATGGGCATCAAGGTTTAAATCACACAGAAGTTTCAAGGAATAGCAATGAAGAAAGCACATGCTTTTGGTTTCTTCTATAGCGGGTCCTAGGAACTGCCTATGTTTTCAATTTCCTGCTTCAAAGACAGCAGTACTATTTTTCCAATCTCAGACACAGGTGTATAAAAGCTTTACCATTAAGAGCACCACCACCAAACACCTACCACTCAGTTTTACACTAGCTTGAAAGTGGCTCGGGTAGGTGGCTCTGTTTATTTTTGCTTTATTTAGTTAGCTTAAGTCAAATGTCATTTTTGAAATCTCAAAAGGTTACAAAGTAAGAAAAACACCTACAATATACAGTAAAGTTTTCCCCTGAATTATCTTGAATAAATACGATGTTAGGAAAAGGGATCTAATGTTTACTGAGTTCTAATACAGGCTGGGATTTAGACATTACCTTCTTCAGTTCTTTACAGATCTTATCTTCTATCATTCACAACAATCCCATGAGATAGGTGTCATTATCCATTTTGCAGATAAGGAAAGTAAAACTCAGAGAGTCAAATATCTTGCTCAAAGTCACACACCTAATAGGCGTGGAAGCAAAGTCAGAGCTGCCTTACTCCAAGGTCTGCTCTTTCCATTACTCTATGCCACCTTCCGAGAACTCAGTGAGGCTGTGTGATTATCCTCTCCATTTAGGAAAGGACTCAGAGAGGTTAAATAATCCTGATACTTTTTTGACTTGGCTTAGTGTTGCTAAGATAGCTTAAACCTAAAGTTTGGCTTTTATGAATTTTTAAGTCATAAAAATAATAGACAGCCCTTTCTAAAACAGAAGTCTAATTGGTTTTAATCCAAATCCTCCCTCCTCTCTGTGATTTTTCCCTCTATTACCCAAGTCAGCAAGTGCCCTTCAGCTCCCTCCTCAGTAGTGGCTGCTGTTGGCACAGTTCAGGCCACTGAATACCATGGTCCAGTTACATGCCTGGCTCCCCCATGAGCAGTAAGGCAACTTACTACCAAGGCAGTTAAGAGAGAGAGAGGCTATCTTCTGTTCATCAGTTTAGCACTCTGTCTGGAAATAGGAGACGTGACATAAATGTTCAAATAAATTTAAAGTCACCTTTCCACGCCCCGCCTCCTGTGATCATCCCATTTTGTTTGTTCTAATTCCCACCTGCATTTCACACCAGAAAGGTATATCTTAATTTATAGCAAGAACAGGTTACATTCTTTTCCTCCAATTGAGGCAAAAGGGAATTTGTTCTTCCTCAGGCCAGAGATGGGAGGAATATGCATAAGCTATCTCACCTCTAGTCCCTCATGCCAAATTTTGGCTTGACAGCCTGGTAGCCACAAAGAGATGGGGTTACTCAATTTGGGAATTAGTTTAACACTGCAACCAGCTGGGCAAAGACAAATTCATTAACACAATCTCCTTGATTCTTTAAACCAAAAAGTTAATGGAGATAAAGAGCTGCTTAAAATTTGTTTCTAAAACTGACTGCTTTAAAAATGGGCCCTTACAATCCACATACTAACCAGTCATTTTAGGGAGCCACTGTTTTGTGGTGGTTTTCTGGAGTTGGGAAATATAATAGTGTAGTGGAAAGAACTAAGGAGACCACAGTTCTGGTCTTACCTTTGCCACAAGTCACTGTGTGACTTAATGTCTCTGGGTCTATTTTCTCATCTGTAAAATGGAAAGACTGACTTGTTTGGATCCCTTCAGCTCAAAGACAATGGTTTTATTATTTTAGGATTACCTATGGCTTTCTATTTCCTAAGCCTAGTCCTGGCCAGCTGAACTCTGATGCAGTCAGGTATCTTAGAAGAGAATGTCCCTGTCCCAACATTAATTTTTCTTCTGCCCTTGGTCCAGAGTTGAGAAAAAGAAACAAGCCAATGGATAAAGGATACTTTCACTTCCTGGTGCTGAAGTGGTAACGCTCTTGATCATCCCCCAGAATCCTGATGGTTTGTTATGCACCTCCCCCTTCTGGAACATAGTCCTCCGTGTCATTGCCATCCTGAAATAAAAGAAAATGCAAAGACTTAGAGAATGAACTTATGGTTGCCGGGGGTGGGGAATGGTGGGGGGTAAGGATGGGGGAAAGATAAGTTAGGGAGTTTGGGATGGACATGGACACACAGCTATAATTAAAATAGATAACCAACAAGGACCTACTGTTAAAAAAAGAAAATGTAAAACCTCAGCAAAGGAGCATGGACCCTCAGAGTCCATTCTTGTCTCATAGCTGCTCTTTTCATTTGCTGACCTGTTCAGGGAAGGATTGAATTCTGGAGTCCCACTTTTCTACTGCTTACAACTGAGGGAAAATTATACACTCCCAGAAGGAATGTGGAATAGGTGAAGGAGCACAGAATTGAAGTTGGCAATAAATCTGAAGACTGGATCTGCCACTTGGAAACTGTGAGGCTTTAGAGTTTTCATGTCCTCATCTCTGGATGATTATGAAGATCAATGAAACAATATATTTACTTATTACCATTATCATTTAAGAACAAAATAAAATAAGAGCTAACATGCCTAGATAAAGGATCAGGTACAGGGTAGGAATTCAATAAATGTTTCTTTCCTTCCTTTTCAGAAGCTGACAAAAGAAAAAAAAAATCAGAAAATCACACAAACCTGGCCTCTTCTAAAGCACCATTCTCTCTCTAATGTCAATCTCTTCCTACTACTGAATAAATCAGTGGGACATTTGTCCTTCCTATCAGTTTATGGAAGGGCCTACCACGTCAGTGGTGGCTGCTGGCATGTTCCAGCCTATCACACAGATATTAAGAACAGGGTCCTTGTGAGGAAAAATAGACCATTTGTTCATAAATAGTTACTTGAAGGGTACAATAGGCCAAGGCCTATGGGCTTTAAAAACAAAACACAGAATGAGTTTAATAAAAGTAGATTTGTAGAACTAAAGAAGAATTTAACTCAATGTTAACCTCAAAAGGGTGACAAAAGATAGAAGTGGTAAGGACAAAGAAGCAGCACCGGTGTTCATGGTTAGGACCAATACAAATGGTACCAATGGTACCAAATACCATATGGTATTTCTGTAGGCTAAACAGGGGACGACAGAGAATGAGATGGCTGGATGGCATCACCGACTCTGTGGACATGAGTTTGAGTGAACTCCGGGAGTTGGTGATGGACAGGGAGGCCTGGCGTGCTGTGATTCATGGGGTCGCGGAGAGTCGGACACGACTGAGCGACTGAACTGAACTGAACTGAAACTAAGCCACTGGCTAAAATAATAACAATAAAGAAGACTGCCCTAGTGGTCCAGTGGTTAAAAACCTGCTTTACAATGCAGGGGACATGGGACTGGTCTGGGGAGATTTCACTTGCCTTGGGGCAGCTAAGTCCATGTGCCACAACTACTGAAGCCCGTGTGCCCGACAGCCAGCCCATGCTCCACAAGAGAAGCCACCACAATGAGAAGCCACCGCAATGAGAAGCCTTTGCACCGCAACAGAGTGGCTCCTGCTCGCTGCAACTAGAGTAAGCTCACGCACAGCAACCAAAGACCCAGTGCAACCAAAGATAGATAAATAAATAAAAATTTAAAAATAAACAAAAACTTTTAAAAAGCATTTAAAAGAAAAGAATGTTAAGTGTATTGGCCACACTGACTTAACTGTTTCCTGTTAAATGACCTTTATCTGGATACTGAGTGAATGGAATGTAGTTTCCAACTTGTATTACTTTCTTCATGGTTCCCCTAGATTTATTACTTCATGGCAAACAGATGGGGGAAAAGTGGAAACAGTGACAGATTTTATTTTCTTGGGCTCCAAAATCACTGCAGACAGTGACTGTAGCCATGAAACTAAAAGATGCTTGCTTTTTGGAAGGAAAGCTATGACAAACCTAGACAGCAAATTAAAAAGCAAAGACATCACTTTGCTGACAAAGGTCCATATATTATTCAAAGTTATGGCTTTTCCAGCAGTCATGTACAGATATGAGAATTGGACTAGAAAGAAGGTTGAGGGTCGAAGAATTGATGCTTTTGAACTGTGCTGGAGAAGACTCTTGAGAGTCCCTTGAACTGCAAAGAGATCAAACCAGTCAATACTAAAAGAAATCAGTACTAAATATTCATTGGAAGGACTGATGCTGAAGCTGAAACGCCAATAATTTGGCCACCTGATGCAAAGAACAGACTCATTAGAAAAGACCCTGATGCTGAGAAAGATTGAAGGCAGGAGAAGGGGGTGACAGAGTATGAGATGTCAATAGACAGGAGTTTGAGCAAACTCCAGGAGATAGTGAAGGACAAGAATGCCTGGCATACTGCAGTCTGCTGCTGCTGCTGCTAAGTCGCTTCAGCCATGTCTGACTCTGTGTGACCCCATAGATGGCAGCCCACCAGGCTCCGTTGTCCCTGGGATTCTCCAGGCAAGAAGAACACTGGAGTAGGTTGACATTTCCTTCTCCAATATACTGCAGTCTATGGGGTTGCAAAGAGTCAGTCACGACTTAGTGACTGAACAACAAACAACTATATCTATTCATCATTTTTCTCTTGACGCTTTCAAGATTTTTTATTTATCTTTGTCTTTTAGCAATCTGACTATATAAAACTAGTCAAACTTGACTTAAGCCTCTTAGATCTGTAAATTAATGTTTTCCATCAAATTTGGGAGACTTTTGGCCATTATTTAAGTACTTTTTTTTTTGCTCCTTAGCCCTAGAGGAGTCCAACTACAGGTACTTGTTGGACTGCTTAATAGTGCTTCATCCTGAGATTTTCATTCATTTTTCTTTCATCTTTTATTTCTCTATTCTTCAGACTGAATAATTTCTATTGACCTACTTTCAAGTTCACTGATTGATTCTTCTGCCATCTCAACTCTGCTAAGCCTACCTAGTAAAATTTTCATTTTAATTACTGTTGTTTTCAGCTTTTGAATTTCCTTTTGCTTCTTTTTAAAAATACAGTTTCTATTTCTCTTTTGAGACTCCTTTTCTGTTCACTAATTAATATTGTATATTCTTTCATTTTTTAAAAATGTATTTATAATAGCCGTTTTCAAGTCTGTTTGTTAAAGTTGTTATCTGCGCCTACCTGAAGTTAAGTGTCTATTTGTTGCTTTTTCTCTTGAATATGGGTTGCACAGTTCTGTTTCTTTGTATGCCCAGCAAGCTTTGACTGAAGACTTGACTTTGTAGATATTATGTTTCAGTGACTTTGAAATCAGTTTTATTTTTCTGAGGACTGCTGTTTTTTTGTTCTAGCAAGCAGTTTATCTAGCTGTACTTGAACTGTTAGCTCCACCAGGTAGAGAACTGTGATAATTAGGTCATATTGGGAGACTGATTCTCCTGGGAGCCACTCAAATTATGAAGACATGCTGCAGGACCACAAGCCATCCCAGATTCTGACTTAACAAAGTCTATAGGGGTTCATGTATAGATCAGAGCCAAATCCTAAGAAAGATTAGTGATGAAATGGCTTAAAAGTGCACATCCTCATTTGATGTGGGTCATGACTTTATATTCATCTCTTTACATGAATAAAGTAAATATAGTATATGGGAGAATAATCCTGGGAATCCAAACAGTATGTTTCTATATAAAACAGTATGTTTTAATACTGAATAACATTGCTCTTACAGAGAAGGCAATGGCAAGCCACTCCAGTACTCTTGCCTAGAAAATCCCATGGATGGAGGAGCCTGGTAGCCTGCAGTCCATGGGGTCGCTAAGGGTCGGACACAACTGAGCGACTTCACTTTCACTTTTCACTTTCACACATAGGAGAAGGAAATGGCAACCCACTCCAGTGTTCTTGCCTGGAGAATCCCAGGGACAGGGGAGCCTGGTGGGCTTCCGTCTATGGGGTCACACAGAGTCGGACACGACTGAAGTGACTTAGCAGCAGCAGCAGCAGACATTTTACAGTTGGTTGAGAAATTTGTACTTTTCCTTTGGACTTTATAACTCTGGTCTGCCAAAAAGTGAGGACTGTATTTTGGCCTGAAGCAATCCTTAGTTTTACAAGCAATTAGTATAAGGGAGTTAAATGAGGGAATCTTTTAATTTGAGGTCACACAGAGTCGGACATGACTGAAGTGACTTAGCAGCAGCAGCAGCAGCAACACTGCTTTTATTGTCGTATTCTAAAAATCGACATTCATATTCATTCATGTAAAATAAACTGTGTAGTTTGAATGTGAATGAAACATATATAAATAAATAAATGTATCTACTTCTAGTCCCCTAGTGAAGATGTATACAAATGGAGATAAAGAATTAGTTGGTGAAGCTGGACCTCTTTATCATTCCAATATCTTTTGTTCTCTCTTACATTAAGTCTTCTGACTTGATTATGTATCTTACTATAGGGAAGTGTTGAAAGAAGACACATGAAACAGAAAAACACTCATCAACTTAAAACTTCTATGACATCATTTTTATATGAGTAATACTAACTCTAATAAAAACAGCAGACTAAATTTCACGAAGGTAGGAATTGATTACCTTGCTCATCATTCTATCTCCATGTACTATTCAGCATTTAGTACAGTGTCTAACATAAACTAGGCTTTCTACAATTATTAAGTGAATGATTCATTCATATGAATGAATAAAGGCAAAATATTAAAACCAAATGATTGTCCTGCCGAGATTATTAATAAATAGTTTCCCTTAGCTATTTATAGTTCACTATTCTAAGACGTCTGCATGTCAGTCAACTCATTATTATTATTTCCATTTTACAGATAAGTAAATCAAGACATAAGGAAATAAAGCAACTACCTTAAAGTCACACTGAGTTGTAGGCTAAAGATTCAGATCCAGATAGTCTGAATCTAGCATCCGTGCTTTTACCCACTGAGACAAATTTCTAGAAATGCCACTTTGAAAACATACATTTTAAATAATAAAAACAACAATAGTTGGAAGACCTGAAGGATTTTATAAAGTAGTTGGAGAAAAGGAAATTGAAATAAAGTATGAAAAAGTTTATAAAAATGCAGGACAATAGACTGTTAAAACACTCAATGTAGAATACCTTCAAATATAAAAGATAGTCTAAAATTTATCTAAGAGAATTTATATTTGAAGTTAGGTAAGGTTGATTTGAAAATTTTCCTTCACACAAGATTAGACACTAAAGTCTCTTGTGGTTCCCTAACTTAAAAATAAATGAGATGAAATCCCCTGTTAGCACCAGTCATGTCAAATTCCCTTGTTGAGAAATTTGAACAGCACAAGTTTTTAATGTGCTGATAGCTTACCTTTTTTTTTTGCTTATGATCATATCCATAGTTTGGAGAAGTCGCCGTTCCAGGGCTAGAATATCTGTGTCAGTCACATTCCTATAATAAGCATAAGCTATTAGCAGAGCTTGGGATAATACAAAGTTTTGGCATAATACAGGGCTGCTGGAGAAACACAGGAACCTCAATCATTACCCAGTAATTTAAGGAACTGTACTTTCCCTGGGGAATATTAAAGTATAATAAGCAAAAAAATGCTTTTATTGTCACTTTTTAATAGCCAATACTCCTGGGGGCCTCAGGGGAGCAGAAGGTAACTAGCTATCTTACAGACTTCCTTAGACTTGATCCAGTGACATTTAGGGTATATGTGTATCTACACTTTTAACTTGGCATTGTCATCTACTGTTTTACTTTTGGGAAGAATCAATTTGCTGAAGTTGGGACTGGCTCACGTTGCTGTCCACTAGAAATGTGCTTTAAAAAGTGGGAGTTAAAGGGGTTGGAGAAGGTCAGATTGAAATTGTCATTTTAAAAATAAATATAGGGTAAATAACAAGGGCAAGCAATATATAAGTAATAAGACTCATTTAGAAAGATTCCTAGGCCAAAATCCAAAAGAAGAGAGAAGAATAAAAAGGCAGTATCATAGACCCAATATTTAAGTATTAATGATGGTGGCATGATGTGACATATGTATTCAAGAAGTAATGAGAAGAAAAGAAAAACAAAATTCTTGTTACCTGAGGAAGTAGGACATGTAAGTATATGGACAGTTGACAGCACCAAATCCAGAAAGAAGAGCCATGAGAGTCACCCCAATCACACCTACCCTGCTGATGAGTTGTTCTATGGATAAGATCCCTAAAAATATGAAAGCACATTAATGCCAGGTGATACAGATAAACTAGCTTTCATCTCATAGCAAAAGGAAACATCACTGAAAACAGCAACCATTACTTTTAGCTAACTTACATAAGCTAAATTATTAATATGTGGATTTTTCTCTAATAAATATAAAAGTCCATTTATTTTCTTCTTATCCCAAATGCTTCCAGAATCATCTCTATTCTTGGGCAATGGTAAAATAACAATAAATAACATTTGCTGACTATTTACTCAAGGTAACGTGAATTCTAACGAAGTAGTACTTTTAGGAAAGCAAATCTGCTGGAAAAGTATAAATAGGAGATAATACTTTCCACTATAGTTACCTTCAGTCTACATATTTTCCCCTAATGTCATCAGTTCTTTAGCTATGTCTTATTCATTTTTGCCACCAATAAGCACATAATGCATCTAATAAATGGGTTGAATTTATAGAGTAAGTATGTGAGTTTTAGATACTCAATTTTATTCCAATTATCAATTGTTTCCTATTCTTTGAGAATGCTGAAAATCAGCATGGTAGTTAAAATAAATGCTATTTTTGATGTATTTGGAATAAGTAAAAGAAAGCAACACTAAGAGTAACTCAGGAAGTCTGGTGTCACAGGAAAAAACTAGTTCAAATTTGGTCTCACTTCCTATTTCTAGGATAGAGTCGACTTCAGCCATCCACTCCTGTGGCCTGTTAACCAGAGGGAACATTCAGGAATTCTACAGGCTCCGAAGCTGTGCTTCCAATATTTAAGTCCTCTTGTGCCTGTATTTCCACTACCCCATTTTAGAGCTCATTGTGACCTCTGGTTTCTAGTCTTTTGCATCCCCCGACCTTCCAATTCCTTCTTTGCTGAACCTGAGCTCCAAGCTTGTTTAACTTCTCGTCAGGACCCTCAGCCCCTACTCTCCTCCTAAAGCACTGATGCTGCAAACTCCTAACCCTAGATCAACCTGATACTCTGCCTTCCCAGTGCCCATGCCTGAGCTGCCCAAAACTACTAGAATGCATGCTGATACTGATACCATTGTAAGTGTATGGTCTTCAGTCTTAACAGAAATCATTCACTACTAAGGAATCCTTTTCTTGCCCTTGGTCAGCCATCTCTCCCTCTACCCCTTAGCAGATATATTTTAACCCATTTTTCCAATCTTTGTTCTTTTTAGCTAATGTGCTTATCATGTAAGAAAGAAGTTATTAGACATCAACTACCTTCAAACATTTACATCTGCAATCATCCTTCTAACTTGCCCCCTTCAGAACAATATGGTGTCCACAGCTAAGGCTTCTCTTCCTGTGCTTTTGACCTAATGCCCCTTCTACCTCCTCTAAAATTTGTTCTACTGTCTGTTCTCTCTCTCTCTCCCTCTCTTTTATCTTCAATCTTTCCTTCTTTGCTGATCTTTTCCTTTCAGTTTCAAGTTTCTTTCCTAAGAAAAAGTCTGTCCTTGGCCTTGAGTGTACATCTAGTTACCAACCCTCTCTATTTACCCCTTAAATGGAGAAGCTTCTTACACATCCATTTATTCTTTAACTGGCTGCAATTCAGCTTTCACCCCACTGATCTACACTGAATGAAAGTGCTTTCACTAAAACTCACAATGGCAATAAAATAGGTAATATTCACCAAGCACCTATTATATACTACGTGCTGTTTTAAGTATTCTACTTGTATTAGTTCATTTAATTCTCATAACAACTCTGAGGTGGATATTACTGAAGATCTCATTTTACAGATGATGAAATGGAGGCAAGAACTTAGTCAAGCTAACATAGCTAATAAGTGGCAGAGTCAGGATTTAAACCCAATAAGCCTAGCTCCAGAGCCTGGACTCTTAGCCCTTATCATAATATGGTCAGGAATTTTCTTCTGATTGCAAAATTCAACATTTTCCAATCCTTGTTCTATTTGATCATTTATGACATTGAATTGTTCCTATTTTACATTATTTTCCTTTCTTGACTTTTATATTACCATTTCTGCTTTCCTTCTCCACTTGCTTTTTCTTGGTCTGTTTTTGCTCTCCATGGACCAGAATTCCCTCTTTCATTTCAGTCTATACATTTTCCTTGGGTGACCTTGCCTGTTTCCCCAGTTTCACCTAACAGCATTTAGCTGATAATATTTAATTTTTTAGATTCCTGGAATTATCTCCAAGAGGACAGATAAATCTGTACTTTTAAGTTCCTGATTTGTGTATATAATTACCTACTGAATATCACTTAGATGTGCACAGGCAACACAAATTCTACATATCCTAAATGAAAATTATCTTCCGTCTTCTGTATTACTTTTCTTAGCAAATGACATCATCAACTATCTGGTCACCCAATAAAAACAATTTATACCATTAGTTTCTATTCGGTCTCTTACTCGGTCTTGAATACACTTCAGGGCTTTACATGATGTCTCCTGTGACTTCCTGCTGAATATACCTTTGTTTTTGTCCCTTAAATCTCAGCTTGAATATCACTTCTTCAGAAAGGTTGATGCTAAGGGCTTGCAATAAATTTGATATCTTATCTGCATTATTTTCTATGATAGCTTTTGTTCATGGTTGTATCTCTAGCAGTTAATATAAACTAGGTGCTCAACAAATATTTGTAGAATGTTAAATGAATGAATAAATCCAAATTCTGTTGAAGGTACTCTTCACATATCTCTTGAATTTGTATCCTTTTCACAGGAAGGAATCATGTCTTATTCATCTTTACTTATTGCCTGGCACATGAAAGGTGTTCAACAAATGTTTGTTGACTGTGGATACATAATTATCTCCAAGTTACATTAAAAAAAAAAAACCCTAAGGAATTAATACAGGTTATATAAAAAACTGGAAAAATTTGCCCTCTCTTTTATTTTCTTTAAGGTACTTGTCCCTTTATTAAGTATCTTTTTCTGGCTTAAAGTACTTTTAATACTATCTACTTAATCTCAGTATTTCTATGAAGTAAAGGTTAACCATTATAATTCTTGTTTTCTAGCTCATAAATGGAAAGTCAGATGGATTAAGTGATTTGCTGCGATTTGCTCACACAGATTCCTTCTAGCTTCAAACGACTTCTTCGTTTCTCTTACTCTTTCCTACCATGGAATGTCTTCCAACCTTCCTAGGTGCAGGTACTGCACAAGGAATACTTTTACAGACATTTTTTCATATAAGTAAGGATTGGATATAGTTTTCTCCACGGTCTCCACAGCAACAAACCACACTGTTGGGACAGTCTGGGGAAAAATCTAAAAAGGCAATGTAAGCCTGGCTGCTTCTCAGCTATTGCCTAAACTTTTCTTCCTCCTTATTTCTCTTACAGGGTCAAATTAATTAGATACTTGAACATTCAGAAATAAAACCAAAATGCTTATTTACTGGAGCACAAAGAAAAGACTAACATTGAAACTATTCGTTAGCTCTTCCTCTGGGTGTATTCTTCAGGATATCCCCACAGAATTTAAAAAAGGGATGGATGAAGTTACAATAGATGTGACAGTTTTTATCTCCTCTCAGGTACTGTCTGGCTGCACTGGTCATGTGAGCTGACTGCTCTCCAGAAGGCTGGAAAAAGGCATCAGTCATACCTTTGAACTACATGTGAGCTTGCATTATCACTGTTAGCAGCCCTGGGGTCCTCTTACTACTACTGTCCCTCATTTCTAGTATCACAGACAAATCTCTCTCTGGGCATTCATTTGAAACAGTTTATACGAGAAGTATATCATCAGGGCCTCTCTACTCCAAATTTTCCCATACAATGCCATGGGCATGCTGATCACATTAGCAAATCTTTCTACCCAGAGTGTTAGATTCTTGAACTCATCTACCACCTTGAAGAACCAATTTTTTTTTCATTCACTAATTCAATAAATATGTATGTGCTAGGTTTGATGACAGGCACTAAGGATATAATAATAAATAAGACGTAGTCTCTGACCTCAGGGAGCTCACAGGTTAATGACGAAGTTGGATAAGGAAACAAGTAATCACAAGTTTTAAAGGTGATTTAAGTGCACTGAGGCAGGAGAAACTGACATCTCCTAATGACCACCAGGAAAAGTCTTCTTAGAGGAACTGACAAGAGTTGAATACTTTAAGAATAAATAGGTATTTTCCAGGCAGAACAGAGGTGAAAGACTATCCAGGCTGATAGAACAGTTCTAGAAACTTTAAGTAATTTGGCAGGACTGGAGGACAGATAGAGAAAGAGAACAGTTGTCAGGACGTGGAAAGTCTTGTATGACATTATAAGAATATGAAGGATTTTGGTATGCTGGTGTTTCTTAACTTTTGGGGACTTATTTGATGTTACGTGAAAATTCAAAATAGATGTTTTTATTAAAAAAATACACAGTTATTTATGACATTGCACATGCTTTTAAAAACTGCACACTTCCTCTGACACTCCTGGAGAAAAGTCTTAAAACCTCTCTTCCGCAGATCGCTGTCTAGTCTCTAGGCAGACTAGACATGAAAGGACACATGGGAGGTATGGCAGATTCAAGATACTGGTTTAGGCACCACTCATTTCAGTGCCTTTCTAGCATGACTTCTTTTCCTATAGAATCTGGAAAGCCAAAAAAAGCTCTTTCCCATATTTCCTTGAAGCTAAGATTCTGAACGTCACCTGGGTTGCCTCATATTCACTTGCCCATGTGAGACCTCAAACACAGATGTGAATAATGTGGGAGTGATGACAGCACTTGGGACCTGGAGCAGTTGGAGCCATTTCTAATGTCTGGTCCCCGATCATAGGTCCTAAGTGGCAGGTGACAACTTCTGTGGTTTTCTTTTTCCTCCTAATTTAGTACTATGTGGTTGGGTGTTTCTCTTTACTATGCAGCACTCAAGTTTGATACCCTGCTTTACCAGAATTTCTAAAAACTCCCAATACACTGTAATAAACCACTTCCTGCTTTAAACTAGTTAGAGTAGAATCTGTTTTCTGCTATAAGAACCTTGATAGGTACAGCTGCTGCTGCTGCTAAGTCTCTTCAGTCGTGTCCGACTCCATGTGACCCCAGAAACGGCAGCCCACCAGGCTCCCCCGTCCCTGGGATTCTCCAGGCAAGAACACTGGATTGGGTTGCCATTTCCTTCTCTAATGCATGAAAGTGAAAAGGGAAAGTGAAGTTGCTCAGTCGTGTCCGACTCTTAGCAACCCCATGGACTGCAGCCTACCAGGCTCCTCTGCCCATGGGATTCTCCAGGCAAGAGTACTGGAGTGGGGTGCCATTGCCTTCTCCGATAGGTACAGTAGGACAGTAAAATGAAAAGATGTACATTTAAATTTAAAAAAAGCTTCAGTATATGAAAGTCCCAGTAGATCCATTATAGGCAGGTGCTCTAATCTAACATATATATATATATATATATATATATATGTATATATATTCTGGAGGAGTATTTATTTCTGAAGTAGTTCGAGAAGAACTTATTGAGGGATTTTGCCCATTGATTAGCATACAAAGGAGGGCTCTGTCCATGACTGGTTGTTTATTTAAAATGAACTTTTTTGTGTGGAAAGACACTAACTCCTAAAAAGCTTTCCATCTACTAATAGAGTTTTATGTCATTGCTCTTTCCCAGAATACATACACTCCCTAGAGACGCTCTTCATTATCACTTGAGCACTGACCATTTACCTTCTGGTTCACAGACCACTTTGGGAATCTCACAAGAGCTTATGGATACCTCACTTCCAAATATACATATACATTCCCATCATTCTGCATAAAATACCAGGAGGCTAAAGTTAAGGATACCTTTCTCAATCCATTATTCCCTTACAGTTCATTCACTAACCTAAAGTCAAAACTCCTGCTCTAAAATTATAGAAGTCTGTTCCCAAACCAGCATCTGATACCTCCTAGGATGAAAGAAAAATTCAGTTCAAAACCAGACTTTTTTTTAGAGAAATTGCTGTGTTTCCCTTAATAAGTAGTTTATAAAAACTGATTTTTTTCAAAGTAGAAAATGATAAACAACACTTTTCCCCTCCCCACCACATACACTCACCATGTTTGGGGCTGAGAATGGGAAATGGATCTCCTAGTTTCCAGAAGAAATACATAAAGGTCAACCATAAGAGACAGGAAAAAAGCAGTCGCTGTTTATGTACTAAGAAAGAGGAGACAAGGTGAAATAAGTATATATAAAAGAGTTTTCTTTACATAAGTTTATGGGATCATCCTAATTAATATTTGGCTGCCTTGCTCACTGGGTAAATGAATGGTGGAACAACATAAGTTTTAGAAATTGTTTTCTAAACCTCTTACCATTATAAGAGAAATCTAGTTGAGTTAGGGGAGGCTTTTTTTTAAGAATGAAGAAGTCTTTTAAAATGACCGTTGAGGAGGGGGAAAAGGTCATTTTCTGATAAAGTACTAACAACAATCCCCAGTACAAATCAAAAAGTACAAATAGTACCCTGAATTGGAAAAATGAAAGGAAAGACATTATAGTAGAAAGAGAAATAAAGTTGTGGCAGGACAAATAACCTAATCATTCATTTAATATTTTGTGCTAACTTTTTAAAGATGCTGTGTATGAGGTGCCCCCAAATAACAGTAGCTACTGAAAGTAATATAGAAATGAAGCTTTCTGCAGCCTCCGTCCCTGAGAACACTCATCTTAATCATGTGCTGATATGAGGGTAAAATACTCACGTAGTCGGATGTTGCTCACAATAAAATAGCCAATGTAAAAAGGCACCATGAAAACCAGGATCAACAAAATTACACACAGGTTCATTTTCCAGTGAAAATAACGGGAGCTGAAACAAATGTCAAAGAATTATCACTAGGAGGGGAAAAGGGCAGCTATTTTCACTCTCTTTAGGAGAAGGAAATGGCAACCCACTCCAGTGTTCTTGCCTGGAGAATCCCAGGGATGGGGGAGCCTGGTGGGCTTCCGTCTATGGGGTCAACACAGAGTCGGACACGACTGAAGTGACTTAACAGCAGCAGTCTTCCAAAGGATCTCTTGCTCTTTGAACTCAATACTGAATATATTTCATCTCATTAGTCAACTAGGCTGTTACTATCTACTCATTTATAGAAATTAAAAAATAAATTATAAAGTTCTGAAAGGTATATATGGCCATTGTAACCTCCTAAGAATTTCATTTTTTTAATTGAGACTGTTAATGCTTTGGTTATATTCACAGGCAATATATAATAACATATATCAATATATATTACTACTGGTTGATGACTATTGTTTCACTTAACACTGGGAGTCATATTTCAATATAAGAGTTAAAAGAAAATAAATGTTAATAATATGCATTATAAAGACACATAAATACTTCTGTAACCTCAATATAACTAAACATCTGATCTGCATGATTACTTTCACTACTGCTTATAAAATATTTTATTTACTGATTTTTAGGACTTTTTATAACAATTTCAGTTCAGTTCAGTTCAGTTCAGTCGCTCAGTCGTGTCCGACTCTCCGCGACCCCATGAATCACAGCACGCCAGTCCTCCCTGTCCATCACCAACTCCCGGAGTTCACTCAAACTCATGTCCACAGAGTCGGTGATGCCATCCAGCCATCTCATTCTCGGTCGTCCCCTTCTCCTCCCGCCCCCAACCTTTCCCAGCATCAGAGTCTTTTCCAGTGAGTCAACTCATCGCATGAGGTGGCCAAAGTATTGCTTATAACAATTTACTGAGACATAATTCACATATTCAAAGTGTACAATATAAAGGTTTTCAGTATATTCACATTGTGCAACCATTACTACAATCAATTTTAGAACATTTTCATCAGTCCACGACGATTAGCAATCACTCCCCTTTCCTTTCAACCTCCCCAGTCCTAGGAAGAGGAGCTTTCCCTGTAGCTCAGTCAGTAAAGAATCTGCCTGCAATGCAGGAGACCTGGGTTCGATTCCTGGGTCAGGAAGATTCCCTGGAGAAGGAAATGGCAACCCACTCCAGTATTCTTGCCTGGAGAATCCCATGGACAGAGGAACCTAGCTGGACTCCTGCCAGGGGGTTCCAAGAATTGGATACAACTTAGCAACTAAACCACCACCACCACCAGTCCTAGCAAAGTGCCAATATACTCTGTCTCTACGGACTTGCACATTCTGGACACTTCATGTACATGGAATCATGTAATATAAGATCTTTTGTGACTAAATTCTTTAACTTAGTATTAAGTTGTCAAGGTTCATCCATGTGCAGCATCTATCAACGTTTCACTCCTTTTTATGGCTGAATAATATTCATACCATTGTATGGATATACCACATTTTGTTTATCCATTCATTAGTTGGTGGACATTTGGGTTGTTCCACTTTTTAGCTTTTCCACCATTTGCATATCTTATTTGGAGAAATGTCTACTCAGATCCTTTGTCCATTTTTCTTTTCCTTTGTCTAATTTTGACTGTGTTATTTGTCTTTTTATCATTGAGTTGTTAGAGTTCTTTACATATTTGAGATAGAAGTCCTATAGCAGATTCATGGTTTACAAGAATTTTCTCCCATATCTGGGATATCTATAAACTTTCTTGATGGTGTCCTTTGTATTTATCGATTTTAAACTTACTTAAAACTAGGCCTGGTTTCAAAGAAGGTTAAGTAGTTAAATGGCTTATGAGTATATATTAAATACAAGATGATGAAAAAAACTATAAGGTAATAGGAAAGGAAGGAAAAACAATGGCAAAACACAGGTAGAATATCAGGCTAGGCCTGATGGTTATTATGAAAATTTACACCTTAGAGTTCAGAAACTTGCTACAGGTGGGTCATAAATTTAGCTTTACATTTTCTAATGGTCAAAAAAATAGAAAAATCGATCAGTTTGATACATCACAGTGTATGTAAGAAAAACAAATTATAAGGGAAGCATAATTATTACTAATTATAACTGAATTATAACCATGATCATATTGAAATTTCTCCAAAGAGTTCTTAAAGAAGAAAATATAAGGGCAATTAACAATGTTCTTCACACCATGCTTTCAAGACAGACATCAGTAAGTTTCAGTGGGCTATTTCTTACTGTTTACTCCTTAGTGCATATGGCAGGAATCATAAAACACAGAGCTATTTAGTAAAGGCTATCCCACAGAGAACCAATTCCATTTAGTTTAGGTAAACTGACACCTTTTGCTAATCTGGATTACCCACTTTTGAGCATTTAGAGAAACAACATGCACATCCTCCAGGCAACTGTACTCAGTATTTCAGCTAAGTTTCTGAAAGATACTGGGAGGCAGTGGGTTTGAAATGACAAGTGTAATCCATATCCATATTGCCCATTAAAAGCAAACCATATATTTTAACTGCAATTTGAGCTGAGGGTAAAGTGACAGTCTCTTAAGAAAATTAAGGATACCAACAAGATTACATAGTTGAATAGGAGGCTACAGCACTTCTGCTTAGAGATGAGCCAAAAGAATACTCTTGTTCAGGTCGAAGATTTTCCTTTGAAAACTATTCTGAGTAGTCAATGCACAGTTAATAATATATGATCACAATCCATAATTCTGTTACATCGTAGGATCAACTGTTAGTATGAAAAAACAGGTATAACTGAAGATATATCTTAGCCTACCCAATCCCCAAAAAGGACCTACAGAAGAACCAGATTTAGCAATGCTACTTTCATAATCTTTAAGATAAGCTATTTGAGGAACATAAATCCAAGTAACTGAGTGACATATCTTACTATATGGGATTATTAACAATAAGTGAGTCAAAAGTTCAGGGACATCAGCTACCAAAAACAATAATTTTGGCTTTAGACTGAGTCAAAGTCCTTTCTAAACTACCTAGACATTACTCATGGCCAGTCAGTCACCTGTTTTTATAAATGAAGTTTTACTGGAACACAGTCACACCCATTTGATGACATATTGCCTCTGGATGCTTTGGCTCTGCAACAGCAAGGTTGAGTAGTTACAACAGAAATAGCGTGGCCCACAGAAAGTGAAGTTGCTCAGTCGTATCCGACTCTTAGCAACCCCATGGACTGCAACCCACCAGGCTCCTCTGTCCATGGGATTTTCCAGGCAAGAGTACTGGAGTGGGGTGCCATTGCCTTCTCTGTGGCCCACAGAGCCTAAAATATTTACTCTCTGGCTCTTCACAGGAATGGTTGCTGAACTCTGGTTAGACAGCAGTAAAACTTTCAGGTTGTGATAATAAAATTTTTTTTTCTAGCTTTATTGAGAAATAACTGACATAGGCCACTAAATAAGCTTTAGGCGTCCACAGTGATGGTTTCATTTACATATATTGTGAAATGATTACAAAAGGTTTAGTTAACATCATTCTCTCATTTAGATACAGTAAAAAAAAAAAAAAAAAACAAACTCTCGTGATGAGAACTCTTAGGATTTACTCTTAACTTTCCCACATATCACACAGCAAATTAGCCACCTTCCTTCAATTTCCCCTCCTCCAAACTCCCACCTCTAGCAACCACTATCTGATCTCTTTTTCTATGAGTTTGGTGTTCTTATTTTTGTTTTTGCTTTTAGGTTCCACATATAAGTGGAACCACACAGTATTTGTCTTTCTCTGCCTGACTTGTTTCACTTAGCATAATGCCTTCAGGGTCCATCCATGTTGTCACAAATGGAAGGATTTCTTCATTCTATACATTGTATATACACTTCATACTTTATCCATTCATCTCTCCATGGACACCGAGGTTGTTTCATGTCTTGACTACTGTAGAGTCCCTTATACTGCAAGGAGATCCAACTAGTCCATTCTAAAGGAGATCGATCCTGGATGTTCATTGGAGGGACTGATGCTAAAGCTGAAACTGCAATACTTTGGCCACCTCATGCGACGAGTTGACTCACTGGAAAAGACTCTGATGCTGGGAAAGGTTGGGGGCGGGAGGAGAAGGGGACGACCGAGAATGAGATGGCTGGATGGCATCAACGACTCTGTGGACATGAGTTTGAGTGTACTCCGGGAGTTGGTGATGGACGGGGAGGCCTGGCGTGCTGTGATTCATGGGGTTGCGGAGAGTCGGACACGACTGAGCGACTGAACTGAACTGAACTGACTGTAAATAATGCTGCAATGAACACGATGTGTTTCGAGTTAGCGTTTTCATTTTCTTTGGACATACTTTCAGAGGTGGAATTGCTGGAGCCTCCACACTGTTTTCCATAGCAGCTGTATCAATTTACAATCCCAGCAACAGTGCACGAAGGTTCCCTTTTCTCTACATCAAGACCACTATTTGTTATCTTTTGTCTTTCTGATGATAGCCACTCTAACAGATATGAGGTGTCATCTCTCTAATGACTAGTAATGTTAAGCATTTTTTCACGTACCCGTTGGCCTGATAAATCTTTGGAAAACGTCTATTCAGGTGCTTTGCCCATTTTAAAATCGGATTATTTGTTTTTTTGCTATTGAGTTACGAGTTCTTTATATGCTTTGGATATTAACTCCATATTAGATACATGATTTGCAAAGGTTTTTTCCCTTCTATAGGTGGTCTTTTCACTTTGTTGATGGTTCATTTTGCTGTGCAGAAGCTTTTCAGTTTGATATAGTCCCACCTGTTTTTTTTTTTTTTTATAGTAGTACTTTCACTACAAAATAATTTATTAAAACACAGCTTCAGCCTCCTATATACAAGCGCACATACTCCTGACTACCCTAACTAGGGGACCCTTTTCTTCTCCCTTGCCTTGCGAACCTCTTCTATCAGATGTTTAAGATACTGGATCTCCTTGGCCAAGGAATCTGCCTTCTCTTTCAGAGCCTCATTCTTCTTTTCTAGCTCTTTACATTCACCATTGAGGGCCTCCTGCTCTGCCCTCTTCTTCTGGCAGTACCTAGTGGCTGCTGTCTTGTTCTGCTCCATTTTCTTCAGCTTCTTGTCCAGCTTCTCACCCTTTACTTTTGCTGCTACCATCTTCTCTCCAGGAGGGTCGTAGGGTTTGGGGCGGGAAGAGCCACTGAGGGCACCTGGACATAGCAGGCTCTTATTTGGAAAGCCCCTGGAGGTGGAGGGGCTATGCTGGGGAGAGCCCAGAGAGGAGTCAGGGCTCATACAGATGCCACTATCATTATCTGAAGGGGCATCCTCCTCCTTTATGCACTGAGGAATCACAGTAATGTAAGTGGTGGAGTCTGGCTTGCTATCTCCTTCAAAAATAACCACTTCACTGCATAGCTCTAAACTAAAGGAATGATCCGGAGTGGAAGACAGGGGCCCTGGGGAAGGGGGAAGAGGTTGCAAGAAAGTGAAGGGGGTACCCCGGTCAATTGTTGGTAAACTTTCTGGAAGATGGCCAATTGAGATCACTATCTGGGGGGGGCTCCTTGTTAGTCTCCTGGAGTAGGGGATCAAAGAGATCACACGTGTCATCCAACATAGCCAAGAGCTCATCTGGCATGGTTTCCAGGTCATCTATACTCAACAGGGTATTATTAAAATCAAACTCCTTCAAATCCATTTTCTCCACCATCCAATCTGTCCCAGAGAAAGCATCCTCCTTGCTGTTGTCTGAGAAACTGACCAACCCATCCACAGCCAGCCAATCGGAGGAGCCTGCCTTAGCCTTGTTGCAGGAGAACCCATGAGGTGTGAAGTGCTTGGCCACCTCCAGGTAGTCATCTAGGAGACCTAGGCTCTCTTCAGCCCCCAAACCCGACTGGTCGAAGGGGACACTAAGTCCCCCACGAACACCTCGCTGCTCAGGAAGCTCATCTCAGCCATGTTGCGAGGTTTTGGTGCTTAATTCAAGGAATGTGCTTAATTCGAAGGTGTCTTTGTCGGTTACAGCAAGGCTGCTGCTGAATGCCGTGAAAAGCGCCATGGCTTAAGACGCTGGGGGGTTGCCGCTGCAGAGCCTGGTGCTGCTGCCGCGCTGCAAAGGCCGATGCTGCCGCAGGCACTGCTGCCTCTAATGCGCCATGGTGGCCACAGACCCTGGGGTAGTGGGAGGAGAGACTGTGCGCACTTGACCAAAGGAACTACATCTATGGGCGGGAGGAAGAAAAAATGGCCCCACCTGTTTGTTTTTGATGTTGCTGTTTGTGCTTTAGGTGTGATTTCCAAAAAAAACATTTTCTTCTAAGAGCTTCATGGTTTCAAGTTTTACATTTAAGTCTTTAATCCACTTCAAGATCTCTTCAAGAAAATTAGCAATACCAGGGGAACATTTCATGCAAAGATGGGCTCAATAAGGGACAGAAATTGTATGGACCTAACAGAAGCAGAAAATATTAAGAAGAGGTGGCAAGGATATACAGAAGAACTATACAAAAAAGATCTTCATGACCCAGATAATCACGATGGTATGATCAGTCACCTAGAGCCAGACATCCTCGAATGCGAAGCCAAGCAGGCCTTAGGAAGCATCACTACAAACAAAGCTAGTGAAGGTGATGGAATTCCAGTTGAGCAATTTCAAATCCTAAAAGATGAGGCTGTGAAAATGCTGCACTCAATATGCCAGCAAATTTGGAAAACTCCGCAGTAGCCACAGGACTGGAAAAGGTCAGTTTTCGTTCTAATCCCAAAGAAAGGCAATGCCAAAGAATGCTCAAACTACCACACAATTGCACTCTTCTCACCCACTAGTAAAGTAATGCTCAAAATTCTCTAAGCCAGGCTTCAACAGTACATGAACCGTGAACTTCCAGATGTTCAAGCTGGATTTAGAAAAGGCACAGGAACCAGAGTTCAAATTGCCAAAATCCGTTGGATTATTGAAAGAGCAAGAGAGTTCCAGAAAAACATCTACTTCTGCTTTATTGACTATGCCAAAGCCTTTGACTGTGGAAAAACTCCTTCACAACAAACTGTGGACAATTCTTTAAGAGATGGGAATACCAAACCACCTGACCTGTCTCTTGAGAAATCTGTATGCAGGTCAGGAAGCAACAGTTAGAACTGGACATGGAACAACAGACTGATTCCAAACAGGGAAAGGAGTACATCAAGGCTGTATATTGTCACCCTACTTATTTAACTTATAAGCAGAGTACATCATGAGAAACACTGGGCTGGAGGAAGCACAAGCTGGAATCAAGATTGCCAGGAGAAAAAGCAATAACCTCAGATACGCAGATAACACCACCCTTATGGCAGAAAGTGAAGAACTAAAGAGTCTCTTGATGAAAGTCAAAGAGAGTGAAAAGTTGACTTAAAGCTCAATATTCAGAAAACTAAGATCATGGCATCTGATCCTATCTCTTCATGGCAAATAGATGGGAAAACAGTGGAAACAGTGAGAGACTTTATTTTTTTGGGCTCCAAAATCACTGCAGATGGTGACTGCAGCCATGAAATTAAAAGCAGCTTACTCCTTGGAATAAGGAGCAACCTAGATGGCATCTTAAAAAGCAGAGACATTGCTCTGCCAACAAACATCCATCTAGTCAAGGCTATGGTTTTTCCAGTGGTCATGTATGGATGTGAGAGTTGGACTATAAGGAAAGCTGAGCACCGAAGAATTGATGCTTTTGAACTGTGGTGTTGGAGAAGACTCTTGAGAGTCCCCTGGAATTCAAGGAGATCCAACCAGTCCATCCTAAAGGAAATCAGTTCTGAATATTCATTGGAAGGACTAATGTTGAAGCTGAAACTCCAATACTTTGGCCACCTGATTCGAAGAACTGACTAATCAGAAAAGACCCTGATGCTGGGAAAGATTGAAGGCGGGAGGAGAACGGGATGACAGAGGATGAGATGGTTGGATGGCATCACCAACTCAATGGACATGAGTTTGAGTAAACTCCTGGAGTTGGTGATGGACAGGGAGGCCTGGCGTGCTGCAGTCCATGGACTGCAGAGTTGCAGAGTCGGACACAACTAAGCGACTGAATTGAATCCATTTCCAGTTAACTTTTGTGAGTAATATAAGATGGGGGTCAAGTTTCACTATATTACATGTGAATATCTAATTTTCCCTCCATCTTTTATTGAAGATGTTTTCTTCAATATTGAAAAGATATTGAAGTCTTTTCTCCATTGACTATTCTTGGCTCCCTTGTCAAAAAGTTGACTGTATATGCTTTGGTTTATTTCTGGACCCTTACATAAAATTAAAAAATTAGCAGGTAAAATAACACTTGCCTAGTCTCGATAGTCATTGGATCTATATTTAGCTCACCCAAGAAAGGTTTGGATTTTTAAAGAACAAGTTTAAAAACCACAAAGTCAGAACATATTCCTCTTTTACCATATAAGTTCTTAATTTATCCATCAAGAGACTATATCATCAACTCTGATTCTCCAAATAGGAATTTGAGAATATAATCTCTTTATAAGTCTCAAGACTCAGGGATCTATATATAATGAGTTACACAGCTTAGCTCAGCATTGATTCCTGACTACAGAGCCAATGCCACTTTATTCTTAAGACTTTTCCATGTAGTGATTAAAAAAAAGTACAACAAAACTCTACACAGAATAGCTGATGTACTCTAAACACAAATACTGGCCCCTAAAAAAAAGGAAGGTTGCAGTTTAACAAGCAAGAAATATTTTGGATAAACTGTTCATAACAGGTCTATCTTTTGGAGGAGGACAGGAGTTTCTTTTTAAAAATGCTTTAAAGAACACTCTTAAGTTCAATCAGACTTGAACATGCCTATGAAATAAACAAAATTAACTAGATTGGTAAGAACTGGAGTTCAGTTTTCATAGAAGCCCTTAACTAGCTCTGAGGAATTCGAATCTTTTCAGGTAGAGATTTCTCCACCAGCAGGACAAATGTGAAGGGCTCTTCCTGTGATTCAATCAGACAGTAGCTTGAGAAAAATAAAACTTCTTATAGTAAAGCCTGGGACCTAGGTTCTCACAGCCCAGTCTCAATTAGTACTTCAGAACTAATGTTCAGACTTGTTTTCCTGCTATTTCACAATCTTTTTCAAGCCAGTTACTAGGTGCCTGGAACCCGTATTTGCTATGATTATTACAGTTACTGAGACTAAACTAACTACACAGTGGATTTTTTTCAGCTATGGGATCCCAGTAAATCTTCCACCATAAAGAAAGTAACATAGGTCTCTTTAAGAGGAGACCTAATTAGTACTCTTACTCACCTGCTATTCAATACTCCTAAGATTTCAAAGATGATGAGCTCAAACATGGTGCAAGAAAATGCGAAAGTCACAGAGAATATCACCTGTACCACATACTGACGCACCTGTTAAAAGTCAAATAGAGAACAAAAGTCATTTCCTTGTGTGAAATATTGAGTTGATTACAAGTTTCTGATTACAAGTCAGAAAACTTATTTTGAAGAAATTCTCAAGTTATTAGAAACAGGACCATGACAGTAACCTGTCTAGAGCTAAAAGAATAGAGGAAAATAGGTTGTACTTCTAATTCATAGGTCACCATTACCATCATCCTCTTGTGGATGAAAAATTTAAAGCACAAGAAGATGAAGTGACAAAGTCAGAAGTAGCACTTAGAATTCCTGATGTACACTGACAAAAAATGACAGATTTAGATATACAGGTTAGTTCTAAAAGGGTTTCTTCAACATTCTGCACAGACCTTGAAACAGTTTTAGAACCTCTCCTAGGAGGCCTTACAGTAGGGAGCAGAACAGAATCTCTACAATTCTGGGCTCCTTTAGATAACAACTCAAACTCCCTGGGGAAGTTTAATAGAGAACATACTAGAAATGACCCCAGATAGTCCATGACTATTGAGCTTATTACTAAATAAGGAAGATTAATCAGGAAGTGTCCAGTGTAGGCTGTTGTCTTTCTGAATTCAAACCCTAAGATATGAATCAGACCAGCCTTAGAATTAACTTAGGAAGTCAGACTGATAATTAACACTGAATGCCAGATACCCAAATGAATGAGTACATTTAAGAGACATTACAAGTTAAATTCTCTCCCAAAGAACTATTTGCTATTGGTGTGTATATTAATATGACTAAACCATGATACTTCTTGATTCTGGCTTCTGGGCTATATACAACTAGCATTAAAAAAAAAAATCAACTAAGCTTAATTATATTCTCCAATTTAAGAATTATATATTATAGTAGCAAAAGCTTCCCATCTTGGGAGCGAACATGATTATCTTTAAAAATTTTTTTTGACCATCACAGGTCATGAAAGTTCAAGCATAAATGGTTTTTTAATTGAAGTATAGCTGATTTAAAATGTTTCAGGTGTACAGCAAAGTGATTCATATATATACACACCCACACACATTTCAGATTTTTTCCATTATAGGTTATTATAAGATACTGAATACAATTCCTTGTGCTATACAGTAGACCCTTGTTACTTACCTATTTTATATGTAGTGGTGTACATCTGTAAACCCAAAGTCCCAATTTATCCCTTTCCCCGCTTCCTCCACTTTCCCCATGGTAACCATGAGTTTGTTTTCTATGTCTGTAAGTCGACTTCTATGTTGTAAATAAGTTCACTTGTATCATTTTTTAAGATTTCACATATAAGTGATATAATATGATAATTGTCTTTCTCAAACATGATTTTTTCTTTAATGGAGATATTTTTCTTTTCCCATTTAAAACAATAAATTCACATAATATTAGCATAATCAAAATGATCTCTTCTCACCTCGTAGTCCTTAAACAGCTGTCGCATGAAAAAAAGCCACCCAAATCCAAAGAAAAGTATCTGGAGGGGAAAGAAGATAGAAGATCAGCATGTCAATACATAATCTTTTGAGAAGTGCCTTTTACAGACTATTTTATGATAAAAGGTTGCCTAACTAACCAGCTTATTTTAGAGATTAAAGGTGACATCCACTCACATAACACCTACTTACTAAAGTCCTCAACAGTGGACCAGATGTTGAAATGCTCTTCAATTTTTGAAATTATCCTTGTTTTAGAACATGTTTTAAGCTGGGCACAAATTAAGATAGTAGCCACATGACAGCTCTGTTCATTGTTCTAAAGCTCATTTATTTTTCACTGGTAAATACGTTCTCCACATATACATACTCTGACACAACTCCTCTTCTTGTATTGGCTAGGATTGTTATCAAAGAATAAAATTCTTTTTAAAAATTATAGTTGCTTTAAAAGGTTGTGTTATTTTCTGGTGTATTCAGTTATACATACACACACACATATATATACACACACACACACACACACACACATATTGTTTTTCATGTTCCTTTCCATTATGGTTTGTTCCAGGATATTGGATATGGTTTCCAATACTGTGCTATACAGTAGGAATTTGTTGCTTATTTTATATATAATAGCTTGCATCTGCTAACTGAAAACTCTGAATTTATCCCTCCTCTCCCCTTTTCCACTTTGGTAGCCATAAGTGTGTTTTCTATGTCTGTGAGTCTGTTTCTATTTCATAAGTAAGTTCGTGTCATACTTTAGATTCCAAATATAAGTGATATCATATTTGTCTTTCTCTCTGATTTACTTAGTATGATAATCTCTAGGTCCATCCATGTTGTTGCGAGTGGCATTATTTCAGAATAAAATTCTTTTATGCCTTCCAACTCACTTCAGGAGAAAGTGTGAACTCTCGAGTATGGTTTAGCAGATTCTTCCTCCTCTTATTGTGTCCCTCCTATCCACCAAATTCATGTTTTCAGCCATATGGAACTGCCTGTGCTTCTTTAGATATAACATTCTTTCATACCAAGACCTTTGCAGATGTTATCCTTTGACAGGAACTTCTCCCCAGTCCCCTCCTTACTTATCCTACAAATCTTTTTTTTTTTTTTACTTAAGAATAATTTCTTGTATTTCTATGCCACCTTTATAGTTCTGGTTTCTCATTTCTTAATTAGTAAATTCAGCATGCAGGTTCTATCCCAGGCTAATTTATATACTTCCGGAAGGAACGGCCTCTTAAATCCAGAGTGTTGAGGTGGGGAGCCCCCAACCACGTCAGATTCGTTTCACATATGATAATAGACATGTTTCAATCCATTCTCCCAAATTATCCCACCCTCGCCCTCTCCCACAGAGTCCAAAAGACTGCTCCAAACATCCAAGTCTCTGCTGTTGTCTCGTATACAGGGTTATCGTTATCCTCTTGCTATATTCCATATATGTGTGTTAATATACTGTATTGGTGTTTTTGTTTCTGGCTTACTTCGCTTTGTATAATAGGCTCCAGTTTCATCCACCTCATTAGAACTAATTCAAATGTATTCTTTTTAATTGCTGAGTAGTACTCCATTGTGTAAATGTACCACAGCTTTCTTATCCATTTGTCTGCGGATGGACATCTAGGTTGCTTCCATGTCCTGGCTATTATAAACAGTGCTGCGATGAACATTGGGGTACATGTGTCTCTTTCAATTCTGGTTTCCTTGGTGTGTATGCCCAGGAGTGGGATTGCTGGGTTGTATGACAGTTCTATTTCCAGTTTTTTAAGGAATCTCCACACTGTTCTTCATAGTGGCTATACTAGTTTGCACTCCCACCAACAGTGTAAGTGGGTTCCCTTCTCTCCACACCCTCTCCAGCATTTATTGCTTGTAGACTTTTGGATAGAAGCCATTCTGACTGGCGTGAAATGATACCTCACTGTGGTTTTAATTTGCATTTCTCTAATTATGAGTGATGTTGAGCATCTTTTCATGTGTTTGTTAGCCATCTGTATGTCTTCTTTGGAGAAATGTCTGTTTAGTTCTTTAGCCCATTTTTTGATTGGGTCATTTATTTTTCTGGAATAGAGCTGCAGGAGTTGCTTGTATATTTTTGAGATTAATCCTTTATCAGTTGCTTCATTTGCTATTATTTTCTCCCATTCTGAAGGCTGTCTTTTCACCTTGCTTATAGTTTCTTTTGCTGTGCAGAAGCTTTTAATTACAATTAGGCCCCATTTGTTTATTTTTGCTTTTATTTCCAATATTCTGGGAGGTGGGTCATGGAGGATCCTGCTGTGACTTATGTCGGAGAGTGTTTTGCCTACATTCTCCTCTAGGAGTTTTATAGTTTCTGGTCTTACATTTAGATCTTTAATCCATTTTGAGTTTATTTTTGTGTATGGTGTTAGGGAGTGTTCTACTTTCTATCCTACAAATCTTAACTGTTGTTACCTCTAGAAGGCCTTCTCTGGCCTCCCAAATACAGATAACTTGCTCTTTTTACATAATCCTATTATCCTACCTTGTATTTCCCTTACCAAAGCACTTGCCACACAGTTTTTTAATGTCTAATTTAAATACATTCTTTTTAAAATGACTGTAAATCCTGTGAGGGTAAGGGTCACATTTATCTTGTCAATCTTTGTATTTCAGCACCCAGCATAATGCCTGGCACATAGCAGCCTCCCCATAAATGTTTGCTGCAATGGATAAATGGTGCACAGTGAAAGATGGTTTGTTCTTCAGGAACATTCAACCTCAATTCTTTGGTAACAACTTCTATGTACTGAGCTAAGTGATGAGGACACAAAGATGAGTAAGACTGTCACTACTCTCAAGGAGGTATAGTATAGTGGTGAAGACACTAAATAATTATAATGTAATATAGGACAGGTCGGTAGGTGCCCAGTATGCTGCTGGAGATCAGTGGAGAAATAACTCCAGAAGAATGAAGGGATGGAGCCAAAGCAAAACAAATACCCAGTTGTGGATGCGACTGGTGATAGAAGCGAAGTCTGATGCTGTAAAGAGCAATATTGCATAGGAACCTGGAATGTTAGGTCCATGAATCAAGGCAAATTGGAAGTGGTCAAACAGGAGATGACAAGAGTGAACGTCGACATTTTAGGAATCAGTGAACTAAAATGGACTGGAATGGGTGAATTTAACTCAGATGACCATTATATCTACTACTGTGGGCAGGAAACCCTTAGAAGAAATGGAGTAGCCATCGTGGTCAACAAAAGAGTCCGAAATGCAGTACTTGGATGCAATCTTAAAAACGACAGAATGATTTCTGTTCGTTTCCAAGCCAAACCATTCAATATTACAGCAATTCAAGTCTATGCCCCAACCAGTAATGCTGAAGAAGCCGAAATTGAACGGTTCTATGAAGACCTACAAGACCTTTTAGAACTAACACCCAAAAAAGATGTCCTTTTCATTATAGGGGACTGGAATGCAAAAGTAGGAAGTCAGGAAACACCTGGAGTAACAGGCAAATTTGGCCTTGGAGCACGAAATGAAGCAGGGCAAAGGCTAATAGAGTTTTGCCAAGAGAACGCACTGGTCATAGGAAACACCCTCTTCCAACAACACAAGAGAAGACTCTACACATGGACATCACCAGATGGTCAACACCGAAATCAGACTGATTATATTCTTTGCAGCCAAAGATGGAGAAGCTCTATACAGTTAGCAAAAACAAGACCAGGAGCTGACTGTGGCTCAGATCATCAACTCCTTATTGCCAAATTCAGACTGAAATTGAAGAAAGTAGGAAAAACCACTAGACCATTCAGATATGACCTCAATCAAATCCCTTATGATTATACAGTGGAAGTAAGAAATAGATTTAAGGGTCTAGATCTGATAGATCGAGTGCCTGATGAACTCTGGACGGAGGTTTGTGACATTGTAAAGGAGACAGGAACCAAGACCATCCCCATGGAAAAGAAATGCAAAAAAGCAAAATGGCTGTCTGAGGAGGCCTTACAAATAGCTGTGAAAAGAAGAGAAGCGAAAAGCAAAGGAGAAAAGGAAAGATATAAGCATTTGAATGCAGAGTTCCAAAGAATAGCAAGGAGAGATAAGAAAGCCTTCCTCAGTGATCAATGCAAAGAAATAGAGGAAAACAACAGAACAGGAAAAACAAGAGATCTTTTCAAGAAAATTAGAGATATCAAGGGAACATTTCATGCAAAGATGGGCTCGATAAAGGACAGGAATGGTATGGACCTAACAGAAGTAGAAGATATTAAGAAGAGGTGGCAAGAATACACAGAAGAACTGTACAAAAAAGAGCTTTACAACGAAGATAATCACAATGGCGTGATCACTCACCTGGAGCCAGACATCTTGGAATATGAAGTCAAGTGGGCCTTAGAGAGCATCACTACGAACAAAGCTAGTGGAGGTGATGGAATTCCAATTGAGCTATTTCAAATCCTGAAAGATGATGCTGTGAAGTGCTGCACTCAATATGCCAGTAGATTTGGAAAACTCAGCAGTGGCAACAGGACTGGAAAAGGTCAGTCTTCATTCCAATCCCAAAGAAAGGCAATGCCAAAGAATGCTCAAACTACCGCACAATTGCACTCATCTCACACACTAGCAAAGTCATGCTCAAAATTCTCCAAGCCAGGCTTCAGCAGTATGTGAACCGTGAACTTCCAGATGTTCAAGCAGGTTTTAGAAAAGACAGAGGAACCAGAGATCAAATTGCCAACATCCGCTGGATCATGGAGAAAGAAAGAGAGTTCCAGAAAAACATCTATTTCTGCTTCAATGACTATGCCAAAGCCTTTGACTGTGTGGATCACAATAAACTGTGGAACATTCTGAAAGAGATGGGAATGCCAGACCACCTGACCTGCCTCTTGAGAAACCTGTATGCAGGTCAGGAAGCAACAGTTAGAACTGGACATGGAACAACAGACTGGTTCCAAATAGGAAAAGGAGTACGTCAAGGTTATATATTGTCACCCTGCTTATTTAACTTATATGCAGAGTACATCATGAGGAACGCTGGGCTGGAAGAAGCACAAGCTGGAATCAAGACTGCTGGGAGAAATATCAATAACCTCAGATATGCGGATGACACCACCCTTATGGCAGAAAGTGAAGAGGAACTCTAAAGCCTCTTGATGAAAGTGAAAGAGGAGAGTGAAAAGGTTGGCTTGAAGCTCAACATTCAGAAAACAAAGATCATGGCATCTGGTCCCATCACTTCATGGGAAATAGATGGGGAAACAGTGGAAACAGTGTCAGACTTATTTTTTTGGGCTCCAAAATCACTGCAGATGCTGATTGCAGTCAGGAAATTAAAAGACGCTTACTCCTTGGGAGGAAAGTTATGACCAACCTAGATAGCATATTAAAAAGCAGAGACATTGCCAACCAAGGTCCGTCTAGTCAAGGCTATGGTTTTTCCCGTGGTCATGTACGGATGTGAGAGTTGGACTGTGAAGAAAGCTGATCGCCAAAGAATGGATGCTTTTGAACTGTGGTGCTGGAGAAGACTTTTGAGAGTCCCTTGGGCTGCAAGGAGATCCAACCAGTCCATTCTAAAGAAGATCAATCCTGGGTGTTCATTGGAAGGACTGATGCTAAAGCTGAAACTCCAATACTTTGGCCACCTCATGCATCGAGTTGACTCACTGGAAAAGAGTCTGATGCTAGGAAGGATTGGGGGTGGGAGGAGACGGGGATGACAGAGAATGAGATGGCTGGATGGCATCACCAACTCGATGGACATGAGTTTGAGTGATCTCCAGGAGTTGGTGATGGACAGGGAGGCCTGGTGTGCTGTGATTAATGGGGTCGCAAAGAGTCAGACACGACTGAGCGACTGAACTGAACTGAACTGAATATAGGACATGCAATGATAGAGACATGAACATGATATTGTTAAAGAATATGAAAGAGGGAGACTAAACCAATCTGGCATAGGGTTAGGACAGATTATCTGGGGAGGATAATACCTTGGCTGAAGGAGGTTTTAATTTGGAGTTAAAACCTGGTATCATGTGCAAATTTGAGGATTATATGCATTTTTCTAGAGAGAGGCTTCAAGGTATTCACATAAACTCAAAGGTTCCCACCATCCCTAAAATATTTTAAAACAAACAAAAGAACCAAACACTCTCTTAAAGTGTTGAAAAAGAATTAGGCAGGTAAAAGACAGGTAGTGGGGGTGGACAGGTCTTCTTTTTCAGACAGCAAAAAGCATGAATAAAGGCACAGAGGTGAGTAATAGCATGGTATATACTGGTAACTACACATGGTTTCGGAGAAGGCAATGGCAAGCCACTCCGGTACTCTTGCCTAGAAAATCCCATGGATGGAGGAGCCTGGAAGGCTGCAGTCCATGGGGTCGCTAAGGGTCAGACACGACTGAGCGACTTCACTTTCACTTTTCACTTTCCACTTTCACACACTGGAGAAGGAAATGGCAACCCGCTCCAGTGTTCTTGCCTGGAGAATCCCAGGGACGGGGGAGCCTGGTGGGCTTCTGTCTATGGGGTCACACAGAGTCGGACACGACTGAAGTGACTTAGCAGCAGCAGCAGCAGCAAGAAGAAAATAGTAGAGAGTAGGAATGGGAAGAAGAGACCGGGAAGGAGACAGAGAAGGAATGGTCAGAGAAATAATAGGTGCCAGAATGGTGTGGAATCCTGAAACCAAAGGGAATAGAGTTTAAAGACATGTTAAAAAAGCAGACAGACAACAGAACCAAGATTGAAAAATGTTCAAAGGATTTGGTAACTGGGAGGTCAATGCTGACCTTAAGGAAAGCAGTTTGAGTAGTGAGGTAGAGGCAGAAACTAGACTTCACTGGGCTGGGGGTTCATGGGGGGTAATGCAGTAGAGATAATAAACACAGATCACTCAACGGACAGCCAAGAATGAGAAAGAAAACATCAGACTGTAGCCTAAAGAAGAATGTGGGGTAAAGAGAAAAATTTACAGGCCGAGGGGAAGAAAGCAGTAAAGAGATAAACTAATATGAGAAGAAACACTCGATGTGAGTTATTATTAGCAACAGCTATCTTTTACTGACCATTTAGTATGTTCCAGGAACTCTAACGGAGAAGGCAATGGCACCCCACTCCAGTATTCTTGCCTGGAAAATCCCATGGACAGAGGAGCCTGGTAGGCTGCAGTCCATGGGGTTGCGAAGAGTTGGACACGACTGAGCGCCTTCACTTTCACTTTTCACTTTCATGCATTGGAGAAGGAAATGGCAACCTACTCCAGTGTTCTTGTCTGGAGAATCCCAGGGACAGAGGGGCCTGGTGGGCTTCCGTCTATGGGGTCACAGAGAGTCGGACACGACTGAAGCGACTTAGCAGCAGCAGCAGGAACTGTAAGTGGTTAGCCCTGCAATCACATTAAATCATAAAAACCTGACAAGGTAGGTTTAATTGTCCTCTTTACAGAGATAGCTGAGGTTTAACAGAAGTTAACTCATTTATAGTGGGTATTAGAATCAAGATCAAGCTGAAATCTGTGTGGCTGACTCCAAAGTTTGTGCTTATAATCACTTCACAATAAGCTGCTCCACAATCAAAGGTACATGTGGAAAACATGGCTTTAAACAGGAGTTCAGTTCAGTTGCTCAGTCGTGTCCAACTCTCCACGACCCCTTGAATCACAGCACGCCAGGCCTCCCTGTCCATCACCAACTCCCGGAGTTCACTCAAACTCATGTCCACAGAGTCGGTGATGCCATCCAGCCATCTCATTCTCTGTCGTCCCCTTCTCCTCCCGCCCCCAACCTTTCCCAGTATCAGAGTCTTTTCCAATGAGTCAACTCGTCGCATGAGGTGGCCAAAGTATTGCAGTTTCAGCTTTAGCATCAGTCCCTCCAATGAACACCCAGGATTGATCTCCTTTAGAATGGACTGGTTGGATCTCCTTGCAGTATACGGGACTCTCAAGAGTCTTCTCCAACACCACAGTTGAAAAGCATCGATTCTTCGGCGATCAGCTTTCTTCACAGTCCAACTCTCACATCCATACATGACCACGGGAAAAACCATAGCCTTGACTAGACGGACCTTGGTTGGCAAAGTAATGTCTCTGCTTTTTAATATACTATCAAGGTTGGTCATAACTTTCCTTCCAAGGAGCAAGCGTCTTTTAATTTCCTGACTGCAATCAGCATCTGCAGTGATTTTGGAGCCCCAAAAAATAAAGTCTGACACTGTTTCCCCAACTATTTCCCATGAAGTGATGGGACCAGATGCCATGATCTTTGTTTTCTGAATGTTGAGCTTCAAGCCAACCTTTTCACTCTCCTCTTTCACTTTCATCAAGAGGCTTTTGAGTTCCTCTTCACTTTCTGCCATAAGGGTAGTGTCATCTGCATAGCTGAGATTATTGATATTTCTCCCAGCAATCTTGATTCCAGCTTGTGCTTCTTCCAGTCCAGCATTCCTCATGATGTACTCTGAATATAAGTTAAATAAGCAAGGTGACAATATACAGCCTTGACGTACACCTTTTCCTATTTGGAACCAGTCTGTTGTTCCATGTCCAGTTCTAACTGTTGCTTCCTGACCTGCATACAGGTTTCTCAAGAGGCAGGTCAGGTGGTCTGGGATTCCCATCTCTTTCAGAATGTTCCACAGTTTATTGTGATCCACACAGTCAAAGGCTTTGGCATAGTCAATGAAGCAGAAATAGATGTTTTTCTGGAACTCTCTTGCTTTCTCCATGATCCAGCGGATGTTGGCAATATGATCTCTGGTGCCTCTGCCTTTTCTAAAACTCTAAAACCTGCTTGAACATCTGGGAGTTCACGGTTCACATACTGCTGAAGCCTGGCTTGGAGAATTTTGAGCATGAATTTGCTAGTGTGTGAGATGAGTGCAATTGTGCGGTAGTTTGAGCATTCTTTGGCATTGCCTTTCTTTGGGATTGGAATGAAGACTGACCTCTTCCAGTCCTGTGGCCACTGCTGAGTTTTCCAAATCTGCTGGCATACTCAGTGCAGCACTTTCACAGCATCATCTTTCAAGACTTGAAATAGCTCAACTGGAATTCCATCACCGCCAGTAGCTTTGTTTGTAGTGATGCTTTCTAAGGCCCACTTGACTTCACATTCCAAGATGTCTGGTTCTAGGTCAGTGATCACGCCATCGTGATTATCTTGGTCGCAAAGATCATTTTGTACAGTTCTTCTGTGTACTGTCACCTCTTCTTAATATCTTCTGCTTGTTAGGTCCATACCATTTCTGTCCTTTATTGAGCCCATCTTTGCATGAAATGTTCCCTTGATATCTCTAATTTTCCTGAAGAGATCTCTTGTTTTTCCTATTCTGTTGTTTTCCTCTATTTCTTTGCATTGATCACTGAGGAAGGCTTTCTTATCTCTCCTTGCTATTCTTTGGAACTCTGCATTCAGATGCTTATCTTTCCTTTTCTCCTTTGCTTTTCGCTTCTCTTCTTTTCACAGCTATTTGTAAGGCCTCCTCAGACAGCCATTTTGCTTTTTTGCATTTCTTTTCCATGGGGATGGTCTTGGTCCCTGTCTCCTGTACAATGTCACGAACCTCCGTCCAGAGTTCATCAGGCACTCGATCTATCAGATCTAGACCCTTAAATCTATTTCTTACTTCCACTGTATAATCATAAGGGATTTGATTGAGGTCATATCTGAATGGTCTAGTGGTTTTTCCTACTTTCTTCAATTTCAGTCTGAATTTGGCAATAAGGAGTTGATGATCTGAGCCACAGTCAGCTCCTGGTCTTGTTTTTGCTATCTGTATAGAGCTTCTCCATCTTTGGCTACAAAGAATATAATCAATCTGATTTCGGTGTTGACCATCTGGTGATGTCCATGTGTAGAGTCTTCTCTTGTGTTGTTGGAAGAGGGTGTTTCCTATGACCAGTGCGTTCTCTTGGCAAAACTCTATTAGCCTTTGCCCTGCTTCATTTCGTGTTCCAAGGCCAAATTTGCCTGTTACTCCAGGTGTTTCTTGACTTCCTACTTTTGCATTCCAGTATTAGGCTTCCACTATAGCTGTACATGGAACAACAGACTGGTTCCAAATAGGAAAAGGAGTACGTCAAGGCTGCATATTGTCATCTTGCTTATTTAACTTATATGCAGAGTACATCATGAGGAATGCTGGGCTGGAAGAAGCACAAGCTGGAATCGAGATTGCTGGGAGAAATATCAATAACCTCAGATATGCAGATGACACTACTCTTATGGCAGAAAGTGAAGAGGAACTCAAAAGCCTCTTGATGAAAGTGAAAGAGGAGAGTGAAAAGGTTGGCTTGAAGCTCAACATTCAGAAAACAAAGATCATGGCATCTGGTCCCATCACTTCATGGGAAATAGATGGAAAAACAGTGGAAACAGTGTCAGACTTTATTTTTGGGGGCTCCAAAATCACTGCAGATGCTGATTGCAGTCAGGAAATTAAAAGACGCTTGCTCCTTGGAAGGAAAGTTATGACCAACCTTGATAGTATATTAAAAAGCAGAGACATTACTTTGCCAGCAAAGGTCCGTCTAGTCAAGGCTATGGTTTTTCCCGTGGTCATGTATGGATGTGAGAGTTGGACTGTGAAGAACGCTGATTGCCGAAGAATTGATGCTTTTGAACTGTGGTGTTGGAGAAGACTCTTGAGAGTCCCTTGGACTGCAAGGAGATCCAACCAGTCCATTCTAAAGGAGATCAATCCTGGGTGTTCATTGGAAGGACTGATGCTAAAGCTGAAACTGCAATACTTTGGCCACCTCATGCGACGAGTTGACTCATTGGAAAAAACTCTGATGCTGGGAATGATGCTAAAGCTGAAACTGCAATAATTTGGCCACCTCATGCGACGAGTTGACTCACTGGAAAAAATTCTGATGCTGGGAAAGGTTGGGGGCGGGAGGAGAAAGGGACGACAGAGAATGAGATGGCTGGATGGCATCACCGACTCTGTGGACGTAAGTTTGAGTGAACTCCGAGAGTTGGTGAGGGACAGGGAGGCCTGGCGTGCTGTGATTCATGGGGTCACGCAGAGTCGGACACGACTGAGCGACTGAACTGAACTGATAGGGCTTCTCAGGTGGCTCAGTGGTAAGGAATCTACCTGCAATGCAGGAGACACGGGTTCCACCCCTGGATTGGGAAGATCCCCTGGAGAAGAAAATTACAACCCACTCCAGTATTCTTGACTGGGAAATCCCACAGACAGAGGAGCCTGGTGGACTATAGTCCATGGGGTTACAAAGAGTCAGACACAATTTAGCAACTCAACAACAACAAAAAGGCCTCTACTATGTGCCAGAAACTGATCTAGATGCTGGGAAATACAGAAGAATCAAGACAGAGAGTATCCTGCAACTCATGGAGTTCACCTCTAACAAACACAAACAAACAATAGTGACAGATATGAAGAAGAAACTAAAACAATGACATGAGACAGAAGGTGGCTGGAATGGATGTTAACCTTGACTAGGAGTAGGAGTCAGGTAAAGCCTCCCTGAAGTGACATTTTTACTGATATCTAAAGGATGATGAAGTAGCCACATAAATATTTGGACAGAGAACATACCGCACAAAGGAGTCTTTGGGTCTTAGTTCCTCCTTTATAAAGAGCAGCTTTGAGAATTAAATTTAATACTGCATGTTAATGCATGTATGAAAGTTAAAATATTATATGGCACATAAAATGAGAAAGCCACTTTCTTAGCTTAACTTATCAATTATATCCATGCTATAAATCTTAAATGTTACAATACAATGCCAATTTCCTCAATGATGTTCTTATTTTTATTCTAAATGAATAAAATGCTACTTAAATATTGTCATTTTTCCTGAGTTGATACTTGGGCTAAAAATAACCCTGATTTGTCATAAAGGGCAAACAGGAAGCCTTAGAAAAGTTAGAAAAGTAAGATAATTACATGTCCAGATTTTTGTACACTGATACATTTGAATATTATGTAGCCAATAAAAGCTATATGAAAACTTATAAAAGGTGGTAAATTTAAAAATAAAAAAAAATTGTTATCGGGATGTTACTTGTTTCATACTCTCTAAAGTATTTCAATAAAACTTTTTCAAGAAACAGGGACAATGCTCCACTCCAAAGACAGAAGCATTAGGATAAAGTAATACAAACACAGAAAAATAAAAAAGCCCTAAGATTTAGTTTACTTTAAACTCCTAGAAGGAACTGTTTCTGTCATGTGCCACTTGAAAAAAAGAGCAATTAAAGAAAAATACCTTAAGTTAGTGGAGAAATGAGGTAAGGGGGATATCAGTAATTAGGTAGTTTGAGCTTCTACAAATTTTAACAGTTGGCCAATACTTATTGAGCGCCTGCACCTGGAGGGAGGACAGAGTTATTAAAAAGATAGAATCTCAAAAAAAATAAATTCATAAATAAATGAATACATAAATGATATCAGTACTATGATAAATGCTATGGAGAAAATAAAAGAGTAACTCAAAAAATTTACATAGTAAAAAAGCTCACTAGACGAAGTTTATACAGAGCAGGGACAAGTCAGTGTCTTATTTAGGAGTGTATCCTCAGAACTTTACATAATGCTCCAAAAACGTGTTTGTTGACTGTACGAATGAATGAAGATGGCTAATCTGGAAGGAAAGAGGCTCAGAAAAAGATCCGAAAGCGTGGCCGCAAACAGAGGACACACGTTGGAAGTATTACTGTACAAACGAAAACGGATACTTAGATCTCTTAAGTGACGGCGGCAAATTCCTCCGCATCCGGATTCAGAATTTGACAACTAACCAACAAAACCCTCACGTGTCCCCGGGAGCTAGCCGGATTGGCGAGTCGCGCAGTCTGCACCCGGAACCACACTCTTCCCTAGTCCATGGATCCGCCGCGTAGCCCAGAGCTTCGGGGCGCTTTGGGGACAGCTCCTTTCTCGCGGCACAGTCTCTGAGCCCTAAGTCCACCTGACCTCTCCCCAAAGTGGACAGGAAACCGGGAGGTGGGGTAGGAAGGAGTGAGGAGAAATGGAGTATGAGTTGGGGCGCGGACGGCCGCGGGACTCCTCCTGACAGCGAGGGAGCAGGGAGCGGGACGCAGCAAATCCCACACCCTCTCGGACTTCTGAGCACGGGTGAGGCAGGCACTAGCCGCAGGCGAGAAGGGCGAGACTCCGGGCCAGCCCGCATCACCGAGGCCTGGAGAAGACGACTCGGGAGAGAGGTTGAGGAGTCCTGAGGCGAGACGCGGTGGCTCACCTGGGAAGTAATCATGATGCTGGAGTCGATCAGGAAACTCATGGCGAAGAGTAAGGAGGGCTCGTGCCTCCTCCTTCCCCGAAGCCACAGCACGCTAGGCCACGGGCCCCCTCACACAGGCGGCAGTGGCCCGGGCGCCTGGGCTCGCCAGCCCGACGCCATCAAGCTGCGCCCCAGCCAGCCAATCAGCAACTACGTCCAGCGCTTCCCGCCTCGGGCTACGAGTGGGAGGGATGCTGAGAGCGGGGGGCGGGGCAGGAGGACGTCCTGGGGGGCGGGGCTTAATTAGAGTGGGCCTGGCCAAAAGGAGCAAAGTACAACAACGAGGTCTGAAAATTCGGAAGCAGATGCAATGCAGGATAGCATTTCCACTTCTGAGGCTAACGGAGGTGGGGCCTGAGATAACATCGTATTTTAATTCTCTTGTATAATGGTGAAAGTGAAGTTGCTCAGTCGTATCCGATTCTGCGACCCCATGGACTGTAGCCTACCAGGATGGGATTTTCCAGGCAAGAATACTGGACGTGGGTTGCCATTTGCTTCTCCAGGGGATCTTCCCGACCCAGAGTTAAAACCCGGGTCTCCCGCATTGTAAGCAGACGCTTTACCGTCTGAGCCACCAGGGAAGTCCTTATAATGGTGAAGTTAATAATAATGGATTATACCATAAATCAGGCATTGTGTTCTATATGTCACAACTTAGCTTGGGTCCACAAACAATGGCATAAAGAAGGAAGAATATAAAGGCAGGTTTAAGCACATATAGCTAATCAAGTAAATTTCTGATTGTTTTACCACACTTTTGAGAGGCAAATAGATGTTTTGGAGCATGCTCAGAGGTAAGTCACTAGATAAGGACAGATGAAAGGAAGTGAAGAAAGAAGGCTCAGGAACATTGACAGTTGTCTTCATTTGAAAGAATGGATAGAATTGATATGGCCTCAAAAGATATTTGAAGGACAAACGACTGGGAGTTAAATGAAGATAGATTTAATTCAAAACAAGGACTAATTCTTCAAAAGTCTGAAGATAAGTTATTTTAGGAAATAGTCGCCCCACCCTTGTTCAGTTCAGTTCAGTTCAGTTCAGTCGCTCAGTCGTGTCCAACTCTCCGCGACCCCATGAATCACAGCATGCCAGATCTTCCTGTCCATCACCAACTCCCGGAGTTCACTCAAACTCATGTCCACAGAGTCGGTGATGCCATCCAGCCATCTCATTCTCTGTCGTCCCCTTCTCCTCCTGCCCCCAACCTTTCCCAGCATCAGAGTTTTTTCCAGTGAGTCAACTCGTCGCATGAGGTGGCCAAAGTATTGCAGTTTCAGCTTTAGCATCAGTCCTTCCAATGAACACCCAGGATTGATCTCCTCTAGAATGGACTGGCTGGATCTCCTTGCAGTCCAAAGGACTCTCAAAAGTCTTCTCCAACACCACAGTTCAAAAGCATCAATTCTTCGGCGATCAGCTTTCTTCACAGTCCAACTCTCACATCCTTACATGACTACGGGAAAAACCATAGCCTTGACTAGACGGACCTTTGTTGGCAAAGTAATGTCTCTGCTTTTTAATATACTATCAAGGTTGGTCATAACTTTCCTTCCAAGGAGTAAGCGTCTTTTAATTTCCTGGCTGCAATCAGCATCTGCAGTGATTTTGGAGCCCCCAAAAATAAACTCTGACACTGTTTCCACTGTTTTTCCATCTATTTCCCATGAAGTGATGGGACCAGATGCCATGATCTTTGTTTTCTGAATGTTGAGCTTCAAGCCAACCTTTTCACTCTCCTCTTTCACTTTCATCAAGAGGCTTTTGAGTTCCTCTTCACTTTCTGCCATAAGAGTAGTGTCATCTGCATATCTGAGGTTATTGGTATTTCTCCCAGCAATCTCGATTCCAGCTTGTGCTTCTTCCAGCCCAGCATTCCTCATGATGTACTCTGCATATAAGTTAAATAAGCAAGGTGACAATATGCAGCCTTGACGTACTCCTTTTCCTATTTGGAACCAGTCTGTTGTTCTATGTACATTGTTGGAATTGCTCAAATGTAGACAGAATCACCAGAGAAGGCAATGGCAAGCCACTCCAGTACTCTTGCCTAGAAAATCCCATGGATGGAGGAGCCTGGTAGGCTGCAGTCCATGGGGTCGCTATGAGTCAGACATGACTGAGTGACTTCACTTTCTCTTTTCACTTTCACACATTGGAGAAGGAAATGGCAGCCCGCTCCCGTGTTCTTGCCTGGGGAATCCCAGGGACGGGGGAGCCTGGTGGGCTTCCGTCTATGGGGTCACACAGAGTCGGACACGACTGAAGTGACTTAGCAGCAGCAGCAGACAGAATCACTACTTCATCCATTCAATACTCATTTCTTGAAGGTTTAATGCACTGCTGTGGGGCTTATCCTTTCCCACCAGGCCTCTACCTAGTCCACGAAGTCCCTATAATCTCATCCTAAAGCTGGCCCCAGCTAAGTGCCATTACCCAATGTGAGACTGGCTGCATTCAAGGCTGCAGTCAATACCTGGAAGTCAATACTTGCAACTTGGACCAGAGTGTTTAGTCTACCACAGTCTGAATAACTGAGACTCAGATTTATTACACACAAGGAAATGTATCTTTCTTTCTTAGACCTGAATTCTACTCATACTAAGCAGCCCAAACACCTCTCAGATGTCCTGTCCCCAATCCAGAAGGCCAGGGAGCCGTGGAGACATCCCTACTAAGGGAGAGTCTTAGCCAGAGAACTTTGTGTCCCTGGCTACATCTATCAGGGAAGAAGTAGCATCTGTGTAAGCAGATGATGAGTTAGACTCTCACCTATCAAGGCTGCGTGATAGTGCAGAATGCTGTGTTAGCCTATCAAGGCAAACAGTTTACCTTAGTGGCTTACTGGAATGCATGATGGGGATCAGGGTCTCAGTGAAGCTGGCAGCAGAAAAGGGTATACAATCCCACTGGCCCCAGGGCTGTGTAAAGCTTTGAAAGACACCATTCAAAACTCTATGACAAACCTTGACAGCATATAAAAAAGAGACATTACTTTGATAACAGAGGTTCATCTAGTCAAAGCTATGGTTTTTCCAGTAGTCAGGTATAGCTGTGAGAGTTAGACATAGAGAAGGCTGAATGCCAAAGAATTGATGGTTTTGAATTGTGGTGTTGGGGAAGACTCTTGAGAGTCCCTTGGACTGCAAGGAGATCCAACCAGTCAATCCTAAAGGAAATCAACCCTGAATATTCACTGAAAGGACTGATGCTGAAGCTCTGATACTTCCACCATCTGATGCAAAGAGCTGACTCACTGGAAAAGACCCTGATGATGGGAAAGATTGAAGGCAGGAGGAGAAGGGGATGACAGAGGACGAGGTGATTGGATGGCATCACCAACTCAATGGACATGAGTTTGAGCAAGCTCCAGGAGATGATGAAGGACAGGGAAGTCTGGTGTGCTGCATTCCATGGGGTCACAAAGAATTAGACATGACTGAGTGACTGAAAAATAGCAACAATTCAAAATTCTCCCTACTGTTAACACCTGTGTCCAGGTCAAGGACTGATGTGGGTGACCCAAGGAACTGCTCCCCTCTGCTTTTGATTTTAGAATGTCTCTAAAAATCTTCACACTAGATTAACATCCATGTGACTGAACTTCTTTACAATTTGTCACCACTCTTCCAAACCTTCTTGGCTGTGCACGTTAGTTCTCTCTTCTTATCTAGCCTCATTTGGGATGTGTTGACCCTGGTGTTGACCTAGTGTGCACTTAGGATGCCTTGTCCAGGGCTTTAATTGGTTCAGATGAGTCAGAGGTAGTTCTGAATCAAGTGGCATCTTTACCTCAAATCTTGCTCCTCTCTAGTTTATTCTCTGCACAATAGATGGAGCAATCTGAGAGAATGTGACTAAAAATGCAATGAAAGTGATGGTATGTGATTTCCAAACCTAGGTCACAAAAGACATTGAAGCATCTGCCTTGATCTCTTGATTCGCTTATTCTAGGGGAAGCCAGCCACTGGTTCTTGAGGACACTCAAGCAGACCCATGGAGTGGCCCAAGTAGAGAGATACTAACTTGCCAGCACCAACCTTCTGGTCACATAACCACGTGAATGGGTGGATCTTACCTCTTCAGTCAAGCCTCAGATGACTGCAGACTTTGTCAATATCTGACTGCAACCCTATGAGAGACCCCAAGCTGCTCCAGAGTTCCTGACCCTCAGAAGCTATAAGAGATAAGACATATTATTGTTTCAGGGGCTCCCAGGTGGCACTAGTGGTAAAGAATCCACCTGCCAATGCAGGAGATGTAAGAGACATGGGTTTGATCCCTAATTGGGAAAATCCCCCTGAAGAAGGGCATGGCAAACCATTCCAGCATTCTTGCCTGGAAAATCCCATAGACGGAGGGGCCTGATGGGCTATAGTCCATGAGGGTGCAAAGAGTTGGACACAACTGAAGCAACTTAGCTGGCACACATGCACGTTGTTGTTTCAAGCCGTGAAGTTTTGGAGTGATATGTTACAAAACAGTAGATAACTAATACATGAATCATCACACACTACATTTTTTACTAAATATTTGCATGGCGTAGTCTGAGGCTCTATCTTTGTAACCTTTTTTTTTTAAGTTATTTATTTATTGGTTTGCATGTGCCAGGTCTTAGTTGCGGTATATGGGTGTGGCATGTAGGATCTGGTTCCCTGACCAGGGATCAAACCCAGGCCCCATGCATTGGGAGCTCGGACTTTTAACCACAGGGCTGCCAAGGAAGCCCTCAATCATTGTAACCTTTGATTTTCATTTCTTCACCACTCACTGTTCAACTGTCAAGCTAAAGCCACATATCTTAGGGTTTTGTTATAGCTACATCTAACCTCAATTTCTATAAAGATACTGCTAGGCCCGATAACAGATAAATCTTGAGATCTCAGAGAATTAATACAACACAAGTTTATTTTTTGTTTCATATGAAATCCAAAAGTCCAATTCATGGAAATTGGAAGAGGTGTTGGTGGGGGTGGTAGTGATCCTCTAGTCTATAGTCATTTGAAGACTGACTGCCATTGTTGACATATGGCTTCCAAGGCTGCTCTAGGTGATGACAGCCAGCAATTCGTCTGAAAATTTCTCTTTTTTCCTGTAATTATGATAAAACAAGCCCAGTGCCTTAAACCTGGAATTCCTGGGACGTTCAGGGAAGCTCTTCCTCAGATACATTCTTTATAGTATCAGCCTGCTCTGGTGCACTGGGGCACTGAGGCTCTGCTCTGGGGCATACTTAGCCAATTATCTGTTTTCTGCCCTGGGAGTAGTATTAATTCACTCCCCAGACATTACTATGTTCCAGTCACTGTGCTAAGTACTGAATATTCAGAGATTATATAATAATATGAAGTATTTTTTTGAAGTCACTTTTGATAAGTGCTAGGTTAAAGCGTCTGCCTGCAATGTGGGAGACCTGGGTTCGATCCCTGGGTCAAGAAGATACCCTGTAGAAGGAAATGGCAACCCACTCCAGTATTCTTGCCTGGAGAATCCCATGGATGGAGGAGCCTGGTGGGCTACAGTCCATGGGGTCGCAAAGAATTGGACACGACTGAGCGACTTCACTTATGATTTATGACTTATGATCAAGTGTACACAAATATTAAGGGGTCAAAAAAGAGGGAGCAACTCACTTTGTATAGGGAATTTTGTGAAATTTCATGAAGAAGGAGACAAGTGAGTTGAATCTTGAAGGATGAGAAGGAATTGATTACAGAAAAAAGGCTGGACAGGGCAGAGTCTTGAAATACTATGAAAGTCCTTCATCACTAAATGTCAGGCTTGTCCCTATTGGGGACTAGCAAATGGCTCTGTAAGACTGGGACATATGCATGTGTGGATGGATGTGGGAGATGCGACTAGAAATGAGGCTAGAAATGTGGGAGATGAGGCTAGGATGTGGTGTACCTACCAGTCAGAAGCTTGTAAGCAACAGGAATAATTTTGGCAACATTAAATTAAAAAAAAACAAACACGGAACTCTGGAGTAGCTTAGCAAACTGAAGAAAGGCTGATGAACCATGATCTGTAAAAAGAGGAACTAAGCATGTAGGAACTAATTGTGAATTTCTTCAAGGGGTTCTGTCAAGATAAGTGAATCCCAACTACATTTCAGCCTCTATTAATACACTCAAGTTTCACATTCCAGGGAGAGGGTATGGTTGGCCCATTTGAGTTCAAACAAGCAAAACTTGACCCGTGATGGATTGAGGGCTCTCCTTTGGGGTCAGCCTGCCCTCCCGCCTCAAGGGTGTACTATTCTTTGTTTGCGAATAAAACTCTGAGCTGTAACCAGAAAAAAAAACAAAACAACAACAAAACAATGTTACTAAGAATCCCACCAAGATTATATCCAACTGAGGAAGCATAAATCCCAATAGAGATGTCATTAGAGCAGAAAGGAGAATAGATTCATAGATTCTGGGCAAGTAAAAACAGACCTCTTCTCTAAGTAGGTTGTAGTCACTTACAAATGCCTTGTAAGTCATGTTAAGGAATTTAGAATTGGGGGTAAGCAATTGAGTCACTGAAGGATTTTAGGCAGAGAAGTGACGTGATAAATCTCAGGCAGAATATTTTGGCTAATTTTATTTGATGTATTTTTATCTGTAATGAATAACTTTACTTCTTCCTACAGTTCTCAATGACACAAGAGCGAACAAATCCTATTCTTTTGTCTCTTTCCAAATGGCGAAAGAAGTATACTTTGATTTTTCCTGAGGTTTGTGTAGGATAAGGAAGGGGACAGACTGACCAAATTTCAACTAATGAAGAGAGTGTTCCTGTTCTTTCTGAATCAGATTCTCCTCCATTCCACCTAGCAGTGTGCGGAGCTACTTATGCTGGCTTTTAAGAGTCATTTGCTGAATTTCTTGGAATTTTGTGAGCCAGTTCTAAGTATAGTCATTATTAACAATTAAATTACATAAATTAAAAAATGATACAAAGGTAATACTCAAAGCTTATCACTTTTTAATTATTTTACTATTATGCTCTTGATATTATTTATATCTATTGTATGATAGAAATATTTATAATGTTGTGCTATTGTACATCTCATCTCTCTATTCAGTGGCATTATGTTGGTGAGTTGAAATTGGAGATGGTGGGAGAATTTACACCAAGGAAATTGACAAACACTACAAACCAGGGCCTCTTTACCCTGGAAAGAGCTGGTTGTTACACAGTTACAAACTTATCACTGCCTCCCTCCCTTTTCCCCAGTGCTTTTGTTCCTCAACCCCTTAATTTCAAAGGAAGAACACCAGAAACTGGGAAGTCTGTTGACAGGGTAGCAGGCTGACAGGGCAAAAGAAAACACAAAGACAGAGAAAAGTCAAGTTAGTTTTATTATTTTGTAACAGTCTAACATGTGACTATTAGCTCTGACATAAAGATGTGGAAGGTTGGAGAATTCAGGACACAATCCCAATAATGCCTTTGCCAGAGGTTTTCCCCAGGAAGTTTGTTTTGAATATGTTTCTTAGCTGAGTCTTTACTAATCCTGTTTCATAGATGGAAATTTTGCAGAAAAAGTCAATGAAGCTATCTACTTTTCTCTCCGGTGACTTTATGAATTCTTCCAGAATATTCTTTGTTCTGGAGAACTTCCAGAATGCCTTGGCTGGAGGCTGCAGTGTATCCCACTGCTCCCTCATTGGTCGTATTGAGTACCACTCTCTCCAGGCTTTGGGAGCAGCAATGTCTAGGATAGTGGAGATGACTTGTCTTTCATAAAAACCTTTCCTGTTATTTAACTGCTGAACCTAGAATTTTATGTCCTTTTTCTTTCTCCCCCAATTATATATTTAGTTATAATACAATAGTTACAAGAAGGGACAGTCTCCCTGCCTATCTCACTATCACTTCTAGGTACATACTTATTTTGCTTTACACGTGGTATTTATGCTTAGAAGAGTTTCCATCCAACCGGGCAAATGTTTTTCATCTACACTTTGCTACCTTGGATTGTGTGATCATTTGCACACAGTGCACACGGTGGGGGGTAACTCAAGGTTAGGGGAAGGAGTGCGAAGGAGTTGGGGGTGGGTGGGAGGTGCTGTCTGAGTGGCATCTGAGCTGCCTCAGGGACCCTCCTTAGGAACTCAGGAAATGCAGCTGTCCACACAAGTCTCACCCCAGGCCTTCCTCATGGCTTGGACTAAGAGCTGCTATATGCAGCTCTTTTAATTCCAGGAACTTCCTTCTGCCTGGAGTAAGACTGTCCCAGGGCTGGTACATCTCTCCACAGGGGCCCTAGTGAGCTGAATCCTTCAGCACCACTTTCAGCAATGAATTTCATGCATGATCAAAGGTGTTCTTTTTTTCACTATAATTCTTAGGAATTCAAAACCACAGAAAAATTGACCTCCCCACATCACCCTCATTTTCTTCTTTCATTTTTACTCATTGGCTCACTTTTAACCAGTTGCTTAGTTTACAATCTGTGAAGCATTTGAAAGTGGTGACTGTTATTTCTTCAGTCAACATTTTAGAAAAAGGACTTATGACAGATTTGGATAAGACCTTCCCTCCTTTCATTTCCAAATAAGTGAATTAAAAAACCCCACTTATTTCTTCTAGTATGCTCCTAGTATTTCTTGCATATCAATTCACTGGATCTACCTTGTAGAGGAGGGGCAGAACTTATTACCCACAATTTACCTAAGGAAAATTGTCATATGGAGCAGGTAAATGACATCTTGGGGTTCCCAGAGTCAGAGAGGTACAGCCCACACTTCTGATTTGACCTTCGGTGTTCCTTGTGGGAAAATCTGATCCCCAGGTTGCACTGACCTTCAGGAATATTTATCCAACTCTGTGTTGCATGCTTCATGTGGGTGCCAAGTAACAGAGTCATGATGAAAAGCAGACAGGCCTTTCTACGATGACCCAAATATGAGACCCAGGGATTACCAGAGTCAAGCTTGAAACTTTCTCACTGAGCTTTGAGGAACTCTATTCTTCCTGGTCACAGATCCCCCCTAATGAAGGTGTTATAACTGCTATTGTGCAGTTAGTCCTTTGCTTCTAGAGAGAGCTGCACTTTTGATGGCCTGCTGTCCAATGTTTCTTTTTACTGGTAGTTCCATGTACTGTAAAGGTTTAGTCTAACAAAGGCAGGACCAGGATTAGGATTGAAAGCTTGGCCTTAATGGAGCCCAGTGATGGTGATAATCCTGAGTCAGTCATAATTATTTGCCTCAGAACAGATGCTGAGGGATCCAGATGTACTGGGTAAGGTCCTCCACAGACACACTGCTGCCTGTGAATGGAACCTGACAGCAGTTGTGTGGCAGCTTAACATGGAGTGTGAAGGAACACTTTCCCCAGGTAGAAAGTAATTACCCTTCTGTCCCCAGCTATGTCTCAAGGTCAGATAGGTTCCTACCAAACATATGGGGTCAAGATTCTGTTTTGAGTCTTCTCCAAGAAAACATCTCCAGAGTGTTCAGTCCACACTGAAAATCTCTCACCAGAAAACTGTAAGGCAGGTCAGGAGGGTCAGATAGAAGCTACCCACCTGCCCTTCTTTTCAGTCTCCCTGCTGTTTGAGGAATCAGTCAGGCACCACTCAGCAGGGTCTAGAGTTGGCAGCCAACCCATTAATCCTTCTGATACCCCTGGAGGTAGGTTGGTGGCAAATGCTATCTCTAGTTTGCGGACAGAAAACTGAGATACAGAGAGGTTAAGAGACGACAATGACACAACTACTAAGTGGCAGAGAGAGGAAAAAAAAAATTCATGGTCCCTTGATGCCTGGGTCTGTTTCTTCCGAAATAGGCTTCCTCGCTTGTTGGGAAGACTGAGAGGGACAATGGCAACTTCCACGATGGTGGGGTAGGTACAGACTCTGAAGCAGGATGCCACTTTACTCAACGAAATACACACACACACTTAGGCCTCAGTCAAGACAAGGAGAAAAGACCCTGATGCTGGGAGAGATTGAAGGCAGGAGGAGAAGGGGACGACAGAGGATGAGATGGTTGGATGGCATCACTGACTCAATGGACATGAGTTTGAGCAAGCTCCAGGAGATGGTGAAGGACAGGGAAGCCTGGCATGCTGCGGTCCATGGGGTCGCAAAGAGTCAGACACGACTGAGCAAACAACGAGACAAGGAGACCAGCAGCCTTCACCTACACATCTGCTGCTGGTCCCAAAGAGCACCGGCACTTTTCACTTAGAAGAGGATGCAATTTTTTTCTTTTCTCTTCTGGATTAGGTCCTAGTTGAGATAGACACTTTATTCTGGTAGTGGTCGAGCTATTCTCAGGCTCTGCGTTTACCCTTAAGATGGGTCTTCAGGAGCAAAACTGTAGGAGCAATAGTGCAGCCATTGGGGACGGGGGAGTGTGATGATGTCCAGTTCTCAGGCGTGGGGTTTTGTTATTTCTTTCACCATCCAGAATAAGGTCTGTCCGGAATAGCATTGATGGAAAGGGGAAGGAGATTCAGGTAGTAGCCAGAAAGCCACAGGTCCACAAGATAAATACACCTGTTCAACTGTCCACTGCCTGATACATTCCTTCACTGAAAGTTTGTTACTTTGAGTTAACCTAGGCAAAATACATATTAGGCTTTCTCTTTTAAAATGTAAATTTTCCCTGGAGTAATTATAAAAAAAACTCGTATCTTAGAATGAATTTAAGTTTTAAACCATTTTGCTTTAAGATGGAGCACCAAGGAGTGGGAATACTGTCACAGGGGAGGAATAGTTTTTGAGGAGGCTTTGGTCTGGAGAGCATATCTAGAATGAATATCTTAAAAGGAAGGTGGTAATCAGAGGTCAGCACAAGGGATTTGCCTTTTGGGGGGATGGTGCTGTATAGCGGGGGGTACAATGAAGGCAGGTTTTCTGGGTCTCCGGGGTTCTCCTGTCCAGTTCCCTGTGATGTCAACTTGGTTTCTATCCCTCCTACCTTAGCCTTGGCACTGCAACCCATGAAGCATAGCTTTGGTTTAGATGAACCATCTTGGTTATCAATTTCTCCCTCTGCTTTGGGGACTGGTTGGCTCTAGTTAAAATTACTGTGTATGTGAAATACGTAGTTATATCTGAGGATTTCCTCTGATTGGCCTCTAGATTTGCAGAGTGTTGGTTGGGGGCATAAAGGGTAGAAGATCTTCTTTTCCCTTCAGCCTCTAGGTCCCTTCCAGGGATGAAGTCTGACCTGGGACTAGACAGGGACCCTGACTGTTTGTGCTCCCAGTTTGTAAGAGGCTGTCCCTGGTGGCCCTCTGATGACTCTTTTGGTACACATCTTGTGCCTGAGCAAGGCCTGAGGGCTGATTCTCTTCAAGACAAGCCAGTAGGAGGTATCCTCTGGCCCAGAGCTAGGTTTGTTCCCAGTCCCTGATAAAAGGAGGTATAGATTTCAGGCTGAGTGTTGAAGCTCTAAGAGAACAGGAAAGAAAGGGACCTTTTCTGCTTTAGGGAAGAAAACTGCAACTGGGATTTTTAAAACCTTTTCAGTTCAGGGAGAGGGTATGAAGTCTTGTTCTCCTTTTCTGATGGTGCCCAGTGCAGAATTCCCACTAATACAAAGGATGTACTTGCATCAGAACCCAGGGCTACAGTGACCCAAAAGAAAGGCCAGTGAGAACTCTGGACGTCTTCTGGACTGATGATTTAAACCAAACACTCCAAAATGGTAAAATGAGGTTTGGAATCCATGGGAATGAGTTGAGACCATAAATAATATGACCAATTCCATAGGAAAGCTGGGCTCACAAGTATAAGCTGAACTTGCAAATCGGTGCCCCGCAGGTTAAATTTGGCTTGCACAATTTTTTTCGGGGGGGCTCACATGGCATATTTAAAATTTAATTGGCAACGTTAAACATGTGGAAAACTTCACCTGAACATTTGGATTTCTGGCTTTTCTTGAAAAATCAGATGGCCAGGTAATACTGTCTGGTACATCGCTGCCTGAAACCGAGCAGCTGCCCTCTGCTCTCCAAATTTCACAGCCCCAGCCCTCGCATGGCATTAACAGGTGTACATCACCAATTTAAACCACCTGCCTGCATCCTGTAGGCGGTTAAGTTTGGGACCGCTGATATATGCCACACGGTGCCTGCTAGGGAAGTGCTAAGTTGATAAAGTTCAGCTGCATTTGTAAAGTTGCCACAAGGCTGGTAAAAAGCTCTGAGGCAATCAGTTCTGATTGAAAGGCTTTCTATGGGGAAATGAGGATGAAAGCAGAATTGCCCCTGGCTGTGGAGAGGGGCAGGGCAGTCACGAGGCTGGGAACTTTGATGGGACAATGGGCTTATCTGGGTAGCCTTTGTACAGGGGAAAGGCAGTTTCCTGGTTGTACGGCATGCACGGTTCTACCACGTCCAACCAGGGTGGGTGTGAGGGGAGGGAGAGAAAACTCAAATCGTGTCGGCAACTTTAGGTTTCATCTTGCCATGTGTTAACTCAGGCGTTTTCTTTCTCTCTTTGGCACCGCTTCACACGGTGAGATCGTCTGACCTGGCCCGGCTGCTGGCTTTGCTCAGCCTGCTCAGGGGTCTGGAATCGTCCCCTGGCAGCTCCGCACACGGCGAAGGCGCCTTCTCAGGCGTCAGCTCTTGCTTTGATACCTTCTCTGGCGGCGGCTCTTCTTTCTCAACCTCCTTCTCCACGTTGGGGGGCTCCACTTTCTCCACTTCCAGCACGGCCAGGGTCTCCTGGCCTTCTGTGCTCACTCTCTCCGCCTCCTGGCTCTTCTCGCTCACCTCCGGCTCTGCGGCCGCCTCTACGGGCTGCCCCTCTCCCACGCCCTCCTGGGCGCCCACCTGAGCGTAGGAAGGCAGTGTCTCCTGGTAGGCCCTGGACAAGTCTCCCAGGGGCCCCGGGCCCACTTTCTCCTCGAACTGACTGAAAGGCTTGGCAGAAAGGGGGCTGGCCTCCACCATCCCCACCTCCGTCAAAGGGAAATAATGGGACACGATTTTCTCTTCTTCGAGGAGCTGGTAGCCCTTGGCCTTCTGGATGGAGGAGACGGCAATGGAGTGGAGGGACTTCTCAGGAATCTCCCCCAGTGGCTGCTCCACCGGCCTCTTGAAGGCGGATCGGATTTTCTTCAGGCCCAGGTGGCTCATCTCCAGAATATTGAGGAAGAGGGACACAGAGGCCACGGACAGCATGAAGAGGATGAAGATGGTTTTCTCGGTGGGTCGTGACACAAAGCAGTCCACCACGTTGGGGCAGGGCCACCGGCTGCAGCGGTAGAGAGGCAGGATCCGGAAACCGTACAGGAAGTAGTGGCCCACGATGAAGCCCACCTCAAAGAGGGTCTTGAAAATGATGTGGCAGACGTAGGTCCTCAGCAGGGTCCCCTCCAGCCGGAACTTCTTGGTGCCCTTGCTGCTGCTGCTGCTCTTCTTGATGCTGCCCTGGTCCGCCGCTAGGGGCGCCCTCTCGCCGCCGTTGCCCGGCGACTGCTGGCTCAGCTCCTCGGCCTCGCGCTCCTTGCGCTTCTCCTCCATGCGGACGTGGTGCACCGCGTGCCCCACGTACACCAGCGACGGCGTGGAGACGAAGATGATCTGCAGGACCCAGAGACGGATGTGGGAGATGGGGAAGGCCTCGTCGTAGCAGACGTTCTCGCAACCTGGCTGCTGGGTGTTGCACACGAAGTCGGACTGCTCATCCCCCCACACGAACTCTGCGGCAGTACCGAGGATGAGGATCCGAAAGATGAAAAGCACCGTGAGCCATACGCGGCCGATGACCGTGGAGTGCTCATTCACCTCCTCCAAGATGTTCCCCAGGAAACTCCAGTCTCCCATGATTCACCTACCCGCAGGAAGGAGAAGGCAAAGCTGAGCGGCCACAGTGCAATCCGGAATCCACCTTTTTTTTTTTTTTTACTAACTCTCGGGGTACCTCCCTTTCATGGGTGGCTGAAACGGTCATTGGGTAAACAGTATCTTTTGAGTGTTTCCTCAGTGCAGACTAGTACTAGTACTAGGGAACAAAAGAGGCATAAAAGAATCTGCTTCCACTGGCTTTCTCATCTGTAAAATGGGTTCTCATTAACTTCACCATCTGCCTGAAAGGATAAATGAGGCAGCATCTGTGTAAGCCTTGAACTACATATCAAATAAGAAATCATTGTTGATCATAAATAGAAACTCATGGTTTCATGGATTTAAGTCAAGACCACAAGCTGAACTGAGGTTCATGAGGCATAATGCTGAAGAAATATTCTAATCCATTGGGGTCTCCCCCCCCCCCAAGTTTTTTCCTATGTATGAAATTGTCTGTAGTCACCTTACTTGTGACTGTGTTGGGGTATACAATGGTCGTATGTTGAAAGGGAAGTGAAAGGAAGCATATTTTTTGAATATCTGCTTTGTTACCGATCTTTGACATTACATTTTTTTCATTCAATTTGTTACTGCGAGACCTACTCAACGCCTGTCACAGAGCCCAGCACATAATGAAAAGTTGGTAAATGTTTAACTAATTTGATTCTATCACATGAGAAAACTGAGGCTCTGAGAGTTTAAATAAATTGTCCAAGATCAGATAGCTAGCAGCAGTTCTTTCTGCTAGGTTCTTTTTGCCACCCCTTTGGGACTCATTGCCTGTGATTGGAGCTATACAGTTCTATGACTCTGTGCTCTTCATTTATGTTTTCTCTTCTCTAGGTTGAAATCTGGAAATCTTTCTTAATAGCTTTTCAAATTGAGAGTGATATATATATATATATATATATATATACACATATATATTTATATTTATTTATTATCACTCTTTTAAAGCCAAAGAATGGGGAGAGTTCTTTGGGAAGAAATCATGTCACAGGGTGAGAAAAGTCCATTAACATGGTTTTAATGTCCTACAGAGTGAAAAGGGTTTAGGGTCTGTAACATGTGGCTGCTTTAATAGAGCTAAAATTTCATCTGTCAGAAAAAAAAATACCATTAAACATGATAGTATACAATGCCCCTAGCAATGGCGATGACTAATGGACATGGGATTGAACTGATGGGGGTGATGTGTGCAAACTGGGTCATTTGTCCAGTGCAAACCTGTGGTGCAGGCTGGTAATCTCTGAAAGACTGGTCAAAACCTCCACCTTGGCTATGTTCCTCCATCTTGAACATCTTTAGAGTTGTGGGGTTTACTCATCACTGCCCTCAGATCGGGGCAAGAGCCCATGCTAGAGATGCTCGTCTGGGCTTCTCCAGCCAAGCCCTACCTTATAGGATCAGAAGTCCATGGGGCCAGAGGATATGCCCTTCATATTTAATGACTGTGATATTTGCTAAATGCTTGGATGAGTGATGAAATGTGGTATCTTAAATTAAGTGGAATTGTCATCTTTAGGAGAGGGTAAACAAAATGACATCTGAGAGCTTTCTTCCAACCTGTGGTTTGGAGCCCGGCCAGACAGAACTTGGTGGCAGATACTGATGGCAGGGGTGAACAGTGACCAACCTAGGATCTCGGCTATCTATTTTTTGGTGAAGAGTAGAGAGAGTTGCTCCTCTTGGAGCCACAGAAACTTCCAGTTAGGCCAGGCATCTGACAGCAGCTTCTCTCCTCATGGGAAGGTAAGAGCAGCTGTGGTACCGCCAGCCATGACTCTGGCTTTGGGAAGAGTTCTTTTCGGGAATGGGGAATTGAAAGTGGGCAAGAGTTCTTGACTCAAAACCAGCTGTTCAGAATCCCAGTCACATGTATCTAGTTATACTATTGCCTTTAACACTCCTCAAATGGCAATTAAATTTAGTTTTTGCCCTATGAAGAGTGGCAGCCATTCCCATTGTCTTCTGGAAGAAGGTGGGAAACAATCATGTAAACAGTCCACGCATAAATCCTACTGGTGACAGAGCCGGGAAAATCCAATATTTTTTAATCAATTAGTTCAATCTAAAATTCATGTCAAAACAATAATTTATGTAATTTACTCCTGGGAGATCAAGTCTGGCTTTAATGAACTCTGAATGTCGTGTTGCCAATGTCTTATCCCCGTTGATACATCAACTCAGTTTACAAGCTTACTTGTATTGTACCATATTGGTCCCTTTGAAATTTTGTATGTTTTCCACTCATATACCCACATGAATGTGTGTGGTGAGCACCAACTCTCAGGTCTGTATGTCTACTAGTCTTGTTTCCCCCTTTTAGAATCAAAAGCTCCTGAAGGACAGGGACCATTTTGTCTTTATCTTCTATGAACCATCATGACAGAACCAAGACCTTAGAGAGTGGGAGCTCCAGAGATACCAGTGGATAGGATCAATGGTAATCATTTGAAATCTGAAATTCTCAATCCCTGAGTGCATATAATACTAGTCTTACCTACAGGGAGCTCCAATTCCTAAAGAACTTCAATCCTTTTTGCTGTGGCTAGCAGTGGGGAGATTGAAAACTTGCAAAGAAATGGTAAATTCAAAAAAAGGATGGTAAATGGATCCAGAACTAATTGTTTTGTAGGTATTGTTTTGTATAAAATTAAAGATATAAGCTGTAAGGCTAATAATTCTTGACATGTTCATGACACATATTCATGATACATGAAGACCCTCCTGACTACCCCATTCATAATTTCCAAACTAAAACCAGACAGAGCTGCATCCACCCCTCACCCTGTAATACTAGGATTGTTTGACTGGTTTTCTTTCTTTTTTAAATGTCTATGTTACAGAATTTCTTGTAATAATGAAAAAAGAGAAACTATAATTGAGGACAAAATCTTTCCAATTCCATGCCATTAAAACAGACCAACAATACCATTAAGGAGAAAAGATTTAGAAGTGCTAAGGAAAGGTGGCCTGCGTTCTTGACTTCTCAAAGTGAAAATTATAATTAAAGGAAGTCAGATAAGAGTAAATCTGGGCAAACTGTTTCATTGGAATGGCAAAATCTAAAGCAAAGGATTTCCCTTTTCTTCAAGGAGGCAATTCTCTGGTGGTTTATTTTGCTTGTTAAAATCTATTACAGGTGGAAAATAAACTGACAGAGTTCGAGCCTCCACCCTGAAGGTATCCACCATAACACCCCACCAGAGGATTATGGTTTTAGGTAATGATTAAAATAACACCTTATGTTTGGATAGCCCTTATCTATTTATAAATGATACATTTTAGCATATCTTATTTCAGTTTTCATAACAACCTGTGAACTAAGGCCAGTGGTTATCAGACTTGGATTTTAGAGACTGGTACAATAACAACAAAATAGGGTACTGACTCCAGCATATGGCTACTGACTCCTTATTTTGCCAGAAAACTTTAAAAATTACTATGACTGCAGTCTTTTTTCACCATCATCTCATAAAAGGGGAATTTTAATACTACAGACCTAGATAGGACATAATTTTGGAATAAAAGACAGGCCTTGAAATCTAACACATTTAACTTGGTGAACAATTTACTCCATTGTTTACTACATCACTGTCACATTTTAGTCACTGGCAGCTGAATAATTCATCTTGGACCAGAGCTGACAGGTCTACAGATGGATGGTTGAGAACCAGGGAACCTGGCATTATCAGCCCCATTTACTAGGATGGGAGATGGAGTGGGAGGGTAAGTCAGTCTCCCAAGGGAGCTCAGCTAGTGAAGGCAGAGCCGGGACATGAGCTCTGGTTTTTGACTTCAAGCCCAGGGTGATTTTCTGGATAGCATAGCCTTCTTCTGGCTTTGAAGAGGCAGAACAACACATACACATCTGTATTAACTAGTTCCATAAACAGGATTAGAGGCCACTTACCACGGGGTCGCAAAGAGTTGGACATGACTGAGCGACTGAACCGAACTGAACTGAACCACTGGAGTAGGAAATGGAAACCCACTGCAGTATTCCTGCCTAGAAAATTCCATGGACATAAGAGCCTGGCGGGCTACAGTCCACAGGGTTGCAGAGTCGGACAGGACTGAGCAACTGAGCAAGCAAGCAAGCACCACGCCGGTGGGTAAGGCAGTGTAAATGTGCCACCACGTTTCTCGAGCAGCCCCTTTAACCACTAGCTCTCAGAACCTGCCCCCAGGAAGATCTTAGCGGTCCTTAATGAACCAGTTCCTGTGTTCCAGTAAGGACTCCAACATCGAAAATGCTGAGCATGAAGCCTCTCCTACCCCCACGGCACTCAGCAGATATTAATATCACTGCTACTTCTATGGCAGAGTTTGAGAGAAAAAGTACAGAAAACTTTCATAACCTCAAATACATGGTTTAGATCCCTCGGGCTACCTGGGGGCATGTTCATTCATTCTGATAAAAGAAAGGCCTTAGAAAATCAAGTTGTAGTTGGAATTTGGACATCTCTGCCACCACCCCACCTTGTCCCTCCGTTCTCGCATTTCTTTCCCTTCCAAACCTCTGCCAACTCTTAGGCCAATTCCAAGGTTTTTGGAATTGAACTCTAAATCCAGCCATCCTAATCCAAGACTGAACATTAGTGCAACCTTTCTCCTTTTGGAGAATTCCAAACGTAGCCCTTAGATTAGGCTGGGAAAGAAGTGGGGGATGGGAGGGGTTGGGAAGCCTACAAGCTAATATCACCCAGGGAAAACTTGCCAATAGGAGTAGGGTCTCCAGGAGAGATATGTGCTCTCTTCTTCTCTTGGCGCTCAGCGGTAAAATGGCAACTTTGGCCTCTTTCCTTTGGCACCTAAAAGCCCACCTCCCTGTTCTCTACCCCGCCCCTACTGTGCTGCACGACTGAGCAGATATGACTGGATTTGCCCTGATGGGTAGGTTTTACTGTCCAGCAATATTTTAAGCTCCCAGCCAGACAGCTTTTATGAAAGGAGGGATGTTTGGAAAACAATAGGCGAGAGAGAATGGGAGAGCTGTGTTAGGCAGTGAGGGGAGGAGAGTGGGGAAAAGCTGATGTGGGAAAGCTTAGCTGGAGCTTCTGCAGCCTCCAAAAGTTCCTTTTAGCAGCAGACTGGCCCTCCACAACAAGAGATCTTTGACTTTTCTCCAGAGGATATAAGCCCTGGGCGTATTTTCCCAGCACCTTATCGTGGGCTTAGAGAATCTTAGATATGTAGGGACAGTCAGAGGTCACCAAGTCAGACGGGGCCAAAGCCACTCCAGAAAGAGTAAACTTGATCCCTTTAAAGGATGATATTTCGTCTTCCATTGGTGGTTTGTTCTTGAGTCTCATAACTTTCAGCCGGGCAGCCTCCCTCATTGGAAAGGAGTCTTAATACTCCAAAGAATTCTGGTACCGTTTGTCAAGGTAATGACGTTTCCCACTTTGTTTCACTCATAAATACTTCGAGAAGCTGAAGAATCAAGGAGAAGAAAGCTGAAGAAACATCAGTGAGAGTTTTGGACTTTAGTGCCTCCATCTGTGAAATGGGGTTTGAGAGTTTTGCCCACCGAGAGGCTGTTGGATGAAACACGAGCATGCCTGAATGAGGAATGATGCTTGGAAAGCTGGCACGGAGGGCCTCTCTGAGCCTGCTCCCTTTCCACCATTGCACTGGTATAATGGTAAAATGGTTCTTGTGACCACATTTTCCAAAACAAAAATTGGGGCATTTTATTCTACAAACTTACTTTTGGAAAAATGGAGCAAAATAGTTGAAACTGGAATTGTTTTAGGAAATTTTTAGGAAATCTGCAATGTGTGATTACTAAATCGAAGGCAACTTTAAGATTAAGCCAGGGGAAAAAAGGGCACTTGCCTCAGCCACACTCCTTATTTCCTGTCCTTTCTGGTGTCATGGGCATATTGCATTTTTTTTTTTTCAAGTCCTAGGCATACTTTACTTTTAATCTCACAACAAACCACTGCAGTAGGTATTCTTAGTTTGGTGGTGTTTAGTTTCTAAGTTGTGTCCAACTCATTGTGACCCCATGAACTGTAGCCCTGCAGGCTCCTCTGTCCATGGGATTTCCTAGGCAAGAATACTGGAATGGATTGCCACTTCCTTCTCCAGCAATTGCATTTTGCAGTTTGAAAGAGGAGAGTACCAAGGCTGTGGGTCTCAACTTCCGTTTTTATTAAAATGTTCTCTAGCCCACAGCCTTATTTTCTCTAGAATTCTGATTTCTTTACAACTTCTAGGCTTAAGAGCCCACAGTGATTGAGATGACGCCCTCCGGGGAATCCCTCTGTTGAAAACAGCCAGTCATGGTTTTTCCCAATATCAATAAGGTAAGAAGATAGGGAGAAAGGGGAAGAAACCCAATCATTCTTTCTTTTGAGAACATTCGGTAACTGTTGATTCCTGACGCTTGTGTTTTCCCTGAGACATCCCAGAACTTTCAAAATGAACTTCACTCACCCAGGGCATCCCAGCCCGGTTTGGCTACGTGCTGGGGTGGCCCCATCTCCTGACATCATTGTGTGAGAGATGATAGTAGAGCATGTGCTTGCGTCTGGAAAAACAGAGAATGTCCGCATCACTCTGAACCAGTCAGTCTCTCATGTTTGGAGGAATCCAGTTTTCTAATTGAGCACTTTGCTTATTTATTCTGTTGACACTGAAGACACTCTATTAACAGTGCCCAGTTGATTAAAATATATTTGTTGGCAGCTGCAAAGTCCTTGAAAATATAAACACTTAATCCCAAACCTCTTGAGGAATGTTTTGAAAGATGTGGGGAGAGAGACTCATCTTAGCTGTTGCTGAGAGATGGGTGGCCTATTCCTAAAGGAATCAGAATCAGTTTCTCAGGTCTTTCAGAGGGATGTTTTCTCATGATGGCCCTATTATCTCATTGGATGTAAATAAATCTTTAAAACGTGGCACATAACCACATTCAAATGCAAATTCCAATTTTTTATATTCCGTAATTATTTAGAATGGATTATTAACATTTTAAATAATTCAATGGTGGCATTTTTCTACCAGGGTGCGTTTTGGAAACAGTGAAGCAGTTACATGTGTGCAAAGCTTATGGGGCTTGTAGGCAGGAGACCTGGCTCTGGGTGTGGCCCTTCTGCTTCTTGTTTCTGGGCAGTTTATTTGGCCCTCCAAGTCTCAGTTTTCTCATTTGTGAAACAGACAGGATAATACCTGCCTTTTTGTTTGGTAAAAAGAACCTTTTATAATGATGGTGGCTACTTATTTAGCCTGTGCAATGCTGTGAATCCCTGTTCACTTGTTGGTCATGTTTGCTGTGATCTCTTCTTGCTCTGAGTATGGCTGTGTCCTGTACTCCTGGGACCTGAATTGGTTTGTTTCAAAGTGTACCTTGATCAGGGTCCAACACTCCCCTTTTCCTGTAGGAAGTGTCAGAACTGGAAAAGACCCAGAAGAGATCACTGACTCCAACTGCCTTCATTTTATAGATGAGGAAACTCAGGCTTGGTGTGGAAATGACACTCTGATGTTTTGTTGCAGCTCTGAGGTTCAGGCACTGTCCATGGCTCTGGTGCCTCCCTGTCTCATATAAGCAGAGGGTTCTTTAGGGAGAAGCAGGTGACCTTGGGCATGAGGAGAAGGGCAGGTGGTTACATGGGCCAGACGAGATTGTTCTTAGTCAATCCCAGTGACTGCAATTGGGAGACACGTATCTCCTCCCTCTGGGCTTCCCTGGTGGCTCAGACGGTAGAGAATCCACCTGCGGTGCAGGAGACTCAAATTCGATCTCTGGTCTGGGAAGATTTCCCTGGAGAAGGGAATGGCTCCCCACTCCAGTATTCTTGCCTGGAGTATTCCACAGACTGCAGTGGAATGGACTACAGCCCACGGGGTCTCAAAGAGTTGAACACGACTGAGCGACTAACATACACACACATCTATTTCCTTCCAGTTGCTGAGATGTGAAAGGGGTTGAGCTTCTAAGAAACCTAGGACCAGACCTTGTGGGTAAATTGAGTCCCTTTCCTGAGTGTCTTAGGCCTGGCTCTGAGTTAGTGGGCAATATTCAGAGATTCCGTTCCGTTCAGTCGCTCAGTCGTGTCTGACTCTTTGTGACCCCCGTGGACTGTAGCCTACCAGGCTTCTCCATCCATGGGATTCTCCAGGCAAGAATACTGGAGTGGGTTACCATTTCCTTCTCCAGGGGATCTTCCTGACCCAGGGATCGAACCCGGGTCTCCCGCATTGGAGGCAGACGCTTTAACCTCTGAGCCACCAGGGAAGCCCATTCAGAGATTCATTCAACACGTATTTGTTAAGCTCCCACCCTCTGAGATGTTCGGGACACAATGGTGAATAAAACATAGATCCCTGTCACAGCAGAGCTTATATTTTGTGGGGGAGGCAGATAATACTCATTAAATACGACAAGCCAGGGAATCACATAGTAGATTAGAAGCTGATAAGTGCTACCAAATATGAAAAAAATATGACAGGGTTGGGGGGACTGGGAGAGCCAGAGGAGGGGAGGTGGTACTGACACAGACCTTACTGAGAACATGGGGTTTGAGCAGACTATAAAGAAGGTCTGCTTTGAAGGGATGGAGCCGGGGGGTGTTGAGGGAAGGCTGTCAGCCATAGCAACAGGCCCGAGGGGCTGAATCAGAGCAGGTGAGGACAGAAATTGTCAGGAAATGTAATTTTTGTCTCTTGATTATTTTTCCACATATGGTTTGTTCACTTGCATGTCTTTAAAAATACAATACCACCAAGGGACAAGATCCCACACAGCATCCAATGTGCAAATCTGCCCTTCCTTTCCATTCAGTTCAGTTCAGTTCGGTCGCTCAGTCATGTCCGACTCTTTGTGATCCCATGAATCACAGCACGCCAGGCCTCCCTGTCCATCACCAACTCCCGGAGTTCACTCAAACTCGTGTCCATCGAGTCGGTTACACACTTAAAAAAATTTTTTTTTAATTTCAATTTTTAAAAAATTTTAGTATAGTTGGTTTACAGTGTTGTGTTAGTTTCAGGTATACAGCAAAGTGATCCAGTCATGGGCACACATACATATAAATCTATTTTTTGCAAATTATTTTCCCTTATAGATTTTTTTAAAACTTCTTTATTTTATATTGGGATGTAGTTGATTTATGCGGTTGTGTTGGTTTTAGATGCATAGCAAAATGATTCAGTCATACATACATATAAATAAATTTTTTTGAAGATTATTTTCCCTTACAGATTTTTAAAAAACTTTTAAAATTTTATATTGGAATATAGTTGATTTACACAGTTGTGTTGGTTTCAGGTGCATCGCAAAGTGATTCAGTCATACACACATATAAATCTATTTATTTCTGATTATCTTCCCTTATAGGTTTTAAGAAATTTTTAAAATTTTATATTATACTCGATTCACAATGTTGTGTTAGTGTCAGGTGTACAGCAAAGTGATTCAGCCCTCATACTTTTTGCTCAGTTGTCACTCTGTGCCTGGCGCTGTGCTGGGAACACAAAGATGCATAAGGCACAGGCCCCAATGGGATGCTACCACGTGTACATCTGCTCAAGGAGACAGGGACCGTGGGAGTCTGGTCTCCCAGCCCCCACGCGGCAGAGCAGGCCCGAGGATGGGCCTCCATCTTGTAGGAGACGGAACGGCCATGATGCCAGGCTTTGGAATGAGGCTGTGTCAGTGTTGCCACGAGCACACTGCCTAAGCTTGTGTCAGTGACTTCCATGTCTCCACCTCAGTTTTTCCTTATGAAAAATGAGAACCCATATCCATTGAAAAAGAGTTGCAATGATCAAATAAAGCAACGTGTGTAAAACTGAGTTCAGTATTTGGTGTTCAGGAAGTGCTTGATAAATGTTCAGTCTTGACCGATTCTTTGCGACCCCGTGGACTGCAGCCTGCCAGGCTTCTCTGTTCATGAAATTCCCCAGGATAGAATACTGGAGTGGGTTGCCATTTCCTCCTCCAGGGGATTTTCCTGAACCAGGGATGGAAGCTGTGTCTCCTGCATTGCTGGCAGATTCTTTACCATCTGAGCTATCAAGATACATATTCCCACTGTTAAGAAGAAGGTTTGGATACTGTTGGAATGAGGTCAAGGGTCCCTTGCTTCACCAGCACTGGGATCAATACTTGCTGCTCCTTGTTTTCCACATGGCCCTCTCTGTTCCTCCTCCCTGGCGAGCTTGGTTGTCAGACAGAAATTCTTCTTCATCACAGCTATTTGGCTGAAGTTCAAGGGCTCCTGTGCCCTGAAGGGCAAAGGGTTGGGTGGGGGGTGGATCGGGGACACTTTCACTTGGGAGAGGATTTCCCTCACGGACGCACAGACGAGCTGTCAGGACAAGGCCAGGCTCTCTATTGAGCAGAACAGCTCATGCATGAGAGCAGATTGTGCCAGGTCTATAGAGCACGACCCCTCAGACCGGCTTCTCCTGCTAACAAAGTTATCTTTCCCAATCTGCTTAGGCAGAAGAGGGACACGCTTCCTGTCCTTATGCTGAGCACACAGAGCAGACAGGGCCTGGGCTGGGCCTGGCTCTGAGCGTTTCTCCTCATCTCCTCCCCTCTCCCTGCTCAAAGTCTTGGGTTCTCCTCAGCTGCCCCGTCATCTTGGCAAGAGGAGCACAGGCCACAGAAAGTGGCCACTGGCTGGCCAGGGCTGAACCTAGGGAGTGTGGTGGCATTCTCAGTGCCTGAGAGAGGCTCGCAGAGACAACATCTCAGCAGAGGGGTAGGGAAAGAGGCTACTGCCGCCTAAAATTCACTGGTGTGGGAGCAGTTATTGATATTCTAGGGCAGTGGGCCTGAAACTTTAGTTTTAGCATCAGCACTATAGTTTAAGCATGCAACATCAGCATTGCCTGCGAACTTTCTGGAATGCAGACTCTCAAGCCTGGACCAAGCCTGGAATCTACTGAATCAGAATCTCTGGGGTGAGAGTCCAACAAACTGTTTTAACAAGCCCTTCAGGTGATTCTGAGACTGCTGGAGGTAGCCCCCGCTACTAGAATTGATCATCCCAGTCCTGGTAGCCAGAATTTTCTTTGTATAGCCTTCTCCCACATCCACTGCCTTTCCTGACACTCTGCTGCCAAGACAAAGCCCTAGAAACCTTTCTTTGGGTCTATCCAGAAAACACAACTCTTGTGATTTTCCTGATGGCTCTCAGTTGCCATGTTAACCCATCCTCCATCTGTAATACGGGCTTCCCTGTTGACTCAGTGGTAAAGAATCAGCCTGCAATGCAGGAGACGTGGGTTCGATCTCTGAGTCAGGAAGAGCCCCTGGAGAAGGAAATGGCAACCTACTCCAGTGTTCTTGCCTGGAGAATCCCATGGACATAGGAGCCTGGCGGGCTACGATCCATGGAGTCGCAAGAGTTGGACACGACTGAGTGACTAAACAGCAACAACAGCCATCTGTAATACCATAAATCAGTAGGGGATAAAGACATTTTTATACTTTTTGTCTCCATTTTATCAAGCCCCAGTGAGGCTAAGTAATTTGCTCATGGTCACAGAAAGAAAGGGGCAGGGCAAGAACAGAAATCACATCTGCTTGACTCCAAAGCCCATGTTTGCTCTGGCTGCTCATCTTGTCTCCTTTAATTAGGAGATTCAGTACTACAGTGCTGACCTTTCAGAGCATTTGGGGTCTCTGGTCTTTGTTTTAACCAGTTTACATCTGGGTATTTAACTTTTTTTCTTTGCTTGTTCTGGGCAACCAACATAGCTGCAAATATTTTCTAAATAGATGAATTCTCTTGGCATATATCCATATTAAAAAGCTACAAATGTATTGCATGAATACTTGCACATTGAAAAAAAATTAAATAATATAGGAGCCTATAAGATAAAAAGTAAAGGTCTTTTTACCCCCTTCTTCCTCATGAGCACTGTAACCATGCTTGACAATTCGCTGTGTGTTCTCTCACTTTTCGCTTTTTTCACTTAATATATCTTGATATATTTGAAGTATACATATAGAGCAATGGAATCCTTTTAATGTCTGCAGTAGTATTCCATAAAAAGGACATCTTATAAATTTGTTCAGTATGTTCTCTATTGAAGGACACTTAGTTTGCTGCTGCTGCTTCTTTTTTTTGCTGTTACAAGTTTTAAAAATAAATACCCACATATAGATATTTTTGGAATATATATATTCCAACATGCCAGCATGCGCTGGAATATTTTTGAAGGATGTCTTCCTAGAGGTAGAATTGGTTATTCAAAAGACAGATAAAAATTTTAAGTTGATGGGATACTTCCAATTACTCTCAAACCAGACTGCACCAGACAGTGTTCTCGATATAGGTTGTGAGAGGGCACTTCATGACATATTCTTACCGTCACTTGCTATTGTCTGTCTTTACATTTTTGGACAATAGGCTGGGCAGAAAGTATTTTTTGATTTGCATTTTTCTGCTTACTAGACAGATGGAATGACTCATTACATGTTTACTAGCCATTTGCATTTTTTTTCCTCTGAGTTGCCTACTCATATCCTTTGTCCATTTTTGACAGGTTATTTGCTTTTTCCCCATTGATTCACAAGGTCTTTTTATAGACTATGATTATTATTTCTCTGTCATGTATGTTGTAACATTTTTTTCAAACTATCACTTGTAATTTCTGTAACTTCGTTTTTAGCATGTTTTGCTGTACAGAGGATTTGTATTTTTTTTATCTAGTTGACTCTCTCATTTAAAAATTTGTGGTTCCTGACTTTGTGCCTGGCTTGGAAAAGCCTCTATGTCTCATTAAAATTCAGGAAGTCAGTTAGAAAAAAAAAGTTGCCAGAGTAGACTCTGTTTTAGTTCAGCATTTAAGCCTGGACCCTTGAAAAAACTGAATTGTCAGAGCAATATGAGTACTGTCTATTCGCTTCCTAGTTTTTAGCCTCTTTATTTTTTCTATTGGCCTTTTTTTTTACTAATAAAGAAATTATACAATTTTTATTCATCAACTTGGTGTAAGTGGCAACAGATTTCATCATCACCACCATTTTCAAGGACCTGTTCTGATTTGCAAATCAGAAAACCAAACGTAGGAATCATCTGTGTTCTTTTGCTTCTTATAGGTGTTTTTGTCTTGCCTCCTTATCGTTCTGAATGCTTGATTTTTTACTTATATTCAGATATTATGGGTGGGTGGAGAAAGAGAGAGCATGAATGTTATTATTTTCTGTTTTACAGTCATATTTTCTACCCTCTTATGAGGAACTTTTATCTTTATCTTTTTGCCTCTCTCCCCACCCCCTATTTGGTGGCAAATAAAATAGCTATAGTCTGGGACAGTTACCCAGAATTCCAAAAAAACCCCTGCCTCTTACTTATTCCTTTACTACTTAATTTCTTTTTGACTTAAGCAAGGGGTTTGAATCTGACCAGATTCATTAGAAAGAGTATGGTTATAGCAGCAGAAAAATTTCATTGTCTATGGCTTAATATAGCAGATCTCTCAATCACTAAGGACTCAGTTTCTTCATCCTTGAAGTAGGGATAATGCCAATCTCTTGTAAATCATCTAACATGGCTCCTAAGCCAAAGAAGACTCAAAAGAAACATTGTTTCCCATAAATTCATCAGTATCTTGACCTGTAACATGGATGAAAAATGGGACATACCTTACTGAGATATTTTGAGGATTAAATAAGAAAACAGGGAATTTTGCAAATGTGACACCAAGGTTCTTAGGAAGCAATCTTGGTTTCTTTTAGGGTAACGGTGTACTCATACCACTAGATGGCGTCATCAACACAGCGAGCTGACGAAGATGATTCTGTCTGACTCCAAATGGAGAAAGGGGATCCCTATTTCATTTTCTTCTGAATGTAATAAGTTTGGCAACAGTTATCACAGTTTAGCTTTCATTTTTTGCTTCAAATAATTTATTACTGTCAAAGTTTTTCTTAAACAATAGACTTTCCCTAAGGAATGGTTGGAAGTGGGACCCAGAGGCCAGAGAGGTCTTTCTGAAACACAAAATTGGCCTGCCCTATACTAAAAACCTTTTTGTAGGTTTCACATAGAGGTATTGTTGAATATTTTTATTTCAAATTAAACCTTACTGTGTAGTTGAGTCACTTGGGTTGGGGGTGATGGGTTCCAAGTCCTGCCTCTCAGGAGCTCCAGGAAACAAGGTTCAAAAACCACTTCAGGATGAAGCTTGTGCCTTTTAACAAAGCAAATAGGGCCCTCTGCTGCCTGGCTATTTAAAACAGCCAAGACATGGGAGTAACCTAAGTGTCCATCAACAGATAAAGGGTTAAAGAAGATGTGGTACCACACTGGAATATTCCACACTGGAATATTTCTCAATCATAAAAAGAAAAAAAAAACTACATCATTTGTAGTGATGTGGATGGAGATAGAGTCTGTCATACAGAGTGAAGTAAGTCAGGAAGAGGAAAAACAAATATCATATATTAACGCATATATATGGAATCTTGAAAAATGCTACAGATGAACCTATTTGCAAGCCGGGAACAGAGATGCAGAGGTAGAGACAGACATATGGACACAGTGGGGGGTGCAAAGGGAAGGGTGGGACAAACTGGGGGAGTAGCATTGACATATACACAGTATCGTGTGTAAAACAGAGAGCCAGTGGGAAGCTGCCGTATAGCACAGGGAGCTCAATTTGGTGCTCTGTGATGACTTAGAGGCGAGGGATGGGGGTGGGGTGGGGGGAGATTCAAGAGGGAGGGAGAATATGTAAACATACAGCTGATTCACTTTGCTGTACAGCAGAAACTAACACAACAATGGAAAGCAATTATACTCCAATAATAAAATACAATAAATTGAAACCTGGAATCGTTAAAAAAAAAGAAAAGAACCACCGCAAGATGAAGCTTGTGCCCTTTAACAAGGCGTACAGGGCCCTCTGCTGTCTGAAGTCTGCGTATTACTCCAGCCCATCTTTCGCAGCTCATAGCTTTGCACTTGACCTTCAGCATCTATGAGCTACGTGTTCCCTGTACAGTCACTCTGATTTTTGCCTACATTCCTTTGCCCATGCAGTCCCCTCTACTTCATCCTCCCTCCCCCAACTCTGACTCATCTGTTAAGGCTCAGTTTGGGCTTTACCTTCTCCAGGAATTTGTCTCTGACCTTATCTACTTTGGTTTTCAATAATTCATTTATGTTTCTGTCTCCCCCACTAGTCTATGAAGTTTCTGAGTGGCAGGAAATGTGTATTCCTTGTGTCTAATTTAGGAAGGCCGGGCAAATGAAAGAACTCAATGTAGTTTTTTTGGTAAAAAGATATATGAATAAGTGTAAAGTAGAAGAAGAGTCATCCCAGTAGATGAGGTGATAGCAGATGAAGGTATGGAAGTGGGAAAGGGAAGGAGTGCTTCAGGGAGTGGATGGTTTGTATCTGGGAATGAGACAAGTTTCTCAGGCTGCAGGCTGAGCCACCCACAGGAGGCCAGGGTGAAACCTGTCCTCTCACAGCTCCCATAGTAGCCCTCATGATGGGTCACTAGGGGTTGGGGGACTGTTAGCTCCTTCAGACCTGTGGCAGCTGTAAGAGCAGCCCCAGCTATGGCCTGCTCCTAAGAATCATTTTAACTGTGACCTGGGCTTCACTGATAGCTTAGTTGGTAAAGAATCCGCCTGCAATGCAGGAGACCTTGGTTGAATTTCTGGGTTGGGAAGATCCCCTGGAGGAGGGATAGGCTACCCACTCCATTATTCTTGGGCTTCCCTTGTGACTCAGCTGGTAAAGAATCCACCTGCAATTCGGGAGACCTGAGTTTGATCCCCGGATTGGGAAGATCCCCTGGAGAAGGGAAGGGCTACCCCCTCCAGTATTCTGGCCTGGAGAATTCCATGGATTATATAGTCCATGAAGCCCCAAAGAGTCAGACACAACTGAGTGACTTTCACTTTCACTCTGGGATGGAGGATGAGGAGTGATAGAGGCTGTAATTAAAGGCGAGGATCCTGCCAGGGATGACCCCTTGCCAGAATCCTCTTTTTCCTTACTCTTCTGGGAGAAGATACCTGAGAATGTCCACTGAGGGTACCTGAGAAGGATAGAACAGGATCCCTTGGGGTTAATGAATGTGACCTTCCTATGATGGGCTGATGTAGGTTTCAGGTATGGGACTCATTCCTGAGCAAGCACTGTGTGTGGGGATGAAGAGAGCTGACCACAAAGCTATCACCTTCTTTGGCCCTATAGGGCATGAAGCTTTCAGAATGTTGGGAGACTTGTGTTCCCTCTGAAAACAGCAATGGAATTGCCGTACTCACTGGGGCTTCCTAGGTGGTACTAGTGGTAAAGAACCCACCTGCCAATGCAGGAGACATAAAAGACATGGGTTTGATCCATGAATTGGCAAGATTCCTTGGAGGAGGGCATGGCAATCCCCCAGTATTCATGCCTGGGGAATCCCATGGACAGAGGAGCCTAGTGGACTGCAGTCCATGGGGTCTCAAAGAGTCAGACATGACTGAAGCGACTTAACATGCACACACACACTGCCTTGGTACTCCCTAAGCAGCAGACTCACTCTGCTAATGGCTCCAGGTCAGCCTTTTGAGGTATTATGTCACCTTCCCGTTGCCTCATCCTGAGCCTCTCCCATGAGGATGGCACCACAGTGTCCTGTCATTTGGAACCTGGAATCTTTAATTTCTCACCTTGTGAGGTTATAAAGACCTGAGAAAGTTTAGTTTGAAGGTCTCTGGCCAATTAATACCCCACCCCACTCTCCCAGGTAATGCTGGGAAAGAGGCTGCTGCTGCTGCTGCTAAGTCACTTCAGTCTTGTCCTACCCCGTGCAACCTCATAGACGGCAGCCCACCAGGCTCCTCCATCCCTGGGATTCTCCAGGCAAGAACACTGGAGTGGGTTGCCATTTCCTTCTCCAATGCATGAAAATGAAGAGTGAAAGTGAAGTTGCTCAGTGTGTCCAACTCTTAGCCACCCTATGGCCTGCAGCCTACCAGGCTCCTCTCCGTGGGATTTTCCAGGCAAGAGTACTGGAGTGGGTTGCCATTGCCTTCTCTGGGGAAAGAGGCTACCCATTTCCGAAACACTGGCTACCTTGGGTCTCTATACTTCCTCAGATACTCTGTGGCTTCTGAGGAAGTTGGGGTTTCCCTTAACTTTTGTGCTTCTGACATGACTTGCTAAGGCCAGTCTCTGCAGGCACCTGGCCCATTCTCCCCAGGCTGTCCATCAAAATAGGTCAGAGCCAGGTTATAGTCTCACAGGCATGAAGGGACTCTGGACCCATAACAGGGAGGCTTGTGGGAGCTCCAGAGGAGGGACCTGTAACCGTCCCCCACCCTGGCATTCCCATGGTCACAGGGCCTCACATATGCCCCTGGGACACACCGAGGCATCTTAGTTACACCCCCAAACTGTCTAGGGGAACATTCTGGTAACAGGTCTTATTTTACCTTGTTCGTGAGAGCTGGCCAAAGATAGAGAACAGTGTTGAGAAAGCAGAGATGGAGTTCTAAATCCTCCAAAGAGAGGAATTCTGCTAGTGGTAAGTGCAGTTCCCAGCTTTGCTCGGATAACCCAGGGCTCCAGGGAGGCAAATGACTTCCCCTCTTCATTTCAAATAGGAACCTCCCTGGAGGGCACTGGGGGCTCTTGGCCTGAATCTGGGAGGGAAACCACTTGGAATTTATTTTTTGTTGAATTGTTTCTTCATTTTTCCTTCCGAGCGGGTCCCCAGGCATCCAAACGCGATGCCTCTCCACGCAGCCAGGCACGGCTGTCATAAAATGCAACTGCAATCCGTATCTATGGAAACGGGCTGGCTCCTTTTGCCTCTCTCACTCCCCGCTTCTGCATTGGCCAGGATGGGTCTAGACTCTGCCCTCTGATGGAGCTCTGCGCTCTGATGGAGGGGCGGCTCCAGCCGCACCCCAACTGTCCTCTGGTGTCCACCCTCCACTTACCTCCTCCTATCAGGGGGAACAGCACAGACCTAGGTGCCCAGAACTCGAAGCCGCTAGACTGGCTTATGAGCTCAAGACCTTTCCTTAGTCAACAAAATTTATTCCCTGCCTCTTTCCACTCACCCCAGGCTTGGCTGGGATTCTTTGGGCCTTTCTTTCCCTTGCCTAAAAAGGTAATTCATTATTCCTTAGGAGTAATATGTGATGGCGTTTGATTTGAGAGGTTTATTTATTTATTTTGACTTAAGACAAATGAAAGGGAGTCTGCTTCAACCTGGCTAAATGGACTGAAATGGAAACAAAGACATCAGAATTCCGTTTTTCTTTCCAGTCCTGATCTGCTGACTTACCAACCCACAAGCTTTCTTACAGAAGCAATGTACATTTAAAAATGAATCAGATGAATTTATATACCAAACAGAAATAGACTCAGACATAGAAGACAAGCATGATTATCAAAGTGGAAGAAGAGGGGATAAATTAGGGAGTCTGGGATTAAAATATACATACTACTATATATGGGCTTCTCTGGTGGCTCAGTGGTAAAGAATCTGCCTGCCAATGCAGGAGACACATTTTCAATCCCTGGGTCGGGAAGATCCCCTAGAGGTGGAAATGGCAACCCACTCCAGTATTCTTGCCTGGGAAATCCCACGGACAGAGAAACCTGGCAGGCTATATAGTCCATGGGGTCACAAAGAGTTGGTCACAAAGTGTCAGCCACAACTTGGTGACTAAACAACAGCTACAACTATATATAAAATAGATAACCTATAAGGACCTACAGTATAGAATAGGAAATAGACTCAATATCTTGTAATAATCTATAATGGAAGAGAATATTAAAAAGAGCATATATTCATATGCTAAGTTGTTTCAATTGTATCCAACTCTTTTCGACCCTATAGACCAAAGCCTGCCAGGCTCCTCTGTCCATGGGATTCTCCAGGCACGAATACTGGAGTGGGTTGCCATGCCCTTCTCCAGGGGATCTTCCCCACCCAGGGGTTGAACCCAGATCTCTTACATCTCCTGTATTGGCAGGCAGGTTCTTTACCACTAACCACCTGGGAAGCCTATACAAGGGAAACTAACACAACATTGTAAATCAACTTGAAATATAGTTAAAAGAAAAAAGAGCTAGACACTGCAGACAGTCCTCATTTGTCTGTATAGGAAACTGGCTGGCAAGATAGGGGGAGCAGGGTGATATGTAGAGACCTCACCACTTGGGCAAAATGACTGTTAAAGCCATTTAACAGTCAGAGGTTCTAAGGAAGTTATTTCCATTCTGGCGATGTGCTTCTGTCTATGTGTCCAGGAAAGCTTCCAGAGCACCACAGGGGTTGACCTTGAGTCACTAGAGGGCGATGCTGTCTCTCTTTTGCTCCAGGCACGGTTTTTAGGACAACTTCAGAGAGCTAGCCAAAAAATAATCCAATATGAGGTCTTCGAGGGAGGAGGGAGTCGAGTGAGCTCTTTTTAATCACACCAGAATAGATGGACTTGGTCTCAGTGGGAAGGGCTGAGATGATAGGAAATGCAAAGGAGGAAAACCCGGGCTGGCCACATTTGGGGAACTGTTTACTGTGTGACCACATTTTCTGGGCCACCTTCTGGTGCCCTCCCTGGTGGAGCTGGAAGTCGCAGAGGATATCCCCCTTTTGCCCCCTTTTCCCCGTTCCTACTCACTAGTCCCTTTCACCACTGAAATATTTGTCCTGTCTCCCATAGACCCCAAATTCCAAACCACCAAACCTAAGAGTTTCTTTTCTACATCTCTCTCTTCCCTCTCCCAGGCCTGTGTTTGTCTCCTCTGGTCCTGCACAATTCTGCTGTATTCCTTATTATACTGGGAACGATATTTGATCATAAGAAGGCAGATGTTTGCACAACATGGATGGACTTAGAGATTGTCGTAATGAGTGAAGTTAGAGCAGGAGAAACATCGTATGACATCCCTTATATGTGGAATCTAAAAATGAATTTACAAAACAGAAAGAGGCTCACAGACTTAAACAACAAACTTATGGTTGCCTGTACACACTGCTATATTTAAAATGGACCTACTGTAGAGCACAGGGAACTCTACTCAGTGTTATGTAGCAGCTTGGATGGGAGGGGAGTTTAGGGGAGAATCAGTTCAGTTCAGGTGCTCAGTCATGTCCAACTCTTTGCGACCCCAAGAATCACAGCACGCCAGGCCTCCCTGTCCATCACCAACTCCTGGAGTTTACCCAAACTCATGTCCATCGAGTCGGTGATGCCATCCAGCCATCTCATTCACTGTCGTCCCCTTCTCCTCCTGCCCCCAATCCCTCCCAGCATCAGGGTCTTTTCCAGTGAGTCAACTCTTCGCATGAGGTGGCCAAAGTATTGCAGTTTCAGCTTTAGCATCAGTCCTTCCAATGAACCCCCAGGACTGATCTCCTTTAGAATGGACTGGTTGGATCTCCTTGCAGCCCAAGGGACTCTCAAGAGTCTTCTCCAACACCACAGTTCAAAAGCATCAATTCTTCGGCAATCAGCTTTCTTAACAGTCCAACTCTTACATCCATACTTGACCACTGGAAAAACCATAGCCTTGACGAGACGGACCTTTGTTGGCAAAGTAATGTCTCTGCTTTTTAATACACTATCAAGGTTGGCCATAACTTTCCTTCCAAGGAGTAAGCGTCTTTTAATTTCATGGCCGCAATCACCATCTGCAGTGATTTTGGAGCCCAAAAAAATAAAGTCTGACACTGTTTCCACTGTTTCCCCATCTATCTGCCATGAAGTGATGGGACCAGATGCCATGATCTTAGTTTTCTGAATGTTGAGCTTTAAGCCAACTTTTTCACTCTCCTCTTTCACTTTCGTCATGAGGCTTTTTAGTTCCTCTTCACTTTCTGCCCTAAGGGTGGTGTCATCTGCATATATAGATACATGTATTATGTATGGCCGAGTCCCTTCTCTATTCACCTGAAATTATCATAGCATTGTTAATTGCCTATGTTGTTGTTGTTCAGTTGCTAAGTCATGTCTGACTCTTTGTGACCCCATGGACTGCAGGGGGCCACTCTTCCCTCTCCTTCACTATCTCCTGGAGTTAACTTAAACTCATGTCCATTGAGTCAGTGATGCTATCCAACTATCTCTTCCTCTGTCTCCCTCTTCTCCTCCTGCCTTCAGTCTTTCCCAATATCAGGTCTTTTCCAATGAATTGGCTCTTCGCATCAGGTAGCCAAAGTACTGGAGAGTCAGCTTCAGTATTAGTCCTTCCAATGAATATTCAGGGTTGATTTCCTTTAGGATTAACTGGTTTGCTGTCCTTGCTGTCCAGGGGATTCTCAAGAATCTTCTCCAAGACCACAATTTGAAAACATCAGTTCTTTGGTGCTCAGCCTTCTTTATGGTCCAACTCTTACATGCATACATGACTATTGGAAAAACCATAGTTTTAATTATACGGACCTTTGTTGGCAAAGTGATGTCTCTGCTTTTCAATACGCTGTCTAGGTTTGTCATAGCCTTCCTTCCAAGGAGCAAGCATCTTTTAATTTCATGGCTACAGTCACTGTCCACAGTGATTGTGGATCCCAAGAAAATTAAATCTGCCACTGTTTCCATTTCCTTCCTTCTGTTTGACATGAAGTGGTGATGCCAGGGCTTCCTGGGTGGCTCAGTGGTAAAGAATTCACCTGTGATGCAGAAGATGCAGGAGACGCCACGGGTTCGATCCCTGGGTTGGGAAGATCCCCTGGAGGAGGGCGTGGCAACCCACTCCAGTATTTTCACCTTGCAGAATCCCATGGACAGAAGAGCCTGGCAGGTGACAATCCATAGGGTCGCACAGAGTTGGACATGACTGAAGCGACTGAGCATGCATGCACGAAGTGATGCCACGAAGTAATTGGCTATACTCCAATACAAAATAAAAAGTTTAAAAAATGCTTTAAAAAGGCAAATGTGGATTGAATAGAGTGTTGCTTCATGTGATGGCAAAGGATAAACTTCAGCAAATGGAAGACTGATATCAGAGATTAGATTCACAGGAGACAAAAACATTCCGGGACCATCCTGGTTAGAACAGCAGAGTGTCCCTTTTAAGAGTTAAGGCTGAGATTTTGTGAATCTAACCCATCCACCTGAATGCTACACGAAGCCTCTGTTGCTGGGGGGCGGGGTGGGTGGAGCTTCTGGGGCCATGTGGAAGGTGGTTGGGAGGGGGCTTCCTTGGCTGTGAGCTACCTACTGGCTGATCACAGGTGAAAACCTGCCTCAGTAGACTCCAGGAGCCTATGTGGAAGTTCATTCTCCCCTTGGCTTGTCTGCACATCCCTAAGAGTGCAGATTCCAGATGAATCTCCCTCCTCACCAGATCCAGCAAGCACATTTGCATGACCTTCTGAAGGATGAGGGTGTCTTGCAAGGAAGACCCTGTAGTTAAAGTTCATCACTGATTTTCTCAACATGATCTAGTATTTCCTTTGCTCTCAGACACTATAATCAGACAGCCTGTCTCTGAGCCTCCCACTCTCTAGCTCTGTGATATTTGGCAGATTAATTCTTTGAAGTCTCAGTGTTATCATCTGTAGATGGGGATGACTGTTATGGGGATTTAATAAGTTAATTTCTGTAGAGCACTTGGCCTGATGGCTGGCACATGAATGGCCACTCTCATTATCTGAAAATGCAGTAGAGTGTGACAGCTAAGCCAGCTGACTCAAATCTGGACTCTGCCACATACTAGATATGTGATATCAAGCAAACCATTTAATCTCTCTGTGCCTCAGTTTCCTGATCTATAAAATGAAGTTTAATAATAGCACCTATGTAATAGGGTAATTGTTAGGACTGAATAGCTAATGCATGTAAAGTACTAAACACAGTTTCTGGCACAGAGTAAGTACCCAAGGGAAGCCAGCCTTCATTGCCTGTGGAGCTGTGGATTAGATCATCCAAACTCTTTTGAATGCCATGATGTATGTTTTAGGGGAGTTCTTTTGGCTTCATTTGCACTAAGATGAATCTGTGTTTGTTGCTTATACAATTATTAAAGGCTGGGGCTGGGGACTCAGTACATAGCCAAGGGAACCTTGTTAAAGATATAAGGTGTGACACAGAGAGTTCAGAAAACATCATTTTGAGCTGTTCGCACGGTACTTTTTCATGGTCAAACTATCAGTGGTCCTGGATAGTTTATGTCTTACTATATATCAATGTGGAAAGACAAATCTTATTGCCATACCAGTCTTGCAAGTGGACAAAGAGGTGAAAGAGACAGATTATGTGCCCTGCTCCAAACTTGCAGAGGCAGGATCTATGCTCCACCCACACAGCAATTGCATTTAAAAATAAAATTAATCAAAGCAGCTTTTGGCATTGGCTGACAGGACAGGTCATGGCCAGTGTGTGTGACATGCCATTCAGCCGTGTTGGCAGCCTCGGGCACAGCTGCAGTGCATCTGGGGTAAGGCCAGGAATGAAGCACATCTCAGGGCTTCTCTCACACCTCCCTCAATACTTACTTATTTTGAGAGTCTCTAACAGGAAAATGTTAAAGAAAAAAAAAAAAAAAAGAAAAAGCTATGGGTGGGAATCAGAAAAGACCACTCTAGAGAAATCTAAAAATTTCTTAAAATTAAAAAAATATGTATAATGAATTTTAGGATGCTTCCTAAGTCCCGGACCACTTTGATAAAACAGTCTCTAAATGATATTGCTGTCTTCTAGAAGGAAGATCTTGAAGAATAGAAAGATCAGCATGGGGGTGATGTGTTATCAGTCATTCTAAAAAAGTGAGCAGAATATTTAAAATGGATAACCAACGAGGACTTACTGTACAGCACAGGGAGCTCTGCTCAATGTTATGTGGCAACCTGGATGAGAGGGGGTTTGGGGAAGAATGGATATATGTATGGCTGAATCCCTTTGCTGTCTACCTGAAACTATCACAGCAATGTTAATCGGCTATACTTCCAATATAAAATAAAAAATTTTTTTAAAGTGAGCAGAATTAATCTGGAGAAACAACCTATTAGAGTTGACAGCTGTTTAAGTAAAGCTGATGAAATGGAATTGGGAAGAAAATACTCAGATGGCTTCTTAAATGAGATGATGATTCATTAGCAGAGAGAGTTAGGGGTGTCTACAGTCCTTTTCTGATGATCTGTGGCGCAGTAGTTGGAATTATCCAGAAAGATACTTACTTTTGGCTTTGGGAAATGTCATGACATTTGTCTTGGCAGTGGATTAATTTTCCAACTAAAGTTGTTAGCCTGATAAAAAATATTTTATTAGAGATTGATGGGCATATGGGTGTTGTAACTTCTTTTCATTCACCAAATATTTATTGAGTACCCACTTTGTACCAGGCACTGGGCTAGAAGCTGGAAATACAATGTTGCATCAGTTATACATGGTGTCAGTCCTCCTGGAGAGCGACATGGACCAAATAATATGTATACGTGACGGACTAATTAGTATTTTCTCAATGGAGGAGAAATGGGGAGAGTTGGATATGCAAATAATTAAGAATTGGCCTTCCCAGAGGTTAGAAATACGAAAGCCCTTCAAAAACTGTGAAGTGTTAACTGAAAGATAGAGCAATTCCCTGCTTTTTGTCTGGACTCATAAGTCTCTGAATGGTCACCAGGTTGTTCTTGGTTAAAATCTGGGCCACTATTTCTGCTGGAACTTTCTCTCTTGAAGGAGGCAACTTTCTTCTCCAAACTCTACATGGTGAATAAGAAAGACCCCAGGATTGGGTGGGATTAGGTTGAGAATTGATTCTGTCCATTACTGGAGCAGAGACATGGGTTCAGCTCTGCGAATTCATCACCTGGTTTGGTTGGAAATCTGACACACAGAAAGAAAGCACCACAACTTCTTGACCAAAGTTATATGTAAGAAGGTCTGCTACTGTCCATCACTCATGCTATCAGGACCTGACACAATGTAGGTCCCATTTGCCATAACATTCTAAGAGTTAGGCATCTGTGGATGTGAACCTCAGTGTTATTGTGAGGATGAAAAAAGTATATACCTAAAATTGAAAAGTCTTTTTTCTAATAGCTAGCACTTACTACATATACATTATATGGCTTGTACCTTTACATTTATCATTTCATTTAATCATGTAAGCCCTGCAAAGTAGCTCTTTTATTCCCATTGTACAGATGGGGGGAATGAAGGTTAAATATATTGATTCACTTGTCCAAGGTCACAATGCTAAGAGGTGGCAGAATCAGGATTTATACCCAAGTCCTCCTGAACTTTAAAGCTTGTGTTTTTTTCCATCACGTGGTACTTTGGAGAATGCAGAGATAGAGATAAGAGCTGGAGTTCAAGACTCTGGTAACATTATTTGCTTTCCCTTGTTAACGAGACAAGCAGGGGAGGGAAAGGAAGAGTCTACAACTGAGCTTTAAACTGGGGATTCGTGGAAGCAGATCCTACATTATTTTAAGCTCAGCATGTTTTATTGGGTGGGCCCTGGAATGAAAGACTAGGAAATAAGATGTCTGCTCTGACATGGGGGTGGAAGATCCTGTACTCTCACATGCCCATTAAAGCGAGAGATAAAATATAATCAGTCAGGAGAGGGCTCGGATAAAAGAAACCGAGATACATAACTGGGCAAATATACAAGAGCATAAAAGGGACCAAGACCCAGAGGATCACAGAAAGAAGGGACACATAGCTCATCGCCAGGCTGGAGTTATTTCTGTTTAGAGAGACACCAAAGTCCTCCCCTTCCCCTTGTCCCTTAGTCTTGGGAATGTGAGACTCTGGGGGTCATTCACACTAACTCCATCTCCTTTATGGCTCCCTGTATAATTAGATCCAACCTTTTAAGGAAGAGAGCCCTGGCAGATATGTCTCATGGTTTATGCATAACCCGATTCCTTTCATGTTTCCTGCTGTAAATTTTTGCTTATAAATTGCATTTTTGAAACCCTATTGTAGCCATTCCTGGGTGTGCGGAATTTCTTTGTAACCAGACCAGTCGGCTGCTATTTGGCTGACTGCTAAAGTAGATTGGAAGAAGAGACTGTAGAAGAACTGTACAGGGAGAGCAAGGTAAGAACTTTGAGAAGATTTTAGTGTCTGGGGATTTCTGGTCTCCAGTCTTCCTTCATTTTGTACTGCCCATAAGAAATCAACCTTGGACTGCCTTCTCCTCTGACTTCTCTCCAGGTGCCTTATAAAATGTTAAACTTCCAACTGTATGATTTTGCCTGTTGCCATTTCTTCTATTCTTGGAAATAAAAAAGCTTTTGCCCCAAAGGGATCTTTTTTTTCTCCCTCATGTTAGTTTTAAGTTTAACAATTTTTATAACCTCTTTAAACTGGCCTTTTTTCCCACTAGCATAGTCAAATAGAGTTCGTGATTATACCTGCTTAGGAGTTAATTAGCTTAGTTTAAGAGTGGACTTAATGTGGCTCTAACTTTAAGAACCACTGAAATAGTAACCACAGTGATGATAACATTGAACATAATCAATGAAAGGAAATTGTACTGCAACAGGGGATAGTGGTGATGCATTTGTAGTATTTAATTTAACACACTTAGATGTTGGTCTGACAAAGGTCTAAAATCCGTCATTCTTAACAATCTATTCAAAGTCTAAAATTGTTTACAATGAAGATGATCATCCTGGTCTCTTGGAAAACTTGATAAAAGAAAAACAGTCAATCATCCCCTTGTTTGGTTGGTTGGGATAATCCCATCCTATCCCATCACTTCATGGGAAATAGATGGAAAAACGGTGGAAACAGTGTCAGACTTTATTTTTTTGGGCTCCAAAATCACTGCAGATGATGATTGCAGCCAGGAAATTAAAAGACGCTTGCTCCTTGGAAGGAAAGTTATGACCAACCTTGATAGTATATTAAAAAGCAGAGACATTACTTTGCCAACCAAGGTCCATCTAGTCAAGGCTATGGTTTTTCCCGTGGTCGTGTATGGATGTGAGAGTTGGACTGTGAAGAAAGCTGATCGCTGAAGAATCGATGCTTTTGAACTGTGGTGTTGGAGAAGACTCTTGAGAGTCCCTTATACTGCAAGGAGATCCAACCAGTCCATTCTAGAGGAGATCAATCCTTGGGTGTTCATTGGAGGGACTGATGCTAAAGCTGAAACTGCAATATTTTGGCCACCTCATGTGACAAGTTGACTCACTGGAAAAGACTCTGATGCTGGGAAAGGTTGGGGGCGGGAGGAGAAGGGGACGACAGAGAATGAGATGGCTGGATGGCATCACCGACTCTATGGACGTGAGTTTGAGTGTACTCCGGGAGTTGGTGATGGATAGGGAGGCCTGGCGTGCTGTGGTTCATGGGGTCGCAAAGAGTCGGACACGACTGAGCGACTGAACCGAACTGAACTGAACTGATCCATATCTCTATTGTGGAATTTATTAAATTACATTATAATTATTGATTAGTTTAGCTAGCCCTTCCAATAAAATGCAAGTTCCTTGAGGGCATATTAATTAAAATTCATATCAATAAAATTTCACTAATCTTTGATTAAGTGGTGTCCAAAAATTCACTAACAAAAAATGAGGGGTTAAATTAATAAGGCTAATGAAATAATTGGGGCTAACCAGCTCAGCTAGCCAGCAGGAAGTTCCCATCCAAAATTATCAACACCTGGCTGAGTCTTGGCAACCCCAGGTGTCAGTTATCTTTTCTATCTCAAATATTGCTGGGGATGCTTCTGTAATCCATTATTGGAATTTCTAGGGCAAAAACACTAATTCTAGCAATCTTGGGGTGAATAGTACTCATTTGTTGGCCTAATTCAAGAAAATACATCCAGAAGATACTGGGGATGTTGAGATTCACCCTCCACTTCTCTGTTTCCAAAGACACATATATATATATATATATATATATATATATATAGGCATACATACATATATATATAGGCATACATACATACATATATATATATACAGGCATACATACATATATATATAGGCATACATACATACATATATATATATACAGGCATACATATATATAGGCATATATATATGTATTCTGAATGTGTGTGTGTATATATTATATATATATATATATATATATATACTGGATAAGGAAATGGCAATCCACTCCAGCATTCTTGCCTGGAGAACCCCATGGACATAGGAATCTGGCAGGCTACAGTCCATAGGGTTGCAAAGAGTTGAACACAACTTAGCAACTAAAACAGACTACTATATGTGAGAATGGGGGCTGGATGGAGGATAGGAGCCATGTTCAATTGTCTTAATTCTAGTTTATGTCATTGTGGGAATCTTTTGGTATTGAGTGCTCAAAAATTGTTTATTGAATGAATGAATATAGTTTAACATCACCAGGCAGTAACTTGAACTTCTTTGAAACTTAGATTAAAAAAGAAGGTATAAGTAACCAATAGAAGGGCTTCCCTGGTGGCTCAGTGGTAAAGAATCTGCCCCTAATGTAGGAGACGTGGGTTCAATCCCTGGATTGTGGAGATCCCTTGGGGAAGGGAATGGCAACCCTCTTTAGTACTCTTGCCTAGAGAATCCCATGGACAGAAGAGCCTGGTGGGATACAGTCTGTGGGTCGCAAAAGAGGCGGACATGACTTACTGAATGACATGACTTACTAAATAACAACCAGTAGAAGGAATCAACATTTGGCCCCGTTACATCTTGAGTATCCAGAGTACAGACTAGTCCATAATGTACAATGACATACTAGCAAGTCTAAATTTAAAAACCTGAAAGAGCTGCACTGCATGTATACCTGATTAGCTTAAATTCCTTATTCAAAACTGTGCTTAATTCTAGCTTAAAGAGAGGTTTGCATTTGGGTGAAACTGAAGGTGGCCGTGGTTGTGACTCTGAATTGAGTAATTGGTGCTGGATTAGAGCAAAGTGTACTAAAGCTTCCAACATTGTTGGTGGCAGAAGCAGAAAATAAATGGCAATGAAGGAGAAAGTAGACCTTTACTTTTTAAATATATATTATTAGATCCTGGGACCAAGAATTCATCAGATTATCTTGGCAAAGACTGAACAGACATTTGTACATAGTGTATTGAAGAAGACATGTTCAGAGGTACTGGAACAGCATTATCATAACAGATCAACTCATCCTGGCCAAAGACGAACTAATCTAACAAATGATAATGAAACTTAGTATTAATGATCAGCAGATAAATTGTCTGTGGCTTAAGAAGAAAAGTGAGAAAAAATGTGATGGTTGAAAAATGTGGAAGGATTTCTAATTATCACCTGAGTGACTACAGTGGTTTTGCCTCCCCCAGGCGAGCAGCTTTGGGACCTGGGGTTTCATTACATGATACTATCAATTTGTACAATATTCCTTTAGAATCATCCACATATTTATCATTTCTGTTTCCTCTTTTCCTTTTTGCATCTCCAATATACTATCTGGGATAATTTTATTTCTCCCTAAAAAACTTCCTTTATTTTTTCAGTGCTAACCTACTTTTGATGAAATCTCTTTTTTTTGTTTATTTGAATATGGGTGAACTGAAGCTTCACTTACGATGATAATTTTTTCTGATGGGTTATCAAATTCTAGCCTGCAGTTATTTTTCTTCAGCACTTTAAAATATGTCATTGCCTTCTGGTTTCTATAGTTTCTGTTGGGAAGTCATCTGTCAATTTTATTTTGCTTCTTTGTAGATAATGTGATTCCATTTTCCCCTTCCCTTGCCCCCTGCCCATATTCTTTTAGTTTTTCCTTGGTCTCAGTTTTCAACAGTTCTGCGATAATGTGCCTAGCTGTGGGTTTGTTTGTTTGATTGTTTTTGTATTTTGTTGCTTGGATTCACAGAGATTCTCAGTGTGGGGCTTGATGCCTTTAATGAGTTGTGGAAAATTCTCAGCTGATATCTCTTCAAATATTGCTTCTTCCCCATTCACTCTCTCACTTCCTTAAAGACAAATATTGTATCTGTTGGACTTTTCACCGTGTCCATATGTCTCATGCTCTTTTCTGTACTTCTCTCTCTCTTTCTCTGTGTCTGGACATTTTCTATTGATTTTTTTTTTTCTGGTTTGCGAATCTACTTTTCAACTGTCTAATGTGCTGTCAGATCTATCTGTTGAATTCTGAATTTAAGTTATTGTATTTCTTTCAGTTTTAGAATTTCCATTTGATTCTTTAAAAAATATTTTCCAGTTCTCTGAGGAAACTTTTCCATCTTATCTATTTTTGAGTATATTATTCACAGTTATTTTAATTTGATAATGTCAGAATCTGAATCTCTCATGGATCTGGGGTCTCTCTGGGTCTCTCATTTTCTGTTTCTTTCCCCCTTTTGTTTCTCACACATTCAGTCTTGTCTCCTGTTGCTTCTGTAACTTTTGTTTGAATCCTGGGCATTGTGTACAAAATATCAGAAGCTCTTACTGACATTCTTTTGCTCCAGAGAATAAATACATTTGCTTGTAGCAGAAGTCTAGAGGGAAATTATCCCAATCCAATTGATGACTGAATTCACTGAGAACTGAGATTTATCCTTTTTTGTCTATTTCTAGTTGACATTCACTCCTAAAATGTTGCCTTTTAGAGGTCCTAAGTGAAAGCCTAGGGTGTTATCAGAGTTCCCCTGACTCCAGTTTTTGTTCTCTCAGTGTTTAAGGCTGTCAGTGGCTCTGCTCAGTCTCCCAGCCTCATGGTCCCCACTTCTAAATCAACAAATGTGTCTAAGATAGTAAAGTTGAAAGTTGTGCTCATCTCTTCATTGTCAAAGTTTTTGTCCTCAAGTGTTTGATGTCTTGGTAGCTCTCTGAACCTTCAGATTGATGTCTTTACTTCAAATATTTTATCCAGATTTTCTAGCTGGAAGAATTGATCTGTATAGATTCCAGTCACATCAGGAAATCTCAATTATGTAGCTTTTAAATATGAATTTTCCAGAAACCTCTGATGTGGTCAGTCTGTATTAGTAAACTTGGCTTATAATGCTCATATTATATTAAGAATAAACAACAACAGTAACAGCTGAATTTATATTAGGTGCCCAGGGTAGCATGAGGATGATTTTTCATGAGGCACTGATACAGTGATCCCCCTACCCCTGGTCCAAGGCAATACTGCAAGGAAAGAGATATCCACCTTCCTCTCTTGATGTTTTTCTCAGAAAATCTGTAATCTCTCCATCAGGGTAGAATCCCTGCATGAATTATTCTTGTAGCTGTAGCTCGTATGGTATCACGCACAAGGTTTGTGCAGCTGTTCAAGGTCTTGCCCTTCCATTGCTTTCAGTTAGCTGGTAGCTTGAGCAAAATCTCATTATCCAGTACAACAACAGTCTGGTGGTTTGCAGACTTGTGTTCTTGTCACTATGAGACATAGGGAAAACCATTTCCTCTCTCTGGGACTCAGTTTCCTTATCCACAAAATGAGGGGTGTGGACCAGATGCTTTCAAAGGGTTCCACCAGTTTAAATTATAAATATTTATAAATATAACTAACCTATCAGTATTTCAATCTTTAAAATAATTTTTAAATATGAATTTCTAAGTGGCAATATAATGAGTGGAATGATTCTGAAATAGTGAGTCCTTCCCTTAGAAAGTTGCCCCCATCGTCACCACTTCTACTACTTCTACCTGGAAGGAAGAACACTTAACTGGGTGCTTGCTGTTCGTCAGACATATGCTAGTGATATTCAGCCTTCATTCTCCACTAGAAGCTCCTGTAGAAATTTATACATTGCCAAGATCCTATCCCTAGAGCCTTCTTTCTCATGACCAATGTGGGGTTAGGGATTAGTATTTTTCAAAAGCTCCCACATTCTAATTCTAATGTATAATCAGGGTTTAGAAGCACTGAGCTTGGCACAGTGATGCTTACTGTGTCCTTACAACAACCAGATGAGATAAATGGTATCAACTCTAAGTTACCAGTAAGAAAATTGAGTTTCATCAAAGGGAAGCGTACGGTTCACAGTTACACAGGCAGTAAGTATGACCTTTTGGTTGAAAGTTCAGAGTGCTTTCCTCACTCAGAAGAGAATGAACATTTTGGAAGTTCAAGCATCTAAGTTAGGTACTTGAAGGGATGCAAAGGTGACAAAGGTGTGGCCTCTGCTCTCCAGGTGGAAAGAACCCTGGGCCAAATGTCTATTAGTTAACTAGCTAGGTGTTTTTATACACATTGTCTATTTTAATTCTAAGAATTATTCTCTAATGGGGAATATTGTCAACCCAAATTTAATACGTGGAAACAGAGAGTCAGAGAAATTCAGCAATTCAACAATTCGCCTAACTCAAATAGAAGTAGTATGTGATAGAGACTGAATTTGAATCCAGATCGGTTTCCAAAAGTTGTTTCACCAGGACTTGTATGTAGTAAAGTGGATGGGAAACATACACTAATAACTGTGCTAGGAACTGGCATATAATTAAGTGCAATAATGGAGCACACAACCTGGCTCTGGAAAGGCTTCCGGAGGGATGTAGCAGTGCTTTGGTATTTGACTTCTGAGGGATTTCCACCTATGCTTCTCTTATGAAATATCTTCCAGGATGTTTTGAAGAGTATGATAAAGGTAATCATGTCAGTGGTTTCCTACAGAATTGGTAAGAAGGATAACACTTTCTTATTCAATTAGCAAATGGAAAAAATCTTCCCCAATAAATCAGAGGGTGATTCTGGCATCAGAAAGCAAGTCAGTGTCACCTGGATTAGGGGATTAATCTGTACTGCCTCTGGCCCTGGAAGGAGGCTGAACTCCGCTCAAATGAAGACTAATTAGCAGTAGATCCATCGCCTCATCAGGAGCACTGTCACCCAGCCACTAGGAGATATGTTGCTTGGCCCTGAAGGCTCAGGGTGCTGCTATTCTCTAACCTGTGTAGCTAGGACCCTCCACGTTCTGGGGCAAGATGTGTCTTCCCTGAATAGGAGGGCATGCCATGGATGTCTCCTGGCCAGCAGAGCCTAGAGAATTACAAACTCAATTACTGTATACACTTTGTGTATGATCGTACTACAGTACAAAGGGCAAGAGCAGAGGCCTTAGAATCAGATCTGGGCTTGAATCCTGATCTTGTTCCTTACTAGCAAATTATATTTACTCTCTGGGTTTCAGTTTTCTCATTTTAAAGTGTTAATAACAATTTTTTGGGGGCTCCAAAATCACTGTGGATGCTGACTGCAGCCAGGAAATTAAAAGACGCTTACTCCTTGGAAGGAAAGTTATGACCAACCTAGATAGCATATTAAAAAGCAGAGACATTACTTTGCCAACAAAGGTCCATCTAGTCAAGGCTATGGTTTTTCCAGTGGTCATGTATGGATGTGAGAGTTGGACTGTGAAGAAATCTGATTGCCGAAGAATTGATGCTTTTGAACTGTGGTGTTGGAGAAGACTCTTGAGAGTCCCTTGGACTGCAAGGAGATCCAACCAGTCCATTCTAGAGGAGATCAATCCTGGGTGTTCCTTGAAAGGACTGATGCTGAAGCTGAAACTCCAATACTTTGGCCACCTCATGCGACAAGTTGACTCACTGGAAAAGAGTCTGATGCTAGGAGGGATTGGGGGTGGGAGGAGACGGGGATGACAGAGAGTGAGATGGCTGGATGGCATCACCGACTCTATGGACATGAGTTTGAGTGAACTCCGGGAGTTGGTGATGGACAGGGAGGCCTGGCGTGCTGTGATTCATGAGGTCACAAAGAGTTGGACACGACTGAGCGACTGAACTGAACTGAACTGAAGCCTTAAGATTGTTGGAAGGAATGAATAATGTACTTAAGATACCTAGGCCGGTAGGTGCATAACACATAGTAGATATTCAGTAAATATCAATGGTAATAAAGGATACTTTTCTAAGTTTGGCTTTTAGTCCTGGGAAATCATTTTATGTCTCTCGGTTTTCCTTTTAAATAGAAGGATAAAGAGATTTGTCCATCTTGTAAACTTTGCTTACTTGAGATTAGGAAGTAGCATGAAGATTTTGAATGAAATATTCTAAGTTGACACAGTCCCTAATATGTTCAGATGTTTATTGGTTCACAAGAATAGAAAAGATTTCAAGTGACTAAATAGTTCATTCCTCTGTCTACAGCATTCCCTGATTACATTTTAAAATGTCCCAGGTAGATGAGAATCTATCCTATATTAAAAGATTTGCAGGAGCGGGATATAAATTACAAAACTGCTGTGTTTAACAACTAAACAAACCCTTTCTTAGAGCTTATCTACATCCTTAGTGCTAGAGCCCAGAATTTTCCTTCTCGTCCCTTTGCTGATGGGTGAATTCCTTAAGGACAGAAACTGTGTTATTTTCTCACTATGGTATTCCCAGTGCTCAGCACATCATAGGCATTTGGTATTTGTTAAATGAATGAATGAAAGAGAAGCCCAAAGTTCTGAAATTGAATTATGGAATACTACAATTTGAGGAAAACGTAGATGTTGACTGGCTCATTCCCAGCCCAAGACAGAACTGTCTTCTCCAGCTTCTAGACAAGGACTCTTACTGCTCCTATTTGAATACTTCAGTGACCGTTAACTCACTTCTTTAAGACAGCCTATTTCATTATTAAACAACTCTGATATTAAAACGAATTTTTACTTAGGTAGAGCTCAACATTTATGTAGTTATTATTAGGCATCTGTACATTTTCCCTTCATGAGCCCCTCCAGACTTCTTATCTTCTAGTATAATAATATGTTAACCTTTTCTCATGGCTTTATTTTTCTACCTCCTTGTTCTGGGCGTCTAATCTCTATCTTCAAGGTCTTTAATGCCTTCTTAGCTGGGAAACTGTGAAGTAGACTAAAGTATACTAAGAAATGTTTCCAGAGATTTAATCTGCAATCTGAACATGCTGGTCCAGTTTCAGTGTTCATCAATTCAATTGCTGTTCAGGAAATTACAGTCAATTTTTTGAAAATCCAAAGTAAATAGAAAATCTTAAAGCAGCCAGAAGTGGGGAGGGGGAAAATTAGATATAGGAGAACAAAGAAGCAAACTAGACCTGACTTCTCAGAAACAAAGGAGGCTAGAAGAAAACTGAATGACATATGGGAAAAAAAAACATCCCTGTCAACCCAGAGTTCAATATTTTGTGATAATATCCCTCAAAACTTAGGTGGGATAAAGCACTTTTAGATAAACAAAAGCTGAGAGAATTTGTTGCCAGCAGATCTGTATTATAAGAAATGCTGCAGAATACTTACTTATTAGGCTAAAGGAAAATGATACCAGATGAAAATTCAGATTAACTGAAATGAATGACGAAATAAATCTGCATTTAAATCAGAGGACTATCTTATTTTTAATGTTTATTTTGTTTTAATGACCTTGTTGCTTTGACTGTGCTGGGTCTTAGTTGTGGCACATGGACTCTTCCATCTTCATTGCAATATATGGGTTGTGGTTATTTCCAGAACAACTGCTAAGAGAAAAGACCCAAAGAGTTACAGTTTAAAAGCCAATAGAGGAAACAAATGGGAATACAGAAAATATTACATTAAAAAAACAGAAAAACTAAAAGGCTGAAAAGGAGAAATACAGGGGAAAAAATCTAGATCAGACAAATAGAAAAGAAATAGCAAGATTGGGCTTAAACCCAATGATCTTAATAGTTACACTAAATGAATATGGACTAAATACTTTATTTAAAAGATAGAGTTTTTAGATGAGGGAGGATAAGGGGACAACAGAGAATGAGATGGCTGGATGGCATCACCGACTCGATGGACATGAGTTTGAGTGAACTCCGGGAGTTGGTGATGGACAGGGAGGCCTAGCGTGCTGTAATTCATGGGCTCACAAAGAGTCAGACATGACTGAGCGACTGAACTGAACTGAACTGAAAAAAATATCAAGACTCAAGTATATATGATATCTAGAGGAGACACAGTTTAAATACAAAGAACACACATATGGATTTACAGTCAAGGATGGGAAGAAAGATATACAATTAAACAGTAGTACAAGCAATTTGATATGGCTATATTAGCAGACTTAAGTCAAGGAGTATTTTCAGAGATTAAGAGGGCTGTTTAAAAAAAAAGACGGCTGTTTCATGATGATAAAAGCATCAGTTTATCAGGAAAACATACCATCTCTAAATATACATCTAATAACAGAAGGAAAATGTGACAGAACTAAAAGGACAGTAAATATCCAGTTATAGTGGGAGATTTTTTTGTTTTAGGTTACACCACATGTCATGTGAGATCTTAGTTCCCTGACCAAGGATCCAATCTGTACCCCCTGTGGTTGAAGTGTGGAGTCTTAATGACTAGGTCACCAGGGAAGTCTCCATAATGGGAGATTTTAATAACATTCTCTAAGTAATTTATAGGACAAGTAAATTTTAAAAATCAGTGAGGATGAAAAGCTTAGAACAACACAGTCAATAACTTGACTTAGTGACATTTATAGAACACTTCACCCTATGACAGCAGAATAAACATTCTTTTCAAAGCCCAGGGAATATTCACCAAGTTGGACCATAAACTGAACCATAAAATAACTCTCAGTACTTTCAAGAGACTGCTATCTTACAGAATATATTCTCTAACTACAGTAAAATTAAATTAAAAACCAATAACAAAAAGGTATCAAGAAAAATTCTCAAATATTTGAAAATTAAACAACATATTTATAAATAACCTGTGTCTCAAAGAGGAAGTCACAAGAAATATTGGAAAGTAGTTTTCACTGAATGAAACAAAATGTTAGTATACATCTAAAAAAGGCTTGAAGGAAAATTTAAAGCTTTAAATACTTTTTTTTTTAAGAAAAGAAGAAATGTTTAAAATCAGTGATTTCCATATCCACCTGAAGAAGCTAGAAAAAGAACAAATTAAACACAAAGGAAATAGAAGGCTGGAAATAATGAAGAACTAAAGTTAATTAAATAGAAAAAAAGACAAACAATGGAAAAATTAATAAAGCTAAAAGTTGGTTCTTTGAAAAGATTAATAAAATTCATAAATCCCTAGTAAGGGATTTCTTCGTCAACAAAGAAAACTCCAAAATCAAGAATGAAAGAAAGAATATAAATATAGATGCTACAGATATTAAAAGGACAATAAGAAAAATTTTATAAATAATTTTATGCCAATAAATATGATAATTAAGATTAAAATAGACAAATCCATTAAAAAGATAACAAAATTGACTCAGGAAAAACAAAAAATTGAAAAAAAAGAAAAAAGTTCTAATTTTAAGCCTTTTCATGAAGAAAACAGCCCATGCATATGATTTTATGGTGAATTTTATCAATTATCTAAGCAGAAAAAAATACTATTTCTTACATAATTTTTTTCTGAAAACAGAGGAGAGAAGGCTTCCCAAATAATTTTATGAAATCAGCATTATACTGATTCCAAAATAAAAAAAGGACTTTATGAGAAAACCAAAGACTGCTTTCTTTAAAGAACATAGATATGAAAAAATAACTCAACAACTTACTGTCATACTAAATCTAACAATGCATGAAAGGAATAATTTTAAAAATTTTATTAAGGGTAATTTATTAAGACCAAGTGGAGTTTATCACAAATAATACAAGGATAGTTTAATGTTTGAAAATCAATCAGTGTAATTCACCATATTTAGAGAATAAAGAAAAGCCATATGATCAACTCCATAAATACAGGGGAAAAAAATTGGAAAAAATCCAACACTCATTCTTGATTAAAACGCTCACCAGAGAGGAACATAACCTCTTCAATCTGAAATAGACATCAATGAAAAATTCTACAACACTTCAGGAAAAAAACGTATAAATGGCTAACATACACATGAAAATGTGCTCAATATCATTAGTCATTAGTAAAATGCAAGTTAAAACTGCAAAGAAATGTCACTACATACTGACCAGAATGGCTAAAATGATAAAGACTGACAACACCAAATGTTGGCAAGAATGTGGAGCAACTGGAACTCACATACACTGGTAGTGGGAGTGTCAGATGGTACCACCACTTTGAATTAGTGTTTGGAAGTTTTTTAAGAACTTAAACATACTCTGTGGCCAGCAATTTAATGCTTAGGTACTGACCCAAGAAAAATAAAATCATGTTGGCAAAAAGACTTTTGCAAGATTGCTCATAGTAGCTTTATTCATAAAAACCCAAGCCCATAAACAACCCAAGTGTCCATCAACAGGAGAATGACTAAATAATTGGTTCTATTTCCATACAATGGAATTCTATTTACACTTCCCATGTGGCTCAGTGATAAAGTATCTGCCTGCCAATGCAGGAGCCACTGGAGACACTGATTTGATCCCTGGGTTTGGAAGATGCCCTGGAAAAGGAAATGGCAACCCACTCCAGTATTCTTGCCTGGGAAATCCTTTGGACAGAGGAGCCTGGTGGGATCATCTATAGGGTTGCAGAGTTGGACACAATTGAGTGACTGAGCACACACACAATAAAAAGGAACAAACTATATATACACAATACAAATGAATTGCAAAAGCATTATCCTAAGTCAAAGAAGCCAGGCACAAAGAACTATGATCATATGATTCTGCTTATATGAAAATTATTAATAGAACAGGCCAAATTAAAGTGATGGAAATCAGATCCATGATTGCCAGGGGTCTGAGTATATGGTAGGAGGAGGGGATTGACTGTGAAGAGGCTGGAAGAACTCTTTGAGGTGATGGAAATGTTCCATATTTTGATCGCAGCAGTGAATATACAACAGTATACACTTTTTGAAACTTAGAGACTTATATTCTTTAGTGGGTGAAATTTATTGTGTGTAAATTATATCTCACTTAGAGATGATTTAAAAACACAGTCTTAAATACCCTACAGCCCAGATTACTATACCCAGCAAGGATCTCCTTCAAATATGAAGGAGAAATCAAAAGCTTTACAGACAAGCAAAAGCTGAGGGAATTCAGCATCACCAAACCAGCTCTCCAACAAATGCTAAAGGATCTTCTCTAGACAGGATACACAGAAAGAGTGTATAAACTTGAACCCAAAGTAATAAAGAAAATGGCTACGGGATCGTACTTATCAATAATTACCTTAAACGTAAATGGGTTGAAATTTTCAAAAAGGCTAGGAAACAATTCTCATAGCCATCAATAGTTCAGTGTTGAGTTCATGAATAGTTTTTAAAGTTTGGGACAAACTGTAGTATTTGCTATTTGAAGTACTATTTGTAATTGGCATATTACGATGTAACATTGGTCTTCATTTCCAACTTAAAACGCCTAAAAATGCCTAACAGATTTTTAGATTTGTGAATTTTAGTTGAAATGTATTTTACGATGTTACTAAACCTGCAGAAATATTGAAATATTTCAGAGAACTTATTCACTGTACATTTAATTTATTTTATTTATAAAAGTTATGAACCGTAGAAAGTTTTACCTGTTGGGTCAAATGCTTGTTGCATTTGAAGTGCTAGTTACAAGAAAATCAAATACCTTCAATGTATAAATGCTATTAAGTTTTTAAAGGACTCTGGAGTATAAATAAGTTTGTTTAAAGAAATTTAGTCTATTCAACCTGAATCAGCTCTGTCAAACATTAATTAAAAGCCTCATTTTAAAAAAATAAATAAATAAATAAATAATGGTGGTGGGAGGGAGGGTTGGGAAGCTGGCTGGAGGTGGAGGTGGTGAAGTTTATAAATCTAATTAAAAATGAAGTTGCATTTCCATTTTCCAAATCCACCCATCCACCAGCGTACTGTGTCACTAGACATTATGTACGATTTTACTTTGCGACAGAAACCATTACATTTAAAAATTCATTACAGCAAGGTGAGTTAGACACATGATGGATGCAGCTTTAATTCTGCCATATATTATTACAGTTAAAATGTAAATGATGAAAAATATTTTGTGCTTATCAGCATTTATGTGGAAATGTGTTTTACAGAGATATATGATGTTATATTTCTATTATTGTGATAAAAAAAAAGCAATACAAAAAGACGAAGTGTTTATTAAAACATGAAAAAAAAAAGAAATAAATGGTTTTGCAGCACTGAAGAAATTATAGAAAGTAAATAAGCTAGATCAGACCTGTTTTAGGTAGTAATTTTATAGTTTATTTTAATTATTTCAGTTGTAAAATATTGTTATACTGTTAATTAGTTCTGATTGTTCATATTAAACTATTGTAATGCAAAAAAAAATAAATAAATAAAATTAAAACAAAAATAAATAAATAAATAAATAAATGTTTTAAAAATAAAAAAAAAATAAAATAAAATAAACTACCAAAAAAATAAAAATAAAAACACAGTCTTGTGAGGATAAGAGTGCTATCCCTATTTTACAGATGGGAAAAGTAAGATCAGAGAGGTATTAACTTAAGTTCATACAGCAGAAAAGTAGTAAAACCAGAGTTTAAGCTTCTATATGTCTTTTATGCCAAAGGTCAAGATCTTTATGTCCATAAAGAACTTAAAAATGATTTTGTGTGTGTATGTTTGTGTTTATACATGCAAGCATCTTCTGCTTCTTCAACTAGCATGCAAGCTCTTCAAAGGCAGGGGATTTCCTATATTCCTTTTTTCTGGGTCCAGCATGCAGACTGCTCTGTAGCAAAGTCAGGCTGTCTGTAGACCTGAGCTTACCCATCACTCCTGTGTGCAGTGACTTTGAATGGATTACAGGTGTGTCTGAGGAACTGCTCCCCTTGTCCTAGGGCCATCTGGGGTTCCTGGGCTAGTTGCCCTGGCTGAGATCAGCTTCATGTATTTAACCCTGGGTGCAATGGAAATATTTTTTTCTTTTATTCCATGAAAAAGATTAAGAAGCACTGACTTAGGAAGTGCTGCTGAGGTTTAAAAGTAAAGGGAGGGTAACTCTGACTGAGATGCTGTGGGTCAAGGACCCATGGGGAAGAGCTTACTAATCAGAGAGGAGGGGAAGAGAACGGTAGAAGGTAGAAGGGGAAGAGAAGGTTGGGTTGGAGTTAGACTGTGTTTGACACATTCTTGGGGACAGTTAAGCAGAGCTGCCAGGTTAGAGCTGGGTTAACAGAGATGTGTTTGAATGAGATAGATGGATGCTATTCTGGTGAGGGTCTAGCATTGGGTCTAAGGAGTTGGAATGTACTTTGCAGTACAAGCTCCTTGTTCAGCTTTCACACAAGATTTAATATGTGAGGCTGCGGGTAGGGAAGGAAAAGTGTGTGTTTTGAAGAATAACATGCTGTTCCTGGACTTTGTGGCTGAGGGTCCTGCTGGCTGCTGGGACAAGTCAGCCCCTCAACCTGGAGCCTCTTATGTAGTCCGGCTTTCCTTTCACACAGCGTTTGTTCCCAACCCCTGGCTGCCTCCCCCCTGGGGAGGACATCCGTGGGGACAGTTCCTGTTTCCCTGCCTTTGCAGCCCTTGCCTTCCTGAATGCGATATGATTGTTTCTCTGGGCACAGTGAAAAGATGCCAGTGGAGAACGGAAGTATCTCATGCTTCAGCAATTTTTTTTAAGGCAAAAAAGAAAAGGCTATTGAACTTGGGAACCCTGGACCTGGAGTCCTCTCTTCCTGGTGTGGGAGCGGGAACATTGTACCGAGTCTATCAATCAGCTCTGTGGGCCAGATATCCAACATGGGAACGATTTGACTCCCATCCATCAGCTAAGCAGTGACAATAGTATTAAATTCCTTCTTGCTCTCAAACTGCTATATTTATGCTTTTCCCCTTGGGGATCTTGGGGCATGGAAATGGAGGACTTCATTCTTTGACCCCTCCCCCCTCCTCACTTTCCACATCTTCATCCCCTATAAATATTCTCTTTTTAAAGCTTTATTTAAAGGAATTTTAAAAATAATTTTATTTAGTGTTGGCTGTGCTAGGTCGTCGTTGCTGCACAGGCTTTTCTCCAGTTGTGGTGAGTGGGGGCTACTCTCTAGTAGTGACGTGCAGACTTCTCATTGCATTCTCTTGTTTCAGAACACAGGCTCTAGTGGGTGTGGGCCTCAGTAGTTGTGGCTCCAGGGCTCTAGAGCACAGGCTCAATAGTTGAGGCAGAAAGGCTCACTTGCTCCATGGTATATGGGATCTTCCCAGATCAGGTATCGAACCTGTGTCTCCTGCATTGGCAAGTGGATTCTTCATCACTGAGCCACAAGGGAAGCCCTAAAAAATTTCTTTTTATTTTTGATTATCTTTTTTAAAATTAATTTTTATTGGAGTATTGTTGCTTTATAATGTTGTGTTCATCTCTGCTGTATAGCAAAGTGAATCAGCTATTTGTTTACATATATCCCCTCTCTTTTGGATTTCCTTTCCATTTAGGTCACCACAGAGCACTGAATAGACTTCCCTCTGCTATATAGCAGGTTCTTGCTAATTACCTATTTTATATGTGCATGCGTGCTAAGTTACTTCAGTCATGTCCAACTCTTTGTGACCCTATGGACTGTAGCCCACCAGGCCCCACTGTCTGTGGGATTTTCCAAGCAAGAATACTGAAGTGGGTTGCCATGCCCTTCTCCAGGGGATCTTCCTGATCCAGGGATAGAACCCTGGTCTCCTGCATTGGAGGCAGATTCTTTACCACTAGCACCACCTGGGAAGCCCACCTATTTTATATATAGTATCAGTGGTATATATATGTCAATCCCAATCTCCCAATTCATTCCACCCGCCTTCCATCCATTTTAAATATTCTTTCATCTACTCTTTTATTCACTTGTTCAACAAATATTTCTTGAATATCTATTATGCATGAGATACTGAGGTAAATATTGAGAATAAAGCATTGCTTGAGACCCCCATCCTTGACCTCATGCATTTACAGTTCGGTGAACTGTGAGTTTACAGTGCATTTACAGAGTTTCTACTGTATGAAGGTAATTATCGTAGACATGGAAAGACAGAAGATACAGAAAAAGAGATATCATATAGGAGTATATCTCAAAGCTTTTGAAGTCTGGGTTTCTGTCTAATTGATTTTAGCCCTCTTATACAACATACAAGCATGGCACATAGTACGCACACTATGATTGTTTGCTGAATTAGTAAAGACAAAGTGAATCTTTACTAATTCAGCAAACAATCATAGATTTTTGAGAAGTCACATAGCATAAAAAGGACATAGGCTCTGAATTTGATGTTCAGCTCTACCACTGCTGTGACCTTGAATATGTTGCATAACCTCTCTGGGTCTTAATTTCCTCTTGTGAAAAATGAGGATAATCCTATTGCTAATATAATATACTACTGCATAGTAATAATAGCATTACTATGGGAATTTGGTAAGGATCAATGAGTATGTAAAGCATGTAAGGACAGAAATATCTGGCACATAGTGATTAATAAACAGCTTACACAATTCTTTGGTGTCATCAACAATGAGTAATAAAGGTGAAATGAACAGCAGAGATAAAAACTTACAGACCTATGGAGAAAGGTGCGGTTACAGAGGGCTGAGGCTCACGTGAGGATGCGGAAGCCCTGAGCTGTGCCTGGAAAGTCAGCCACATGTGGATAAGTGGAGAGGGGGCTGAGGCAGGGCAGAGGGCATAATCAGCAGTGAGGTGCTACCCTCCGGGACATGGCAGAGGAAGGGGAGGACTAGCAGGGAGGGTTCCTCCAGGACTTGGCTCCAGACCGGTGGAGTAGTAAAGGCGGAGCTGGCATGTGCAAAGTGGTGTTTGGAACGATGAACCTGGAGCAGTATGTGGGGTGCCTAGAAGGGGAGGCAGGGGGAATAGTTAGGAGATGACACAATAATCCAAGGAATATGGGGCCCTGGATTCAGGGACAACAGAATAAAAAGGAAAGTGTGGATGTGACAGCCCTTGTGGTAGAACGATTAGCAGGACCAGCTTTAGAGATGTTTGTCTAGGATCACAGAGTCAGTAGCTCCTCCTCCTAAAGATATGGAGTCCATCAGGATCCTTCAGAGGTCTTTTCCAAAATCTCTGCCACATTGAGTCTGATTCTGATACTTTTTAAAAAATTTTGTCTCTTCAGACAATGTTTTTCTACCTTTAAGTATGCCTTGTAATTTTTTTTGTTGCTGAAATTGGGCATGATAAATCTGGGAAAAGGAACCAAGATAGATTGTTCTTTGGTATGAGACTTTATGTTTATTGGGCAAGAGTTAGGCTGTGCTGACCGTTTATTGTAGCTTCCTGTCAGAGAATAAAATGTTCTCTAGTGTCCTTGCTTTTGTCTCCCTCGTTGTCTTTTAGTTTCTTTAGCATTTGTGTGCATGCTCAGTTCAGTTCAGTCTCTCAGTCTTGTCCTACTCTTTGCGACCTCATGAATCACAGCACGCCAGGCCTCCCAGTCCATCACCAACTCCCAGAGTTCACTCAAACTCATGTCCATCGAGTCGGTGATGCCATCCAGCCATCTCATTCTCTGCTGTCCCCTTCTCCTCCTGCCCCCAATCCTTCCCAGCATCAGAGTCTTTTCCAGTGAGTCAGTTCTTTGCATGAGGTAGCCAAAGTATTGGAGTTTCAGCTTTAGCATCATCCTTCCAATGAACACCCAGGATTGATCTCCTTTAGAATGGACTGGTTGGATTTCCTTGCAGTCCAAAGGACTCTCAAGAGTCTTTTCCAGCACCACAGTTCAAAAGCATCAGTTCTTCGGCGATCAGCCTTCTTCACAGTCCAACTCTCACATCCATACATGACCATGGGAAAAACCATAGCCTTGACTAGACGGACCTCTGTTGGAAAAGTAATGCCTCTGCTTTTTAATATGCTGTCTAGGTTGGTCATTACTTTCCTTCCAAGGAGTAAGCGTCTTTTAATTTCATGGCTGCAATCAGCATCTGCAGTGATTTTGGAGCCCCAAAAAATGAAGTCTGACACTGTTTCCACTGTTTCCCCATCGATTTCCCATGAAGTGATGGGACCAGATGCCATGATCTTCGTTTTCTGAATGTTGAGCTTTAAGCCAACTTTTTCACTCTCCTCTTTCACTTTCATCAAGAGGCTTTTGAGTTCCTCTTCACTTTCTGCCTTAAGGGTGGTGTCATCTGCATATCTGAGGTTATTGACATTTCTCCCAGCAATCTTGATTCCAGCTTGTGCTTCTTCCAGCCCAGTGTTCCTCATGATGTACTCTGCATTTAAGTTAAATAAGCAAGGTGACAATATACAGCCTTGACGTACTCCTTTTCCTATTTGGAACCAGTCTGTTGTTCCATGTCCAGTTCTGACTGTTGCTTCCTGACCTGCATACAGGTTTCTCAAGAGGCAGGTCAGGTGGTCTGGTATTCCCATCTCTTTCAGAATTTTCCACAGTTTATTGTGATCCACACAGTCAAAAGCTTTGGCATAGTCAATGAAGCAGAAATAGATGTTTTTCTGGAACTCTCTTGCTTTTTCCATGATCCAGCAGATGTTGGAAATTTGATCTCTGGTTCCTCTGCCTTTTCTAAAACCAGCTTGAACATCTGGAAGTCATGGTTCATGTATTGCTGAAGCCTGGCTTGGAGAATTTTGAGCATGACTTTACTAGCGTGTGAGATGAGTGCAATTGTGCGGTAGTTTGAGCATTCTTTAGTATTTGCCCTTCTTTGGGATTGGAATGAAAACTGACCTTTTCTAGCCCTGTGGCCACTGCTGAGTTTTCCAAATTTGCTGGCATATTGAGTGCAGCACTTTCACAGCATCATCTTTCAGGATTTGAAATAGCTCAACTGGAATTCCATCACCTCCACTCGCTTTGTTCGTAGTGATGCTCTCTAAGGCCCACTCGACTTCACATTCCAAGATGTCTGGCTCTAGGTGAGTAATCACACCATCGTGATTATCTTGGTAGTGAAGATTGTTTTTGTACAGTTCTTCTGTGTATTCTTGCCACCTCTTCCTAATATCTTCTGCTTCTGTTAGGTCCATACCATTCCTGTCCTTTATTGAGCCCATCTTTGCATGAAATGTTCCCTTGGTATCTCTAATTTTCTTGAAGAGATCTCTAGTTTCAGTTGTGTCCAACTTTTTGTGACCCTGGACTGTAGCCTGCCAGGCTTCTCTGTCATTGGGATTTTCTAGGTAAGAATACTGGAATGGGTAGCCATTTCCTTATCCAGGGTTTCCTTAGAGAGTCTTTCTTAAAAACAGTCATAGAAGTTTCTAGGGGGCAGGAATTGAGTGTTTTCTTTCCCCATGGTTAGGTAGGCTCTGACAAAATAGTTTTCCTTGAGGGAAGGAGAATAGAGAGCTCTGGGCATATTGGAAAATGACTACTTCTCCACCCTCCACTTCCTTGCTGAAAGCGTGAGATTTTTCTCTAATTGTCCCAGTAAGAATCTCGTAAAACTCAGGAAAGTTTCGGGACCCCCTAAGACTGCCCTTTCTTCAGTTTTCAACTCTTGCACTATTCCTCACTACACTTCCAGCAGTTCATCAGTGATAATTTAAGTGCTGGCTCCATCTGTGGACTTCTGCTCCCAGTTAAGTATGTGCCTAGTGGTCTCTCCAGTCTTTAGGGCAGCAGTTTGCTCTATGACCTTATTCTCTGATGGATCTGAGAAGAGTGATGATTTTCCATTTGTTCCCCTTTTTTCTTGTCATGAGGAGGGGAGTGATGATGTTCAAACTCTTTCAAATTTGGACCAGAAACTGGAAGTCCCAGAGGTCTTTCCCATTTGAAATAAACTTACTTTGGTTGGTCTGAAAGCCAGAGAAAAACAATTACCTAAGTTTTTAGAGGTAAAAGGTAGCGATCACTTTGCTTTTTAATAATTATTATTCATCATTCACTTATTTTTTCAAAAATATTTCTTGAAGGCCTCAGGGTGCAGTTGCATTGTCCTGGGCTTTTTGGGAGTTATTAAAACAAACAAAAAAACAAACAAAAAGCACTAAGACATGATTCCTGGTCTAAAACTCATGATATCCTCCTAATTTTATTCTTCCCACCTAAAGTTGTCTTCCACATCTGACAATTGTTTTTCTTCTCCATTTCAACCAGTGTTGCCTAGGAATTAGCACCTTACTGCAATCAGAGAAATCTCAGCCCAAATGGTGGTTCTGCTACTCATCAGCTGTGAATCTTGTGAACATTTCTTAGCCTCTCTCAGGATAATAGCCCATCTCAATGAATTTTCATAAGGATTACTTTGTAACCACATGGCATGTGGGAGGTAGTTAGTTCAGTTCAGTTCAGTTCAGTCACTCAGTCGTGTCTGACTCTTTGCGACTCCATGAACCACAGCACGCCAGGCCTCCCTGTCCATCACCAACTCCTGGAGTTCACTCAAACTCATGTCCATCGAGTCGGTGATGCCATCCAGCCATGTCATTCTCTGTCGTCCCCGTCTCCTCCCGCCCCCAATTCCTCCCAGCATCAGACTCTTTTCCAGTGACTCAACTCGTCACATGAGGTGGCCAAAGTATTGGAGTTTCAGCTTTAGCATCAGTCCCTCCAATGAACACCCAAGGATTGATCTCCTCTAGAATGGACTGGTTGGATCTCCTTGCAGTCCAAGGGACTCTCAAAAGTCTTCTCCAACACCACAGTTCAAAAGCATTGATTCTTCGGCGATCAGCTTTCTTCACAGTCCAACTCTCACATCCATACATGACCACGGGAAAAACCATTGCCTTGACTAGATGGACCTTGGTTGGCAAAGTAATGTCTCTGCTTTTGAATATGCTATCTAGGTTGGTCATAACTTTCCTTCCAAGGAGCAAGCGTCTTTTAATTTCATGGCTGCAATCAGCATCCGCAGTGATTTTGGAGCCCCCAAAAATAAAGTCTGACACTGTTTCCACTGTTTCCCCATCTATTTCCCATGAAGTGATGGGACCAGATGCCATGATCTTCGTTTTCTGAATGTTGAGCTTCAAGCCAAACTTTTCACTCTCCTCTTTCACTTTCATCAAGAGGCTTTTGAGTTCCTCTTCACTTTCTGCCATACGGGTGGTGTCATCTGCATATCTGAGGTTATTGATATTTCTTCCGGCAGTCTTGATTCCAGCTTGTGCTTCTTCCAGCCCAGCGTTCCTCATGATGTACTCTGCATAGAAGTTAAATAAGCAGGGTGACAATATACAGCCTTGACGTACTCCTTTTCCTATTTGGAACCAGTCTGTTGTTCTGTGTCCAGTTCTAACTGTTGCTTCCTGACCTGCATACAGGTTTCTCAAGAGGCAGGTCAGGTGGTCTGGGATTCCCATTTCTTTCAGAATTTTCCACAGCCTATTGTGATCCACACAGTCAAAGGCTTTGGCATAGTCAATGAAGCAGAAATAGATGTTTTTCTGGAACTCTCTTGCTTTCTCCGTGATCCAGCAGATGTTGGCAATTTGATCTCTGGTGCCTCTGCCTTTTCTAAAACCTGCTTGAACATCTGGAAGTTCACGGTTTACATATTGCTGAAGCCTGGCTTGGAGAATTTTGAGCATGTCTTTACTAGTGTGTGAGATGAGTGCAATTGTGTGGTAGTCTGAGCATTCTTTGGCATTGCCTTTCTTTGGGATTGGAATGAAGACTGACCTTTTCCAGTCCTGTGGCCATTGCTGAGTTTTCCAAATTTGCTGGCATATTGAGTGCAGCACTTTCACAGCATCATCTTTCAGGATTTGAAATAGCTCAATTGGAATTCCATCACCTCCACTAGCTTTGTTCATAATGATGCTCTCTAAGGCCCACTTGACTTCACATTCCAAGATGTCTGGTTCCAGGTGAGTGATGGGAGCTATTTTAATTATTTTCTCTGATTGTACCAGAAGGCGATCATGTAAAACACATGTAACATAAAATTTACCATCTTAACAATTTTCAAGTGTATTGTTTAGTATCGTTAGGCATATTCACATTTTTGTGCAACCAGTCTTCAGAACTTTTCACCCTGAGAAGCTGAAATGATCTAGCCATTAAGCAATCCCTCATTTCCCCCTGCCCCAGTCACACTGTTAGACTTTCTGTGTTTAAGAAATAGCCTCTTTTTTAAAAAAAAACAAACACAACCATCAATATAAGTATTTATCTTGCATGGGCCTCTAGAATGAGACCTGAAGACTTTACATCACTCCCTGGGCTGATCTTTGGTATATTCATTTCAGAAAACTATACACCTTTGTCAGGGCCCAGCTGAATCCTGGGCTGAGCCCTGGAGCTCTTAGCACGATGCCAGGCTCCTTGGCATCATCAGTAATAAGTCCAGGATTCCCCCACCTTGTGATTTTCACGGTTTGAAGATGAAGAGTGGGGACGTGATCCCTGAGCTGCAGCCTCACCTTCTCATGCTGTGTGTTAAGGTTGTTGCTGGGTGACTTGAGCTCTAACCTGTAACTCATGTCCCCGGTAGGAGTAGATTCTGACCTTCATGCAGGTGTCTCCCAAACTTCTGGCTTTGACTTCTTCTTGAGTATCATACTTTTTAGATGTTTCAATAGCAGTCCAAACTCAACAGGTCCCAAGTGAACCCACTGTCTTTCCCTCACAACTTTCTGTGCTTTTCATTTCTATAAATGATTTTTCCACATTCCTATTTCTTATCCTCTGAAATTTTCTTTTAATTTCCTCCCTCTCCTTTACCCCTACATTCCATCAATAGCCAAGGCCAGATAAGTCTAATTTATTTCTTCCCTGTCCTCTCATTGCTGTTATCACAAGTCTTCTTTTCTTTTCATCAGGAGATCCTCTGCTCATCGAGAGTTCTGTATAAATTCTTTTTCTTAGGAATTTATTTTCTTATATAATTTACTTGGCTACACTGGGTCTTGGTTGCAGCGTGCAGAATCCCTAGTTCCCTGACCAGGGATTGAACACACATTGGGAATGCAGTCAGTCACTGGACCACCAAGGACATCCTTATAAATTAACTTGGAATCTCTTCATTTTCCAGCTCCTCTTGTGAATCACCACCAGAACAATGTTTGAAAAACCTGTCTCTGGTCACTCATTACTTATAATCTTTAATATATCACAACTGCCTATCAGATATTGGCAAGATATATCAGGCATAGATCAGACATAACAGTCTGCTACTGAATGTCCTCCAAACTTTATCTCTAATCCTTTTTATGTATGTTAATTACCTGCAGCTGCATAACAAATTATTCCAAAACTTAGTGGCTTAAAAGAGTGCATATTTAGTATCTAATAGTTTCTGTGGGTCTGGAATCTGGCTATGACGTAAGTGGTTCCTTCAGTTCAAGGCATCTCAGAGTCTGCAGTCAAGGCATCAGCTGGGACCACAACCATCTCCAGGTTTGCCTGGGGAGGAGCTGTTTCTAAGCTCACCCGGTGGTGGTGGCAGGTTTCAGTTCCTTGTGGACTGTTGAGCTGAGGGCCTCAGTTCTTCACTGGCTATAGGTCAGAAGCTACCCTCAGTTCCTCATAAATTGCGCTGTTCCACTGGGCAGTTTGTAACATGGCAGCTGGTTTCATTATTGAGAGGGAGGTAAGAGGGGGAGATGATGAACGGGATGGAAGTCAGCCCAGTCTTTCACAGTCTATGGCGTGGTGTTATCACATAGTCTATTTCACAGGGAGGGAGTGGCTATTATGAGGCCATCACTGGGAGCCGTTTCAGAAGTTTCCTACTCTACCAGGCTTCTTGACTCCTCTGTCCACTTGATGCCCTGTGTTCTGCCCGACATCTTGTGCCGGCTGTGACTTGAATACCTCCACTGTTTTATACCCCTATGCCTTTACTTAGGCCATTCCTTCCACCTCAATGCCCTCTCCACCTCCATAGCTATCTATGAATCCTTAGGTGCATGTGTGCATGCTCATGATAAGTTGCTTCAGTTGTGTCTGACTCTTTGTGACCCCATGGACTGTAACCCGCCAGGCTCCTCTGTTCATGGGTCTCCAGGCAAGAATACTGGAGTGGGTTGCCATTCCCTCCTCCAGGGGATCTTCCCGACGCAGGGATCGAAACTGTGTCTCTTACATCTCCTGCATTGGCAGGCTGGTTCTTTACCACTAGCACCACCTGAACAGCCAAAAGTGAAAGTGTTAGTCGCTTGTTGCTTTTGTTTAGTCATTTAGTCGTGTCCAATGCTTTGGATGCCATGGACTATAGCTGCCAGGCTCCTCTGTCCATGGAATTCCCCAGGCAAGAATACCGAATTGGGTAGCCATTCCCTTCTCCAGGGGATCTTCCTGACCCAGGGATTGAATGGGGGATCTCCTACATTGCAGGCAGATTTTTTACCATCTGAGCCACTAGAGAAACTTTGATTCAAATGCCACTATTCCTGTACCAGGTCTGGAATAGATCTTCCACTCTGGAGTCCTGGGGCACACCCAGGGACATATCTGTATATTGGCTGTTATCACATTCTGCTCTGTGGGAGACTGGTTTGTATAAGTGTACTCCCCAACTCTCAGTAGGCTGAGTTCTTTGAGGACAGAATTATGTCTTAGTCAACTTTTTAATCTTGGCCCTAGCAGAGTTCCTGAAACACAGTAAACAGTCAAACATTTGTTGAATTACAAACAATGGTGAGGCCTGAAAGCGCAGGTTCTGTGCAGATGGAATGCTGTTAATAGCAGTGGCAGGGGAAAGACACCCTATACTTCACAAATAGCTCTTCAGGGCTGATGAAGCAGCTGCCCTGCTGTGACTCCAGGGATTAGTCAGGGACCTGGAGCATCTGTAGGGACCATGGGCTGCTGGAAACTAGAAGCCACTGATCCTGTATAGGAACTCGGAAAGAGTAGAGTCAGGTTGTCTTATTATTCCATTTAAAGAAACTCTCCTCATGACCCCAGCAATGCCAATGACCTAGAAATCAAGGGGGAAAGGAGCTATTACTTAACCCCTAAATTTTGCTAGTATTTAGTACTCAGAAAATCCCCTATAGAGTGATTACTATATGCCCATTTTAAAGATTAAAAAATCAAAATTCAGAGAGAAATAGTAACTTGGTGGAACTTAGTAAACAGTGATGCAAATTCAAATGTGACCACAAAGTGTGTGCTCCTTTGCTGCTGCTACTGCTAAGTTGCTTCAGTCGTGTCCGACTCTGTGCGATCCCACAGATGGCAGCCCACCAGGCTCCCCCGTCCCTGGGACTCTTCAGGCAAGAACACTGGAGTGGGTTGCCATTTCCTTCTCCAATGTGTGTTCCTTTATGACAGCACAATTCTGCCATTATCTACTGAGTAAGTAGTTTGTACAAAACTCTGTGGTAGAATATTGAAGATTTCAAAACATATAACCATGGATCATATCTTTCAAAGGGCTCTAAGATAGAGTTGAGTTTGGATGAGCTGATTGGTGCAGAGTAACTGAATTTAATTCAAGATGGTAGACAACCCCATACAGTGACATAGATGCAAACATACATGACACACAGATACACACACACATTTGTCTATGTATGTAATAGGGAAAATAGTTTTAAAATGATTGATGGTAACTGGGAAGACTGGGGAAGTTTCTTGGAGGAGATGAACAGTAAAAAAAAAAAAGGTAGGACTCTGAGTTTAAGAAAAAAAGCTCTTGTTCCATGCTATGCCTCCCTGCCTAATCCTGAGCAACATACATCCTATTGATATCTATTGATGTGCTTAGGTGTGACAAGAATTAGAATCCAGATTTGCTTGGTAATATACATGAATTCAGAGTTGTTAAACCTAAATCAGGAAATACTGAATTTGTAATCAGAAGGATAAATTAGAGTAAATTTTTTCTAACATATTAGATTCACTAAAGCTATCTTCCTGAGTGATTAAATGAAATACAAGGGCTGTGAGCAGTGAAATGCTGTTTATTTGTGAAATACTAGAAGAATGGTTAATCAATATTCCTGTCTTTTCACTTGTGCTGCTGCATAGTTAATTTTGTGAACCTAAATGCAGGACTTTATATTTACCTTGATTGTATTTCATCTTGTGGTCCTGGGGAGATCATTTTGGATCCCGACTCTGTCAATTTCTGCGTTTTCTAGTCTCAGCTTCATTTGTTCTGTACATTGATAAGCATATTCCTGTGTTTTCATCCGGTTTATTATTAAATACTTCAAGTGAGTCGGGGCTGAGGCCAGCGGGCGGAGGCCACGGCAGTGGGTCTGCCGTGTCTGCGTACAGCCGTCTCCTACAGTGGCTGGTAGAGCTTGGCAGGGACAGCGCCGGTAGGCACAGTGACACACTTGGCTCCCTCCAGCCAGAGTGGTCAGGGGAACAAAAACAACCATGGTCAAGTGTTGTATAAAGCCTCTGCAACAATAAGAACTCATATGAGTCTGCATTTTCTAATTGCTTTCATATTGATTATCACGTTTGGGCTTCACAAACACCTCATGAAAGGTGTAAAAATGTTGATTTTCAGAGAACCCTGATGAAATCAAGGCTGTCAGAAGTAACTTCACGTGGCTGTAAGGGGAACTGGATCTCAAATCCTCTTCTGACTCCAAGACCTGTGATTTTTTTTTTAACTTGCCTGATAATAATAGCCATTTTCATCGAGGGTGAAAACATTTTTTCCCTCTATTGTCACTCACCACATGTGTAAGGAAGGACTTGGCTAATTGTGTCTCCCCACCAGACTCTATGCAGCATGAGGGCAGGGACCTTGCTCTTCTGTTCATAGCTGCATCCTTTGCGCCCAGATGGTGGTCAGCACAGTGCACGTGCTCAATGAATATGTTTCTAACAAATAAACAAATAAATGCAAGCTATCAATCATAATGTAATTGTTGATAATAGCAATCTTCCTCTTATTTAGCAGAGTTAAGGTTTAAAATTGCTCCCTTCCACTAAGCACTGAGTAAATACAGCAATATGGCTACACCCTGATCTCTTAATAAAGAACTCAAGACACTTTCTAAGTACACTCTGTTTATCCTCACATGCACCTTGACAATAGGTATGGGTTAGAGGTGTTATCATCATATCACCCACAAGAATAGAGAGATTCTTTATCTCACCCAAGACTGCACAGACGTTTTCAGAGCAGCTGTTAATAGATTTTATGTTTTTTTATCTTCAGTCTGTTGCTGAGGCTGCTAAATCCTACTAAAGCTATCAGGCACCAGAGCTTTATGCAGCTTTTCAAGGGTCTACAGTGCTCCCAAGTTAATTCATGGAAATGGCTGCAAGACTGTGCAAAAACAGCTGGTTACCTCTCAGCAGAATTAGCTGTAACCAGTTTAGTCACTTGCTGAGAGAGAGCAGGAAATCTCATGCAAAAGTCAGCAACATTCCTCATCGTATAATATAGCAAGTAAATCTATTTCTGAGCAGACCCAGGTGCCTGGCTGATTTAAGAAGATTCAAGGGCAGACAGAGATCTGTGGTCTAAGGAATGGGAGAGACTGTTAGAGCCAGAACTGGGTCTTTGATTTGGTGACTCTGGTATAGACGGGCCAAATATTTTGAGAATGGAGAGAATGATTTGTCAGTGAAGTTAGAGCAGAAATGTGGACAGATGGGAAATGTTGAGCCCCACTCGGGCAGCTGCTATTGTGCTGACAATAGCAGCTCCTTTCCCCAGTCTGAGATGAGCAGCAAACTCTTGTTCTCTAATCCCACAGGTCAGTGATGCCCTGCAAGGCAGAGATGGAGGACGGTCTGTCCCAGGGAAATCAGACCATAGCTTATTTTTTAATAGTATATTTGGAAAAAATTATGGAAGTTCCAGAAAAGCTACAGAGAGGAAGTAACTATTTTTCCTTAACCCTTTGAGAATAGGGTTACCAGTCTGATTCTCTGTTACTCTGAGAATTTTGGTGTGCATTTCCTATAAATAATGACATCCTTCCATGTACAATGAACAAATCAGTGAACAAAATACAATGAACACAATCAGGAAATTAACCTCAAAGCATAACTACTATCAGACCCCATTTAAAGTTTGTCAAGGGTTGCAATAATATTCTTTACAGCAGAAGGATCCAGTTCAAACATGCTGTATGACAAATCTCTTTGGTTAGCTTCGATTTGGAAAGATTCTGTAATCTTTCTTCGACACTTTAGAAAATTATGTTACAGAGTGTCTCTTCATTTAGGCTGTTTCCTCAGACTAGATTTAGGGTGTGCATCACTGGAAGGGTTGATGCAGAAGCTGAAGCTCCAATACTCTGGCCATGAAAACAGCTGACTCACTGGAAAAGATCCTATTGCTGGGAAAGATTGAGGGCAGGAGGAGAAGGGGACGACAGAGGATGAGATGGTTGGATGGCATCACCAACTCAATGCACATGAGTTTGAGCAGATTCTGGGAGATGGTGAAGGACAGGAAAGCTTGGCATGCTGCAGTGCATGGGGTCTTGAAGAGTTAGACATGACTTAGTGACTGAACAAGAATAAAAATGCATCTTTGGAAGGAATAGCCCAGAAGTGATTTTATGTTCTTAGTGCATCATACCAGGTGGTACAAAATTTCATTTTTTCTGGTTACTGATGCTAACTTTGTTTGCTTTATTAAAATGATGTTTCCCAAGCTCTTTAGTCTCAAGTTACTTAATTTCTTCACTGTAATTAATAAATATTTTGAGTGGGAAAAATGAAACCATGTAACTATTTCTCAGCAAACTTCCAATTTGTTCATTTACTGTTTTACATCTGTAAGGATTTACTGCTTTTTTCCTAATTTATTCTATGAATTATAATCTTTTTCTATCATTATTTATTCTGACATTCATATTGTCCTCAATTTGACCACTAAAAGCCTCTTCAAGTTGCATTTGTGTGGTTTTTACATATCTCTATCATTTCTGAGTACTTCGTTGTCTCTGGCAAAAGAAAGAGATGTTATAGGCTGATCTTATATTTTCTCTACCCCAGTTTTAAACTCACACATTTCTGTAAAGAGTCCTAGCTCCTTTAAGTGGAGAATGATATTTAGAAGCCAGGATCTGGGTAATAGGTGTGCTTATTACTATGGGATGTTGCTGCTCCCAAGACCCCTCCTCAGTGGACAGAGGTAAGGAATATATGTATGTTTATATACACACACTCAACTCTATAACTATACATATTGCAAATTATACCTCTAATTCCAGTCCAACATCACAGAGTTTATTTTAATTTTCTTTTCTATATTTGTATTTCTGTTTTTTGATGATGAGAAATCTGGCTCCCACTGTCTGTAACATATTTAATTACTTGATCAGTACCTGTGTGTGAAGGCAATCTCCCGTCTCCTTGGCCATCCCCTCACTTGCAAAGATACCCTCCTCACTCTACTTTGGCTCTTCACACAAGGTTTAGAAGAGGGTGCCAAGCCTGGAAGGAGACTGAGAAAACTATGCAGCTACAAATGTGTGCTCCCTTTCATGAAAAAGAAAGGATGACTCAGAGTCCAAAAATTGAAAAGCTATAGAGGATTTCGCTTGGCTTCCCTGGTGGCTCAGACAGTAAAGCGTCTGACTACAATGCGGGAGACCTGGGTTCGATCCCTGGGTCGGGAAGATCCTCTGGAGAAGGAAATGGCAACCCACTCCAGTATTCTTGCCTGGAAAATCCCATGGATTTAGGAGCCTGGTAGGCTACAGTCCATGGGGTCGCATAGAGTCAGACACAACTTCATTTTCACTTTCACAGAGGATTTAATCTCATGTCTTGAAACGTAATCAAGGAAGTCTAACATTTGCCTAGCTTAAAGTCAGAACTGTGATGAACCAGGGACTCTCTTTTTTTTTTTAACCTTCTATTTTCCTCCTTTATGGGCCAGAATGTCTATATCTATCATCCCATGACTGTCCCACTATTGTATGTTGGGAGTGAATTATTTGTCTTTTTAGTTTCACAAGTCCTTAAATGGAGAGTAATTGTGTCCTAGGAGTGGTACTTCATTGGTTATACCCATGCGACGAGTTGACTCACTGGAAAAGACTCTGATGCTGGGAAGGATTGGGGGCGGGAGGAGAAGGGGACGACAGAGAATGAGATGGCTGGATGGCATCACCGACTCGGTGGACATGAGTTTGAGTAAACTCCGGGAATTGGTGATGGACAGGGAGGCCTGGTAATGCTGTGATTCATGGGGTCGAAAAGAGTCAGACACGACTGAGTGACTGAACTGAACTGAAGATCTTCATTAGTGCCTGATTTGAATGATGAGATTTTGGACTTTAAGGTGACGAGATGGTGAGATTTAGATTTGGATTATGAGATTTTGTTGATGATGTAATGGGATGAAAATTGTGGAATGGTGTGTATCAGACGCGACGCGAGAGACGCCGGCCCCGGCGCAACGAACCACGCAAAGAGGTGCGGCCGTGAGGAGCTACCCCACGCCTGAGGCCAGGGCCGGCGGCCGAGAGGAGCTACCCAAGGTCCAACAGGCGGTGGCTGCGCCGACGCAGGAGGGCCGAGAGGAGCTACTCCGCGTTCAAGGTCAGGAGGGGCGGCCTTGAGGAGATACCCCTCGTCCAAGGTAAGGTACAGCGGCTGCACTTTGCTGGAGCGGCTGTGAAGAGATTTTCCACGACCAAGGTAAGAGAAACCCAAATAAGACGGTAGGTATTGCTAGGGGGTATCAGAGGGCAGACAAACTGAAATCATAATCACAGGAAACTAGCCGATCTGATCACATGGACCACAGCCGAATGTGGTCCACTGGAGAAGGGAATGGCAAACCACTTCAGTATGCTTGCCTTGAGAACCCCATGAACAGTATCAAAGGGCAAAATGATAGGATACTGAATGAGGAATTCCCCAGGTCGGTAGGTGCCCAGTATGCTACTGGAGCTCAGTGGAGAAATAACTCTAGAAGGAATAAAGGGATGGAGCAAAAGCAAAACCAATACCCAGTTGTGGATGTGACCAGTGATAGAAGCAAGGTCCGGTGCTGTAAAGAGCAATATTGCATAGGAACCTGGAATGTTAGGTCCATGAATCAAGGCAAATTGGAAGTGGTCAAACAGGAGATGACAAGAGTGAACGTCGACATTCTAGGAATCAGTGAATTAAAATGGACTGGAATGGGTGAATTTAACTCGGACGACCATTATATCTACTACTGTGGTCAGGAATCCTTTAGAAGAAATGGAGTAGCCATCATGGTCAGCAAAAGAGTCCAAAATGCAGTACTTGGATGCAATCTTAAAAATGACAGAATGATTTCTGTTCGTTTCCAAGGCAAACCATTCAATATTACAGTAATCCAGGCCTATGCCCCAACCAGTAATGCTGAAGAAGCCGAAGTTAATCGGTTCTATGAAGACCTACAAGACCTTTTAGAACTAACACCCAAAAAAGATGTCCTTTTCATTATAGGGGACTGGAATGCAAAAGTAGGAAGTCAAGAAACACCTGGAGTAACTGGCAAATTTGGCCTTGGAGCACGGAATGAAGCAGGGCAAAGGCTAATAGAGTTTTGTCAAGAGAATGCACTGGTCATAGCAAACACCCTCTTCCAACAACACAAGAGAAGACTCTACACATGGACATCACCAGATGGTCAACACCGAAATCAGATTGATTATATTCTTTGCAACCAAAGATGGAGAAGCTGTATACAGTTAGCGAAAACAAGACCAGGAGCTGACTGTGGCTCAGATCATGAACTCCTTATTGCCAAATTCAGACTTAAATTGAAGAAAGTAGGGAAAACCACTAGACCATTCAGATATGACCTCAATCAAATCCCTTATGATTATACAGTGGAAGTGAGAAATAGATTTAAGGGACTAGATCTGATTGATAGAGTGCCTGATGAACTCTGAACGGAGGTTCGTGACATTGTACAGGAGACAGGGACCAAGACCATCCCCATGGAAAAGAAATGCAAAAGAGCGAAATGGCTGTCTGAGGAGGCCTTACAAATAGCTGTGAAAAGAAGAGAGGCGAAAAGCAAAGGAGAAAAGGAAAGATATAAGCATCTGAATGCAGAGTTCCAAAGAATAGCAAGGAGAGATAAGAAAGCCTTCCTCAGTGATCAATGCAAAGAAATAGAGGAAAACAACAGAATAGGAAAAACAAGAGACCTCTTCAAGAAAATTAGAGATTCCAAGGGAACATTTCATGCAAAGATGGGCTCGATAAAGGACAGAAATGGTATGGACCTAACAGAAGCAGAAGATATTAAGAAGAGGTGGCAGGAATACACAGAAGAACTGTACAAAAAAGAGCTTCATGATGAAGATAATCACGATAGTGTGATCACTCACCTGGAGCCAGACATCTTGGAATGTGAAGTCAAGTGGGCCTTAGAGAGCATCACTACTAACAAAGCTAGTGGAGGTGATGGAATTCCAGTTGAGCTATTTCAAGTCTTGAAAGATGATGCTGTGAAAGTGCTGCACTCAATATGCCAGCAAATTTGGAAAACTCAGCAGTGGCCACAGGACTGGAAGAGGTCAGTCTTCATTCCAATCCCAAAGAAAGGCAATGCCAAAGAATGCTCAAACTACCTCACAATTGCACTCATCTCACATGCTAGTAAAGTCATGCTCAAAATTCTCCAAGCCAGACTTCAGCAGTATGTAAACCGTGAACTTCCAGATGTTCAAGCAGGTTTTAGAAAAGGCAGAGGCACCAGAGATCAAATTGCCAACATCCTCTTGTTCATGGAGAAAGCAAGAGAGTTCCAGAAAAACATCGATTTCTGCTTCATTGACTATGCCAAAGCCTTTGACTGTGTGGATCACAATAAACTGTGGAACGTTCTGAAAGAGATGGGAATCCCAGACCACCTGATCTGCCTCTTGAGAAACCTGTATGCAGGTCAGGAAGAAACAGTTAGAACTGGACATGGAACAACAGAATGGTTCCAAATAGGAAAAGGAGTACGGCAAGGTTGTATATTGTCACCCTGCTTATTTAACTTATACGCAGAGTACATCATGAGGAACGCTGGGCTGGAAGAAGCACAAGCTGGAATCAAGATTGCCGGGAGAAATATCAATAACCTCAGACATGCAGATGACACTACCCTTATGGCAGAAAGTGAAGAGGAACTCAAAAGCCTCTTGATGAAAGTGAAAGAGGAGAGTGAAAAGGTTGGCTTGAAGCTCAACATTCAGAAAACAAAGATCATGGCATCTGGTCCCATCACTTCATGGGAAATAGATGGGAAAACAGTGGAAACAGTGTCAGACTTTATTTTTTTGGGCTCCAAAATCACTGCAGATGCTGATTGCAGCCATGAAATTAAAAGACGCTTGCTCCTTGGAAGGAAAGTTATGACCAACCTTGATAGTATATTAAAAAGCAGAGACATTACTTTGCCAACCAAGATCCGTCTAGTCAAGGCAATGGTTTTTCCCGTGGTCATGTATGGATGTGAGAGTTGGGCTGTGAAGAAAGCTGATTGCCGAAGAATCGACGCTTTTGAACTGTGGTGTTGGAGAAGACTTTTGAGAGTCCCTTGGACTGCAAGGAGATCCAACCAGTCCATTCTAAAGGAGATCAATCCTGGGTGTTCATTGGAGGGACTGATGCTAAAGCTGAAACTGCAATACTTTGGCCACCTCATGTGGCGAGTTGACTCACTGGAAAAGACTCTGATGCTGGGAAAGGTTGGGGGCGGGAGGAGAAGGGGACGACGGAGAATGAGATGGCTGGATGGCATCACCGACTCTGTGGACATGAGTTTGAGTGTACTCCGGGAGTTAGTGATGGACAGGGAGGCCTGGCATGCTGTGATTCATGGGGTCGCGGAGAGTCGGACACGACTGAGCGACTGAACTGACTGACTGTATTAGTCAACCAGGGCTGCTATAATGAAGTGCCATTTACTGGGTGGCTTACACAAGAGAAATTAATTTTCTCACAATTCTGGAGGTTAGAAGTCTGAGATCAAAGCTCAGCAGGGTTAGTTTCTTCTGAGGTCCTTTCTTTTGGCTTGTAGAAGGCTATTTTCTCTGTGTCTTCACATGGTCTTCCCCTGTATATGTCTATTCCCAGATTTCCTCTTCTAATAATGGAACCAGTCATATTGCCTTAGTGTCCATCCTAATGACCCCATTTTAACTCAGTTACTTCTTTAAATGGAGAAGGAAGTGGCAACCCATTCCAGTACTCCTGCCTGGAAAATTCCATGGATGGAGGAGCCTGGTAGGCTATGGTCCATGGGATAGCAAAGAGTCGGACACAACTGAGAAACTTCACTTTCTTTCTATAGTTCCTTTTGGAGAGGGAAATGGCAACCCACTCCAGAGTTCATGCCTGGAGAATCCCATGGACAGGGGGGCCTGGTGGGCTACAGTCTATGGGGTTGCAAAGAGTCAAACATCACTAAGCAACTAACACACACACACACACACACACAAACACACACTTCTTTAAAGACCTTTAAAGACCAAATACATTCATAATTCTGAGATACTGGGGGTGGGTAGGACTTCAATATATTAATTTTAGAGGGACACAATTCAGCCCATAACAGATGGGCTATTTTGTGTGTGGGAGGGACATGAAGCACTGGGGACTCAGTTGACCATGGTAGGCAGAATTCTAGGATAGTTGCCAAGATTCCTGCCCCCCTAGGGTATCAGTTCAGTTCAGTTCAGTAGCTCAGTTGTGTCTGACTCTTTGCAACCCCATGAATCACAGCACACCAGGCCTTCCTGTCCATCACTAACTCCCGGAGTTCACTCAAACTCATGTCCATCGAGTCGGTGATGACATCCAGCCATCTCATTCTCTGTCGTCCCCTTCTCCTCCCGCCCCCAATCCCTCCCAGCATCAGAGTCTTTTCCAGTGAGTCAACTCTTCGCATGAGGTGGCCAAAGTATTGGAGTTTCAGCTTTAGCATCAGTCCTTCCAAGGAACACCCAAGACTGATCTCCTTTAGGATGGACTGGTTGGATCTCCTTGCAGTCCAAGGGACTCTCAAGAGTCTTCTCCAGCACCACAGTTCAAAAGCATCAATTCTTTGGCGATCAGCTTTCTTCACAGTCCAACTCTCACATCCATACATGACCACGGGAAAAACCATAGCCTTGACTAGATGGACTTTGTTGGCAAAGTAATGTCTCTGCTTTTTAATACACTATCCAGGTTGGTCATAACTTTCCTTCCACGGAGTAAGCATCTTTTAATTTCATGGCTGCAATCAGCATCCGCAGTGATTTTGGAGCCCAAAGAAATAAAGTCTGACACTGTTTCCACTGTTTCTCCATCGATTTCCCATGAATGGGACCAGATGCCATGATCTTAGTTTTCTGAATGTTGAGCTTCAAGCCAACCCTGGGGTATACACCCTATGTAATCCTTTCCCCTTGGTGTGACTGGGAACTATGAATATGATAGGGTAGTCACTCCTATGATTACCTTGTATTGTATAAGGCTCCATCTTAACAGACTGGAGGGGATTAGCTTTTCTTGCCAGCCTTAAAGAAATAAGTGGCCAGATTGTGCAAGAGCCACATGACAGGGGAGGACCTCCAGAAGCTGAAATTAGCCCCCACTGACACCCAGCAAGAAAGCAAGGACCTCAGTCCTACAGCCACAAGGAACCAAACTCTGCCAGCAACCATATGAACTTGGAAGAAAAAGCAAAACTCCATAACAAAACACAACCCAGCTGACACTTTGATTTCAGTCCCAAGCAGAGGACACCACTAAGCCATGCCTGAACCACTGGCCCACAGGAACTGGATGTTAATAAATGCATGAGGTTTTAGACCAAGTCTGTGGTAATGTTACATGGCAATATATTAAAAGACTAATATACCCTCTGCAGTTGCAAATCCTTGTTTGCTACTGGCTATCACTCTCTGCACTTGCTACACTTCCCAAGATCTAACCAACACTGGACTTCTACCAACAAACAAGCATGCAAACAAACTGTTTTTGTAATGAGTATTGGGATTCATTAAGTGTCCATTAAGCTCACTTCTGCTTTTGGGGAATCTCTAGGGTTGGATTTCATGAAAGGAGCCAGCAGCTGGTACCAGTTTGTTATCCTGTCTCCATAGTACCCAGATATGCATTTGAAGAAGATCCCCCTTGATTCTACATGGTGAGTGAATTGGCAAGACCAGCTGTAGGACAACAGTTAGGAGCCTGCTGTAGAAGGCCAGGTGAGAGATGACAGTGACTTGACTAGGTGATGGCATGGAATCTGGGGAGAAGGGCTTGGACTTGAGAAAAGGCAGTAGAAGTCACTCTAAACCTCAGTGCCCAGAGATAACCATTGTTAATATCAATATTAACCATGTTTATATTTTGGTGTATTTTCTTTGTCTTCCTTTTCTGTTTTTTTTTTTTAATTTTTATTTTTTTTAATTTTCATAAAGTATGGAAACTTTTTATTCACATTTGCAAGGATATGCAGACATGCCAGAATTACAGAGGATCACAGAAGTTTCTGGCCTCTTTCTGACCAGGTGTTCTGGTTCTGGGTGTATTTACATTAAAACAAACAATAAATGCTACATTTATAATAGAGAAAATGATGATTGTACTGATCTATTTACTTGTCTCCTTGCCATCTGCATCCCTTCCCTCCTACATGCCACTCCTGGATTTTTCAGTTTTTGAATGATATTCTCATGTGGATTTTCAGCCCAGAGTCCCTGTTGTCTTAAAGGATCAAGTCGGGGCAACTCCTCAGCGTGGTTTTTCAGGGCCCTTTGCATTCTGAACGAGTTCACTTCTTAACTTTTCAGCATTATTTCAAATCATGAGTTCTTATCTTAGATTGCCACCTCTATTTACTAGAGGATCTCTCAGAGGTTACCCAGCCATCAATGGACATCTTTGTCATTACCTGTCTTTCTCCCTTTCACCCAAAATTATTTTCTCTGTAATAGCTTCAAGATAGGTCCAGTGTAGGGTTTTTTTTGTTTTCTTTACAGTTAAAAGTATTTTTATTAAAAAAGCACAAATGCAAAGAAATGAACAGAGGAAAATTTATGCGTCGAACCTGGACTGGTCACTTATGATAATATACATGCTACAATTCCATTCTCCCCAATCATTCCACCTTCACCCTCTCCCACAGAGTCCCAAAGACTGTTCTAAATGCCTATGTCTCTTTTGCAGTCTCTTATACAGGGTTCAGGTTACCATTTTTCTAAATTCCATATTTATGCGTTAATATACAGTATTGATGTTCTTCTTTCTGGCTTACTTCACTCTGTATAATTGGCTCCAATTTCATCCACCTCATTAAAACTGATTCAAATGCATTCTTTTTGATGGCTGAGAAATACTCCATTGTGTATATGTATGTATGTTTCTATGAAACAAAAGACTTGTACATAGAAAACTATAAAACACTAGTGAAAGTAATCAAAGAGGACACTAATAGATGGAGAAATATACCGTGTTCGTGGATTGGAAGAATAAATATTGTAAAAATGAGTATACTACCCAAAGTAATTTATACATTCAATGCAATCCTTATCAAGCTACCAACAATATTTTTCACAGAACTAGAACAAATAATCTCACAATTTGTATGGAAATACAAAAAACCTCGAATAGCCAAAGCAATTTTGAGGAAGAAGAATGGAACTGGGGGAATTAACCTGCCGGACTTCAGGCTCTATTACAAAGCCACAGTCATCAAGACAGTATGGTACTGGCATAAAGACAGAAATATAGATCAATGGAACAAAATAGAAAGCCCAGAGATAAACCCACGCTCCTATGGACACCTTATCTTCGACAAAGGAGGCAAGAATATAAAATGGAGAAAAGACAGTCTCTTTAACAAGTGGTGCTGGGAAAACTGGTCAGCCACTTGTAAAAGAATGAAACTAGAACACTTCCTAACACCATACACCAAAATAAACTCAAAATGGATTAAAGATCCAAATGTAAGACCAGAAACTATAAAACTCCTAGAGGAGAACGTAGGCAAAACACTCTCCGACATAAATCACAGCAGGATCCTCCAAGACCCACCTCCCAGAATATTGGAAATAAAAGCAAAAATAAACAAATGGGACCTAATTAAAATCAAAAGCTTCTGCACAGCAAAGGAAACTCTAAGCAAGGTGAAAAGACAGCCTTCAGAATGGGAGAAAATAATAGCAAATGAAGCAACTGATAAAGGATTAATCTCCAAATTATACAAGCAGCTCCTGCAGCTCAGTTCCAGAAAACTAAGTGACCCAATCAAAAAATGGGCCAAAGAACTAAACAGACATTTCTCCAAAGAAGACATAAAGATGGCTAACAAACACATGAAAAAATGCTCAACATCCCTCATAATCAGAGAAATGCAAATCAAAACCACAATGAGATACCATTTCACACCAGTCAGAATGGCTGCTATCCAAAAGTCTACATGCAATAAATGCTGGAGAGGGTGTGGAGAGAAGGGAACCCTCTTACACTGTTGGTGGGAATGCAAACTAGTACAGCCACTATGGAGAACAGTGTGGAGATTCCTCAGAAAACTGGAAATAGAACTGCCATATGATCCAGCGATCGCACTCCTGGGCATACACACCGAGGAAACCAGAATTGAAAGAGACACATGTACTCCAATGTTCATTGCAGCACTGTTTATAATGGCCAGGACATGGAAGCAACCTAGATGTCCATCTGCAGATGAATGTCTTCCTTTTCTAAATATGTATATATGTAATACTTTATTTTTAAAATGATGGGATGACATTGTGTTTATAATTTTGTATACTGATAATTACCCTTGTCTTGTGGTCAGTTATCTGAAACATTCAATATTATTTTAAAATATTATGTTTAATAAGTCATTGTCTTTTTCATGGTCCCTGCTGCATGTGGGCTCAGTCACTCAGACATGTCAGACTCTTTTCAACCCCATGGCCAGGCTCCTCTGCCCATGGGATTTCCCAGGCAAACGTACTGGAGTGGCTTGCCATTTCCTCCTCCAGGTGATCTTCCTGACTTAGGGAACTAATCCAGGCCTCCTGCATTAGCATATGGATTCTTTACCATTAATGCCACCTGGGAAGCCCTCATGGTCCCTGGGGCCATACGAAAACATATTAATAGAAAATACCTAGAAGAATTCAAGAGAGAAAAATGGAGTGAATGATGCTGAGAGCTAGGAGGAGTATACACCCATAGATGCGCCCTGATTATCTGACTGTGAGAGAGGGTAAGAGCTGATACCATCTGTATTGAGCTTAAAGTTGGCAGCTGTGGTTTGGGAATACTGGAGTGGGTTGCCATGCCCTCCTCCAGAACATCTTCCCAACCCAGGGATCAAACCCGTGTCTCCTGTGGCTCCTGCATTGCAAGTGAATTTTTAACTGTTGTGCCACTAGGAAAGCCCATTAAAACTCTTCTGTGCTGTGCTGTGCTTAGTCACTCAGTCATGTCTGACTCTGAGACCCCATGGACTGTAACCCACCAGGCTCCTCTATCCATGGCGAGTCTCTAGGCAAGAATACTGGAGTGGGTTGCCATTCCCTCCTCCAGGGGATATTCCCAACCCAGGGATCAAACCTAGGTCTCCTGAAGACCATCTGAGCCACCAGGGAAGCCCAAGAATACTGGAGTGGGTTGCCTATCCCTTCTCCAGGGGATCTTCCCAACCCAGAAATCAAACCAGGGTCTCCTGCATTGCAGGCAGATTTTTTACCATTAGTGCCATTTTTCGACCCCATGGACTGCAGCACACCAGGCCTCCCTGTCCTTCACCATCTCCCAGAGCTTGCTCAAGCTCATGTCCATCGAGTTGGTGATGCCATCCAACCATCTCATCCCCTATCTCCCCCTTCTCCTCCTGCCTTCAATCTTTCCCAGCATCAGAGTCTTTTCCAATGAGTCAGTTCTTCACATCAGGTGGCCAAAGTACTGGAGTTTCAGCTTCAGCATCAGTACTCCCAATGAATATTCAGGGTTGATTTCCTTTAGGATGGACTAGTTTGATCACCTTGCAGTCCAAGGGACTCTCATGAGTCTTCTCTAACACCACAGTTCAAAAGCATCAATTCTTTAGCACTCAGTTTTCTTTACAGTCCAACTCTCATATCCATACACGACTACTGGAAAAACCATAGCTTTGACTAGATGGACATCTGTCAGCAAAGTAATGTCTCTCCTTTTTTTAATATGCTGTCTAGGTTGGTCATAGCTCTTCTTCCAAAGAGCAAATGTCTTTTAATTTCATGGCTACAGTCACCATCCGAGTGATTTTGGAGTCCTAGAAAATAAAGTCTGTCATTGTTTCCATTGTTTCCCCATCTATTTGCCGTGAAGGGTTAGGACCAGATGCCATAATCTTAGTTTTCTGAATGGTGAGTTTTAAGCCACCTTTCACTCTACTCTTTAACCTTCATCAAGAGGCTCTTTAGTTCCTCTTCACTTTCTGCCAGAAGGGTGGTGTCATCTAAATATCTGAGGTTGTTGGTATTTCTCCCGGCAATCTTGATTCCAGGTTGTGCTTCATCCATCCTGGCATTTTGCCTACTGTCCTACAATCCTACTGGGTGCTTAATGTGATCTTGAGTAGATAAGGGTAGATTTTCAAATAGTCTTTTTTATATGGTCTGCCTTTATTTATTTCCTGTTGGCTGTAAGTCAAGTGGGCCTTAGAGAGCATCACTACGAACAAAGCTAGTGGAGGTGATGGAATTCCAATTGAGCTATTTCAAATCCTGAAAGATGATGCTGTGGAAGTGCTGCACTCAATATGCCAGCAAATTTGGAAAACTCAGCAGTGGCCACAGGACTGGAAAAGGTCAGTCTTCATTCCAATCCCAAAGAAAGGCAATGCCAAAGAATGCTCAAACTACCGCACAATTGCACTCATCTTATGCTAGTAAAGTCATGCTCAAAATTCTCCAAGCCAGGCTTCAGCAATATGTGAACCGTGAACTTCCAGATGTTCAAGCAGGTTTTAGAAAAGGCAGAGGCACCAGAGATCAAATTGCCAACATCCGCTGGATCATGGAAAAAAGCAAGAGAATTCCAGAAAAACATCTATTTATGCTTTATTGACTATGCCAAAGCTTTTGACTGTGTGGATCACAATAAACTGTGGAAAATTCTGAAAGAGATGGGAATACTAGGCCACCTGACCTGCCTCTTGAGAAACCTGTATGCAGGTCAGGAAGCAACAGTCAGAACTGGACATGGAACAACAGACTGGTTCCAAATAGGAAAAAGTGCATCAAGGTTGTATATTGTCACCCTGCTTATTTAACTTCTATGCAGAGTACATCATGAGGAATGCTGGGCTGGAAGAAGCACAAGCTGGAATCAAGATTGCCGGGAGAAATATCAATAACCTCAGATATGCAGATGACACCACCCTTATGGCAGAAAGTGAAGAGGAACTCAAAAGCCTCTTGATGAAAGTGAAAGAGGAGAGTGAAAAGTTTGGCTTGAAGCTCAACATTCAGAAAACGAAGATCATGGCATCTGGTCCCATCATTTCATGGGAAATAGATGGAGAAACAGTGGAAACAGTGTCAGACTTTTTTTGGGCTCCAAAATCACTGCCGATGCTGATTGCAGCCATGAAATTAAAAGATGATTACTCCTTGGAAGGAAAGTTATGACCAACTTAGATAGCATATTAAAAAGCAGAGACATTACTTTGCCAACCAAGGTCTGTCTAGTCAAGGCTATGGTTTTTCCCGTGGTCATGTATGGATGTGAGAGTTGGACTGTGAAGAAAGCTGATCGCCGAAGAATTGATGCTTTTGAACTGTGGTGTTGGAGAAGACTCTTGAGAGTCTCTTGGACTGCAAGGAGATCCAACCAGTCCTTTCTAAAGGAGATCAGTCCTGGGTGTTCATTGGAAGGACTGATGCTAAAGCTGAAACTCCAATACTTTGGCCACCTCATGCAACGAGTTGACTCACTGGAGAAGAGTCTGATGCTGGGAGGGATTGGGGGCAGGAGGAGACGGGGACAACAGAGAATGAGATGGATGGATGGCATCACCAACTTGATGGACATGAGTTTGAGTCAACTCTGGGAGCTGGTGATGGACAGGGAGGTCTGGCGTGCTGTGATTCATGGGGTTGCAAAGAGTTGGACACGACTGAGCGACTGAACTGAACTGAACTGAACTGTGCTGGATACAGGTTGCTGCAAGGGCTTTTCTCTAGTCACAGCTGGGCAGTTGCTCTTGGTTGCCGTGTGTGAGCTTCGCGTTTGGTGGCTTCTTTTACTGCGGTGCCCTGGCTCTAGAGCACAGGCGCAATAGTTGTGGTTCATGGGCTTAGTTACTCTGTGGCATGTGGGATCTTCCAGGACCCCAGATCGAATCTATGACTCTGGCATTGGCAGGCAGATTCTTTACCACTGAGCTACCAGGGAAGCCCCTCAAATAACCTTTTAGAAGGGAAGCAAGAACAAGTTGGATAGTGTGAGAGCAACTGACTGTTTAAATATTTTTTAAAAATTGAGTCCATTAAATAACAAATCAACTATCCTTCGCGAATCTATACATTCTACTCAGGTCCCACTAACCTCCCAGCAATCCTCTTCTCAGAACTTGTTTTCTGGTTTCTAGAAGTCCTTACATAGATTACACAATACACACACCCACACACACATACACACAAAACCTCCCGCCACTGCACCCGCCCCTCTCCCATGAGTGCAGGGCAAGGCAAGTGGTCGAGTTAGTGGAGACTTATCTTTAGTCTCGTTTAACAAGTCTCTCCTCCCACTTTGCATTCCCCAAACCTATCTCCACTCTTCACCTTCCCCTACCAGGGACTAAGCGGGGTCTTTTTCCCACACACACTTGGAAAGTTGTCAAATAATTTAAGCCAAGGTGTTTGCTGATAACAAATGTGCTATGGCTGATAAGGAAAGTGCTAGCTGATAGGCTTAACATCCTAGAAATATTTGCATTTTAATAGGGGCCTTCTGAAAGGAGAAGCTGTCTGGGGCCTCAAAGAAAGAAGTCACGTGTTGGGATGGCTTTGGGGGCCTGAAATTTTGGGGCAGAACTCCCTGATATAGTCTCAGATCATATTCTCCACCCACCTGCAGTGTCCCTTTCAGATAAATGCCTGACTGCCCCTAGATGGACAGGCAGATACCCCACTGGCCCAGACAGACAGACTCCTGCTCTGCCCTCTGTCCTGCTTTGCTCCTGGTCTCTCTGGGAGCTTTGGGAAGAATGGTGAGAGTGGGAGGTTGGGGAGGGCTTGTTTCACCCCAAATTGGGAGATGTGATGTTAGAAGATTATTTCCTTTATTGGCTGCATATGTATAGGAGAAACAGTTTCTATAAAGGCTGTGATTTTAAATGAGCTACTTAAATGAGCTAGACTAGCAAATGGCTCAGACAGTAAAGAATCCGCCTGCAATGTGGGAGACCTGGGTTCGATTCCTGAGTTGGAATCCTGGAAGAGGGCATGGCAACCCACTCCAGTATTCTTGCCTAGACAATCCCAATGGACAGGGGAGCCTGGCGGGTTACAGTCCGTGGGGTTGCAAAGAGTTGGACATGACTGAGTGACTAAGCACACACAGTTAAACAAGTTGGACTAGCAAATTTCACTTCTTACTGCACTGTTGAATATGTACATCTCCAAACTGGCAAAAGATTACATACAATTTAGTGTCATAAAATAGCAGTTGATCTTGTACCTTTCCTGTGTTTTGTTGGTATAGGCTCTAAATACTCTTTCATGGGAAGAATTTACTTTTATTCTGAATTCTTTCCTATCCTTTAAAACATCGTTCTTTTCCATGTTTGGTATTTTTCTTATGTTTGGTATTATTTCCAATCCTCTTTCTTGTGTTTCATATTATTATTATTTCTATCTTAGAAATTATTTTCTCATTTGTCACAAAATTGGTAATTCTATGTCAGTTCCTAAATTTTAAAAAAGTTACTGATTCATGAAATCCAAGGGTTGAGAACATAGAATTGAGAGTCAGAACAACCTGCATTCTGTTTTGGATTGATCTTGGGCAAATTGTTTGATCTGTGTAGGCCTCGGTTTCCTCATCTGTGAAAAGGGAGTAATTCTAGTAGTTACCTCAGAGGGTCATTTGAGGATTACAGGAGATGGCGTGCAGGTGCTGGGTCGAAATGATGGCTCCGGGCAGGATTATGAGACTATCCTGGGATGGGACTGGATGCTTATCAGCCCAGGCAGTGGTGTGTGACTTTGCATCCTTGTTTATGCTTGGAGGCAGCCTATTTGGAGGGAGCCTTTCCCCCACCAATAGTAATTCTTCTCCTAACATCTGACGACCATCTTGCTGAGCTATCTCTTGCTCTCTTTTTTTAATTGTGGACTATTTTAAAAATCTTTATTGAATCTGTTCCAATATTGCTTCTGTTTTATGTTTTGACTTTTTGGGCATGAGGCAGTGGGATCTTAGCTCCCCAAAGGGAGAGTGTTTAGTCGCTCAGTTGTGTCCAACTCTTTGTGACCCCACGTACTGTAGCCCGACAGGTTCTTCTGTCCGTGGGATTCTCCAGGCAAGAGTACTGGAGTGGGTTGCCATGCCCTTCTCGGGATCATCCAGACCCAGGGATTGAACCTGGGTCTCCTGCTTTGCTTGCAGATTCTTTACCGTCTGAGCCACCAGGGAAGCCCACTAGCTGCCTGACCAGGGTTTGAAACCTCACCCTCTGAGTTGGAAGGCAAAGTCTTAACCATTGGGTTGCCAGGGAAGTCCGCTGCAGTGGTATCTTGACTGTAGAATTACCTGACACTAGTCTTTCCTTAGTTGTTGATAGTGGGAGTAAACTGAGCATACTCTTCAGCGAATTATGATTTTTCATTCTTTAAAGTTTAAAATTGACTTTAAATGTTCAATAAGACATATTTTCATTATTCAAAAAACTAGAGACTTAGTATTAATTTTATTACCCCATTATGGTTTTTTAAACTCAGAATAACCTGGAAATATTATTGCTATTTTATGGTTACGAAAACGGAGCTCTGAGAGATTAAATGGCTTTTTCAGAGCCTCTAGTTAGTAGGTTAAAGAGGTAAGGTTGGATCCTAGATCTGTTTGACTCTGAAAAACATGCTGTCGGGACTTCCCTGGTGGTCCAGTGGCTAAGACTCTGTACTCCCAATGCAGGGGCCTGGGTTCAATACCTGGTCAGGGTACTAGATCCCATGTGCTGTAACTAAGAGTTTGCAAGTCTCAATTAAAGATCCCAAATGAAGATGGAAGATTTCAGGTGCTGCAGCTAAGACCTGGCAAAAAAATACAAATAATAACAAACCATGCTGTAACTATACTGTGCTGCTGCATGGTAGAGAGAAAGCATCTGTTGTCTATTTCGTGGAAATTTTGGAGCTAGGACTCTCTTTATCACCCTCCTTGGTGAGATGAAAGTAAAAATAATCCATTCAGCCTTTTACCTAAATCCTTTTTCCACTCTGAGTGCTAAAGAACAAGCTTTGTCACTTAATAGCTGTGTGACTTTGAATAAATTACATACCCTCTCTGAACTTCAGCTTCTTTTCCCTGTAAAGTAAGTAAGTAAGTAAGTAAAGTAGCTCAGTCGTGTCCGACTCTTTGCAACCCCATGGACTCTAGCCTACCAGGCTCCTCCATCCATGGAATTTTCCAGGCAACAGTACTGGAGTGGGTTGCCATTTCCTTCTCCAGGGGATCTTCCTGACCCAGGGATCAAACCCGGATCTCCCGCATTGCAGGCAGACGCTTTACCATCTCAGCCACTAGGGAAGCCCTAATAGTAACTCCTGCTTCTCTCTCTAGGTTATTGTATGCGAAGATAGCTTGTTAAGTGCCATAAAGAGTTGAGTTTTTTTTGGTGGTGGATCCCCACGACTTCTTAGCTGACTTCTCTTTTATGGATCTGTTTTATTGATTAGAAAGTCCCTTGCAAGGCTATTCCTTTTATATTTCTAATTAACTAGTTTCTACTTTACCTCTAATTGTCCACTTTCTTCAACTTTCCCTTTCTACACCCCTCCCCGCACCACACCCTCCTCCCGCCCACCGGCCCAGTTAGGCTGTCTTTCCATTACACTCTGCTGATTACTCAGGGAGCAGAAGTTTTTCAATAGGCCATCATGGGCTTCCCAGGTGGCACTAGTGGTAAAGAACCCTCCTGCCAAGGCAGGAGACTTAGATGTGGGTTCTATCCTTGGGTTGGGAAGGATCCCAATATTATAATATACCCACTCCAATATTCTTGCCTGGAGAATCCCAGAGATTCTGGTGAGCTATAGTCCGTAGGGTTGCAAAGAGTTGAACATGACTGAGCAACTTAGCAGAGCACAGCACAGAAGTTTTTCAAGTGCCTGGTATTTTGGTCCATTTCATACTCTCCGCCCCATCCTGCCCTGTCCTTGGCTTTCAGTTAGTTGTGCTTAAGTAATCTCCAAGGTTCTAGGGCATTGCTGGATTTTAAAATTCTGCCTTCTAGTATGTTCCTTCTTAACACTCCTGTTTTGTTATAAACCCGTTTTCCAGGCAAGACAGGTGATTGCACATGCAAACAGTGAGGAACAGTGGTTCCTGACCTTGGAAGGTGGCGTGCTAGAATAGGTGATGTCAATGGTGTCAGAAATGTCACAGCTTTTGATGGGCTTCAGTCCTTCTTCCAAATGGGTTTCAGTGTTCTAAGTCTGCATTTGAGATTGGAAACATGCAGACATGCTTGCCTAAAGATGATCCTCTTCTAAGTGTTAAAGAAATTCTCAGGCTATCACTCTCCTTTCCCTGAAGAGTGACCGTGCCCAGTTAGGCATTGAGGGAGTGTCAGGAAGGAGACACAGTCTTGACCAGCAGGGCTATTGGGGACAGTACTCACAGATGACAGAGCAACAGCTAAGGAGAGGCATTCGTCCTCACTGGGCTTCTTCACACTCCACTCCCAAAGGGGTCAGTGTCAACTTGCGCGAACCCCAGGCTTCTGGAGGCCTCATGAAAATAAAAATGAATTCCTCCTTTTCCTTCTCAAATAAAAGTCAATCTCAAAACAGCACTTACATCAGTTCATATGTAATCTCCAGTATGTACTAGGGACAATCGTGTCTAAGAACAACTCCCTGCATAGATCCTGGTGTCTCAGAGCTCCCATTACAGCCTTGCGTTCACCCCAGAGAGACCCTTGGCCTGTGTGGGCCTCACACTCCTGCATCTTGTCCCCAGGGCACCCCAGGAAGTCAGGCTGGATGAGGAAAGCCATTGCTCCCTGGATTCCTGTAAAGAGAAGGAAGACTTTTCCCATTTGATTTCTCCTAAGCTCTGGCCCTAGAGAAGGAACAGGCAACCCACCCAAGCATTCTTGCCTGAGAAATCCTATGGACAGAGGAGCCTGTCGGGCTATAGTCCATGGGGTCGCAAAGAGTCGGACACAACTTAGCAACCAAATGATAACAACAAGCAGCTCTGGCCCAAGCGCCGCCCTTACTGCATCATCTCCATGGACTGAGATGAAAGCATCTCTCCAGAGGCTGTGTGGTATGAGGAACACGTCTTCTATTTCCTAAGAAGATTCAGTCCACTGTGTTAGTTTACCAGGGCCGCCATAACAAAGTACCAACAACTGGGTGGCTTAAAGCACAAGAGTTTATTCTCAAACCACAGAAGTCTTTTTATTTTAATCTTTTGGCTGCACCATGTGGGAGCCATGTTTCAGTCCATGATCAGGGACTGAACCCTCGATCTCTGCAGTGGAAGCATGGAGTCCTAACTACTGGATCACCATGGAAGTCCCTCAAACAACGGAAGTTTATTCTTAGTTTTAGAGGCTTAAAGTCTGAGATTAAGATACTGGCAGCATTGGCTCCTTCTGATGGTGTGTGGGAGAATCCACCTGTGGTCTAGCTCTGGCAGTATTTGGTGATCCTTGGCATCCCTGGTGGCTCAGACAGTAAAGAATCTGTCTGCAGTGTAGGAGACCCGGGTTCAATTCCTGGGTTGGGAAGATTCCCTGGAGAAGGGAATGGCAACTCACTCCAGTATTCTTGTATAGAGAATTCCATGGACAGAGGAGCCTGGTGGGCTACAGTCCATGGGGTCACAAAGAGCCGGACACAACTGAAGTGACTAATACACTTTGGCTTCTAGACGTGTCAACTAGTCTTTGCTTTCAACATCACATGGCATTCTCCCTGTGTCTGTATCTTTGTCCAAATTTCCTCTCTTTATAAGGACACAGTCCCACTGGATTAGGGCCCATCCTGCTGATCTCATCTTCACTTGATCATCTACAAAGATTCCATTTGCAAATAAGGTCAGTTTCACAGGTACCAGAGGGTAGGACTTCAACATCTTTTCTTGGGGGGAAGGGGGTGGGAAGCGACACAATTCAGCACCTAACAGCCACCTACCTCAGATCACTTAGCTTTTCCTCAAAATTCCTTGCTATTTCCACCCTCTGGCTCCTCCTTGGTGCCAGAGAAGTCTCCCTCTTCCTGTCCCAGGCTGACTCCTACCCTGGTTCTCCTAATCCCATCCTTTTTAACTTCCTCCTGAGACCTCCTAAGTTGGTTAGTCTGTCCTGGGCCCCTCTTTAGGATCTCCCAGATTATAAATTTATTAGGTTTTATATCTGCTTTCATTGACCTGGCCAATGCTGTTTCGTGTTCTTGTGTTTGCTTTTTCTCCTTCACAACCCGCTTCCATTTTCCCATCACTCACTTTCACCTCCCTAAAGTTGCTCTGTAGAAAGAGCTCTTGTAGGGACTTCCCTGGTGGCGCAGTGGATAAGAATCCACCTGCCAGTGCAGGGGACACAAGTTTGATCTCTGGTCTGGGAAAATTTCACAAGCCTTGGGATAAATAAGCCCAAGAACCACAACTGCTCTACAGCAAGGGAAGCCACCATAATGAGAAGCCTGGGCACTGCAACTAGAGAAGGCTTGTGCAGCAACAGAGACCCAGTGCAGCCAAAAATAAATTCATAAATATATAAATAAATAGACAAAAGAAACAGCCCTTGTAGATGCAGTAGAGCCTGGTGGCCAAGACTGCAGGCTTTGGAGTCAGACTTCTGGGTTTCAAGCCCTTGCTCGCCTACTCTCTTTCATCTGCAGTTTTGTTCCTCTGTAAGTGTGCATAATGACAGCATCTACTATGTGGGGTGTTGTGGGGATTAAGTGAGGAAACACATGTGTTACCTTAGCACAGCTCCTGGTATACAAGCGAAGTCTCAGCTATGTGCTAGCACTTAAATTTTTGGTGATTTTGACTATTTCTTTTGCTATGAAGATGAAAATTGTGCTTAGTTGCTCAGTTGTGTCTGACTCTTTGGGACTTCATGGACTGTAACCTGCCAGGCTCTTCTGTTCATGGGATTCTCCAGGCAAGAATACTAGAGTGGATAGCCATTCCCTTCTCCAAGAGGTCTTCCCAACCTAGGGATTGAACCTGCATCTCTTGACAGAGGTGGATTGCATTGACAGGTGGATTCTTATTCACCGTACCACCAGGGAAGTCCCAGTGCTCAATATCTTTTTTAAAGTCTATCCCTCGTGGCCCTTAACACAATCTGTCCTATATTCCCTAGTAGTTGAGAGGACAGAGACATTCCTGTCTCATTTTCATATCTCCTGTAGGACTTCCCTGGTGGCTCAGTGGTAAAGAACCCGCCTGCCAATGCAGGAGACAAAAGAGACATGGGTTCGATCCCTGGGTTGGGAAGATCCCCTGGAGGAAGGCATGGCAACCCACTCCAGTATTCTTCCTGGAGAATCCCATGGACAGGGGAGCCTGGTGGGCTACAGTCCATGGGGTCACAAAGAGTCGGATACTACTGAAGTGACTTAGCATGCATGTATCCTCTAAATCAGCATTTCATACCCATAAATTCACACAATTATTAGGACTCTTGTGCTGACTTGAAGAGTACTCAACTTTCCACATCAAGCTTCTTTTTCAAAAGGACTTCATCGGGCTAAGCGAGAAAGAGCAAATGTGAATGAAGGCTGAAGTGAAGCATAAAGGCAGATCTTTCCCCTGCCTGTCATCATCCAGGGGTATAAGACTCTGAGTCTGGGGCTGGGCTGGAAATGAGAACACAGAGAATCAGACTGTGGGGAAAGACTGGCCCCCTAAGCCGGGTCATCGCCCCCTCAGGCTTCCTTCTCTGGCAGCACCAGGCTTCCTCCTTGTCATCTTGCTGCCTTCCTCACTAACTCAGAATCCCCAGACATGCAGCAACCTCTTTTTGTTCTGTTGGCCGGAGTTAATCAAGAACAGAGAGGCTTTCAAAGTGATGACTTTGTTCACAGAGACCTGTGGAATGCAAAGGACTTTCTTCTTCCATTTTCAGAACAAACAGCTGAAGGTTAGGAATTCGGCTCCCCCCACCCCCAAGTTCCGGATAGCCTTCCCTTTCCTCCCCTTGGCATCTCACCTCCAGGCCCCTCTACCCCACAAGTGCACTATCATATGACTGTACCCCCAGGGAGCTGCAATTTAATCTTCAACCTGTTTCTCCAAGGAGATGGCTTTTCTGGAGCACATTTTTGGGAGACCATGGATGTTTTAGGTCTAATCATCCAGCATTCCTTGTTCTGCCCGTGACCAGCCACTCTATTAATGCATCTCCGTGTTTCCATCAGCAGTCTCTTTGTAAACTTGTTTTGTTATCTCTAGCTGCACTAGTAACCCTTACCTCGCTATCGCGATTTCTCAATCCTACTTTACCCCAAATCACTCATGTGTTTAGAGACCACTGCTCTGTGCATGTCCAGGTGCACAGCCGTCCCTGCTCTGTCATGGAAACAATCCCAACACTCCATGCACTCCAAATACTCTAAAATTAACCAAGTCTTTTTAGCCACCTGTAAAGTTGAGCTCTGTTTCTGCTGCAAATATTTTCAGGACCTAAGGGGACACTATGTAGAGTATTCCAAGTTCACAAGAAACATTTGTAAATGAATCAAGGTATTCCTTATATCCTTATCATTTGGATTAATCTGATTTTACTACATTAAACAGAAAGGCAGTATCTCTCCTGTGCACTAGAATTAATCCAAATTTCATGTAAGTGGAACAAATATCTAGAGATTTTGTTTTCTCACCTGACTTCAGTAATATGATGTCAGTAATTCCCAGGAACCCTGGGGACAGCTGGTGTAATAGTTTCCTTTCGAAAGTGGTTGGTCAACTACCACCATACCCAATAACATGGATGAATTTCCTGGACAAAATGTTGAGAGAATGAGGCCAGGCCAAAAAGATAAAATACTATATGATCTCATGTTTTAAAGTAAAAAATTAGGAATAACAAATCTATTATGCTAGATGTCAGGATAATGGCTGCTGTGGGGAGGGAGTGACTGATACAAGATGTGGGAGGTGCCGTGGATGCTGTAATATTTCTTGAGCAAGTAATGTTCACTGTATGAAATTTTATTGTGCTCTATGTTTGTGATTTGAGTACTTTTCTGTATATATGCTATATTTTTTTAAAAAAGGGAGGGTTTGTCAAGGTTCTGGTTGTGCTTGGGAGCAGTGTGAGGTGAGAGCAATACCCTACTGCAGCACTAAGTTATCAACTTTGATGACTTTTGAAAGTAGCAGCTCCCTTATAATTCCCTCACAAGGCCATAGAAAGGCAAGTAAAAGGACATGGTATAGGGCTGGCCAAAAAACTCTCAGGTTTTTCTGTAAGATCTTATGGAGAAACTCAAATGAACTTTTTGGCCAACTCAATGAAATTTAAGGAATTCTAGGAATTGTACTGAGCATTCCTTATGTTCTTAGATATCTACTTTGGAATCCTAAAATAAGGGACCAAGGTGAGAAAGACAATTCTCCCATTAGGAGAGCCAAAGAGAGAAAAGTAGTCTTCTTTTTGCTCCCTGGGCTGGGACACGGCTATGGCCAGGCTGTGGTCCAGGCTTGGCCAATGGCTGCTTTGAACTCTTTGGGGGCAGTTGGAAATGTTTAAGGCAGCAGAGGCAGAGATTCAGGTACCTAGGGATTCAGTGTTGAGTTTCCAGTAGAAGCAAGAGTCCATCAGCAGTGGGGCCTGCCACAACTTTCTAGAGAACTTGTTTTTGTTGCTTGATCTAAGTGAGTTCTAGGGTACCTACCCTTTCTTTAGTTATGTCTGACTTTCAAGCCTTCTTGTTGGTTGAGGATAATACTTGATACCCTTTCTAAATACCTTTTATGATGAAAGTAACCAGAGTTAATTTCTGTTGTCTTCAAAAATCTTGACTAGTACAAAAGCTCCCCAGCAAAAGATATTTCCAATTCTGCTTGATTTCTTTACTCCAATTGGCTTCTAATTCACTAAATAGAGATTATTTGGGGTTAACTATGCTCCTGTTTCAAAAATATCAGCATATTTTTCAGGGTTAATTAATCATTCATACTTCATTCCAAATCTAGCTGCTTGATCCCTTACTTCTATCTAAGATCAGTACTTTAATAGGCGGGAGGAGGGAAGGGCTCAGGAAGTGTGTCATTTTGGAAAGTGGAACATTTCAGGGAAGGCAGGAATGAGATAAGATATTAAGGTGGAGATCCTTGGGAGGTCAGAGGGTTTCATGAGGTCACAAGATTCATATGGGGTGAGGCAAAGAGGACACTGTGAAATAGGAAAGAGCTCAGAGCAGTGTGTTAAAGAACCAGAGAAAAATTTTACAATTTAACTTTAGGTTGGTCTGTTGAATTTAAGTATTTTTTGTTTTGTTTTGTTTTAGGATAAGGAATTGGGAGCTCTAGTCTGTTAGAGTTCTGGGAGTGATTATAGGTGATTTATCATGTTATTGCAACTCCTAGTTTATGTACAGACACCATCAGGAGAAACAGTGTGGGTTCAGGGTCCACCCTGCCAGACTAATCTTTGTAAAACAACAGGAGCTCATTCAGAACCAGTTATGCCAGACTAAGCTCATTTCCTTTGTTGATGGGGTTACCGGGCTGGTGGGTTTCAGCAGGATATAGACCCATGAGCCCAGTGCAGTTAAGTGGATTTGTAATTGGTTGAACAATCACGCACAAAGACTGATGATTAATGAACCTGTGTCAACTTTAAGGGAGGTCTCTAGTCATTTGCTGCAGGGTCTCAGTCAACGTTTTATTAATGACTTGGATGGTTTCACAGAACATACTGATCAAATTTGCTGAGAGAGTTAGTGACTGTGTTGGATGATAAGATCAGGATTCAGAAAACTCTCAGCAGAGGAAAGGATGTCCCAGATATAACAAGATGGGATTTGAGAGAGATAAATGGGAAGCTTACACTTAGCCCTAAAGAGCCAATTATATGTGGAGAGGCTGGAGGTGACTCAGCCTAACAGGGGCCTGTTGAGAGAGACACCTTGAAACAGGGGCCTGACGGGTCTGAGTGGGCACCACTGCCCACGTCACAGCTGGGGAGTGTGGCTCATTCCGGGTGCTGCCTCTGAGGGCAACAGGGACAAAGTGAAACGCATTCAGAGGTGGGGTCCGAAGCCGTTTTGTAGGCAAGACAGCAGTTGAAGGATGTCTAGCCCGGAGACAAGAGGGCTTGGAGTCAGGCCAACCATTTTTAATTATTTGTAGGCTGGTAGAGTTGAAGGTGAATTAGGTATCTATTGGAAGTCTCAAAGGGTAAAACACAGAACTGTGGGTGGGAGTTGCAGCTCCCACCTAAATTATAAAACTTCGGAAAACTTCCCCACAATTAAGGAAGAAGGAAGGCCTAGTGGTAAGACCGCAGGCTTAGGAGTTAGGACTGGGCTTGACCTTATCAAATATGCCGCTTATTTGCTGTACCTTTGGGCAAGTTTATTTCACTTTTGAACTTTTGTGAGGATTGACTGAGATGTGATGGCATCTACGTGTGGCGGGCTACACCTAGAAACTCAATAACTGAGAGCTCTTTTTAAGATGGCTGTTACAGTTGTTTAAAAGTTGAATGAGTGGTGTCAGATGGGGTGAATTTGAGTACAGATGAAATGATGCAGAGGGGATTTTATGTTTCCTGTGATGGTGGTGCGGAGCTTGGTTAGTAGGGCCTCTTTAATTCTGATGTCTCTTGTACAAAGTGAAGTGGGTGTCCCAGTAGATGAGGGAACAAGTGCTGTGGCTCATATCTGTATTCTATTTTCTTTCTTCCCAGAATAGCTAGGTTTTGTGATTTACAATGCCCAAGAAGTTGTTTTTATCCCCCCTCAAATTATGCACACTTAAAACTTGACCTACAGATCAGATATAAAGTGTAATTCATAATCTTAATAATAGCTTCTCTTTATCAAGGCTGGATTGCAGGATTGTCAATTTGTAAAACATCTTTCATATATCTTTATGGTGACATAAGAATATTATATAATAAATAACATTTAATATGACATAGGAACATTGTGTAATAAATATTATATAACATTTTAATATAATAATGTGGGAATATTCTATAATAAATGTCACAGGAACATTGAGAGGGAAGCAATTAATTCTAACTAGAGGATTAGAAAAGGCTTCTTGGAGAAAGTGACATTTGAGTTGGGTCTTAAAGAACGAGTAAAACTTAAATTGATGGATGTCAATGGGGGAAAGGCCTTCCAGGCTGGGAAATGGTTTAAACAAAAGCACAGAAGTAATTAGTGGAGATAATGAGCCATCTTCCCAAGGCAGACTCTGCCTTTTTTCTCGTGGATGCCATCATCCTTGCCATCACTGATGGTGTATATTAACATGAAAGTACGCAAAAGGTTTTGTAGTCAATGACTTGTTACCGTTGCCCCCATACTGAGGTTATTTTTTTGTTTTGTTGTTAAAATAGATGGAATGCCTACAATACATATAGTCTTCCCAGGCAGCACTAGTGGTAAAGAACCTGCCTGCCAAAGCAGAGGACGTAAGGGGTGTGGGTTTGATCCCTGGGGTTGGGAAGTTCCCCTGGAGGAGGGCATGGCAACCCACTTTAGTATTCTTGCCTGGAGAACACCATGGACAGAGGAGCCTGATGGTCTACAGCCCACAGGGTCACAGAGTCAGACATGACTAAAGCGACTGAGCATACACTCACTCTCAATACATATGCAGAGCCCTGAGGTCTGAGGCAGAAGACCTAGGGCAAGGTAGGGAAGGAGTTTACTTTGCCATCTGCACAGCAAGAAAGGATCTCTGATCTCACACTGACGTGGGCCTTCTCCACCTTCCTGGGAGAGGCTTCTGTGGCTTTGAGAAGGCCATTTCTGGCTGGGTTAAATCCATAACCTGGAAGGGGCTCTGTGGATGGGAATCCATTGACACTCAGATCTGGAGGTCTGTCACTGATTTTTCATGTAGTACTTCATCCACTGGACATGGCTGGAAAGATGAGAGTGATTAGGGGCCAATGTCAGGTCACGGGAAACAAGACCTAAAGCCAGGGTGACTTTCCTATAAATGGAAGGAAAAAGACACCCCCTCTCTTTAATCTGTTCGTTCCTAGAAAACTAGGCCTTCTGGGAGCAACTATACCTATCTCTGAAACCAGCCTTTAGGACAGGACCACAAGTGGTAAGAGTGGGGTTAGTGATGACTTCAGAATTTGCCTATTAGAAACTGGTGGCACTTAGGGCTTCCCAGGTGGTGCAAGTTGTAAAGAATATGCCTGCCAATGCAGGAGACACAAGAAATTTGGGTTCAATCCCTGGATCAGGAAGATCCCCTGGAGTAGAAGATGGCAACCCACTCCAGGATTCTTGCTGGAAAATTCCTTGGACAGAGGAGCCTGGCAAGCTACAGTCCTTGGGGTTGCTGAGTCAGACACAGCTGAGTGACTGAGCACACACACACACACACACACAGGGACAGAAATCAGTTTGGAGGGGATGATAGGATTCTTTTTTAAAAAAACTTTTTATTTTGTACTGCAGTATAGCCAATTAACAAACAATGTTGTGATAGTTTCAGGTGAACAGTGAAGGGATTCAGCCATATATATACATGTATCCATTCTTTCCCAAACTCCTCTCCCATCCAGGATGCCACATTTTCTATTGTTCAGTTGCTCAGTCGTGTCCGACTCTTTGTGACCCCATGGACTGCAGCACACCAGGCTTCCCTGTCCTCCACCATCTCCCAGAGCTTGCTCAAACTCATGTCCATTGAGTCACTGATGCCATCCAGCCTCTGTCGTCCCCTTCTCCTCCTGCCTTCAATCTTCCCCAGCATCAGGGTCTTTTCCAATGAGTTGGCTCTTCATAGACGCCGCATGGTCTTCCAATGAGGCTGCTGCATAGGTGTTAGGATTCTTGTCTTGAAATTGCTTTTGCATGGAAAGCACTGTTTTAACTTAGATTTTATAGCATAAACCATTAAATAAAGTGATACTTTAAAAAATGCATTTTATTTAAGAGTAAGAAAATGACCATTGTCCACCTCAATGGGAGAGGTGCTGACGGAGATGAAAAGAACTGGAGTTTAAGTCATCCCTTAGTGGATGGGCCATATAGAACCTGAGCACTGATGCCTGGGATTGTTCCTGGGCTTTAGTCCCAGACTGAAATGGGATTCATGGATAGGACTGCAGTATCTTCGGTGGAGAAAATGTTTAGTTCTCTCTGGAGAACTGGGAAACCAGAATGGAACTCAATCAGAAGCCCAGCTGAAGAGGAGTTTTATCATAGGTAATGACTCAGGAGCCCAGGAGTCAGCCCCACTACACCTTATCTAAGTCAGAGTATTAGTCCCATTCCACCGCCCAGCATTTATTGAGTGTGCACTATTTATTAGATGTAGGGAACTAAATAGGGTGCCACAGATAGACATATTAAAATCTTGACCCTAAAGTGCTGCAGGTTTAGGGAGATAGTGATTAAAACTAACTCTAAGATTGAAGTGGGAGTCAAGAACTAAGGAGGTGAGAACAAGAAACTGAGATTGTTTAGATCAAGAGTGATAACAGCCACCATTTATTGGTCACTTACCATGTTTCATGCCCAATACTAAACCCTTTGTACATTATCTCACTCACTGTCACAATACCCCCAAGAGGTAGGTGTTTATTGGACCCATTTTACTAAAAGGCTATGTGACTTGTTCAAGGTCACACAGCTAAACTCCAAAGCCTGTGCTTGTGATCATCACACTAACAGCCTTGGGTTGGGTGAGAGAAATGGGACAGGGTCAAGACTGGAATAGAGTAGGCAGAGGCAGAAGCTGACCTACCCCTTCAGTTAAGTGATGCTAACTGATGTACATTTATGCAGCAGAATTTACCTCCCTGAGAATACATTCTGATCCAGAGAAGTAAGATCTTGAACCATGATGGAAGTGGGAGAGGAGGCAGCCAGTGTAGTGAGAACATATAGGGGAAGAAAGAATTTGAGACACATTTGGCTAAATTTATAATCTTTATGAAGAGATGGTCCTGACTACAGTTAAGCCTTGTCCAGTAATTGGGGTGAATTTGAGAACTGAGCCAGGAGAGGGACATCCCTGTGTTTCTCAGTCTAGTCAAGCTGAAGCCGTTCCTTCTGAGGGTGAGAAAGCAACTGTGGAGAGTTCCCTGTGGATTTGGGGTTTAGCTCCATGAAGGATGGTGCCAGTCAAAAAGAAAAACGACAGGCACCCAGCCTGGGCTTTCATCAAATTCGTTAGTTGAGTAATTCATTAGGACTTCCATTCAGTCTTCAAGTTGAATTGTTTATTGGCTAACACAGTCCTTGCCCTCGAACAGTTTTTCTCGGAAATGGTAGGGAGGGTGGAGGAGATGAGAATAGATGTAACCAGTCTTTTTATCCCGGCTGAAGCTTGTAAGAAGTGAGACACAAGTAAGCCATAGCATTAAGCCACCCAAGGCAACATAATAACACAGCAATTGGACTCATTTCTCAACCATACGTCTGTTTATGTTCCTATTTTTGGAGGATTTTCTGCTTACTTCTCGTCGCTTGAACACTGACCTCTTTCCAGGCATCGCAGCTCAGTCACACTCACAGTGTATGTCACAAGATCCATGGGTCTGAAGAAACAGCAGCACACAGCCAGAAACCAAAATGCCGCAGGCTGCTGGGCAAAGAAAGGTCAACCTACAGTGGAGGACAGGGAGACAGCATTGTTGGCAACCACCTCCAAGCATCCTTGCTGATCATCAGTAAATGAGAGGGTGTCTCTGTGATGGCTGTGCTGTCCCTAATGTCAAATAATCAAGCATTTTTCTTTTTTGCTGAATTTGCTTTCTTTGCCCGTAATTTCATTCTTCAAAAAGATAGTTCTTTACATATATAATGGAATGTAGCTTAATTATTTGACTTTTGAGGGACTTTTCACAAAAATCAGTCAACATATCTGAAGTAGGAAAAAACCCCAGTCATCCATACAGTAAGGCCCTGCATTCATAATCTTTGGTTTTGGAAAATATGGTTAAGGGACAGTGAGGAAATACATCTAATTACCCCCACCCATAAGGGGCAGCTCCTTGTCAGAAATGGAGTTGAAGGCAGACCAGAAGCCAGGAATGAAATCTAGGAGTTTGGCCAGAGTAATTCCCCAAAGTGAGTTCTGGGCTACAGTCTGTTGAGAGAAACGGGAAAGGGAGCTAATATCCATGGTCATCTCCCTTGTTTGTGGCTGTGGCCAAGTGCTTCATACCCTGCCTCATCTAATCTTCCTAATCACCCTCTGAGGTAGGCATTACTAACTCCATTTGTAGATAAAGACCTTGCAGTCCACCATTAGGGCCCCTTGAAAAGACCAAACAGTGGTTTCTGTAAGTTCAAATTTTATTTTTCCAAGCCGTACCTATTAAGAAGCTACATTTTCCCAACAGAAGAAATAAAAAAGCAAGGGGAAGTTTAGTTTGCTTAGAAGCAATAAGACCTCCTTCTCCTCTCTGCTCATGTAACAGCCCCCACCCTTCCTCCAGTAAATCTACAGGTGATATGTCATTTGGCTTGATGACAGCCTCGGAGATGATCTTCTATTTGCACCTTCTTCACACCAGAAAGGGAGCTTTGAATCTGCCCCAGGGCTCTGATATCTTGTGTGTGAGTTGTTTGAGATAACTCTCTGGACTTAGTGTGATAAATCTGTCCTGGAAGCTACTGCTTTGACTCAAGAGAAGCCAAATAAAAGCTTTCCAAGTACCATTGTGTACTCTCCACACAGTTTCAAAGGCATCCCAAGTGGAGGATACAATATATTGTTTTAATTACAAGGGGATAATAGGCTAAAGTAAAGGAGTTTTACCAAGAAGAAATGAGTCTCACAAAAGGAGCAATAAAAGCCACTGCTATTGTTATTACTGGTTTCATTCAGGCCTAGACCTCAGTAAGCTTGGGACGAAGGCCAACTTGTACTTGAAAGCCATTCTTCCCTGCCCCATGCATTCCATTCTTCTCTGGGCATCGTTTCTTTCCTCCTCTTTCATGATTTTCAGCCCCCAGAGGAACCCAGTCCTTTCTATTGAGAAGAAAGCCTGAGTTAAATTCATTTATACAAAAGTAATAGGGATGTAATGTGTTACTCCTCCCAGAGGTATTTACATTTTTAAACTTTGGCCCAGAGAGGGTAATACTTAATTCAAAGAAGCAAGCCTCTGTGGTGGGACTGTAAGCCTTCTGGAAGCAAGAATTTCAAGAGAGACTTTTTGAGAGGAGGATACCAAGGGGGTAGGAGGTTGGACAATAGTCCCTTATTTTTAATGCCAAAGGGTAACGGCTTAACATAAGACATTTGAGTAGGATGAAATTGGTTTTCTCATTTCCCCATATCAAATTTATGAAGGTGCCTGTTGGCCTTGCCTCTACAGAGGTATGGCCCTGGTTTCATTGACTGCTTTCTAAGTCAGAATGACTCATTTGAGAAGTGGAATAACTCAGCTCAAGACAATTCACTTGAGGATGTAAATTCATGTCAAATGGTGATACAAAGGAGTGAAATGCTGTCATTACCTTCAAAGTATGAAAGTCGCTCAGTGGTGTCCAGCTCTTTGCGAACCCATGGAAAAGGCAGTCCATGGAATTCTCCAGGCCAGAATACTGGAATGGGTAGCTGTTCCCGTCTCCAAGGGATCTTCTCAACCCAGGGATCAAACCCAGGTCTCCCACATTGTAGGCGGATTCTTTACCAGCTGAGCCATTAGGGAAGCCCAAGAATACTGGAGTAGATAGCCGTTTCCTTCTCCGGGGGATCTTCCTGACCCAGGAATCAAACCGGGGTCTCCTGCTTTGCAGGCAGATTCTTTTCCAACTGAGCTATCAGGGAGATTATAATTCCCCTGGGAGAGAGTGATGGTCTCCTCAGTCTAAGCTAGTGCATTACTGAGGGCCATTAGCTTTGAAACGTGAAACTTAGAAACAATCTTCTGTTTTTTCCCTCTGCTCACTTGTAGCAAGATTGCCATTTCTCTCTCTTTTTTAAAAATACTTTTTGGCCAGCAGGCAGGATCTTAGTTCCCCCATCAGGGATTGAGCCCATGCTCCCTGCAGTGGAAGTACAGTGTCTTAACCAGTGGACCACCAGTGAAGTACCAGGATTGCCAACTCTAATATACTATATAGAAGATTTGAGTCTCTACTTGGTGGTACCAATTCACTGGGACACAAATGTACTTACTAAGAAGTTTATAATGTTATTTTCTCTGCAACAAATCAGCTTGATGCCATCAACAGTTCTTCCATTTATATGGTGTGATATTACGGTTCATAGTAAGGAATGTATATTTAGTCTTCCCTGTTTCTGGCACAGAGCTCCTAAAACCCTTGGGATTTCTGAGATAAAAGTGATAAAGGGGTCATTTATTATTGACGACAAGCCCCTATCAAGGACCCCTGAGTTTATGGTAATAAAGTAACTTTTGGAACATCCCTGTCGGTATCTGTCTCCACCTCCCATTTACTCTCTCTCTGTCCTGTAGATTCGAGTTGCAGCCCCTTTGCCTCATATTTCTTTCTGGACCACTGTGGACTAGACCCTTGAACTGGACTATGTCTGGATCTCAGGCCATCTTCTATACCCCCAATCCCCCAGGCTGATTTCTTTTTCCCAGTTACTCAGTAATCTTGCTACAATTGCCTCTGTTCTTTCATCCAGTTCAAGTTTTAGAAGGCCAGTGCAGGTCAGAACCCTAGGCCCATGTTTACTTAGGAGGGGAAGTTAGGCAGTATGACTCTGCTTTATAAATGCGGCAGCAGCAGCCACTGTTCTTTGAGGTCATTTAGTTCAATCAATGGGGACTAAGTGATTAGATGAGCCCCTGGAGAGTCCTGAGATTCTAAAATAATTTTTAGAAACCATGTAGTTTCTCCGGGAGGTATTGTGGAAGTCTGGAAACCCTCCCACATCACTGTGGAGGGATAGAGTGAGGGATGTATATGTATTAAGTGTAGGGAATGTGTTGATCTTCTTACAAAGACAGGATTGATGATGAAAACAAAAAAGAACTATGCATCTGAGGCATCCACCTGAATCAATCAAGGTCATCCAGCTCATGAAATGTGTTTTTCTCCAAACAGTTTATGATGTTTGCCATCATTTTAGAGACAAGTTTCTCAAAATATGATTCCTAGACCACCTGTATTAGAATCACCTAAGGAGCTAGTTAAAAGTGTAGACTTCTGGGTTAGGGCCAAGATAGGATGCTCTCAGCTGCAAATAAGAGAAAAACTCAACTCAAAGTGACTCTAGGAACTGCTTAGTTCAGAGGTTCAATATTCTCTTCAGAGACATTCTTTCTATCTTTCTTGCATCACCTTTTCCCACAGGTTTGTTCCCCTCATGCTTGGAAGATGGCTGCCAAATCTTCCAAAAGCAGCCACAGTGATATCCAGCAAGGGAAAGACTCCTTAAATGAGAGATGAACACTTTTCAAGGAATCTTTCAGCCAGGGCTGGCTTCATGGGCATGAGACATGTGCAGTCACATGGGATCCTGTGCTCAGAAGGGGCTTGTATTTCGTTTAATGCTTGCTTAAGACTCTCACTGTCTTGAAATTCCTAGTAATTTTATCTCTGAACTTGCATTTTGTAAGCGAAGTTTGACGAGACAATGGAGCACGTATGTGAGCAGAAGAGTTATGTGTCTCTGCCCTTTGCTGCTGTACTCTATTCGCAGGTAACACAGAATGCCCAGGAGCTCAGCAAGACTCAAAGCTTAATGTGAGCCTGTTATGGAAGCTGCTTCAATGGAGTGTTCGTAGAATGGAAAGTATAATAAGAAGTAAATTTTTTTTTTTTTTTACTTTTTTTCCCACCTAGTTCAAGTTCTAGAAGGCCAGTGCAGGTCAGAATCTCAGGCCCATGTTTACTTAGGAGGGGGTAAAGTAAAATATTTTTTTACTTCTAAGAAGTAAAATAAAACAGCTGAGTTTTGTACAGACCTTTAACTGTTCTGGAAATAGCAAAGTATGTCTATGAGCTATACAATACAAATTGTGTGATTTCAGTGGTTCTGAATACAAGTTATACATTCTTATATTTGTATTTAAAATTGCTGTTACACAATATAAAAGTAAGTGCATGATAATAATAATACTTATGCTAATAATTTAGAATTTTAATTTTTTTTTTACTTAGGATGAAAGTAAATGGCAAATAAAGAAATACATCACAAGATAGAGAACCATCACAGAAGAAAGGAACACTTAATATTCTAGGAACTTTAACGGCAATTTTTTCTTGATTTTTGAACAAGGGGTCCTGCATTTTCATTTTACACTGGGCCTCACAAATTATGTAGCCAAGCTGGATCCCAGAAGACTTCCTATGTCTCCCTGGCCACATGGTCACTGGCAAGAAAAATGGGTTTACTATGACCAGTGAGGGAATGAAGCCAATGGCTATGAGGAAAAGGATTCCTCCTTCGAGGAAAGGGAATGAATGATTGTTGGATGGTGCAATGGATTGAAGGTGTCCCCCCTTCTAGTTCATATGTTGAAACAGCCCTAATCCCAACATGAGAGGTGAAGTATTTGGGAGGTAATTAGCCTGTGAAGGTAGAACCCTCATAGATGGGATTAGTGCCCTTCTCAGAGGAGGCTGGAAAGCAAGCCCTCTTTTTGCCACATGAGAATCCAAAAACAAGTCAGCTATCTGTAACCTGAAAGAAAGCTCTCACCAGAACTGGACCGTGCCAGCACCATGATCTCAGACTTCCAGCCTTCAGAACTGTGAGAAATAAATTTCAGTTGTTGTTAAGCCACCCAGTTTATGGTATTTTGTTATAGCAGCCCAAACTGGCCAAGACAGGTGGGCAACCAAAAACATGTGCTTCACCTGGGTGAATGTGTTTTAAATACACACTGCAGGCAATTCTTCATATGCTAAAGAACTTTTCCACTTTGTGTCTGGCTGAGAAGAATTAAATGGTAGCTTGTTCTTCCATTGGTGCTTCCTTTCCAATGGTAGCACGTTTGGTTAAGTGTTTCTTTTTGCTTTTTGAGCATCTTTGGGACTAACTGCACATACTTTGAGAATCAAGAACATCAATTCTGTTAGTGGCTTTTTTCCTTCTAGGCAGTACATTGAAAGTTGAGGGCAATGACACTAGAATAACAGAGAGGCCTATTTATGACAGTGTGGGCCAACCTACCAGATTTTCTCCAGGTGTTGAGAACTGAGTTCAGAACATTTACTGTGTGTTTTTGCCATATTCTTCTAGTAAAATATGGCTCCATAAGAATATCTGTACCTTTGAGCTAACGTACCAGTCAACTACTCTAACCTCTTCATCACACCTGCTTTCAGAAGTTTTCTTGTCCTCCCTTCACAATTATTCACAACTCTTGCCTATGACTTGCGTGTGTGCATAGTCGCTTCAGTCATGTCGGACTCTGTGACCCTATGGACCGTAGCCCACCAGGTTCCTCTGCCCATGGAACTCTCCAGGCAAGAATACTGGAGTGGATTGCTGTGCTGTCCTCCAGGAGATCTTCCTGACCTAGGGATCAAACTTGTGTCTCCTTTCTCCTGCATTGGCAGGTGGGTTCTTTACCACTAGTGTCACCTGGGATTGGCCGCTTATCACTTGACTTCTATTAAAAAACACCTGTGGACTTCCTTGGTGGTCCAGTGGTTAAGATTCTGAGTTTTCAGTGCAGGAGAAGTGGGTTCGATCCCTGGTCCAGGAACTAAGATCTCGCACACTGTGTGGCACAGCCAGAAAAAAAATAGAAGTCATCTTAAAAAATAACAAGAAATAAATAAAACACTTGAAAAAAAAATTGAAAACAAGAAAACAGCAAACATCATGTAAGGTCTAATTATGGAATTTATGGGAAAGAATTTCCAGTCTGATTTTCTTGCTGTAAGGATAAGGAAACTGAGACTCAGAACAGAAAGTGATTAATCAAGGTCACACTGCAAGTTAGGCACAGCATTCAGGCTAGAGTTCAGGTGTCTCGTGTCACTTTTTGGCTGGAGGTTGAACATCCTATGTCTTTTATCATGGCCCCTTTCTCCAAACTCTTCCTGCCAGCCTCAGTTCTGAATCTCTTAGAACCAACTCAAAGACACCTGTCAGTACAAAGACTTGGTTGGACTTCTTTAACCTGTTTCTCTTCCTTTGACATGGTTTTTAACCTTAAAGTCATCTTCACACTCTCTTTTTCTTCTTTCTCATATTTATCCTCTGCATCCAGTTTCCCCACCCTCTAGCCTATCATTTATATCTGTCATCTGTCATTCTTCTTCTAAAGCATTTCTTATGAAGCAGAATTAAAACAATCTTAATAGCTGGTATAGAATTCCTGTTGGGGAGGCAACTGTCTTAATTTAAGAAAATCCCTTGATAAATTTGGGGATGGGAGGTAAGATCCTGAGTTTGGCAGGAAACCAAAAAACATAAGAGACTGCTAAACTACTTGGCTTAAGAAATAAGGGAGAGGTAACAGAACAGAAGGAAGACCCAGGAAAAGTGAAGTGAAGTCACTCAGTCGTGTCCGACTCTTTGCGACTCCATGGAAAATAGTCTACCAGGCTCCTCTGTCCATGGGATTTTCCAGGCAAGAGTACTGGAGTGGGTTGCCATTTCCTTCTCCAGGGGAGGGCCTCAGCAATTTAGAGGGAAGAAAACCAGAATTGCTGGAAAATTGCAGAGGCACTTTCTAAGAACATGGACTTTAAAAAAATTTTTTATCACATATGTATATCAACATATATATATATTTATCACATTATATGTGATGCATTTTTATTATATATGTAATAAAATAAGTCACATATATATGTTATATCATACACATATATATTATATATATATTGGCCACACTCTGTGGCATGTGGGATCTTAGTTTCCCAACCAGGGATCAAACTTGTGTGCCCTGCATTGGAAGCACGAAGTCTCAACCACTGGGCCACCCGGGAAGCCTCTGGACTTTTTAATATTGCATTTTAATTGGTTTGCATTGCTGCAAGGTAAATCTTCCCTCCATTTTCCTTAAAATGTTATCAAAGGCCTTGTAAGGTTTGTAGGGTATGTCAAGGAAATGGACTGAGTTTCACTTCTGGGTTAGAAGAGTGGCCATAGGCACAGGAAGGTGAGAGCTGATAAAGGGAACTAATTCCAGAACCAGAGACCACAAAAATGTAAGTGTTCTGAGAAAGTGCAGACATCTTGGGGAGGGCACTGAACTTTCCACAGGATGTGGACTGGAGATTCAAGCCAATCTTATCTGGATCTCAAGTGGCAGGGTGCCTGCAGCTGACATTTGGGTTATGGAAGATTTTTATTTTATTTATGACGTCAAATTCATTTCCTTGGCTTTCCACGATCTTGCCTCACCCTATGAACCCAGCCTCAATACAGAATCCCTCTGCTTCAGCTAAGGTAATGTTGGAGTCAGCTGAAGAAAAGGCTTTGGTGACTTGGAGCATCCAGCCTTGCCTCCGTTCTCCCAAGATCTCAAATGCCCTTCCTTTCCACTATGCAAACTCCACATCCCTCAGTGCTTTGCCCAAGCTTCCTTGTGAAGGTCTGATACCCTCCTGTCCACACACTCTGTTTCTGGCTGCTTTTTGCTTCTACAGTTCATACCCATGATGTCTCTCTCTTTTTTCCAAAGGACTATTTTTTAGCACTGTTTTAGGATTACAGCTGGAGAAGGAAATGGCAACCCACTCCAGTATTCTTGCCTGGAGAATCCCAGGGACAGAGGGGCCTAGTGGTCTGCCATCTATGGGGTTGCACAGAGTCGGACACGACTGAAGCGACTTAGCAGCAGCAGCAGGATTACAGCAAAATCAAGTGTAAGATAGAGATTTCTCATTTACTCCCTGCCCCCTCCCAATATCAACATCTCCTTCCAGAGTGGCACGTTTGTTATAATTGATGAACCTACACAGAAACATCATAATCACTCAAAATCCATGGTTTACTTTAGGGTTCACTCTTGATGTACATACATGTGATTAATGACATGTATTCATCATTATGATATCATACGGAGTATTTTTACTGCTCTAAAAATTCTGTGTTCCATCTATTCATCTTGCCTCCCTGCACCAACCACTGATTTTTTCACTGTCTCCATAATTTTTCCTTTTCCATAATGTCATATAGTAGTAGTCATATTCCCTGGTAGCTCAGATGGTAAAGAATCTGCCTGCAATGCAGGAGACCCAGGTTCAATCCCTGGGTTGGGAAAATCTACTGGAGAAGGAAGTGACAACCTACTCCAGTATTCTTGCCAGGAAAATTCCATGGACAGAGGAGCCTGGTGGGCTACAGTCCATGGAGTCACAAAGAGTCAGACACGACCAAGTGACTAACACTTTAAAATGGTATGCAGTCTTTTCAAATTGGCTTATTTCACTTAGTCATATGCATTTAAGTTTCCTCCATGTCTTTCCATGACTTACTAGCTCATTTCTTTTTAGTGCTGAATAATATTCATTGTCTGGATGTACTGTGGTTTGTTTCTCCATTTACCTACTGAAGGACATCTTGGTTGTTGGAGCTACTTTTAATCAACATACTGTTTTCAATATGTTGCAAATTACTATTCAGATTTTCCTTGGCTTTCAGCCCTGCCCTGCTGTGGGCTCATTAAAGCCGTAGTCCTTCTTGTTCCTTGGATGCCCCACAGTGCTTCATATTTACACAAGACACTGATATCCTGACTTACACCTTCCCCTTGGGGCAGTCAGTGCACCACACACCCTGCTTGTTCTGTTGCCTTTAGCCTCTCAGTTTTGTCCCTATACTCAGGAGCAAGGACCTTCCTCTTACTTTGGCTTACACCCAAATCAAATTTCTCCGCAGGTACTCTGACACCCCTGAGCTGAGGAGGCAGGCAGTCCCCCACAGAGCCCATAGGCCCCAGTTCACGAGCCCCCAGCTTGCCCTTCCTGAGTGGGTGGGATCAGCTCCGGGTCTGGAAGACCCTCTGCTGCAGCCTGTACTAGGTACTCCTCTTTGACAGACAGACTCTGTAGCAAGCACAATACCGCAGAGGGTGACCCTGGGGAGAGGTGCTGGCTCCTGGAGATCTCTCTCCTGGCAGTTTCCCATGGCCCTGCAAACTCAGTGAAGGTAAAGAATCGGCATGAGAGGCGTCTGTGTCCCCTCACTAGTCTCTGGGCCAAGTGGGCAGCTTCCCATAGAGTGACATCTGAGAACGGGCCTGGGGTTCTCCCACGGGGGCTGGACGCTCCACATCCTACTGTATTGTGAGCTCTGTGGACACTTAGGACAGTGCCTTGTGGTGTGCAACAAACACATATTGAAGAGATAATTGAAGAGTGATGACCTCCTGTTTCCATAGTTCTTTGTTGGTGGCCGCTGATAAGGGAAAGGCACTGGGGAGAGGGAGGACCGGAAGGAGGGAGGGATGAACAAATCCTCACCATCAGTGATGCTTCTGGATGGTGAAGTGTCCAGTGTCCGCCCTGCAAAAGGCCACACTGGCCAGGGTGACCCCTGGGCTCCTTCCTCACCCAGAAGTGAACCTTCTCAGTGAGGGTCAAGGACACATGCTGCCTTTTCACGGCCTTTGCCCGTGGACAGGACTCTTGCAGCTGAGCGGAGGAAGGGCTGTGTCGGACAGGACAAGGGAGGTCCTCAGGAGATTACATTGGCTGCGGCATTTTATCAGAGATGCTGCTCACGAAAGAAGAGGTGATGAGGAAATGTTAAAAGTCAACAAGGTGCTGCTGATGTGCTCCGGGCCAACCTCCTCCTGCTGGTCATGGTCACACAGCAGCTCCCTTATACCCTCTCCCCAGCACCAATCTCCCCAGCTCCCAAGGGGAGTCTTTCTCTCTGGACAAGATCATGGGACCCTGCTGGCCCACAGGGTGCAAGGACCCTCTCCACACTGCTGCCCTGGGAAGCAAAAGAGGCACCTGCTGTGTCTCCATGGCAACCTGGAGGGCCTGTCTCTCCTTGTTCGGGAGTGCGGGTGGCCCTGAGCTGGGTAAGTTATCAAGTTATTTTAATTCTCTTTAAGTATCCTCATCTATTAAATGGGGCTTGACAATAGAACACAGTTCTGGTGATGATGAAGATGAGATCAATTTATATAAAATCCATAGCCCATATTTGCTCAATGAATTAATTAATTCAACAAATATTTAATGACTAGCTGTTATGTATCTCTCTATTCTAAAGGCTGGGGAGACAGCAGTGAACAATCCCGGCTGTCATACAGTTTATATTCTAAAAGGGGGAGACAGATAATAAATAACAATATAAGTAAATATAGAAAATGTCAGATTGAGAGAAGTGCTTTGGAGAAAAGTAAATTGGAGTAAAGGCCCCTGAGGGTGTCTTGGGAGAGGTTTTATTTTACACAGGTTGATCAGGACCAGATGTTTGTGTCCCCACCAAATTCATATGGCGGAGCCCTAATCCCTGATGTGATGGTATTTAGAGATGGGTCTTTGGTATACAATTTGGTCATGAGAGTTGGGCTTCCCTGGTGGCTTAGACGGTAAAGAATTTGCCTGCAATGCAGGAGACCCAGGTTCAGATCCCCTGGAGAAGGGAATGGCAACCCACTCCATTATTCTTGCCTGGAAAATCCCATGGACAGAGGAGCCTGGTGGGCTATAGTCCACGGGATCACAAAGAGTAGGACACAACTGAGCAACTAAGACTTTCACTTTCTTTTGGTCATGAGGGCAGGGACCTTATGGGATTAGCGCCTTTTAAAAATGAGAGCTTGCTTTCTCTCCCTCTCCTTCTCATGAGGACATAGCAACAAAGTGGGCTTTGTAAGTCAGGGAGAGAGCTCTCACCAGAACCCGGTCAGGCTGGCACATGGATCTAAGACTCCAGCCTCTGGAACACTGAGAAAAAACAATTCTATGACTTAAGTCACCCTACCTGCCTGGTATTTTGCTATGGTAGCTGGAGTGGACAAATACAGAAGGTCTGTCTGACAGGAAGATGTTTGAGCAGTGACCTGAAGAAGACAGCAGGTCATGGAGACTTTGGGGCAGAATATTCTAGAAAAACAGAAGGGTAAGTGCAAAGACCCTGAGATGACAATATGCTTAGTGGATTCCAAGACTATCAAGGTGACCAGATTGCCTGGTTAGGACTTAGAGGAAGAGAAGTAAGAGATGAAGAAGCAAGAGATTTTAATAAGTAAGAGATTATCATGAGCCCCTTTAAATAATCAATTTTTTTTCCCACCAAGTCTTTTCCTGAGCTGGGAATTTGGAACAATAAGAGGTTTATGGGAAGAGGGATGGACTGAGGGTGGGAGTAGGAATCAGAATAGGGTTGACATAGAGATTCCATGCCTTCCCTTCTGTCTCCTTCCTTCTCTAAGACCACTTGCAACTCAGTTACCTGTGAGTCTATTTATTGACTCAAGAGCAGTGGCCAACAGAAGACCATTGTGAAAGACTGCTTTACTTGTTGATGAATATGCGTGCCCCTGCATTTGTAGTGCTTTTCTGTAGATGACATCCTATCCATCAGCTTTAGGATGGGCCATGGGATTTACTTTGGTAAGTAGAATAGGAGCAGATGCGTTAGAGCTGAAGACTTAAGTGTACTGGTGTGGTTGGCTCTGTCCCCTGGGGAGCCTGTTCTCCTCAGGGATCGGCTACCACTTAATCATGGGTCATTGAATGAGAAGACAAGTGAGAAACCAGGGGAGTTCCACAGAGCCAGAGCCAATCCACAGGCCTCAAGAGAGAAATGTCTGTGCTTGTAAATCACTGAGACTTTTCGGGTTTAGGGGTTGTCATTGCAACAAAAATCTGACTAATAAAATTAGATTCTATGCTAAGTACTTTCAAATGTTATTTCATTTAATCCCCACACCAGCCCTTGCCTGTCTGGACAGTGGGTATTCTCATTTGAATTTTGTAGGCAAGGAAGCTGAGGCCCAGCAAGGTCAAGCAACTTACGCTGCTTGTACAACCAACAAGAGGCAACCACCAAACATAGATCTCGCTGATTCCCCATTCCATGTGCCACTTTTTTCTTTCATACATGATCCAACGGAAGATTAATAGACAAAGATGTCTCCATGACAAGCCCAAATGCCCTTTGAGTAAGGCTGGACCTTTCCCCCACAAGACCAGTAGACCCCTTAGCGCTCTGTGGATTTTCCCTCCTCCAACCCCACCTCTTCCTCCTCTACTGCTGAAAGTGTTCTTTGCCTCTCACTTTCTTCCAAATAGCTATTTGAAACTACCTTTTTAGGTGAAATCTTTCCCAGTTGACAAAAGGAAAAGTTTGGTCTCTCTTGCCATTATTATTTCCAAAAATACAATAAAAACTTTCTTGGCAGTTTCCTCTCCATTCTTAATTCCCAAATGCACTAAGTTTTCTCTTTACATTGTAAATGTGTATACTGCCATGTTTAGTGAGTGCCTACTACAGACCAGCCACTGTCCTGGGGTTGGTGAGTGAGAGGTGAGTAAGGTACTTTGCTGGAGGACTCGAAAACCTAGAGGGAGCCAGCACATAAGTAGATTGTGTTATTAAAAGTGCTACAAAAGAAGTACACCTGAAACTGACTAAGAGGGTTATGATTGCACAGAGGAGGGCTCAGTGCTCAGCTGGGGAGCAATGATTAAGAAGCTTCTCTGGGGCAGATGACACATAAGTGGAGTTTTGCAGGACGAGTGGGAGCCAGCCAGATGAAGAGGCAGGAAAGAGACCAGCAAGAGGAAAGGCTGTCATGGATTTGAAGAACCTCGAGAAGCTGGGTTAGCTGAAGTATAAACTTCAAGTGCAGTCTGCAGTGGGATGTGAGGTAGAGGTAGTGGCAGAATGGCCTGAAGGGACAGAGCAGATGTTGACCCCTGAGGACCTGGTACATATAACTCAGTAGGTTAAGTGCCCAGTGAAGGTAAAAGTGTCATTCCCCCACCCTGGTGGGTAGCACTGCTTCAGTCAGAGCAGCACTGCTGTGCAGGCCCTATGGACAGGATTTTTCGTGTGTGTGTGGTTTTTTTTTTTGAGCAGAATTTTTATTAAAAATTTTTTAAATTTTATATTGGAGTATAGTTGATTTACAATGTTGTATTAGTTTCAGGTGTATAGCAAAGTGATTCAGATATGCATATACCTGTATCTATTCTTTTTCAGTTTCTTTTCCCATATAGATATTAGAGATTATTAAGTAGAGTTCCCTGTGCTGTACAGTAGGTTCTTGTTGATTATCTACTTTATATATAGTAGTGTATAAATGTTAATCCCAACCTCCTAGTTTATCCCTCTTTCCCACCTTTCCCCTTTGGTAACCATAAGTTTGCTTTCTATGTCTGTGGGTCTATTTCTGTTTTGTATATAAGTTCATTTGTATTGTTTTTTAGATTCCACATATAAACGGTATTGTTTGATATTTGTCTTTCTCTGTCTGATTTACTTCACTTAATTTGAGAATCCCTAGATCCGGTTTGTTTTTGAAGCTCCCAACTTCTCACACATTTTCTCTTGTTGCTTCCTTTGTGTTCTTTCCCTGACTCCACAGGTTATCAAGACCTTTTCTGATACCTTCCTTCACCATAGAGTGCAAGGTTAAAGCATCCCTTTTCCCAGGCATGTCTGTGTTCTCACAGGGGATTAATGGCACCCACAAAATCAACAAACATTTCCTGATACTTTACACACCAGGCTCTGTATGAAGCACCATGCATGCACACATTACATCATCTGATCCTTTCAACCACCCTAAGGCACTAGAGTTATCCCTGTTTTAGCAATGATATGACAGAGCCTTAGGGAAAATCCTAGGAAGAAGAGAGACAAGAGGTGGGAAAATTTGGGGGGAGGGTTGGGAGGGGGTGAGTAAGATCAGGGGGTGGGGAGAAACTTCCAGCTCCAATATCCCCTCACCCAGGCTGACTATCAACATACATTCCTGAGCTCGTCTGTCCTCTGTAACCTCAGTGCTCAGTGTTAGGAATGAATATTAGGAAAGAGGTGCTCCATGCTGGCATGCTTTGGGTTAGTAACTGTTATTTTCAGGCTCATGACTTGGCCAGTTACGTAAGGGTCACAGATAGTGAGCTATATAACGTGACTCTGTATTCGATTTTTTTTTTTTTTGTCTTGAGAGAGGGAGAAGTAGAGAGGACTGGGTCTGCACTTCCTGCCAGCCTCTGGCCCTTTAAAACTACCCAGCCCTTTAGGAACCCTGTCTTCACCAGCGTCATAAAGGCCACAGAGGCCAAACCAGGAATTTGCTGAGATTACACACGGCCACCCTTGCTTGTACCCAATGTGCCCTTGATCTGACTCCCTCTACCCAGCCTGTAACTTGACTTACTCAGATCCCTCCTTCTGATTCTCTGGTTTCAGACTTCCCCTACTTTCCCCAAGGGATTCCATTGCTTACCCTGGTCCCTTGGTTCCCGTGCTGGCTAGATCTGGCTCTCCTCACGCAAACCCAGCTTCTTACCCCCATCCCTACCCCCAACAGTGGCAGGCAGACAGGAGCAGGGTTGTTGATGTAGTTGGTGCTCAATAAAGCCCACCGATGAGGGAAATATGATATTAATAGCTGACATCACTGAGAACTCCATTGACCAAGTCTCATGCATTATGTCAGGTAATTAACATGTTGCTAAATCCCATGGTTAGTTCTGTCCTCATCTTATTTTGTTTTTTTAAACTTTTTATTTTGTACTGAAGTATAGCCAATTAACAATGTTGTGATAGTTTCAGGTGGACAGCAAAGGAACTCAGTCATACATACACATGTATCCATCCTCCCCCAAACTCCCCTCTCATCCAGGCTGCCACACAACATAGTCCTCATCTTACTTTAAAAGACGCTTACTCCTTGAAAGGAAAGTTATGACCAACCTAGATAGCACATTAAAAAGCAGAGACATTACTTTGCCAACAAAGGTCCATCTAGTCAAGGCTATGGTTTTTCCCGTGGTCATGTATGGATGTGAGAGTTGGACTGTGAAGACAGCTGATGGCCGAAGAATGGATGCTTTTGAACTGTGGTGCTGGAGAAGACTCTTGAGAGTCCCTTGGACTGCAAGGAGATCCAACCAGTCCATTCTAAAGGAGATCAATCTTGAGTGTTCATTGGAAGGACTGATGCTAAAGCTGAAACCCCAATACTTTGGCCACCTCATGCGACGAGTTGACTCACTGGAAAAGACTCTGATGCTGGGAGCGATTGGGGGCGGGAGGAGACGGGGACGACAGAGAATGAGATGGCTGGATGGCATCACCGACTCTGTGGACATGAGTTTGAGTGAACTCCGGGAGTTGGTGATGGACAGAGAGGCCTGGCGTGCTGTGATTCATGGGGTCGCAAAGAGTCGGACACAACTGAGCGACTGAACTGAACTGAACTGAACTGATAGGCTGCACTGACTTCCTATACTTGCTTTCCGAGACTCACACTCTCTGAGTTTTCTTCTTTCTCAGTTTCCTTTAAGAACTCCTCCTCTTCCTTCTGACCTGTTAGCATTAGTGTAACCAGGCCTTGGTCCTCTGTCCTGTTTGCTGTTTATATTCATTTCCTAGGTGGCCTCGTTCTCTCCCATGACTCTGAAACCTCTTTCCTGAACTTGTATATCCAGCTATCTACTTGACATCTCCCACAGACATCTCAAAGTCACATTCCTCGATCAAACCTGCTCTCCCCTCAGTCATCCCGGTCTCAATTGAGTGCAGTTGATGGCACCTATATGTTTCTGTGGGGTCACCATCCCCACCACACTTCTCATCCTTCCGTCAGTGCTGCTGGCGGCGCCTTCATCTGACCGCTCCTCGCCATCTCACTGCCACTGCCTTCGTTATCTCTTTCCTAGATCACTGCAGTGCCTTCCTGACTGCTCCTTCTGCTTCCACTCTCTCCCCTACAGTATGTCATTCACACTGTAAGCAGATAGGCCTTTGTCGAGAGCGTAAGTCAGACTGTGCTGTTCCACTGCTCAAAATCCTGCAGCGAGAAGTAGAGACAGCGAAGTAAAGAACAAATCTATGTATATCAAGGGAGAAGGGGGCTGGGAGGAATTGGGAGATTGGGACTGACATATACACTGTTGCTGCATGTATGAAATAGATAACTAAAGAGAACCTGCTGTACAGCACGGGGAACGCTACTCAGTGCTCTGTGGTGACCTAAATGGGAAGGAAATCCACAAACGAGGGCATACAGGTATATGTACAGCTGACCCACTTTGCTGTACAGTAGATACTAACACAATATTATAAAGCAGCTATACTTCAATAAAAATTAGTTTTAAAAAATCCTGCATTGGCTCTAATTCTCTCTGCGTAAAAGCCAAAGTGCTCACAGTGGCCTGGGACACCATCCAGTCCTATCACCTTTCCCACTTCATCTTCTAACTTCCTCCTCCCTTACTTGGCTCCAGTCACACAGCCTTGCTAATAAAGGGGATCAAAATATGCCACCCCAAAATGTGCTACTTTGAAATATGGATTATTCTGAGCAGAAGACAATAGAGCAGGCTGAGCTCTATCCTCTCTCTGTTTAACTAAAAACAGGGTATAAATTTTCCCTTGGGAAGGTGTCGCCCAATCCTCCTCCCATGTCAGGAAAAGGAGACAACACTTATTGTAGATAGCTTTGACTTGTATCTGCATAAATAAATGTCACCAAAAGAACTCTTATCTTCCATTAGCTTCTCTCTATGTGTTTACCTTACCACAATTTACTGTCCCGAGAAGCTCAGATCTTTTCCTTTGTCTTTCCACTTCTCCACAGATTTATTGCTCTTTTAAAAAATGGTATATAAGACCTCGCACCGGGGCTTCCCTGATAGCTCAGTTGCTAAAGAATCCGCCTGCAATGCAGGAGACCCTGGTTCAATTACTGGGTCAGGAAGATCCTCTGGAGAAGGGATAGGCTACCCACTCCAGTATTCTTGGGCTTCCCTTGTGGCTCAGCTGGTAAGGATTCCTCCTGCAATATGGGAGACCTGGATTCAATCCCTGGGTTGGGAAGATCCCTGGAAAAGGGAAAGGCTACCCACTCTAGTATTCTGGCCTGGAGAATTTCATGGACTATACAGTCCATAGAGTTGCAAAGAGCCGGACACAACTGAGCGACTTAAAAAAAAAAAAAAAAGACCTTACACCTAACTACTTCTTCGGGTTTTCACTTCACTTTCTGTGAGACCTCCGTGTATGTGTAAACACAATTAAAATATTAACTTCAAATAAAATGTGTTTGCCTCTACTCCTGTTACTTTGTCTTTTGTCAGTTTAATTTGCAGGGCACCAGGTGCAGAACATAAGAGAATAGAGGAAAGTTTTTCCTCCTCTGCACTCACTGTTCCTCCAACATGCTAAGTGTACACCCCAACCTTAGAGCTCTTGTACCAGCCAATCTCTCTTCTATTACATTTTTTCCCCAAATTTAGGCTTGAATCACTCCCTTTAACTCTCAATTCTTTGCTCAAATGTCACCTTGTCAATGAAGGCTTCCCTATCCATCATGTTAAAGATTGCAACCCACTCCAGGCACTCTGGGTTTCCCTGGTGGCTCAGATGGTTAAGAATCTCTACAATGCAGAAGACCTGGGGTTTGATTCCTTGGTCAGGAAGATCCCCTGGAGAAGGGAATGGCAACACTCTCCAGTGTTCTTGCCTGGAGAATCCCAAGGACAGAGGAGCCTGGAGGGCTACAGTCCATGGGGTCTCAGAGTCAGACACAACACACACACAACAGGCACTTTCAGTCTAGCTTTCTTAGCTTTATTTCCTGCTTGTAACACTTGTCACCTTCTAATATGTTAAAATAGTTTACTTATTTATTATTTTTTGCCCCCCTTCCATTAAAATATGTTTCAACCAAGAATGCAGTACCTAGAAAAATAGCTGATAGTTATATAGTACTGTGTTCCAGGCCTTATTGTAAGCACTTTACATATGTTAAGAAATTTAATTTTATATCAACTCTATGAGGTAGGTACTATTGTTATCTTCAATTTATGGATGGAGAGATTGTATGACTTACCTAAAGTCACGTAACTAGTAAGTGGTGAGTCCTGGACCCAGATTCACCTGGATGAATCCTGGTTCCAGGGTTCATGCTTTTAACCCTAGAAGTATACTGTCTTTTGTTGCATAGCACATATTAGGTGTTCAGTAAAGATTTGTGGAATAAACACATGTTCAATTCAGTTCAGTTCAGTCGCTCAGTCATGTCCGACTCTTTGCGACCCCATGAATCACAGCACGCCAGGCCTCCCTGTCCATCACCAACTCCCGGAGTTGACTCAAACTCATGTCCATCGAGTTGGTGATGCCATCCAGCCATCTCATTCTCTGTCGTCCCCATCTCTTCCCACCCCCAATCCCTCCTAGCATCAGACTCTTTTCCAGTGAGTCAACTCGTCGCATGAGTGAATGATTAAAATAATAACTAAGTAAATAAATGTTATTGTTACCCTACAGATGAGGGCGTACATGCTGAGTCACTTCAGTCCTGTCCGACTCTTTTTGACGCTATGGAACAGTCTGCCAGGCTCCTCTGTCCTTGGGATTCTCCAGGCAATAATACTGGAGTGGGTTGCCATGCCCTCCTCCAGGAGATCTTCCCGACCCAGGTATTGAACCTGAGTCCCTTACATCTCTTGCATTGGCAGGCAAGTTCTTTACCACTAGTACCACCTAGGAAGCCAGACAAATGAGGGCACTGAGGTACAAATCTCAAGATTTAATAAGTAGCTTGCTCACACATGGAGTGGCTGAGCTGGGCTCTGAACCCAAAGTGCTGCTTCTATTTCTAGCTCTAAACATCAGGCATGAAGGATTAATACAAACTGCTGATAAGCAACACTTCAGATAGTTTCTCATTGTAAACCCTTCATGTAAAATGTTTCCTTAATTCACTTGTCTAGGAATTCTAATTAAATACCATGAAGGAGGTAAGAAAGAGCATCAGAATCCAATGTACTAATATGAAAACAAATCTCAAATAGGTCAGTTAACTTCCTCCATGAGAAAACATAGCTTAGGAGCATAGCTTCTGTTACCAGAAGGATTCCAGTTTCCCAATAATCTATAGAAATGCAGAGGAAATAAAAAATTATTCTCACTGACTTCATTCCTTTGTCTAAAGAAAAATGCCGGAGTTGAGACCTACGTCATTTTATGACACTAGATTTGCATAGAGACTAGCCATGCCTGGTCACTGCTGCTCTCGATCCTGGTCTGAGAATCACTTAGTGGCTCAAAGTCATTTTTGTCAATTTTCCAAGTGTGTGTTGGTTGTGTGTGTTCCAAGTTGTCCTGGTGCTTGCCCAGCCGGCTCTGCATCTCATGGAGACTTTCCCACTCTGAGAAGGTAATTTATTTACTTGTCTGCATTCCTGAATTTGCCATCAAGTCAGTTAAGAAGCACTGAAGGCAGATGTCAGAGCTATCAGAAAACGGGACCCTGGAAGACGGTGTGCTCTTTCTGAATGCTGACAGCACAGGGAGCTTAGAGAGAGGGGGTGCAGAAACTAAAACCTCTCCTGTCTAGGACAGTACCTGACTGCTAGGTCTTATGCAGAACTGTCATGTTAAGGGAAGTTAGTCTTAAAAGCCCTTCCATTCCAAAGTTTCTTCTTTATCCACAGCTCAGACTGTGTTTTCAAGTCTCCCAGACAAGGCGTCATCTCTGGACCCCATGATAGCCCTGCTCACCTGAGATTGCCACCATCTGTTCACTGTGTCTAACTAACTGTGGGCTCCTTGGTGGGTCTTATTTATCTCTGTATCTGCAGAGCTCAGTGCACAGCTCATTTGGGTCACACAATACTGGGCATGAAATGGTAACAGAAACAAAATCTCATGTGGCTTCAGTCAAAGGGAAACGATGATTACATGGCAGTTATGTTCAAGTTGTGGGACCCATTTTCACCTCCAACCAACCTGTCACTTGCCCTTTTGGCAAGAGGTTTATAAGCCCTCTCTCCACTGCCACGTGACAAACAGGATGACACGGTACATGGGGGCAGAAGGCAGGCAGCTGAAGGACTCTAAGATGATGAAGGGATGCTGGCGGATGGCGTACCACATGGACTGGAAAAGATCAACACCCAAGGAATAGTGAGGCTACATTCTCTGTACTCAGGGTGGGCTCAGACCCAACTCTTGGTGAAAATGCTGAGATTTTCCTGAAAGCAGCAATGAGGCTGTGACACAAGCAAGTGACCTGTCCCCCAGGTAGGGTTGAGGAAAGGACAGTGGGAAACACGGGAAAGGAAGGACCAGCGGAACCAGGGTAAGGGAAGGAGAAAAATCTGGATCTATAAAAATTGAGACAGCCCTTTGAGTACTGTAGGCTAAGGTTTGCCAGCAATTCCTCACTGAGGAGGGGCTGAATGTCACCATCAGGGTCCTGCTGTGAGATGACTGCACCTACATATAATTATGTCTGCCATTCACCAAACAGTAAGCCATACACATTTCCCACCCACTTGCAAGGATGAAATTAATCCTTTTAATATTTTCATTACTCCCCTAGTGCTGGATCTGAATCCTGTGGCTTTGACAGCTATTTTGGCCCTGATCCTGCAGTTCAATCTGGGTAGGACTTGGTTCTTAATGAAGCCTATTCATGTGTGTGTGTGTGTTCTGGTTAAACCTGTAATGCAGCAGGTATCCCATTGTTGTTCAGTGGATGAATGAATTTAGCTCAGGTTCCTCATGCTATCACTGGTCAAGTCTCTCCACCATGCCCATTCACGACCTTCTATCCAAGGCTAGTGCCCCCTACTCTGAACCCATCTGTCTCCAATATTTTTTTAATATTAAACAAAAGGCTAAGCATTAAGGAATCAGGGTATAGCTCACAGTACAACTCTGCTTTGTCGCTTCACTGAAAAGAGAGAAATAAACCTACTCAAAGGAGTAGCTGAAATTTATTCCATCCAATCTTTCCCTCAAGTTCAAGTTAAACAGTGACAGATTTTGTTTTGGTTTCCCTAATTTCAATTCCCCAGATAGGAAACCATCTGCCTTGATGAACATGATATATCTCTGGAATTGTGTGCAGTGGAAAGAGAAGGCCTACTTGGGTAAGGTTGACTGTGAATTTCTGGTGTGAACCAACCACAGTAACTATTCAGCTGGAGGCACCAGTGTTAAGGACAGGTGCACAACCAGCTGACTGCCTTCAGGCTGTACAACCCTGGGTTTGGATCCTCGCTCTAACACTTTCTCCCGGTGGGGTCTTGGGCATGTTCCTCAGTGTTTCTGAGCTTCACTTTCCTCATCTGTAGAATAAGGTATTATAATGCCTATTCAACAAATAGCTCATCTGAAGTCAGATTATTATGGGAAGGAATCTCATCAACAGACTTACCCAAAGGTATGTTAAGATTTTAACTTAATGTACTAGATCCTTGTGTGACTTCCCAGGTGGTGTAGTGTTAAAAAATCTGCCTGCCAGTGCAGGAGATGTGGGTTCAATCCCTGAGTTGGAAAGATCCCCTGGAGGAGGAAATGGCAACCCACTCTGGTATTCTTACCTGGAAAATCCTGTGGACAGAGGAGCCTGGTGGGCTACAGTCCACAGGGTCGCGAAGAGTTGGACACGGTTGAGCAACTGAGCATGCACACACTAGATCCTTCCAAAGACATTTTAGTGGGGCCTGGTAACTTACTCCAGGGAATGAAGCTCTGATGGGGGTACAGGGCACTTAAGGTCTTGGGTAAATCACACTTGTGAATCAGAAGATCAAGAGCTCCCAAGTCAACAGAGCTAAGAGGGTGGGCCTCAGAATCAGGGAGAATAGGATATGACAGGCACTGTTCTTAGGACTGGAGATCCAGTGGTATATTGAGATAATCAAACCCTTACCCTCATAGGGCTTACATTCTACTTGGGAGAAGTGGGTAATAAACACATAAATATTTTAAATATATGATATGTCGGGTTAGGGCTTCCCACATCACACTACTGGTAAAGAACCTGCCTGGAAATGCAGGAGATGTAAGAGACAAAGTTTCGATCCCTGGGTCTGGAAGACCCCTGAAGGAGAGCACAGCAACCCACTCCAGTATTCTTGCCTGGAGAATCCCACGGACAGAGGACCCTGCTGGGTCACAGTCCACGGGGTCACAAAGAGCTGGACACGACTGAGCAACTTAGCATGCACCCATGGTGTGTCTAAAGGTGTCTAAACAAGAGAAGGTTTTTTTGGTGGGGTGGTGCTGAGTTTTACAATTTTAAACAAGGTGGTGAAATATGCCTTCCTGAGAAGGTAACATCTGAGCAAGAACCAAAGGCGACGAGGATGTCTCTAAAAGGTAGTGGGCAGCCTGGATGGGTGGGGGCAGCCTGTCCATTTCCAAGCCAGTGGACAAGGGGTAGGAAAGGCTCCAGCCTCAGTCCCACTGTCGGTGCCTGGTGACGTCAGAGAGGGCGAAGGGCAGTCTCCGTGCTAATGATGTGTTGTGTTTATTTGTATTTTGTTGTGCTGTGTCTTCGTTGCTGTGTGAGTGTTTTCTGTAACTGCAGTGAATGGGGGCTGCTCTCTGCTGTGGTGTGCAGGCTTTGCATTGTGGTTGCTTCTCTTGTTGTGGAGCGTGGGCTCTAGAGAGCAGGTTTCAATACTTGTGGCACACAGGCTTGGCTGCTCCATGGCATGGGGCATCTTCCCAGACCAGGGATCGAACCTGTGTCCCCACATTGACAGGCAGATTTTTAACCACTGGACAACCAGGGAGGTCCATGATTTTTTTTAATAGAACCAGTTGGTAGGGACCCTTTCTGCCTCCTCCCCACCACTGCCTCGCTGGATCTCTACCTGTCTCTATCAGCCTCATTTTAACAAAGCAGATAGGGGAGTCCTCCGAAGTAGGATAGCTACGTATGGTTGTGAAGGTTGCATACTATAAGAATGATACACTGAAGGGGGTTGCATTTATATTTCACACATTCTCAATTTGTATACAGAATTATAATTTTCTGGTAGGTGGCAGTAAGTGTGTGTTCTAATGAAAGCAATATATTACAGTGCTTTTTTGACTATTGGAATAAAGCATCTCAAAGAAGGGGAAACTTTTTCCAATTTACATTAAGACACCTGGGAGCTAAGTGGCAGCCCTTGAAGTTCCAGATTTCCAACAGGTCCCACCAACGGTTTGTTGGGAATAGATTTACTGGTGAAGTTAAGTTTTTCCTTGGCTGAAAATTTAACTGTGGCTCCTATCACATACTGGAGAGAATTCTGCAGAGAGGCATCCAAGCAGTGTAAATTCCAGAATTTCTATGCTAAAGAGGCATCAGGTAGCAATCGATTGGAAGGATGGAGGAGACCGAGGAAACAGGATGAAGCTGCACTAGCAGGGCAAGTGTTCAGTGTTCATTTTTTAGTTTGGGGAACAGCACTGCACATGACCCCTTGACTCCAATTCCTTCTCCACTTGATCTCTGCCACTTTCTCTTGCCTCATCTCTGATAGCGCTATGGCGAGTCAGTGACCCAGTGGTACCCAGCTACTAAAGATGACAGATCATTTACATGTAATGCACAAGATGCCCACTCCCCCTCCTGCCCAAATGGCTGCCCTTAATCACTGCTTCCTCTTCAGAGTCTTCCTTGATGGCCAAATCTCACTCCACGCACACTCAGTCACTCTCTTCTTGTGCTCACACTCGTGCTCTGTCGCTCAGTTGTGTCCGACTCTTTGCACCTCCATGGAGTGTAGCCCGAGAACTCCTCCTCATGGAATTTTCCCAGCAAAGAATACTGGAGTGGGTTGCCATTTCCTGCTCCAGGGGATCTTCCTGGCCCAGGAATCAAACCCACTTCCCCTGTAGCTCCTGCATCAGCAGGCGGAGTCTTTGCCACTGAGCACTGGGGAAGCCCCATTCTGTGCTCATAGACACTTTATACTAGTTCCTTTTAAGTAATGTTTTCTCTCTCTGTAATAAAATGACAAGTTCATCTGTCTAGATGTCCCACTAGACCATAGACTCCTTGGAGCCTGGACTGTGTCTTTTCAACCTTGGTAAACCCTCCCTGACACTGCAGTAGCTTGAAAAATGTGCCGACAAGCACTGTTTCACAAGTATAATTCCTAAGCATCTTCTGGTGATAATAAAGAAAACAGTCTTTTAAAATTATGCGTTTCAAAACTGTGGCACATGCCACAAGCAGCTTCTAAATCCTTTAAGTCCTAAAAGGCTGTTTTTTCCATCTGTCGTGTCTGCATTGAGCCTGATAATTTCTCAGGAGCTGAGATACCAATATGCATCACATGGGTACACACACAGATAAGAATAACACCTGCAATTATGGGATCATGGATCAAATAGTCCTGGCTGCGATCTTCATAATTCACGGTATATGTTCATCCTGCTTTGGGGTTGGAGAGAAAGCTCATACCCCAATATGGCAAGATTGGGTCACTGAGAGCCCTAGGACTATACAACTGGGCAGGCCCCTGGGTCTCGTAGCTGTTTCAGTTTCTGTCAGCCTTGATCACTAGGGAAACGTACAGAGTATGTGGCCTTTGTAACCCCAACACATAAGTCTTTTCGGAAAGTTGCCATTCTCAGGCGTCAGGCACGTCAGTGAGCCAAGTCCCCAGGGTGACTCTGGGGCAGAAATATCTCAATTTAAAAATATTCTCCAAGTGGCTTATAAAATGTGTACAAGTTCATTTATTTTTTAGCCCTGTGTGCTGCGGCAGCTGGCCTGTCTGTGTTTATTTGTTCCTCTGACTTGTGCTTATTCAGAGAGACTGCATTTGTCTCACTGTCTCCTCCATGAGAGGCAGGGAGCCCCTCAGAACAGAGGTCAGCAACCTCAGACAAGTGCTGGGTCCCACTGGAGACTCTCATACTCCAGGGATGGAGATCAGGGGAGTGCCGATCCTTCTGAGGAGTCTGGGGACAGGTTGGGCAGCAGTGGACAGGGCTGGGTATGCGCTGGGTGGCAGTGTGGTCATCAGGAGAGGACAGTGTGCTTGGGTCATTTCCACTGGCTCTGGAAATCAGCCCTGGTGCCATCTTGATTCCACTTACAGTGGGTGGCCAGTCCTGCCTTGGCTGTGTCCTTGGAGATGCAGTGGAGGGAGTCACTAGTCTAATAAAGCACAGTGTCAGAGGATAGTTGAAAAACATAAATACAATTTAAACAATAGAACCCACGGTGTTGAGAACAGAGGACTGTCTAAATTTCTTTTGGCTGGCAAGGTGACCTGGGGATAGTCCAGCTAGTGGGCCAGGGCTGGAGAGGGAATTCTTCACCTAAAGTTTTGGGGGGAAGTCATCCAAAGAAGACATCCAAATAGGCTGCGAAAAGAAGGGGGACTGGGGAGATAAAATGAGGCCTGGCCTCCAGCCCTTACTTGCTACATGACCTCAGCGTCCCATCGGGCCCGACTGACCTGAGGGATTCTGGGCCCGGTTGTGACTATGACCACAGGTGCCCATGGAGAGGACAAAGGGGCCACATTTTAAAGCCTGTCGACATCGTTCCAGTTGGCAGTTTATTCTCTATTTCATGCCTCTTCTTTCATGGTTTTTTTTTCTCTCGTGTCGGAGAGAAACATGATTCAGTTAGTGATCAGTCACTTACTGAACTTTCTGACCTTGGATTTCTGCTTTCAATGCCAGTGCCACCAGTACCCCACCTTGGGTTGGTCTGATTTGCTCCATGCCTTCGTGAAGTTCATTTGCAAAGCCTTTCACATTCCTGATCTCATTTGATCAACACAGCAATGCTGAGAGGAAGGTAGACCCATTTCACAGATGGGAAAAATGAAGAGAAGAGATGTGACAGGTACAAGGTCACTCAGCTGTGAAACAATGGAGTCCGAACCTGAACCCAGAACCCAGACACTCTATTTCTGTTTTGACAAGTTACTTATGTCCGTAGATCACTGATAGCCACACTTTTTTTTTTTTTGCAGTGTCACATGTTTGAGCTTGCCCTCCAATGTGTATATGTTTCAGTTCAGTTCAGTTCAGTTCAGTCGCTCAGTCGTGTCTGACTCTCTGCGACCCCATGAATCACAGCACGCCAGGCCTCCCTGTCCATCACCAACTCCTGGAGTTCACTCAAACTCATGTATGGTAGTGTTATTCAGTACATATATTTAATTATATTAAGTACATTATATTATTATTTACAACGTGTAAAAACATATTCAAAGGGGTTTAAAAAGTGATATAAATAATATTTAAAAAGAACCCTCAGGGGCCAACATTTGTCAGTAACAGCTGGGAATATGGGGATTTATTATTCGGACTACTTTCACATATGTTTGAGATCTTTCTTAATAAAAAGTTAGAGAAAACTAACAAAGAGACAAGAAAGGGCCAACAAATAGTCACGGAAGCTTTGGCCAGGAGGCTGAGGTGCAGGCAGGGTATAGAGCGGGCTAGGAATTGCCCTGGCATCACCTGGCTTTGTGTGGCACTATTGTTGCCAGGTATGTGGGGTGACAAAGGCAAGGGCTTGATTAATTCAGGTTCTGTGACTTCAGCATCATCACTGGAGTCTCCTCTTTATCATCACTCAGCTCCTCCCTCTGTGAGAGGCTCTGTGGTGATCAAAAGGCTGAATTCTGGAGATGGACACAAACCTAGCTGAGTCACAACCCCAGCTCACTAGTTATACAGTCCTAGGAAGTTACCTAACTTCTGGGTGCCTCAATTTCCTTCTCTGCAAAGAGGAGAGAATAACAGTGGCTATTTGGGTGGGTTGCTGTGAGGATCAGATGATATATACATATCATTTACATAAATTAACATATGAAGTAGCAGGACAGTGTTTGAAACATAATGCTATGTGTGCGTGCTGTGTGTGTGCGCGTGCTCAGTCGCTTAATCGAGTCCGACACTTTTCGACCCCATGGTCTGTAGCCTGCCAGGCTCCTCTGTCCATGGGAAGAATACTGGAGTGGGTTGCCATTTCTTTCTCCAGGGGATCTTCCCAACCAGTGAGTGCTACATGTACTTGCTATTGTTACCAGAGTTAGTGTTCCCTCTGCCCTTATCTTCCTAAACATAATGCATCTGAATTCTCAGGGATCCTGCTTTCCAAACTATTTCCACTCCCTGACAATCTCTGAAAACATCTAAATTAAAAAGATGCCAATCCTTTCTGGGTAAGTGGGATTTGGAAAAAAGGAAAATGACTCTGCCATACATTACACATCATAGGGGAAAAAGTTTGGTGGAAAGAGGTGGGGTGATGATTCAGGAAAGCAGATTGTAGTATAAATTCAGCCCCATGGGACATGCTGTCCACTTCAGTGGGTGTCTGTTTCATCATTTCTGAAGGGAGTAATTCGGAACAGACGGGCCCATAGGCTCCCTTCAGAGTTGACATTTTTTGACTGTGTTCTGAGTTACTTTGAGCTGTGATCACTCAAAATTTTTAATTTCAAGCATTCTCTTTAGAGCCCAATCATAAGGAATCCTCTAATCTTAGATTCTGACATAGGCCATGTAACTATGTGCCCGTATCCCAGGTTCCCTACAACACAACAAATCACAAATTATGTGTTAAACTTTTAAAAGAACAAAACGTATAAAAACAAACGTATTTGTTTTTATTATATGTATATGATGATTGGTTGATAACATAGGAATTCATAGCAGAATGCCAAATAAAAATATACATGTCACATAAGCTAATCTCAAATCTCTTTCTACTTATAGATATTTTATGATACATATATCTAGTTATATGTAGGTTAGATAAATCTGAGATATGTATCAGATACCAACCTATTTCCAAGATCCTGTGTCACTAGAAACATCTAGGTTAGTGCACTTAAGAAAAAGAAGGTATTCATGGTTTTAAAAATTTTATGAAAAGTCACATATGTGTCTATATATAAATATAGATGTTGGTATCAAAAAGCAGAGATATCATTTTGCTGACACAGGTCCATATATATAGTTAAAGCTATGGTTTTTCTGGTAGTTATATACAGATGTGAGAGTTGGACCACAAAGAAGGCTGAGTATGGAAGAATTGATGCTTTTGAACCATGGTGTTGGAGAAGACTCTTGAGAGTCCCTTGGAGTGCAAGGAGATCAAACCAGTCCATCCTAAAGGAAATCAACCCTGAATATTCATTGGAAGGACTGATGCTGAAGCTGAAGCTCCAATATTTTGGCCACCTGATGCCAGGAGCAGACTCATTGCAGAAGACCCTGATGCTGGGGAAGATTGAGGTCAGAAGGAGAATGGGGCGACATAGAATGAGATGGGTTGGATGGCATCAGTGACTCAATGGACAAGAGTTTGAACAAGCTCCGAGAGATAGTGAAGGACAGGGAAGACTTTCATGCTGCAGTTCATGGGGTCGCAAAGAGTAGGACGTGACATAATGACTGAACAACAATATAGATTATATAGATATAGTCACTCTTAAAGTGTTTATTTGTAGGTGGTGGTGTTCAAGTGATTTTCTACATTCTTCCTTATGACTTATGTATTGTGGAATTTTTTTTTACACTGAGTATCTATTATTTACATAATAAGAAGAAAAGGTTCTTTTCTTGGTGAGAAGAGAGTATCTAAAGGACACTAAAGAGATACTGGTATAAAAGATGAAATTATTAAAAGGGAAAATTAACAAAATATCTGATGTAAAACCTAAACAAAGAATACCAAAAGCTCTTTAGATAAGAAACCTCTAACACATGTTTTTAAATGCAGTGTTTCAGATCTTTTTGTTTCCAATAGAGTTCTAGGGCTTCTCAGAGAACTCATAGGACTGCCTACCTCTAGGAAATGTCAGAAAATGTTCGAAGCTGGGACAGTTTAGCCTTTTGAGGACAATCAAGTACTTTGACACTTGGGTAACATATTTCTTTGTGTAGACTCATAGTTTTTTTTAGTTTTATAAAACTCTTCAACTCACTACATTTGTATTGGGTGTTTCAACGTGTTGATATTGGGGCACCTTCACACTGGTCCCCTGTCTCAATCTGCCCTCCCCTTGACAACACACACACACAAACACACAGAACTCATTCCTCCTTTGGAAGAGAGCCCCCCCCCCCAACTGCAACCTGCCCCTGTGTTGACCCAGGCTTGCGTCTGGGCAGCGGTTCCCACAGTTGAGCTATCAGCAGAGCTAGCGAGGGAAACTGGAGCAGCTCGGAGCTGATAGCCTCCCAGACGTTGTGTCTGGGGCAGGTTAGGGACCTGGGCACACTTCCTCCTCCGTGGACCTTGCCTCCTTTGCTTTGGAGCTGGTTCTCTGGGGAACAAAGAGTCTCACCGAACAATCTCAGTTCTCACTGCTCTGGGGATGGGTGCAGAGGGTGATGAGGGCTAATGTCATAGGAGCTGGTGCCCCAGGACTGCCTAGAAAATGCTCATTTGCCCCTTGTGAGGGTCCCCCAGAAACAAAATAGGCAATATCCCATTTGGCAACAGAAGAATTTCCCTTAGCCCCATGCATTCCTCTTGCCTGAGCTCACTCTCATTAAAAAAAATTTACACAAAATACTCATTTAGTACTTCATGTAATAGTAGTAGAGAATATTTATGAAGCACTCATAAAGTGCCAGGGGCCAAAGTAAACGGTTCACATGTGGGGGCTAATTTAATCTTCATAATATCTCCATGAGGCAAGAACTATTATCACCCCATTTTACAAATGAGAAAACTGAGTACTAGGAGTTTCTTTCTCTAAGTTACACAATGAGTAAGTAGCTTGGTGGAATTCAAACCCAGGTCTATCTTTCCCCTGAACCCATGCACTTACCCTCTGATCCTTGTAGCCACGCACTGTGCTCAGAGCTGTAAATAAGACAGGCATTGTCCTTTCCTTCATGGAGCTCATAGGCTACTAGGAAGAACAGACAAAAAAGAGTTGATTATGTCTGTGAAACAGGAATGAGAGACGATGCAAGGTTTATAGCACTCACAGCAAAGAGAGCTAACCCAGGCTGGCCAGATGGTTCACCTGTATGTGTGAAACCACATTCTAGAATAGTTTGTGAACATAAGTCTAGCTTAGAAAACATAATCTGGCTTACCCAACACCTTGTCTGAATCTTTGTTGTTAAGGGGCTGCAGATTCTTGGGTGATTCAGGCTTAACATGAGTTGGAGTTGGTGGGCAGGAGCAAGGTGTGGCACACACACATGTCAACTCCTTATGGAAGTCAGGGACGTTCCTTCTGCAAATCCTTTACTTTGTGTTCCCCAACAGTCTTGGAATTCCAACTGGCGAGGAGAGTGGGAGGTGTTTTCCTCTCCAAAACATTTCTTTTGGCAAATATTGGAAGTTTCTAAACTTGATCAGTGATCTCCTGGGCCTTTGAGAGGAAACAGATTCCTTTTGTAATAATAGCACAAGCACAGCCATTCATCAGTTTCATCCCAAAGCTTCTTTCCAAGGCTCAGTGTGGAAGTCTGCAGGCCAGAGATACTAGAAAGGGCTAATCTTGAGTGTTGCCTATTGGAATAGAAATTTAAGTTTTTAAAAAGTGCATGATTATTCATATTTCTACCCATCTCTATGAAAATCAAACATTATATTTTATTCTAAGCATTCTGACAAATAAAGGATTTCTTTCCCTAATCTGATCCTTGCAAAGACAGCAGAAGGTTAGAATCAAAATATATGACCTCTGATGGGGCTTCTTCAAGACAGGAAAATGGATCAGAACTTTATAAAGTGTTTATTAAGGGGATGGTGAAACTCAAGGTTTCATCTGAAGCTTATAATTGCCAAGTCAACAATTTTGAAAAAACTCAACTAAGTTCTGTGCTGCCTGGTAAACATGCTCTTACCCTTTCGATTCATTTCAACACTCATTTATTGATCCTTGACTACAGAATGCAATGGGAGAAAGGAACTTTAACTTTGGAGCCCCAAAGTCTGGGTTATAAACCCATTTGTTAAAGGTTTGATTTTGACTAAATTCTTTAAACTCTCTGTTCTTCAGTATCTTCATCTGTTGAGTAAAGATCATACTTACCTGATAAGAACATTTAAAGCAGGGGTCTCCAACCTCTGTGATCTAATGCCTGATGATCTGAGGTGGAGTTGATGTAATAATAATAAAAGTAAATACACAGTAAGTGTAAAAAGCTTAAATCATCCCCAAACCATCACTCACTCCATCCCCTGGTTTGTGGAAAAATTATCTTCCACAAAAGCAGTCCCCAAAAGGTTGGAGACTGCTGAATTTTAAAGGATCAATATAGTGATTTCAAGGGGCCTAATAAATGACATCCCCACTCTCTGCCCACATTAGGAAAAATGAGAGAAAGAGACAAGGAGGGACAAGGAGGAATGGAATCATCATGCCCTTTCTTACTGATGAGATGAAGGCTTATAGCTTAGGGTATATAGGAAGAGTGGGCTTTACTTCCCAGTCACCCACAAGTGCTGGCTGCTGCTCTGCCCCTGTCAAATGGTGATACAGGAGGAGCAGGCTAAATATTTGCTTCCTGTCCACAGGTAAGGCAGCTCTCCTAGAGGAAGGCAGGAAGGGGCTGAGCTACCCATGCCCAGAGAATTGCATGATGACTCATGTGGGTGAAGACACATTGTCCTTTGGGGACCCTTTTCCCCATACAAAATATTAAAAATTATATATCATGCGTGTTCAGTCAATTCTTTGTGACCCTATGAACTTTAGCCTGCCAGGCTCCTCTGCCCGTAGGATTCTCCAGGCAAGAACACTGGAGTGGGTTGCCATTTCCTACTGCAGGAGATCTTCCACATCCAGGATTTGAACCCATGTCTCCTGTGGATCCTGCATTGCAGGTAGATTCTTTACCACTGAACCACCTGGGAAAGTTCCAAATTATATGTGCATTGGCATAAAGATGAAGATATTAACATCATATTTTAAATGCTTTCTTTGACCTAACCTAAACATTTGTCTTTTTTCTTAATTAAAAAAAATTAAACCATTTTTTAGATTTAGGGTGGGCCCCTAAAAGTATTGTGGACCCTCACCACTGTGCTGAATGGGTAAGTCAGCCTCGAGTGCCCAATCTTTGTTGCCAAATTTCCCAATGAGATCATCCCCTCCTCCCTTCTTGGGGAGGACTGAGGGGGACCAAAGTGAAGGCCCTAGGTGTTGTTCCAGATGGAGATAAGAATTCAGGGAACAGGAGGCCCCCAGATCCCCAGGAAAGTAAAATGTTAAACAGAAGAAAGGTGTGCTGTAGCCTAGACTGTGAGTGTCACCAAGGTGAATAAGACATTCTCTCTGCCTTCAAGAAATAATTACAACACAAAGCACAGAGAAATAAGCGCAAAACTGGAGAACAAGTCACGTGCTGAGGGAATTTCCAGACACAAATGCTTGAGGTGGTGATGTTTGAGCTTGGCCTTGAAGGATAAAAGACTTTTGTTAGACAAGGTAGGATGGGGTGGGGTGAAAAGGCCATTCCAGACTGTGAGACTAGCTAAAGATCCGGATTCACTAGAACGAGGGGTGTTGAATTGAATTCAAAAAAAGCACCCACTTACCATACTCTTCTGGCTCGCGTGGACTGTCTGTTTGATGTATTATTGTATTCTAACAATGGATGGGAGAGAGGAAACATTTATTCAGTACCTACCACGTTCCCAGTGCTTTATAGGCATCACTTCATTTAATCTTCACCCCAGGGGTTTGAGGTGGATACTGTTATCCCCACCTTTTCAGACAAGGAAGTTGAGACCCCCAAAGTAAAAATGAGTTTAACCAGGGCCCCAGAGTCTTGTTGACATTAGCAGAAATCAGAAGCCAGGGCTCTTAATTGCCAACCCAGAGTTCTGTTCCCTGCTCCTTGGAAACTTCAAAAGGGATTTTCTGAGAGGTATAAAAAGAGGAGTTCTTGCAGTTCTAGCCTAGGTAGAATGTTGTCTCAGAGCTTCATTTTGTGGTGTTCCATCATGCATGCTCTCAGACTCCCAGGATGTTTTTCCTCATACTGATCATCCACCTGTTGAGGGCCCCTCCTTCATCCCATACAGGAAAACAGATTCCTGCTGTTCTGTCTCTACTTATGATTCCCCAGGAGGGGCTGGTTCTAGGCACCCAACCACAGGTGTTCATGTGTCCCTATCCCAAGATCATGTTAGACTCATGGGAGCTAACGTATAGTGGTCAAGTTGCTAATATTTAGGAGGCACCTGCTCTGTGCCAGGCACTGTGCTTAACACATTCTTGACTCATCGTTTAATCCTCTCGACATTCCTCTGACATAGGCATTATTAGAATTTTACAGATAAGGACACTGGGACTCAGAGAGACCATGTAACTTTTCCAAGGTGACACAACTTGGTGGTGACACAACTTTTCCAGTTGACACAGTCCTGCTGGAGTCAGGATTTAATTCCTGCAGCCTGACTCCAAACTCTCACCCTGAACCACAATGGGGTCCAGTCTCTTGAGATACTTAGAGCTTCACACTAAGTCTTTAATGTTTGTGAGAAATTGGCCTCTCTGTTTTTCTTCAATTAATTTCAGTTTCTCAAAGTTCTTCAGTACTTTGAATCTTTTCTTTGTTACCTTTCAAGTTATCCTTTATAGGCATGCCTTTTATTTTCTTAGAATTTTGTCATTTGAAAAATTTCTCATTCAAAAATTATTTTCTTATATCTGTATTTTATCCATTCCTTTGGTTATTTGATTTTTTTTTTTTTCTTTTTTGCTCCTTGACTTTTTCATCTTCTACTTGCAATGGCCAGAGGGTAAGGATGGAAACTTGAATGTGGAATTCTTGGGCCTGAGGTCACCTCAGGAGTCTTCCCTTTGCCCTCTGTCAGGGCTGTGCCATGAGGAAGCATCTGTAGATTTTATCTCTTAGCATCCATCCCTCTTCTTCATCAACACCAAAATTCTGCTTTGGGGACCCTGCCCTTTCCCTGTTGATATTTGAGGAAATATAGCAAGGGGGTGCCACACTGCCCTGGCTTGAAACCCTGCTCTGCCACTAGACCATCTGTGCAAACTTGAACGGCTAATTCAAGCCCTGTGGCAAAGTTTCCTTATTAGAATAGTACCTGCATCACAGGGTTACTGTGAGAAGAAAATATGCATAAATATAGTGCTTAGAACAGTGCCAGGTAGAAAATAAACACACCATAAACATTAGTGATATATATCATTAATCTTTTCCAAGGCTTGGCTGAGCAAATGCTCTTTCCCTGGAATTTGAATCTTGGGCAGAATGAGAAAAAGACAGAAAGCATTAAAGCTGATTTACTCAGATAATTGTGCCCCCAAAGAAGTGGTTAATCAGCTCCTGCTCCCTGGATCCTAGGGCAGTCCTCGTCTGATCCTTCTTGAATCTGGAGCTGTAGAAGATTCTTTTATTCTACATTCCTCTCCTAACACTCTGCCAACAAATGTGCCTTCTCCCGCTCCGCCCCCCTCATTTTGTTTTTCCTCTTCCTCTTTCCTCTCCTTCTCCTTCTCCTTTCTCTTCTCCTCTGGCTAAAAGTAGGAAGTGTTAGTATCTGATACTTCTTGACAAGAAACTTTACTGAACCAGCATCCCTTGAAAATGGCCCTTTAGCCTTGGCTTAAATCCTTCCATAAAACACCTCTCTCTTTAAATTGGTAAACTCTAAAAGTACTTCCTCATAGCAAAAAAAGTGTGCTAGGTGCTTAGTCATGTCCGACTCTTTGTGACCCCATGGACCGCCAGGCTCCTCTGTCTATGGGATTCTCCAGGCAAGAATACTGATGCGGGTTGCCATGCCCTCCTCCAGGAGATCTTCCCAACCCAGGGATTGAGCCTGGGTCTCCTGCACTGTAGGCAGATTCTTTACTGTCTGAGCCACCAGGGATAGAAAAACTTTCTAGGGCCCTGGGGCCAGAATGTTTGGAGCCTGGCTCAGTCATTTACTTGCTGTGTAGCTTGGTCAAGCTGCTTAACCTCTATGTCTAAGTTTCCTCATCTTTAAAACAGAGGTTGATAATATTTAATAGTATTAGGATTAGGGTTAGGGTTAGGGTTAGATATTTAATGGTATTGTTGTGAAGATTATGTGTCGGAAGCACTTAGATGCCTAGTAAGAGTAAGTTGTTGGTCCCCTTCCTCCCACTCATTCCCCTCTCAGGTCCTAGCTCCAGCCTCTCTAGCTGCCCAGAATGAGCTAAATCCTCCTCTTCATGCTCACCTTTCAAATAATGATGCTCTCCTCCTTTCCTTCTTTCCCGCAGGCTCAGCCCTGCTTCCTCTGTAAGCCACTGTTTGTGGGCCAGACTGATCAAACTGGAAACAGCCAGTCTTTAACTGGCCTGCCGCATTACTTTATCAGAAATAAAGCGCAAACATCTTATAAGGCTTTATGTTAAAATTTGCCCACATCCTTGGGAAGGACCTGTGCCACAACTTCTGGACCCCAGCACCTCTGAGCCAGACTCCATCACCTGGGCTGAGAGTGGAGACTGGGGTCAGGAGGAGGATGATGCACGAAGGCCCTGGGCAAAAATAGCTGTTGGGAAAACAGCTGGGCTCTCTCTGCTGGGCTCCAACTTGGCTTGTGCAGAAGCAGGTATACTTCTTGCATTTTGCCTGCTCTGCCTGCTTGGCTCTGGTGTCATGGACACAGCCCTGTGCTAGGCTGTTTTTGGTTGTTGACATGCTACCGACAAGCCTGCATGGTTTCCTCTTTTAGGAAGAGCTTTCCCCACAGCATGGAGAGCAAGAGTCTGATTGATAATAACATCAGTTGCGTGGCACTTTGCAATTTGGAACACATTAGTTTGGTACAGTATTGTGACGAATTTGTCAGAGCCAGAATAGCTTTTTCACACACACACACACACACACCCAACTTTTTTTTTTGCCATGGAGACATTGAGGATTGGTGAGGTTAAGGGACTTGCCCCAGTCATGCAGCCAGCCACCTGCTGACAGAGCTTACATTTGAATTTCAACTTCTTTGTGACATGCCTTGTTTGGAAGGCTTTGGGGCTACTGTTGGATTGCTATTCCTGTGATAGCATCACTCTGTCCCTGAGGCTGCAGGACCTCCTGTACCCTTTTTCCCAATGGTCAGCAGAGACACCAAGAAACAGATGGCCTGAGAGCTCTTGCCCCTACAGACCTTTGAATGTAGAGACACAGCTTGTGATCTGACAGACCCATTATGTTCGGTCAGTCTGCAGGTGTGTCCGGGAAAGAATAAGAACAAGAATAGAAGTGGATTGGTATTATTCATGTTATGGGGAAAGTCATGTTCCATTGTCTCTTCATCCTTCCACTTAAGAAGGGAGCCTTCCAACTGAGGGACTGTGTTCTTTGAGATCTGTACAGACATTTTAAGGAAAATAAGTGCTGGCCCCTACTTGGATTTTCTTGGATTCAGGGCTCCCAGGATAAACAGTTTTCTGTGGTGGAAAGCAGATGGGGTGTCCTGCCTGGCTCTGTCATCCCTCACCTTCCAACCCTGGCCTGGCAGTAGGACTGAAGTTACCCAGCCCTGAGCTCTACCTGGTGGCCAAAGCAGAAGTGATTTTACACTGGGTGTGAAAGGCAAGGATAAGGCAACCGGGAAATCATCCTGCAGATCCCTGAAAACTGGAGGAATCCTGACTCATCTCCTTCCTTGGCTCCCTGCTGTTGCAGAAAAAACTGATGTAGTTTACAAAGCTCTTAACAATCTGGCCCCACACTCTGGCTTCTCTGCAAGCCAAGCTCCCATGAACCTTTCGGTCCAGCTGTTGTAGAATTATTTTTTGGTCTTCAAAAATGCCAGTTTCCTTTCTCACCTCAGGTCTTGGCTCATGCTGCCTGGGGTGGACTGCTCCCATTCCTCTGTCTGGAGAACTTCTCACTCTTCACGACATCATCACGTCACCTCCTTTGGGGAGCTTCCCTGGCACTTTTATTACTTGTTCCTTTTTCAGTTCCCACAGTCTTCTGATCTTAGCTCTACTGCAAGCCCTTCTCACATCTATTTTGCTTATAATTTATTTTGTCATGTAATTTGTTTTGTGGTGAGTGAACTGACATTGAAACCAGATTGCCTGGATTCAAATCCTAGCTCAACCATGGGAATGTTGGATGACCTTGGACAAAGTCTCTGTCCTTGATTTCCTCCTCTGTAAAATGGGGATGTAACACCACAGTCATTATGAAGATTAAATGAGCTGATGTATATTAAGGACTTAGGTCACTGTCTGGCACTTTTAGTGTTAGTTGGTATCATTATCAGTAGCTGTTTGAAGTCACCTGTCAAGGTCCCATCCTATTCAGGTCAACCTGTGCTTCAATCATCATGATGTGGCCTCTTGCAGGCCCACAGTCAATAAGCCAGACCTGGAAGTGAGTGAGACTCTCTCTCTGCACCCTGTGTGTAGGTGAATAGATGCTGACATGCATGGCTCCTGGTTTCTATTCTATGTTCTTCTAGACCACAGCTCCAACTGGATCCCTTCTATAGTCCTTGCCAGCTCCTTCCAGCATGCTTTGCCCAGCCCCCCTCAATCCAGATGGACTCCTTGGGTATCAAAATGTCCTTGTAGACTCAGCAATCTAAACCAAGATAGCATTTCTCCTCCAACTAGTTCTCCATGCCTGTGGGTCTCCCTTCTGGTAACATCACCCAGTTGATTCTCAGAAGAGTCTAGGAGCATCTGGAGCTTTATTATGCCACTAAGTTCTGGTATACATGCTATGTTTGAGTCACTTAAATATCTAGTTCTCAGCACAGTACCAAACTTTGTGCATTTTAAAAACTAGACAGATGGATGATGGAACGAATGAATAGATAAATGAATCAGTGATAGAGCCATCCATTAGCATTAACGCTTCCTATACTTCCCCACAGTGTATGGTGTATGAGGTTGACTGTACCTGGATTTTCTGTAACTAACAGCTGAAAGCATCCTAATTAAAATACACTTCCAAGCATATGCTCATTTCTATTGTCTTTATCTGGAGTTCTCAACACAGTGCCACCATCTGGAATAAAACAGGTCTAAGAACATATTTTGGGCTCCCAGACTGTTGGGAGGGGATCGCCTCCAAGAGCAGAATAGTTGGGCATCCAAGACAAACTTCAACTTCTTCCAAGCTTTGGCTTGGCATGGAGAGAACCAATCACTTAGAATCATAGTGACGGTGAATTTTAGAGCTGGAAGGAATGGTGAATGTAATTCAATCCAATTTCTTCCTTTAACCAAGATGGAAAAGTGAGGGCCAAAGAGTTTGAGTGACTTCTCAGGGCCACTCTGCTCTCTAAGTGCCAGTTAGGACCTGACTCAGGGTCTCCCTAGTCCATGAGTAGAACGCTTCTCCCCAGCCTCTCATGGCCCCACCAGCCCTTGCCTTTTCTCATGTCTTCACCATCACAGGCAGAGCTGATACCTCAACCCCAAGGCTGTGTAGGGGCTCACAGAAACATGGGTAGGGCTGGTGGTTTTGAGGGCAGCGGGCCTGATGGCAGTGGCAAGAGCTGTTTGTTTTCGCTATTCAGGATTTAAACATCTCCTTCTGTTTACCCACAGAAGTAATCTCTCAAGATTTTTGAAGGATTTTCTCAGGATCCGTCAAGGTCACCCTTATCTCTCCCCGTGTTCCGCCACTCACTCAGACACTTCCTTTTGTGTGTTATGTATGTGGTGGGGAAGGGGTTGTTGAATAGGGGAGGCTAGTAATTTTTGTTTTGTTTTGAATTGTTTTGTTCAGAAATTCTGCTTTTTCCCACGAGTTGTTTGCAAGGCTTTGAAATGAGGGCTAGGAATCACATGGAGGAATTTATGTGGGCAGACAGCGGAATGTGTCAGCAGCGCCACATTACCTTGTCTTAGAAATTAAAAGGGCGCCACTTACCTTCAACATGGTGATATTCATATTAACAAAAAAGTTGAAATGCCCAATAATGTCATTAAACGAACTTTGTTAAATCTACAGAGTAAGAAATTATGCAACCCAAGGACTCCACAATAGTTGAAGGGGACATATCTGCTGGAATCAGTCTAGAAGTTCCCGCACAGATGCTTAGCTTTGGGAATTCTAGTGCAGTGCTAGCATCCTCGCAGAGAGAAAGGCACAAACACGTTAAATTACCTTTGAGGGCCATTTCCTTTCACTACACTCTGCTGCTGCTGCTGCTAAGTCACTTCAGTCGTGTCCGACTCTGTGTGACCCCATAGACGGCAGCCCACCAGGCTCCCCCATCCCTGGGATTCTCCAGGCAAGAACACTGGAGTGGGCTGCCATTTCCTTCTCCAATGTGTGAAAGTGAAAAGTGAAAGGGAAGTCGCTCAGTCATGTCTGACTTGTAGCGACCCCACGGACTGCAGCCCACCAGGCTCCTCCGCCCATGGGATTTTCTAGACAAGAGTACTCATTAAAAAGGTGAAGAAGATGTATACTATTGACATAGAAAATGTCCCTGACATACTGTTCAGTATAAAAAAACAGACTGCAAAGCAATGTTCATAATACAATTCTAATTTTGAAAAAAAAAAAATATATATATATATATAAGGATAAGTATATGGTGGCTAAAAAAGAGATACCAATATTTTAGCAGTGGTTACAGGTGATTTTAAGTCCTGTTGATACTTTTTCTGTATCATTAAATTTTAACAATAATACACTATTGTTGTTGCTGTTCAGTTGCTAAGTCATGTTCAACTCTTTTGCAACCCTCCAGGCTCCTCTGTCCATGGGATTTTCCAGGCAAGAATACTGGAGTGGGTTACCATTTTCTTCTCCAGGGGGTCTTCCCAACCTAGTGACCGAACCCACATCTCCTGCATTGGCAGGTGGAAATTCTTTACTACTGAGCTACTTGGGAAGCCCCATACACTATTACTTTTCATAATTAGGAAAATACTATAAAGGTTTGAAAAAATAAAGCTTTCTGTTTGTAGCTGGGCTCAGGGATTGGTTTATGAAAGGAGGAGGAGGTCTGTCCTTGCCTTAAAGTTAGGTGATCAATAAAATGCTATTACCCTTTCTGATGAAGAGAGGAAGGTAGGAGGAGTGTACCCTTGATGTAGGTATAGGGTAGAGATTCTTGAGTCTGAAATTCTAAAGTGTGAGATGTCTCCTGGTGTCTCCAGTCTGAGTTTGGCATCATTATTTCCCATCCAGAGACCATCTTAACTAGGTATTCTCAGCCCTGTAGTTAAACATTAGTCCTTAAATAAACATTTTGGGCCTAGTTTGGGAAGCTAACTACTCTTTACAACATTATTTCTGTGGGAAAATATGCTCCAAATTCCACACTATCAATTCACATTGGAATTTTTAGGATGCAAGCATTTTCAGTTTGGAGCCATTTTTGTCCCTTTTCCCTTAATTATTTCCCTTTTCCCTTAATTATTTCAACAATCCCTATTAGTTTGTAAAAGATTACAAACTTATGAACAAATCATCTGGCTTATGCTTCATTTGTTAGAGTCTAGCACACAGTCAAAGGGTTTTCGAGACTGAAAGGGATCTTAGAGATCAGCACCAATAACTAATTTTTGAATGAATATTACTTATCATGGGTCAAGCTGGCTGGAGCTGTCTAGGGATCGAGCAGCTGTGCTAGTGATTTCTGTCTTCCCCAGCATTTCTCTTATTTTTACCATGATATTTAATTTCATGCACCAACTTGACTGGGCTAAGGATGCCCAGATAACTGGTAAAATATTATTTCTGGAATGTCTATGAGCATGTTTCCAGAAGAGATTAACAGTTGATTCTGGGCTGGCATTATCCAGTCTGCTGAAAGCCTGAATAGAACAAAAAGGCAGAGGCAGGCTGAACTTTCTTCTTGAACTGGGACGTCCATCTTCTCCTGCCTTTGGACATTGGGTCTTGGGCCTTTAGCTTCTGGAACTTATACTAGTACACCATCCCCACTCCCTACCCCAACTTCAGCCTTAGTATGAGAGTCACAGCATCAGCTCCCTTGCAACTCAGGCCTCTGGACTCAGACTGAACTATACCACTGGTCTTCCTGGTTGTCCAGCTTGCAGATGGCACATTGCAGCATATCTTAGCCTCCATAATTTTGTGAGCCAATTCTTATAATAGATCTTTTCTTATATGTCTCTGTCTCTATATATCCTATTGGTTCTGTTTCTCTGCAGAACCCTGACTATAATACTTATGTACTTTTCCTTTATTGTTGGGAGAAGCTTAAGGAACATATAATTCTTTTATTCATTTTCCCAACACATTTACAAATTCATTGAGGTAAGAGTTGGACTTTGTAATCCATAAGCTCCTCTAGCATTTGGGACAATTTCATGACTATCCAGAAGGTGCTTAATAAACACTTGGAAACCTTATAAGGCAGTGGAAAGAGTGCTGGATGAAGTGTGATCAAAGTTGGATGCTCGTCTTGGCTAACTGTGCAAGTTTAAAGTTATAAAAAGGAAACAGTGGTCAAGCTGATCTCATAGGGTCTTTCCAGACCTTGAGCAGATAAACTCACCTCATGTCAATGGGACAGACTTCGTTCTGTTTGCTAACATACTTCTAGGTCAGGGGAAAGGGAGAACACGTTGGCCTCTATTAGATGTCAGTCATTTCAGTTACTTTGGAGGTTAGTGGCAAATAACCTTTCTTGACCTTCTAGACCCAGAGCGATGATCTTTGCCCTTTTCTGAGGCAAGGGTGTTTTGTGAATCAGATCAAGAATATGGTCCCCCTTCCCCTAAAGCTTTGTGTATGAATATAGGAGTTTCTCAGCCCCATGAAGCCCACCATAAGTCTTCTAGAGGTCCATGAGTGTAATATTCAATTAAAACCCTCCAGCTAAACTCTAAACTGCTGGCTTCTGCTGCTGACCTTGGACAAGCCACTTCCCCACTGGGGGCCTCAGTATCCATATCCGGTTCAGTTGCTCTTTAAGTTCTCTCCCAACTCAGGTGAGTCCTTGATACCTGTGGGACACTCCTCTAAGAAGTCATGATCCTGGATCCTAACTCTGGTCTGTTCCTGCTACTGAGGACACTCCTGTCCAGGGAGGAATTTCTAGATCATCCTGACTGAGAAGCAGTTGGCTCCCCAGAGGCCTCCAGGGGGAGGGCAGGAACAGGGCTTTTTTTTGCCTTTCTGCTCTGGGAAAAAACTTACTAAGAACCATGTCAGAGGGCAGATGCCCATTGACACATGTGTATCCAAATGAAACCCACACCCAGAGGACCAGAAAACGCAAGCCAGCATCAGGGATTCAGCTGTGCCCTGAACAAATAAAAAAATCTCTTCTCCACTCTTAGGCGTTCTCCCACTTCCATGACTCACCTCCTCTCATTCCAGAAAGCCTGCCCAGGAATTAATTTATGGATCCTGTTCAGAGGTCTTTAGGTAAACAGCTGTACCAATCCTTTCAGCTTCCCAGACTAGCTTGATTTCTGGCCCCAGGGAGGAAGCTAATGACTTGTAGTTACTTTGCTATTGTTTTTCCGAAAACAATTTGACTTCCTTTCTGATAGCCTCTGAATTCCTCCTTTACAAATGAAGGCGCTGCAGCCAGGGAAGGACTGAGCTCACCAGGTCACTTGCACAATGCTCCTTGCTCAGTAGCAAGATCTCCTTTGGGTGAAAAGTCCCAGAGGCTCCAGAAAGAAGGGTGGGCAGGCAATTCTGGGGATGTAAGATCTGTCTGGGCATGGAAGGCACCTTGGTGCCTCTGACTCTCTTCTGAGATCTCACTTCCATCCTAGAGCTTGCAAGAGTAACAAAGGTGTATGGTGTCCAAAGAACAAACTTGTGAAGATGGTGTTATTATGACCATTTTATAGACCAGGATGTTGAGGCTCAGTAGTTTGCCCAAGGTCACACAAGGAAGGGACAGGGTTGAGATTCCATCTCCAGTCCTTTGACTCTGAGTTATGAACTCTTTGAAAAAGGCTGTGCAGCCATGAAATTAAAAGACACTTACTTCTCGGAGAAGGCAATGGCAAGCCACTCCAGTACTCTTGCCTAGAGAATCCCATGGACGGAGGAGCCTGGTAGGCTGCAGTCCGTGGGGTCGCTAAGGGTCGGACACGACTGAGCGACTTCACTTTCACTTTTCACTTTCACACATTGGAGAAGGAAAAGGCAACCCACTCCAGTGTTCTTGCCTGGAGAATCCCAGGGACGGGGGAGCCTGGTGGGCTTCCGTCTATGGGGTCACACAGAGTCGAACACGACTGAAGTGACTTAGCAGTAGCAGTAGCAGTACTCCTTGGAAGGAAAGTTATGACCAACCTTGATAGTATATTAAAAAGCAGAGACATTACTTTGTCAACAAATGTACATCTAGTCAAAGCTATGGTTTTTCCAGTGGTCATGTATGGAAGTGAGAGCTGGACTGTGAAGAAAGCTGAGCGCTGAAGAATTGATGCTTTTGAACTGTGGTGCTAGAGAAGACTCTTGAGAGTCCCTTGGACTACAAGGAGATCCAACCAGTCCATTCTAAAGGAGATCGATCTTGAGTGTTCATTGGAAGGACTGATGCTAAAGCTGAAACTCCAATACTTTGGCCACCTCATGCGACGAGTTGACTCACTGGAAAAGACTCTGATGCTGGGAAGGATTGGGGGCAGGAGGAGAAGGGGACGACAGAGAATGAGATGGCTGGATGGCATCACCGACTCGATGGACATGAGTTTGAGTGAACTCCGGGAGTTGGTGATGGACAGGGAGGCCTGGTGTGCTGTGATTCATGGGGTCGCAAAGAGTCAGACACGACTGAGCGACTGAACTGAACTGTGCAGATACAAGGAGAGGACACGTGACCAGAGCAGGCAGACTTTGGTCTATCATTTGAGAACTGAGCCTTCATGTTAGGTCAGAATCAACATTTGCAATTCACTGGATGTGGAGTATAAGTGATAGAGTCCTTTCCCTTCTCCTCCTCCCCCTCCACATAAACCCAAAGCTGGGGTTGGGCTGTTTGGTGCTGAAAGAGCTCTTTCTGAACCTTCCTCCTGCCAGAAAGGCTTGATGGAGTGTCTCCACAGAGTGGCCAGTACCTTCTTGCCATGAACAGGGATTCCCCCACTGGCTTTTTCTGGCAGTCTGGGCCCATTACAGAGACATTTTGACTCTTTCTTATTAGGGTGATGGTAGGGACTTTCATTTTTGAAGAGAAATAGACTTTCTCACTTTTTGCTATTGTTTCTTGATCCCCTCTCTGCCCTCTACCTCACCACTATCACCACTATACCAGGAAATCTGGCAACTCTCTAATCTCTTGTGCCTTTGTCATGCATGAAAGTGAAAGTGCTTTTCACTCAGTTGTGTCTGACTCTTTGCAACCCCATGGAATGTAGCCCACCAGGCTCCTCTGTCCATGGGATTCTCCAGGCAAGAATATTGGAGTGGGTTGCCATTCCCATCTACAGGGGAACTTCACGACCCAGGGATCGAACCCAGGTCTCTCACATTGGGTGAAGATTCTTTACCATCTGAGCCACCAGGGAAGCCCAGTTGTCCTACATATGTCCACTTTAGCACTAATTACATTGCATTCAGCTTACTGGTACACAGGGCTCTCTCCAGTCATGGGGAGCAACAGGGCAGAATTTATCTCTCATGTATCTTTGTATGCCCTGTCCTCACACATAATAGGTCCTCAGTATACCTTCACTGAATTAATGATAAGTGAATAAATGACTCTACAGAACAGGGATGTTCCTCAGACTCTGGGAGGAGGATGCCATGAGGCAAGAACGGGTCTGCTGGAAAAGCATGTGTCACATGTTCCCGGGTACAAAGGGACGGTTTTAAGTGAATGGTAACTTTGGATGTGTGCAGTGCATACCTACATGGCCGTATCTGGTGGTCTTGCTTAAAGGAGGCAATAATAGTGGCCATAGTAGTTATAGCTACTATAATGGTGACAACACCATGTTCCATTGTTAATCTTTTTTCTCTTTCCAAAATATTCTCCCATCTATAACTTAATTTTGATCTTCAGAACAGATCTCTATGTGTTTTACATATGAGAGAGAATATTTACTTAACACTCACCATAAGCGACACATGATATACATCTCATTCAATCTTCATAAATAATCTATAGGTTTGATAGGTACTATCATTGTCCTTATTTTAAAAGTGGACAAGATGTGGCTGTCAGGGAGGACAAAATTGTCCTCTGTCCTTTAGGTTCAGTACTTGGGCTGGGGGAGTGGGGGTGGGCAGAGTGGCCCTTGAATTAAACTCACAAAAGAGATCAATAGCACAAAAAGAGGTTTTTTCCCCAAATGCATAGGGGAGCTAACAAGAGTAGTTAGCCCACTAAATGGTTAAAGTTAGAGGCTTATATATTTAATTTAGAGAAGAGACGGTGGGGCAGGGGGTGGAGGGGGTGGGTAGAAAAATTTCTATGGGAGGAATAAATAGGTTTCCTTAGAAAAGACAAACAGGTATTTAGGAGAACAAATGGGAGACAAGAAAGTTTGTGATAATGTTTGTTTATGCAAGTAGAGTGATCGTTCTGTCTTCTTCATGGCCATGAAATTTCCCTGGAGAGGGGATTTATAGTAGTCTCATTTCCCAGAAGCTGCTGCTTCTAGTCAGATAAGGGAAACTCCGAGAAGCCTTCTTTCTGCCTAGTGAATCTCAAATGTCTTCAACTTACTCTTCATACCAACTCTGATATTCTAAATGGGACCCCACATGGCAAAACAGGACCCACGGCTGCTGAATGGAGTCAAGATCTGGACCCAAGCACTCTAACCACAAGTTTATTTGCTCAAGTCCTGTGTTTTCTACCTTGAGTATTTAGCTATCTGAACATGAGGTTAACTTTTGGGGATGGAGGGAAGCGGGGAGGGAGAGAAAGAAAATTAAAACAGAAAACAGGGAAGAGTCTTAGTCTTCTAAATAACTCTAATCTTGCATAATAACTTGACTCCAGGAGGACACTAATTTGGGAGGAGATGTAAAACTTTTGCTCATGAGTTTGCTTTTCATTATTATTGGCTGGATTATTAAGACAACCTGGGGTGCTATATCTATTTCACATGCAAGGAAATGCCTCTCCTTTGAGTGATGTGTCTGCAGGCACTTGCATTAATGGCATATTTGACGGAAAGTTTCTTGACCTTGTATTTTAAGATACTTGCCAACAGATCACCTAGATACCATGGACTTGACTGAAAACATCTTTCAGAATAAAGGAGAAGCAAGCCCTTTTTAGTCCTTGTGAGGTGGGTAGGTGTGGATAGACCAAGAATACATAATTTGTTAGGAGAGAGGTGTGCTCCAGGTATGCACAGCACACTCTAGACACTGCTGATAATACAACCAAAAAAAATTCCCAGCCTTCTTGCTCTCAAGGACTTCCATTCAGATCTAGAGGACAAAGACCATTCTAAGGTTTCCCAGAAGAAGGTCCCAATTTTTGTGGATGCAATGCATGGACCTGGGACTCACAGAGGCCCAGTGACACTGCATCCAGCTGTCGTCTTCATGCCCTGGCTTCAGTGGGAGAGCATCAGGCTTGGCTGATCCTGGATTCCTCCTCCTCCTCTTCTCATTTCCATGGAGGCTGCAGGTGCAAGCCCACCACAGAGTTCTTAATTTTGGAATCCCAAAAAATCTCACCTGACTTAAGCCCAAGAAAAGGCTTGGTTGTGACTCAGGCCTTTTCCTGGGGACTAAAACTTGAGATGCGTTGAGAGTAGATTCATAGACCAGAGTACCAGGGGCAAGGAAGCCTGTGTTTCTTTTACTTTCTTCTTCTTGGAACAGGGTGTTCTTACTCATTTTAACCACTGGAAAGTAAAAGTCTTTAAGGGGACAACTTACAACTATGGTGTCTGAATCTCCACTGCAGAAAAGTGTGTGACCTCAGCCCACAAACCAGGGCTCCAGTGACCCATTAACACCCTCCAATGAGGCAAGAGGAACTCATCGCTCTTGAAAGGAGATGCTGACAGAACTTATTTGCATGTTATCCTTATAGGCACTAAGGGAAGTGGCTCTTTAAACATCTGGACTCCAGCATCTTGGGAAGGAAACTTACGGAGTCAGAGACACATTGAATAGAGGAGACATTGAAAGGTCTGTTCATTTGCCCCCTCGCCTATCAGGAGAAGCAAAAGAGAAGCACTTTTCAAAATGCCACTTTAAAAGACTTATAGAGAAGATGACTGGGTCTCTTCCTGGAAACCTCAGATGGTGCTGGACCTGCTGGACTTACAGTCATGGTCAAAGACAACCTCTCCTGCAAGGGCTGGAGCCCATGCTTCTTGGGGTGTATGCAGGTCTGTTTGCTTCCAGCTGGAGGGCCCTGTGCCCCGCTCTCTGACCAGGTAAACAGGTTTCATGAGAATTTCCTCTATAGCCATGGGGAGAAAGTGCCTGGCCTTTAGCGTCAGGCAGACCTTTCCTCCCGGAGAAGGCAATGGCAAGCCACTCCAGTACTCTTGCCTAGAAAATCCCATGGATGGAGGAGCCTGGTAGGCTGCAGTCTGTGGGGTCGCTAAGGGTCAGACGCGACTGACTGACCTCACTTTCACTTTTCACTTTCACACATTGGAGAAGGAAATGGCAACCCACTCCAGTGTTCTTGCCTGGAGAATCCCAAGGACGGGGGAGCCTGGTGGGCTTCCGTCTATGGGGTCACACAGAGTCGGACACGACTGAAGTGACTTAGCAGTAGCAGTAGCAGACCTTTCCTCCACCTATTAACTGAATAATCTTGGGCAAGTTACTAAACTTCTCTGAGTCTGAATTTTCTTTTCTGTAAAATGGAAATAATAGCATAGTATCTACCCTTCAGTGTTGTGAGGTGAGAACGCCTGGTACTTAGAAGGCCTTCAGTAAATGTACCTTTCCCTGCCCCCATCACCGTATCAAAGACATCATTCTAATGAACATGCTGTCCAAATGGTGTTTTCCTCACCCAGTTTAACACTTTATTATATCATTATGCATTGAGGATAAATACATATAGATACTGCCTTTATACTAACTGCTTTATCTGAATAGCTCTTTTCTGCAACTAGAATATCAGTGTCTTGTGGACAAGGGACAATCTTGTCTCCCACTTAGCATAGACTGGCCCTATTGTTGTTCAGTTGCCAAATCCTGTCTGACTCTTTGTGACCCCATGGACTGTGGCACGCCAGGTTTTCCTGTCCTTCACTATCTCTTGGAGTTTGCTCAGATTCATGTTCATTGAGTTGGTGATGTCAACCAACCATCTCATTCTCTGTTGCCCCTTCTACTCCTGCCCTCAATCTTCCCCAGCATCAGATTCTTCTCTAATGAGTCGGCTCTTTGTAACAAGTGGCCAAAGTATTGGAGCTTCAATTTCAGCATCAGTCCTTCCAATGAATATTCATGGTTGATTACTTTTAGTATCAACTGGTTTGATCTCCTTGCAGTCCAAGGGATTCTCAAGAGTCTTCTCCAACACCACAGTTCAAAAGCATCAATTCTTCAGCACTAAGCTTTCTTTATAGTCCAACTATCACCTCCATACATGACTACTGGAAAAACCATAGCTTTGATTAGATGGACCTTTGTCAGAAAAGTGGTGTCTTTGCCTTTTAATACACTGTCTGGGTTTATTATAGCTTTCCTTCCAAGGAGCAAGCATCTTTTAATTTCATGGCTGCAGTCACCATCTGCAATGATTTTGGAGCCCAAGAAAATAAAGTCTGTCACTGTTTCCATTGTTTCGCCATCTATCTGCCATGAAGTGATGGGATTGTACGTCATGATCTTAGTTTTTTGAATGTTGTTTTAAACCAGTTTTTTTCACTCTCTTCTTTCATCCTCATCAAGAGGCTCTTTAGTTCCTCTTCCCTTTCTGCCTTTAGAGAGGTATCATCTGCCAATCTGAGGTTGTTGATATTTTCCCCCACAATCTTGATTCTAGCTTGTGATATTATGTCTATATCCATATCTATCTCACCCCTATCCCAGTGCCTGATGAGGAGGAGAGCGTAGTCCTGGGCAGTGGAGATGCCCTCTCCCTGCTCTTTCGAGCTTCCAGGTGACCCCTGGTGTCTATTCTGCATGCTGGTGCTTGTGATTTGTGAGGGCATGTTTTCTGTGCTCAGCTCACTGATGTGGTCATAGTAGACATCCCCGAAAATCCTGCTCTGTGGATGCACAGTCCATTTTTCTGACAAGAGGAAAAGGATGGGGAAGAGGGATCTCTGGGGTAGTGCCGGTTTTCCCACTGATGCTCCAGGAAAGCAGCTCGGCAGGGGGTGGGCCGGCAAAGACTAGCTCCACCGCACCACCAGCCTGGAGGAGAGAGGGCTAGCCCGAGGACCCAACGATGACAGGGGGAGGGCCATGCGGGAGGGGGAGGGCTCAGCCTCCTTCTGGGGAGAACGCGGTGTGGAAAGGCTGCAAGCAAGTCAAGGGGAGAAGGCTTTTTAAATAAGCAAAGATCCTAGGAGCACAAAAGGGAGAGGGGAGGGAGAGATCCTGAGGGGGAAGTGGGAGGAGAGAGAAAGAGTAGGAAGAAGTGGGCGGAGGGAGGGTGACAGATAGCGATTAAAAAGAGGGTGGGAGAGGAGCGACTGACAGGCTGGAGAGCGAGGAAGAGTGGGCAGCGGAGGACAGGCGGCCAGAGAACCAAGACGCCTACGGGGATTCCAGACAGGAGGAGGAGAAGC